>NC_136658.1:24300552-24900552 GCF_903797595.1 Erithacus rubecula
TAATGAGAAAATGGGGTTCTCTCTGGTAGCCTCTGGGAAGCATCACCCAAGCTTTTAGGTCTGCTCTCATTACTCTAATGGCTCTGCATGGACAGAGGGAGGAAGTGGTTAAGCACTAAGTGCTGGATTTGAAGGAAGTTTTTCCATCACACTTCTTTGGATTTCTCTTCACTCTATTCTGCCAGCTCTGGCCTGAAGCCCACATTATGTGCAGGGGGTCCTGCAAGTGGGAGCTAACTTGGGCTGTAATCCTTCCCCAGCCAGGAGAGGTGGCCCTTCATGGAACAGTACTGGGACTGATTTTATGTGGTTTTCACAAGAACAGGCAAAAGGTATTTCCTTTGAGAGTAAAGAACAAAGAGCTTCTGTGTAAAGGAGTTTCTAAAAGGCATAACATTAAGGAGAACAGGTGGTGGCATGACTATCCAAAAGAAAGTCTGAAGGAACAAAAAAGAATTAATGGGTATTTCTGTTTCCTTGATGGCAGGTAAGAAGTGAGGCTTCATGTGCTGAAATGTGAGAAATAGAGAATGGATCAATAGATTGATAAAAACACTATGTAAGGCAGCAGTTAAAAAGTGGTACTTCCAGGCAAAGGTGTGTGCAGAAGTTTCTTAAGGGGATCAGTTACCTTATGTATGGCTGAGAATCCAAGTTAGTTGAGTAGAAAATACTTCACATTACCAGCTTAAAGTCAGCTGAAAAGAAGTATTCATTCTTATCACATACTGATGTATATTTTTGCAGTGCAGAGGCACCTTTGAAAGCTGCAATCTAGGAGCGTGATCTTTTCCACCTGTAGATAGTTGGTGAATATTGCCCATAAATTATTTCTGACCTTGAGGTAGGAGGGTAGTGTGATGTCTGTTCTGATAATAATCTGTCTTTATTCTTAAGTCACCAGCATCAGAAAAACCTGCTTTGTTTGTTTTCCAAAACCTCTTTGAAAGCAAAAAACGGAAAATGGACTTCAGAGCAGCTTGTCCTCTTGGTGTTGGCCCATTCCATTATGTGATGTGTTGAAAATAAGGCTGGAAACAACACACTGACTTGGCACTCCTGCTTTCATTCCTCTCTCTTGCTATTTGCTGCTGCTGCCATCCCAAGCAATGGTATGAAACACATACTTCTGATATTGGCCCCATTAGCCTTTCAAATACTGCCTTGGGACCATGGTTTAAGGATTTTGTTCTTGCTCTTTGTTCTTAAATAGATTTCTGGTGGGTACGTGAGCAGATACACGTGAAATGCGAAGTCTCAGCATCCACTGTGTGTTCCCTTGGGTGCCCTTCTTTTTAACTGAAGTTTATTATAATGAGGAGAAAATGACATTTTACTCCTTTTTTTTTGTAATTAATCTGTATTTTTCTGTGTTGGTGGCCCTGGGTGCTGATGTGGGAGATTTTTCCTGCTACATAGTAACTCTGAGTCTGAATTCTCTGAGAAGATTTTGAAAGGAAAGGATTTAAGTTGTTGCCATTTCTGAGCAGTGGAATTTGAAGTCCTTTTGGACTGTAAGTAGAATAGTAGGTGTGCAGAGTTCTGAATCTCCTCAGGGAATGTGTTGTATGATATTTAAGGGATTTGGTAGTGGCAGTGAACATGGAAGAAAAGATCTCTCTCAGAAAATCAGAAGTGCTGGTGTAGTTTAATAAGTGGATCTCAGGCATGGGGAAAATATTTTACATTTGCTATTGCTTGAAACAGGATGACCTAGAGGAAGCCTCTGAAACCTTCTGTTTCCCTGTCCCCAAACACTTGAGATTTTCAAGGGAAAAAAATGCTAACCTTGTGTATTTAAAGGTGTTGCCTAGGGTGTCTTATCTTGGCAATTCGTCCTGCTGTTGTTAACAGCAGGGTTCATTTTGTGCCAAGAGGCTCTGGAATGAGTGCTGGACTCTATTCTTAGCCATCTGTAATAACATTCTAGCACCACCATTTTTCCAAATTATGCCTAGGATAATGTAACTGCCGGAGTAAAATCCACTCTGCAGCTTAACAGAGGGACCTTCTGTTTCCAGTCTCTCAATTTTTATACATTTGCACACTGCTCTCAGGAAGAATAAATAATACATGAACATATGCATTGACTAAGTGAAATTTCCTCCTGATTATAATAAGACACTGTTTAATGGCAATTATAAAATACGTTTCTTTCATCTTTTGCTATTCCTGCTGTGTGTTGAAGAATTCCCTTCATCTCTTTTGTTTTTGCTGTTGTTTTAAGTTACCGTCTTGTTTTTATTTTTTAAACAAATTGCTCATTTTTCATATGTTAGCAAGTTGCAGTTTTGAAACCTTCTGGCAGAATTACCTCATCTGAATCAGAAATAGTGCTACTGCATGAGTGCCCTTAAATGAGGTGGCTGCTACATGTATATTACAAGAATAGAAGCTTTGAAAGGAAACTGATTGACATTTATCCCAAATGAATTGTTTACTCTTTGTTTAATATCTGGTGGGCAATTCAATACTCTGAGTCTATATTAAATATGTTTAATATCAAAATGTTTAAGAAGCATTATTAAGGCTCAAAATAGATACTGAAAAGTCAGAGCTGTATCTTGGTATGCATGTATTATGAAATAGTGTTAAATTGTATGGTGAAACAGTGGGTTTTCTACTCACTAAATTCATAGAATAAGCCCTTTTCAATCACCCATTTTCAAAGGCTGATTTGGAGGGTAGTAGGAGTATATGTGACTCCTTCCCAAATCTGTAGGCTAGGGAGTTAAATGCTGTTCCAGGAACCTGAATTTTACTCTCCTGTGTCCACTATACAGTCCCATTTCATATTAAACAGCAGGTCAGTGAAGACAAGCTGTTGGAGGGTGAGCAGTCATTGCTCATTCTCTAATTTCCAGAAACCTATTTTAAAACATTATCATCTGACACTGGGAAGGATCGATCTCATAGCTCTTCACTCAGTGGGACTTGTGCTAGAATATGTACAGACCTGAGGAAAACTGGATCAAGATTTGGGGCACATAAAGTTAAAAGGAGGGTTTGTTTTTTTTTTTTACTTCATTGTGGAGTCTTGATCCCATTTGTAGACAGTAGATTACACAACTTTCTTAATAATTTGGCTATTGAGAAAAAATTAATAAAGAGATTAAAATCTTTCTTCAGATAATAGCATTAGTTGTATTATTTGTTCCTAGCCCCATTTTTAGCTGAAGTACTGCACTTGACATTTTCTAATGTGCGCTCCACATGCTTCCTCACTCAACTGAGGCAGAATTGTGATAGAAAAGATATTTTATCAAATTTCTGTCTAAGATCTGACAATAGGATATGTTCAGCAGTGTACAGTATTGGTTGTTGCTGTGCCTCCTGCCCATAATGGTAATTGTATGTACCTGGTATTAGGTCTTCAGAAAAGGAATAGGGGGATAGAGAAGATGCTGTAGTTCATGAGCCTGTTACTAGGAGAGCTGTCTGTTTTGCAGGCAGGATCTGTATTTAGTAGTCTGCATCTGCTCAAGCCTTGCACAGTGAGCATGGTGATTTGGTTTCTCTGTGCTTGGCTCCAAACTGCAGCCACTGCACTACCTTTCTCTGGGCAGCACTGGCCCATGAACCTTTCAGTTCTCTGCTTTCAGGTTTCACCCACATGTTCTGGATTTGCCCTGTCACTGCCTCTGACCAAGACTACTCATCTCAATTGCAATAGCCCATATCTTCTTTATAGTTAGAAATTATGAAGTAAATTAGGTGAAACCTGCTGCATTTTGGATTTTAGTGGCAAAACTGCATATTTTATTACAGAAGTGGGTCTGCGAATCTTTCCAAAATGCTGTCATTTTCTGCACATGGTCCAATGTTTGTTTTCATGCAATGAGTTCTGACAACAGGGTCTGTTCTGGGCTATCCCAAACATGACTAATACAAGAAGTTTAACTATCTGTGTCATGTTTCAGGGGAGAGTACTGCAATCATCCTTGGGCTGTGGAGTGGCCCCAGGAGCTTAAGATCCAGGGGACCATGAAACCTATCTCAGAAAGATGAGATGTGGCATTACATTTTATGTAACACGCTGTGGTTGGTAACTGGCTCTCTTATTGCATGTGTAGAATCACTGAATTTCTTGCAATAGAGTGTGTTGCTGTGGTGTTCAGGAGACATCTTTTATTGGTGGGTTTCTCTTGTTTTTTCCTAAAGCAGCTGCAATTTTGGAACTCACATGTGAATAGAAATGCGCCCATGACGATGGGTTTTCAGTACAATGAGAAAAGAGGAATGGGGCCAGAGGGGCTACCTGATGAAATTAACAGCAGACTCATCTTTCTGTGTGGCAGAAGTGCATTTCTCACTCAGACATACTGGATTGCTTTCTTGTTGAGAAGGTGAGAACAGTTTGATGAGGGCTGAGAAGTCTGTTTAAGTTTGGGAGTCACTAAAGGACAACAGTTGCCACAGTCTAATCTGCATTATGATCAATCCAGTTAACAATCAACTGTTTTAACAATTAGCTCTGTTACCAGATCAGTCCATTAAGGTAATTAAAACTCTTTGCTTTCGTTTAACCCCTCAGGTTGCCACTTCTAGTAGGTTGAGTATCCTTATAGCGTAATGTAGAGCATATTGTGGTAACTGATGATCCAGGTCTGTTATAGCCACTTAGCCCACTATTTTGTATTTTTAATGATTCAGCAGATATATACGTTTAGGTGTTGCTGTAAACAGTTCTCTAAATCTTAAAAATCAATGATAAATGAAAGGAGCTTAATTATAATTTGTATTGACAGCACTGCCTATTACTTAGGTTGCTAAGTATGATTATTACATGAGATGGGCTCATTGGTAGAGGGCAGGCATAGCAATTGTTCCGTGATTTTTATTCTGTTCAAAACTTTGTCAAACACTTACTGTATGCTGAGTGTTTCCCATTCTATGCATCTATGTTTAAATTGCTTAGAAAAATTTAATTAAAAACAGTTTGGCTGTATTGAAGAATGGGCTGATGAGAAAATGGGAGACCAGAATAATGTATATTCTTTTGTCACTGACTCCAGCACCTGTTCTGAATGACAGGCTGTGCTGTGAAAAGATCTTCCATCCCTCTGGCTTGAAACAGGAAATTAATTTGATGACCAGGGCTCAAATCAAGAGGCAGAATTAGTTGATAAAAGACTGTGAGGCAGAGAGGCACAGGAATGAGGAGAGGCTGAAATTGGAAAAAGAAGTTCAGGGAAAGAAGAATGGACTGAGAAGTCAGAGAAGTGAGTGAAGCCCAGGCTGAAAAAGCAGGACAGATAGACCAGGACTTGCTAGCCAAAAGAATGGGACCATCAGAGAAAGCAAAGCCCAAAACTGCAATGGGAAGCAGATGGGAAGAGCTGGATAGGAAACTTTAGGCGTGGGGTAGCAGGCAGATTAGCAGATTTCCACAAAGCACCTCTCTTTCTAGGAGCTAGAGCAGCACTCAAGGTGTTTCCTTCTCATCCTCCCTTTGTTCCAGGAAGCAGGCTGGCATAGCATCCTCCTCCCCTGCATCACTAGCAGGTTGTCATCTTTCCTTTGGTGAGTCAAGTGGCAGAGGCCTGTGCAGAACTGAGGGCTCCAGGTCTGCAGATGAACCATATGGCTGCTGGCACAGCATCCCATGGTGGAAGGCATTTGTCTGCCTTCCTGGTGATAGGCACCTTGGAAACTCTTGTCTTTTCCTCAGGGTCTTTATACTCACATTTTAACATCAGGTGAAGCACTTGGGGTTAAGGAGCGCTGAACTAAAGCTGCCTGTGCATCCTGTTACTTTTTCTCTCTGATATAATTCCCCCTGTGCCAAAACATGCTTTGCTCAATGGGAGAGGGAAGTTATGCTTACAGAACGCACTTTTTTCCTGGCTTGCTGCAGAAAAAGGAAAAATGCAGTGTAGTAGTCAGGGAATTACTTGAAGAAAGTGGCTGTAGTCCACAGGAACATGATCTGATCCTCCAGGCCAACTGAATTTATGTGATGTTCAACTAGTAATTTTAAGCTTTTCAGAGGCTGTCATTAGCCATTGTACCTAACTCATCGGAGATGCCCAATCCTAGAGCTTGAAAGAAGAGTGGTAAGAATACTGCACGTTCTGTTCTGAAAAAGAAGTTTCAGAAAAGCCTCTCAAATTAAGTACTGCTCAAATCAGCAGATACTTCTGAAATTGTGCCATCTGCCTCAGCTCACTCACCATGGAATGGTAATAATGCTACTTCTAAAAGAAGGTTGTGGGAGATTTTGAAAATAAATTAGCTTAATGTTTTGTGTTGCAGTCAAGAATAAAAAATTGGATAAGGGTGAAGGCTGGAGGAATATAAAGGAGCTGAAAGATTGTACTATGAAGTTACAGTGTCATGCACCTACCATCTAATATAAATGTCTGCTATAAACATGGAGTTCATCATCTGGAAACTACAAAGGAGAAGGAAAGATATAAAGGAAAAGAAAGATCTGGGAACATTGCTAGGTCTTGTGATAATTGAGGCAGCACGTTAATAGTCTCCTAAAATGTGATCATAAAATGTCCCAATGGCTATCACAGAAGCACTAATGCCTTTGAGCTTTTGGGAGAACTTATCTGGACACTTGTCTATACTTCTGTATTTACAACAGAAAGATGAGAGCAAACTGGAGAAAGGGCTAGTGATGCTGTTTACCAAGGTCAGAGGAATGGATGGCCAGTTTTGAAAGGTAAAGAAGAATATATGGCCTTGCAAAAAGAAAACTGAGGGATGAATAAGACAGCAGTACAATGCATCCACAATACATCTGAAGGATTAACAGCAAGATGGAATCCAGATGAGATGAGGTACAGTTCTTGGCAAAACAGTCATTAGGGATGAGATGAATGGGAATAAGTTGAGGTTGAAAATCAAATAGTTTTTTAAGAGAGTAGTGAGAGTCTTGGGCAGTATCCAAAGGATAGAGTGGAAGACCCCTTGTTGGGCTGGAGATGAGGCTTGAACTCATTGGCGAGGGTGTAAGCAAGGCCTGGGCTCAGACTCAGGAGTCTATAACCAGTTAAATGTGTTAACTGTAGCAGATGCAGCATGCACACTTGGACATCCTGCCTTCAGTACGTGTGGGTGGTTGACCTTTTTCTTCTCTCAAGTGAAATCAAGTCATTTACATATTCTGGCCTCATACTTCAGAGCCTGAGCTACTTTAATCTTAGTAAACCTTCAGGAGCCAGATTACCAACATATCTGCCCCACAGTGTCTGGGAGCATATGGGGAGATCTCTTTCAGATGGCTGGTTTTTAATGTGCAGCCAGAGAGGTCTGAGTGCCTGTGCAAAGAAGGGGATGTATGTGCTCTCTTTTAGCATTTCCAAGATGCAGGAAACCCTCATGTCTGTTCGCTCCAGGATATCTGTTGGTCCTGGTTTATGCAGCGATTTGGAATTGCAAAACTCCACTGTCTAAGGGCTGAAGGAAAAAATCACTGGAGTGGAAGCATTGCCATTCTCAGCCTTTGGATGGCCTCCACTTCATGTTTGTCACATGCAATTCATATCTGAAAGGAGCATGTGTCACTGCTGATGTTATGTGTCATGTCATAAAAGCTTCGGTGACATTTTCTGACCTCTTGAAAACTAACAAAAGAGGTTTGCAACTTGTAAATGCCATCTACCATGGCAGAACAGGTTCCCAGTTCTCTAATCACATATGCCTCTTGTGAAATGCTGCATCACCTTGAAAAAAAATCAGCATAATAATGGAGGAAGTTTGTTTCACTTATTCCTAAATTCTTTACATGATTCATCTATTAACATTTTTTGCTTATTAAGAATCCTGAGGAGTGAAAATTCTGCAAATCCATTATAGCTTTAGGAGTTCTGTTTCATTAGAGCTGTATTTACTTCTGATTTTTTGGTACTCAGAAGTGGAACCATTCTCCCTATGACCTTAATCTTTTGCAGATACTCATGGGTTTCACAGATGGAAGTGTGAAAAATCTGATCTGTCTCAGGAACACATTACAGGACTTTAGGGGGGGGGGGGGCATGTAAAAAGAGGGGAGTGTTCTTCATTAACCTAGGCTTGTTCCCATAGTCCATTAAGGGTGCTGAGATGTGCTAATTATTTTAAGTTGATTCAATTTATGTCACACCAGTAGCCTCAGATCTGGAATAAGGAGATTAAATGTTGGGTTCAGTTTTTGCTGGGCTGACTGCTTATATAATAAACAGTTTTGAATCAGTTGGGACACTTTTTACAGCCTGGAAAAAATAAGCAAAATGTTTCATGCTTGAGTAGGAGAGAAGAGCATTGTATCCACTTATCTTTTACTTTGCATAGTGCTGTTGTTTGCTGCTCTGGCTTTTGCATGTCAATAAGACAAACTTTCTAAAGAGAGGATTTATTGCAGGAAATGTGTCCATGTTACAGGCCATATACACAACGTGCATTAATTTCTGAGTAACAATGTGCAAAAGCTACTTCAGATGGTGCCAGGGTGCAAAACTGCATCTCTGTAGACTGGTGAGAGGTAACAGATCTCCTTTCTGTCATAAACAATTCTTTTGTGTTTGCTGAGACAAGTGCGAGCATTGTCTAGCCCTCACAACCAGTACTGAAGAAGTTAGGTCTGTTTTTATTGCTGTATTACATGCAGGAAGGAGGTGTGCTGAAAAATGAAGTGACAACACTAGCAAAACTGTTTAAGCAGCAAACTGAGACACCAGAAGCCCTGGCTTACCAGCCTGTCTCATTACATCATGCCTAAGTGCCCTGAGCAAATCCTGTTCTTTTTAGTGTGTTTGTACATAGCATTGGTGACATAGCAGACTTCAATACTGCTTGCAATTCTGATTTTTATACATAAGATTATAATTTCCATGGCAGGACCTATCCTCAGGCTCTTTATTGGTAAAAAAATTTTGTCATTTCTTCATTGGGGTATTGAGAGGTGAGGCTAGATGTGCACAGGTTTCACAGAATGGGTAAATAAATACCAGGAGAAGAGAAATCAAGGAGCCTGTGAGCATCACTCTGGATGTCTTGTTCTGAGTTGGCAGGGCTATGTTCTCAGCACTTGCAAGATGAAGCCATTACAGTGTGCTGCTCCCTCCAGCAGACCAGATGGAAAGGTCCCACTGTGCAAGTATCATCCCAAGGGCCCTGCTCACAGATGGAGTGATGAAACCCGAAAGCTGCTGTTCAGGAGTTCAGTGGGTTTTTTGTAGCTGCTTTGCCATGTAGCCATTTCATTCTGAGCTGTTTTATAGATCCTGACAAGGTCTGCAAAACAAACTTATTTTCAACTGCTATTCACATGATTCTTATCTTACCATTCATAATTTTAAGAAGCTAATATGGGAGTTGAGTGGGATAGTTTTTTGCATTGATTGCTGTGCAGTAATGTTTTTGCCTGGTTTGGTCCTGAAAAAGAAGCCATCTCTTTTTTGCAGTAACTACAAAGTGACAACAGTTAGGTTATCAGTGACTGCAGGCTGATTGGTGCAGTGTAAAACTACGGTTTTATTGTGAAATCAGCCTATTCACGTGGCCTGGGAGATGCCAGTGCAAGCACATGAAACAGATGATATTTGAACTCCTTAGAGGGTGTTGTGTAGCTTTTTATCACAGCCCAGTCATTGCTGACATTTAAAATGTGCTGCAAGGAGAGAGGGAGATTAGGAGATGTCTCAGTAGAGATATTGCGGCCCATCTGAGCTTTTCAGAGCGAGAAACTGTACCCAGCTGAGTATCACTGGATAGTCTCAAAATTGTCTGCTTGAATAATAACCAGGTACACCATGTGTGGGAAGGGATTTTCAGGGCAGAAAAACTCCTTAGCATCTAGCTAAGGGAACAGCAAGGCACTGCTGTTGAGAAGGCTGTATGAGGAGCCAGGCCTACTGCTTTCTTTCCAACGCTGAACAACTTCTCTCATTTTAGGAACTTTCCGCTGTACGTTCTGTGAGACTGAAGTAGAAGAAGATGAGTCTGCAATGCCCAAAAAGGATGCAAGGACACTCGTTGCACGGTTTAATGAGCAGATTGAGCCCATCTACGCACTGCTTCGTGAGACGGAAGACGTTAACTTAGCCTATGAAATCCTGGAGCCAGAACCCTCAGAGATTCCTGCCCTGAAGCAGAGGTGGGAGTGCGCCTGGTCTTTCCTCACTTCACTGCATCCTTGTAGAGTGTTCCTCTACTTTGTGGGGCTTTCCCAAACCTTGTGCAGGACTTACTTGTACAGCACCAACTGTGCAAACAACTGACAAATTGCCCCAGGGATGTTTGGTTTACAAGGAGATGGAGGGCTGTTACTATCTTTTGCTAAACAAGGCTAATTACTGTTCTTCTGGTCAGCCCTCTGCATGTATTTTTCTATGAGGTGGGATGATTGAATTACCTACTGCTTACCATGCTGCACACCAGGCCCTTGGCCCAATACTTAAAAAATGCAAACTGTGACTGCTTGACAAAGCTCTGAAGGTTCCACCAATACTGTCTTCTATCTCTCAAATACTTAACTTTCATCTCTTTCTTTTGCTTCTACCTAGCTTTTGAAATGAAGCTATTTGCAATCCACACCTTGTATTTCAAATCCTCATATTATGACATTCTAGTTTGAAGACATTACTTGTAGTAAGCAGGTATTTTTCTTCTGGTTTTGTCCAACTTGTTACACACCTTTTCAGGAAAAGACCATGTTGGAATCAAAAACTTCTTAAAATGTTCTTACCCATGAGAAATGACACGTTCTTTTAGAACATTCCTAGCTTTACAAAAGCAGATGATGTTTAAATAATGCAAAAAGATGTGGGGAGCTGTCAGTTTTGTCAGCTATGGTGAAATGTGATGCGCTTCTATGTATTTAAAAAATATAATTATACATATGGGGGAAAAGAACTGTACCTTGAGGAGAAGCATTCCCACAGTTCCTTGGGGTGCTTGACTTTAGTTAATGGGGAGAGCAAGCAGAATACTCTTTTTTTCTTTCAGGCTAACCTTGAGAAAGAATGTTCCTCATATATTCATGCTAGACAGCTTCTAATTAATACAATAAAAATTCTTTGTCTATTCATAGTCTTTTTCTAGCCAAGAAGGTAGTTATTTTTCCTCATCAATTCTGATAGAAAAACAGAAGCAATATAAAGAGCAGAACAGATTTTTCCAAGGTCATTCAGTGTGTCTTTGGTGATATGGGGAAATCTTTGAAGTATTTATACCCAAGCTGAATCACTAGACTTTGCTTTAAATCCCTTTTCAGTAGTTTAAGTAGTAGAACTGGGAAAACCCTACCAAAAACAGAGTAATTTTTCAGTCTTCCCTTTTTGTGTACAGGAAATTATCACAGCAGAGGCCTGGTGCAGTCCCATGATTAAATAGCAGCGCCCACTTACTTGACTCTTAAATACTTAAAAAACATTGTAAATTATTAATTACTCTGTGGAAGGAATGACAAAATAAATAGGGAGCTTTTTAAATGCTTACTTGAACACAACTTGCTTCAGCACATATAGTGATTTAATTATTTATTAACTCTTATTAATTCAAAGAAGTTAATTCCATGAAAGCACTGCTGTGAGATTTTTTTAAAGTGCCAAACCCTGGGTTATTTATCCTCTCTGTTTTTATGGAATCTTGAGTGTTTGAAATCATTGACAAAACTGACATCTGGTGATTCTGAAACAAACCAAAAAGGTTACAAAATGCACGTATCTTCTCTTTGCAGTAACTTGGGCAACTTCACATATTTTCAGGAGAGTTACAGCTCTAAGTGGCCCCACTGGCATTGCATAACTTGCATTCACCTGCCCTGGGAAACTGGGTGGATCTTCACTCATGTTTTCCTAAGAGGCTGTTAATTTTCTTAATCATAGGAGAACATGAATTAGCCCCCCAGGTTTCAAAATAAACCTGCTTTACTTAAGACCTTTTCTGTGATTTTTAAAAAAATATGGATTTTAATAACCCTTCTATTTCCTTGTGTAAAAATAGCATTATTTCAATTAACAAAAAATCTTTACAGAATTAATTTTCTGTGGTCATGTTGTCAAGAACCATGGGTTGTCTGTTGTGAAGGTGAAGCTCTTAAGAGCGACACAGTGAAAATGTGTTTTGTTTTATCTCCAATGAGGCAAAAAAAAGGAGTTTTCCCATTATCCAAGACCTTTCTTAATAGATTGAGATGAAAATTTCAAGTTGTTTGCACACTGCACAGTGTGGTTTCTGTGGGCCGTACCTCAGTTGTTTCAAGGGCTATTTATGTTGCCTTTATAGGCAGCTAAACCACTCATTAAGGGATTTCCATCAGAGTGAATAAAACAGACTATAAATGTAGCCACATCTGGGCCACTGAGCTGCCACAGTTCCTACCTGCAGGGTGTCTATGTGAAGTTAGAGCAAGGTGGGGAAAAAGTAGTTCGTGGGTCTAAGAACGAGAGCTTTTAGAGATCCCTTCATCTGGTCTGTGCTGCTGGTAAGGTAACTCCCACACCTGGCCTTTTGTTCGTGCCTGGTCCATGGTGTCTAATCCTGTACTTTGGAACAGGTTGCTGAACTGTAAGTTCTCCTCTCGCAGAAAGAAGTGTTCCCCAGCTCTGGTAGTCTTGGGGTGCTACTCACACCTACCAGCATTGTCACTGAAGATAAAAATACATAAATTGAGGCACATTTGCAAAGCTTACTGGGGTTCAAAATTAGACAGAAAGTGTCTAGATGGTTCCAGCTGAGTGTGGGACATTGCAATGGATCACGTAAAGCAATTAGTACTGTAGGTGTCTCTTAGAAATGTTTCATTTTTGAAACGTTCCTGACGTCATGGAATAAGTGTTTTGCTGCTAAATGGTTCTGTGTAGGAAAAAAGTCAATTTCAGGCACACTTATAGGGGCTTCTGTACAAAAGTATTATTAGGTAGTTCCTGGCACTACTGAGGGTTTAGTGCCATGCTGTAGTCATGGGGAGGGAGAGCTTGGGCGAGAGCTGCATTGTGCATCCTGTGAGGAAAGTGGATTACATAAAATTGTCAGGGAAATGCTAGTTAGAGATTTCTATTGTGTGGGAAGCAGAGTGGTGCTTTTCACAGAACACACTCCTGTCTTGGAGAGCTGAAAGGTACCAACACTCAAAATAACATACTGGGAAGAAAGTCTTTGTGTGGTTCCTTAAGTTACATAAGCAATACATGCGCATGAGCCTTCTGTCACAAAATTCAAGGCTGCTGTGAAGCTCTCCTAGCAGAGCAAGCTGCAGGATTGCTAAGGACATGAGACATGCTAACATAGATGCTGTGAAGTATTTTTTTAGCAGCTCTCAGCCATTCCACTACTGAGAGGCTGTGAGTAGCTCTCGATCAACGCTGTGGCTGAACACACCAATATTTTTTTATCTGGGGAAGTGCAATGTTAACCTACCTATGTGATTTCGCCTCACTGTTTGACCCTAAAAATCCAGCAGAATTAGCTCATCAAACAGTGGTAATGTCCTTGCTAAAAAACTCGCATATTAGTCAGGTCTTATCCAAGTATGACTTTATTTTAAGCTTCTTGATTGGAGAAAAGGTCATTGGGTCAAGAGCAGCAACTGAACCGTGCTCACTGGTGACAACTGTCAGCTCAGCTGGCATTGTGGAGTAACCCTGATGGATTTACTCTGGACAAGAGGAGGAGTTAAGGCAGGGCTGCTCCTCATGAAATGCTACAGTTACCCCTGGCAATCAGGTGACTGAAATTATAAGGCTGAGAGTGGGTGTGGTCTGCATCAGATTTGTTTCTCTGAAAAGATGAAATCTCATTCTGAAGTAGAGGAACAGTCATGTTTGGCTCTCCTCACTGTATGCATATTTAGCAGCACAGGCTAGGGTGTATTTTAGGCTCGCTGCCATCATCAGCATGCAGAAAATATTTCACCTGATACCCTCTTTCAATCAGATCCTAGCAGGAATGTTTTCCTCCATCAGTATCCTGAGCTAGAAGGGACCCTGCAGGGAAATATTCTGAGAGCAAAGGAGGGCTAGGCTTTGACAGCCATACCCTTCACATGGGTCAGCACCTTTATTTCTCCAGCTTTTCTACAGTGAGGACAATTTTTCTGTCTCCTCCTGCACTCCATCAGCACACAAAGCCTTTTCCCAGCCCTAGTCCTCTGGTTTGAATGTGCTTTCTCTTCTTTCTTCTCTGCCTGGACTCCTCAGTCCTCCCAAGGCTGTGTGTCTGGATAGTACAGACACAGTAGAGGTGAATTTTCCTGTGTATTGTCACTCACAATTCAAGCTAAGGTTTGAATTGTATTTTTCATGGTGAGTTAACTCCTTCAGGAGTCCTGTGATTAATAACAGTTTACAGCTCTGAGCATGCTGAGTCCCTGGGCCTACTATTTACGTTGGTTAAACTTCAGTGCTTTTTTAATGCAGTATTTGGTTGCTGTGCGAAGAGGCTTTTTCAAATACCAGACTACTGTTTGACTGTGTTTTGCTGCTGTGGCTTTTGTTTCAGGGAATTCTGGGATTTTAGGCTTGTTTTAACATAAGTTCATTTGCATCTCTAGTGTTGCCTCTTTTCAGTATCTGTGGTGGATGTTGCCATGGCCCTATGTAGGGATTCCCACTACAGATTCATAAGTTCCCCAAACCAGGAAGCTAGCACAGAAATTCCTGGCAGCATGTTAGAATTGAGAATGAAAGTTCTCAGTGAAGATCATGGGAGATAATTAATCATAATTTAAGTGTTTTTGTCTAAGGAGGGGCTTGTTCTGAGGGCTCTGTTTTTCTCTCTTTGACTTTTATGTAGCAAGGAGCGTGCAGCTGGTGCTGGTTCAGGGGCAGCAGCTGGCCTTGCAAGTGGACAGCATCGGGAAGCATGGACTACAAAAGGACCATCGTATGAGGACTTGTATACCCAGAATGTCGTCATCAGCATGGAGGACCAGGAGGATCTGAACCGGTCTGCAAGTGAAGGAAAGCCAGCTAGAGAAAGACCCATTTGGCTGCGTGAGAGCACAGTGCAGGGGGCTTATGATCCAGATGAAATCAAAGATGGTAAGAAATTCACAGAGCTGAAGTACTGCTCTGCTTATACAAGGCCTTTACAGTGCTGTCAAAAACATGTTCTGCTGTATGTGTGTACAGCTGCTGCTCCCAACACTGGAGTGTCTGCTCCCCTCTGCTGTGCAAAGCACCTGTGTGTAGGCAGATGTAAAAATTCCGTAGATCTAGGATTGAAATCTAGGTCAGTAAAGCTGAGCTGTCCATGAAATTTTGTGGGGGCTTTTAAAATGTTAATTAACTGTTATGTCTTCCATCTTGAGAGCTTATTGCTTCTAGATGAAGGTCTTTCAGTTTCATCTAGAAAGCTATTTTCCTAATAGGTCACTGCTGAAAAATAACATTTATTAATGTTCGGTGACTCTGAAGTCTACTAAATCTACCAGCAGTGTTTACATGCTCCCAACCTTCCTGCTAGTTGTTTATCAAAACTTGTTATATATGAAGAATACTCAGAAGTAGAGCTTCTGTAAGTACAGTAGGAAGGTCTGTCACCATGATGGGTGAGTCTTTATTCCCTTCTCATTATTTCTGCTTTTCTTTTCATTTGTCTTGGGATCAGGTTGTCCACAGGCCTTGGTCAAGGAGTAGGAGCATTAGTAGGAGGATTTTGCTTTGGTATGTGTGCTGTTTAAGTTTTCATGTCAAAATTGAAAATGGAGACCTTTTATGATTTTTACAAGAGTAAGTCAATAGATACAATCTTTAGAGTAATTTTAGGATTATGGACTGAAACTGATGCCCTGGGAAGAAAGATGGCAAAAGGGAGTCATGTGTGTATGTGACCCTGGAACTTGTGCCGTGTTCAGGCGGGGAGTGGAGTATTTAGGTATAGCAGAAGTGAAGAAAATAGATGTGATATAGTGACCAGAAGATTCCTAAAGAACTTGTTCACATATAATGTCTTTCAAGTGTTTTATGGATCCCAAAGCATTTTTCAAATAGATTAAGCAAAGTGAAATGATTGAAGAAGCACCTCCTGCAGTCTGTAGCAGATGTTACTCACCAGCCATGATGAGTTGTCACCCCTTTTTTCTGCTAGACATTCAATTTACCTGTAGTTTTAAACAACTTCTGATATACACAGGGTAAATGTTTCTCAAGAAGTCACTGAGGGACATGGAGTTTGAGTATCTCCTTATGGGATGGTGGCGTCACTGCTTAACCTCCTCAGCTACTGGAGATCAAAGAGAGGGAGCTTGTGGAAATAGACTGAAATTGCTGCTGCAACACATGAACAGGAAGGACAGAAACTTGGGGCTGTTGACAAGAAAAGATTCACTGCTTGGATCTGGTGGAAACAGTTCTTGCAATCAAGAGACTGCCCCTCTGAGCCACAAAGTCAGCCTTTGTGGAACTATCTCTGGCTATTATCGTTTCACAGCTCTTAGTGTGATGAGCTATGATATTATTTCACAGAGATGCTCTCCTACAGGCTCTTACGCTCCACAGGCACAAAGCAGTGAGCTGAGCACACAACTGCCAACATGATGCCTTTATTCCTCCTTTATTTCAGGAATTTGGCAGTGCTCTAATACTACTAATTTTAGGCATCACCCTTTACTACAACTTTATTTACAATGAAACAGAATTCTGGTGAAATTAGGTATGGTTCTTTCAGCCTTTATTCTACCACAGAAAAGGAGTGGCCACAAGCTGCTCTGGTTTTTAGTGATAGATGCAGAAAAAACTTCGTTCACATTATTTTTTCATCTCAAGTGGAAAAATGTAACCAGCACATTTCTGACAGGGGCGGGGAAAGACTTGGGAGCCACCTGCCTGGATGTGGTGCTGAAACCATGAGGGTCTGTGTCTTGGAGAAGTGGGCAAGTGGCTGCCTGTATAAAGACAGAATGCCAACACCTCATTTCCAGCAATTGTTCATAGGCAGCATCTTTTGGAGTAAGGCAGAAGTTTTACTTTTTAGGCCTTATGGTTTTTTTCTCCATATTTAATTTTCTGTTCTGCTTTTTAAAAAATTATTTATTTTTTTCCATACCACCTGTAGTTCTTTTGGTTCTAGGTGGACTCACAGCCCTCTCACCAAATATAGGATTAGGAGAGGTTTCTGTGGGATGCTACTTTTTGAGCAGAATTTTACCTTTTGAATCCATGAACTGCAGACATTCTGCCAACCAGAGCCATGTTGAACTCTCCCAGCTGTTGTATAGCCACGTTTACTGAAAGTGGAGCACAGGCCAGGTCTGTCAGCTGGGACTGACTGCAGTCCCCTTCAAATAAGAGATGCGTGTAGGGATCCACAGGGACTGTCTGGGCAGTGTTTCAGCTTGGAGAGTAGGCACTGGTTAGTGCTGTGCTGTACAGCTGGGCTACAGGCTGTCAGCTGCAGCTGCTCCATGCCACCACCATCTTTCTGTAAGGAGCTTTTCTCCTTCCTGCCTGGTATAGGTACATTTCTGAGCTCACCAGGCATGGCTGTTCTATATGTTGGTTTACAATACATGGTTTCCACATATTCTTTGTCTGCCTGGATCTGTTTCTCCTCTGTGTTAATCCTTGCAGGCAGGGAGCTCAGCAGGATGGGGCCTGGGCTAGGGGTATGTATTTTAAGGACTGCTTTGCTTTCTGCTCCGCTATAATGCCCAAGTTAGACACCTCCCTGGAGAAGTCATTTCCAAGTGCCTGCCCATCGTGCATTTGTTGTCTTCACTTGCAATGTGCTCCTGGTCAAGGCTTCCAGCTGGGAGCCGCAGTGACTCTAGGCCTCCCAGCTCCAAGGAGATGTCAGTACTTGCTCTACCATTATGAGACATAGCTGTCTCTGTCTTTCAAGGGAAAGAAGGAGCTGGCATAGAGAAAGGGTGTGACTTGACCAACTGAGCTCAGTTGCAGTTATTAATAAAGGCTGAGAAAACTTTCAACGCTGTCACACAGATCTCTGTGAGAAAATGCTCATTCCCTTGTGTCCCTTTGCAGGGGGCCGGGATCTGGATGCGTTCCAGGAGCGTGAGGAGAGCCGGGCAGCCCTGGATGACAATGAGGAGGTGATGCGTGCCCTGCTTATCCACGAGAAGAAGACACCTTCGGCTTCCACTGTCACCGTCAGCAGCACCGCTCCTTTCTCCAGTGGCAACGTGAGTGACTCCGAGAGTGAGACAAGCGAGTCAGAGGAGGAGTCCCCTCCCCGCCCTGCTGCCATGGCTACCACAACATATGGGCTGGAGGAGGAGGATGATGAAGAGTTCGAGGTGGTGGCAGAAGACCCCACTGTCACAGTGGCTGGGCGTCCACATTCTTACAGCCAAGTGAGCCAGCGCCCTGAGCTGGTGGCCCAAATGACACCAGAGGAAAAAGAGGTTTACATAGCTATGGGGCAACGCATGTTTGAGGACATGTTTGATTAACTGGTCTCTGCCATGGCATTTTTTAAAAGGCGACTTTTTAAGGCAGAGACTCTTAACAGAACAGAAGACTGGAGTGCATCTTCCCTCCCCTGTGTGCAGGCAGGGTCACTGTGGCACAGCACTGCTAATATCAGGCATCCTGCTTGCCAGAGCGGGGGAGCAGCAGAGCTGCATGTACCAAAACACATAGGGGAGGAAAAGTCTCAGAAGTGAGGATGCTTGCAAGGTAAAATTCTGCTTCAGGGTGCCTTTCTACACCTTGCTACAGGCACTGCTTTAACCTCATCCAAGGCCCTAGCAGCTCTTCTCCCAATGGCTGTAACTTGATTTTTGTTGCAGATCCCAGTGAAGTCCTCATTCCTGCTCCTAGGGGACATAAGGGTTCCATAGTCTGAGCACAGCGCTCTGCTGAGAAGGGCGTATGTAACATACAGCTCAGCGAGGGGAGAGGAGAGGAGAGGGAAGCACTTGTCTGCTGATGGCAAGCTCAGACAGGACTTGTAGCTGACCCTCTGCCAGCAGCCACTGGCCACCAGAGTGGTTCTTTCTAAGCAGGCCTGTAGGCAGCAATGTTTTCTTGCTCCCATTCGCTCCCCAGTGGGACTCAGCACCTCAAGGTCAGATGTAACTTGAAACAGGCAGAGCAAAAGCTTTGGCAAGCACATGCAGTCAGTCACTTTTTGTCAATGTAACAAATGCCCTCCATGGATCTGAGCTGCCAGAGCTCTGACTTGCCAGGAGATAGCTTCATTTTCCAATGTTGCTGCCTGTTGCTTCTGCCTAGCCCTGTCCATGAAGATGTGTAGAAAGTTCACAGTTCACTGCTGTCAGGCAGTGCCAGGGAAGTAACATAACTTAAGTTTTATTTGCAATCTCACCAGAGCTATATGATTTTAAGAGGAATTACAATTTTGAGTTCTGCTTGGCACATTCTTTTACCAGAAAGACATTTATCAGTGCCTATAGAGCAATATAATATTTCAATGTTTTTCTCTTTCAATTGAAAATGTTGCTTTTTAAATTGTTGTGTTTTCCTTCACAGTACTGCAATAAAGCAAAACTATAAAAGAGTTCTGTGTTCCAGAGAGTAGGGGCAGCATTATGTGCTGTTCCACTTCTGTGGGCAGTACAAATTTGCTGTTAATTGAGACTGTAAATCTGTTTTATACTAACTATGCTTTCTATGTTCTGCTAACCTTGTAATGCCTCCTTCGTGGTTTGATTTTCAGCTCCTCAATACCCTGAATCCCGTTTTTTAAATAGTGTTTTAAATTTTCTTTAAAGTCATTTTAAAGAAGAATAAATAAACAGAAACTTTTCCTCTTTGTTATCTTGCAGTTTATCTTGTGCCTAATTGGGAATGCTGTTTGCTTATCATTTTGATCTGTTGCATTCAAGAAAAAAACTCCAATTTGAACTCATCTTTGAGAGGGCCATTTGAAATCCCACTGCACATTGTTTCTCCTTAGCAGAGCTTCTTTGAATGCCTCCTGGAATCTCCTGCACTTCCAGGATGGATGTTTCATTACATCAGTGCTATGTAAAAAAACAGAGGCTGGTTTTGATTAGGACTTCCATTTCTTTCCAATCTCCTCAAGGGAAGCTGAGGTAGGCTAATGGTAGAGGACTCGCAGGCATCATACTGCTGGTTAAAATGGTGTTCTTGTGTAGACAGACTTAAAAGATCTTGTATCTTCCAGATATCAAGTCACAGAGCTGGTAAGTCAGATTCAGTGACCAGCTAGCAGAAAAAAATGTGCTGTACTCATTCTGTCTAGATTTAATCTGGCTGAATTCAATATTAACACTGGAGAAAAGCAGGTAGATTTACAAGGAGCCGAAAGCAGAAACTGAGAACTAATCCTGAGTGCAGAAAGCTGCTCGTGCTCTGAAATGTATACTGAGTATGATTGTATATGAGTCTTCAGTGTGCAAAATCAAGCTGTAGGTTTAGTGAAGATGAAGTGAAGAAATATCCAGTATAAAAATCTATAAAGTAGTGTTTTTCTTAATAAACATATTTAATTATGGTTTTGTCACCGTGTGACTTGGGTTTGCCAATTTTAATATATTTAATTTCCTTTAGAGATAGGATTAAGGAGCAGAGGTAAGGCAGGCTTACAACTTAAAAGGGTATAAGAAGAAATTTATTAATAACACAAAAAGAATTCAGAATAAGATTTCTAGATTATTCCCTCCTCCCCCTAACTTCATTCCACATTTCTTAACAACAACATACAGAAAACACTTCAGTCGGTTATCTACTCAAATAATCATTTCAGTTCACTCTAGAGAGAAAAGTTCCTTTTTTGGTTTAGGCTTAGGGGTTGTCTTCACCTTCACAATGTACATCTGCCTGGGAAAATACTGCAGATTATGACTCTCCTCCCATCTTCACAGTCCTTCCAGAGCTGTGCTATGGGCTATGTTACACACCTGGGGTACCACTTTTAAAGGCAAGGTGCTGAAAAACAAAATTCTCTTCATCTCTTTTTCTATTAAATGTCGCTGTCCATATTTCCAGTTCTAAAACAGAAAGCCCCATTTTCTCAAAGATAAAAAAGGTCTTCTTTTCAAGCACTTAAACTTTCCCAAGTATATTTCACAGTTTAAAGGAATGTTAGTGTAGTCACAGTCCCCTTATAGCCTCACAAAAAAGGTTTTTGGCTACTCATCAGTTGCATCTTTTGAATCTCTTTCTATCAGGAACTTTATTTTCATTCCACCAACTTCTGTAGACTCCATGCTTTATTTCTTCTCATTCAGGAGAGCTCAGGATATCGAGAATCTTACCCAGGCATTAAAAGAGTCAAAATTGCATCCGGAACGTGAAGAAGCCCCGTGGTCAGCTGGAGGTCTCTTCTCTCAGACCGGGGGTGGGGGAGGAAGGGACAGGGAAGGGAGAGCCTTGGTGGCTCCCTGATCCCCCTGCTCGGCCATGCCACGTGGGGAGGGGAGCCGAGTGAACTGAGCTGAGCTGAGCCGGGGGCTGCCAGGGCAGGGGCCTGGCCAGAGCCACCTCACCTCCAGAGAGGCCTGAAGCCGAAAGAGAGCGACCCACTCACCACCAATGTGATTTATGAAAATGAAACAACTCTCTCATTAGCCACCTGGGATGTCAACCACCAGATCAGCCTCCGACTGGTCCCCACATCCCACAGGGGAAGCTCCCAGAGAAGGGACAGTCCCTCCGTTCCCCCAGGCAGCTCCCCCCCGCCCTTCCATGTGGAACCAGCACAGGTTTGTGCAACAGTTGTAGTTTTTGTCATTCAGTAAGGCACATCCTGCACATAGGGAAATTAGAGCAGTGACTGTGGGGTTTGTCCTCCATCTCTCATCCACCACATCCAGCTCTCTGGAGAACTGGAAAGGTCAAAGGTGCATGGGCTGATGCCATTGTTTCCTGCCTTCTCCAACAGTTCCTGGCATTAGAAAGGATGGCTGCTCTGCTCTGCTCCAACCAGTTCAGGCTGCTGAAGGATAACCATACACTGCTGCTTCCCTGTCATGGCTTGAATGAACAGAACACACAGTTGATAGTGCCCTTTTTCTCTTCCTGCAGCTGAACAGAGCTCTGCACACATGCCAGGTGGGAAAAACAGCCTCTGCAAGCAAAGCCAGCCTGTGCCAGCAGGTTTGTGCTAATGCAAGGGATAAAGCCATCAATTCTGACGAAGGCCCAGCCATTTCCCCTGCTTGCTGGACCATATGTGCTGCATTAACACTAACCCAATAATGCTGTCAAGCCTTCCTGGGTGGATATTCTGTCTAACCCCATTGAAACCAGCTTCTGCATCTGCTTCTGGCCTAAAGAGCATTTTATGCAGTGTCTGAGAGTTCAAGAAGCATTTGGGCAACATTCTCAGGCATATGGTGTGATTTTTGGGGGGTGTCCGTGCAGGGCCAGGAACTGGACTTTGATGATGCTTGTGGGTCCCTTCCAACTCAAAGTATTCTGTGGTTCTGTGGAGGTACATGAGGGCAGGGCACTGGATCTCTCTCTGGAAAGAGAACTGTGCTTCTCAGTCTTTTCGTGCTCCTCTTCCCAATGGTCTGAAGTGCCTCTCCCAGCTGGATGGCAGCTGCCTCTGTTGCTGCTCTCATTGCAGGTCAAGAAAACTGCAGTGGAATTATGCGCTCCCTGGCCCAGTACAGAGCAGGCCAGAGCAGATCAGCTAAGCTGATGATGGAGGGAATGTACACTGTCAACCCTGAAGAACAGAAACATTACAATTTTTTCTACTAAGCTTCCAAAAATTGGCTTCCTTCAGCCAACTCTTCTGTGCTGCTGCCTCCTTCAGACTTGGATTAAACAGACTTGTTCTGTGAGAGTCAAGGGATTTGAAGGTCCCCTGGAGGACCTAGAGGGCAGAAAAATAGCATCACCTCCTTCCTGAGACATCTGAGGAGTTGTGCCTTGGAGATACCTGCAGTTTCAGGATATGCTGTGAATTTAAAAGGGTCAGATGGGGGAAGCAGTCTGCTGTTCTTGGGTCTCTGTCTCCCACTGTGCCTCCCTAGGAGGAGAGAGAAAATTGTCTCAAGAATCAAATGCAAGACAAAGCCATCATGGAAATGGAAAGGTTATGAGCATGTGGAAGGGCATGTCAGCAGCAAGGGTGAGCTAGCGGGCTGTCCAGCGCAGGCTATGGGGGTGAAGCAGCAGCAGCACCATTCCTCTGGTGTGTGTCAGCATTAAAGAGAGAGGCTTTGGCCCCTGTCCTTTGGAGCAGAGATGCATCACACAGTGCTCCAGGTAATTGCTCTGGGCTCTCCAGGACTGGTATGGCTTTATCCCATTGGAAGCCCTGGGCTAGGTAACCATGCCCCAGGGTTGTCCACAGAAGGCTTGGGAGTATTGATCTAAGCATGGACAGCCAATGATCCCTACGCATCACAATACATTCCTGTTTAAAGTGTATTGACTATTAGACAAGTCTCCTCCAGCAGCAGTGGAGCTGGGACTGACAAGTAGCTTCTCTCTGCTGAGCTGCTTCCATAATAATGATCAATATTTACAAAGTCTGAGGAGATCACTCAATACAGCCTATATAGGGGGTGTAGCCAGATGCTTGAATCTGTTTAAGATGTGAATCCATAGAGAGTCATGGAGAGGCCACTGCAAAAAGGAATGACAGCCCAAAGCATGAGGGGCAATGACTGAGTGGTGGTGCTCTTGGAAAGCTGCCTGCCTGCTCCCTGCTAGGAATCATAGAACAGAGCACTGGCAGCACTGGACTGTTCAGTACTACAGTCCTGTCCCTGTGGCACAGCTATTTTCCTTCTCTTTCAAAGTTGTCTAGGGAAATCTGGGCTTTTGCCTGTTTGGGATACCTAAATAAGCTGACAGAAAGCAGTTTCTTATTTACCAGCATTTAGATTGAGAGAGAGAATGAACCTAATTTATTTCAAACAAAAATCAGACTTTGGAAGCACCTGGTTTCTCATTAAAAAACATTGAGGACAGTGAGCATTAGTGCAACCATCCTGAAGCAGCAGACAGTCTCTGAACAAGATGTTTTAAATATAATAGGTATTTTTGCTTAAAATATGTTTGTGACCTAAATATAATTGAATTTCCATGCCTTTGAATGGTGTGATGCTAATGAAGCAGGCAGGGATAGCAGAGAGGAAGCTGAGGCAGCCGCATCAGAAGTGGCTGCACTGCAGTGCGTTGGAGCCCCTGTGTTTACTTTGCCCCAGCTGTCACAGCCACCAATGCACCAGCACTGCTCAGGGCTGGCCAGGCAGCAGGAGGAAACCTTGGGCTGCTCAGCCAGAGAAACAGGCAGGGATCCAACTGGAAAATGAATGCTGATCAAGTGTTTTTCCACAAGTATTAATGTCTGTGTACAAAAAAACATACATCTGGCAAGGAGGAAAAATCACATCTCACATATAGATATGATTAAAGCCCTGACGTACTACTTATTTTTCACCTGGAAGCTGTATTGCCTGTCTCTGCTTCCATTAGTTGCTGGAAGAAGGAGGGTGAGCAGTAGTAATTTTGCAGTGAGCTAAAAATTGTGCATAGAGCTGAGAAGCCTGGCTCAGTTCCTCCTGGTGAAGAGATCCTCCTAGTCTTAAGCAGTTATTTTCTGAACTTCTGACAGTGGAAATCTGCCTGAGCCAATGTCAAATTTGCCAGACTCTGGTTGCACAGTCCATGCTTTTGCTATTTTTTCATTACATTGTTGTGGGGGGACAAGTATGTCAGACACCACTAATATTTGTGACTGGTGACCTGTTTGTGCTTTAGGTTGTAGTGTCTGAACCTGGCCCATGTGAGGCAATGATTGCTTAGGTAATTTTGGTTGAATTATCAATGCCTGCTCTTTGCAAAGGTGCTGGTTGTTGATCTTCCAGTCAGTGCTGATGGGCTGTCATAAATTCAATCCATCTGCAATCACACACAGGTGTCAATTTAAAATTAAGCTTCAAGCCCTTTACAACTACTACCACCAAGCAGCTCCAGCTTGTGCCATGTCCACTCCTGGGACATGTGGCACTCTCACCATGCAGGTCTCGGCTGTGACTGCCACATTCCAGCAGAGAGGTTTCATGAACGCTAGGTTTGTCTTTTCTCCAGAAGTGAGCTCTGGCTGGGCTCAGGCCCCTGAAATTCTTGCAGTGGGTAGGAAACAGCCATCAGCCCCAGACTGGTCATGCATTCTTTGCTGCTTGAACTAGATATGATTTGGTAGGAGTGAGTTTGATTTTTATTTTTTTTAACCCTTTTTGTTCCTTGAGAATATTTTGAGTTTCTGAATTTCTCATGTTCCCTGCTGCTTCTAACAAGAAAATAAACTTTTTTAATGTAAATGAGGCTGTAAATTTTTGGTAAAGAGACATATCTTCTCTCCCTGCCCTGTCACCACAATTATTCTTCCATTGCCACATAGTGCTTTCTTCCAAGAGGATGTATACTTTCAACATCTCTCAGCCCTACTGGTGATGTCAGGAGATGAAAATTATTCCCAGTACAACACAGAAGAGTAGAGGGAAGTGGAGTTAAAGGGAAATTTGGCCTTAAGAAAATGGTGCATCATGAGAGAAATTTCACTCTTGCATACTCTCCCAGCCACATGGGTGCTGTATCCAAGCAAAGAAAAATACAGTGTGATGAAGAAGGACTTTGCTTATGGTGTGTTTACCCTGGTGTATTCCCTTGCCTCTGAGCAAGGTAGGGCAATATTCTCCAAGTGTGCCAACCTCTTGTAAGTTATATAAAGGCATCAGGAAGATCCCAAGTTAGCAACCAATTTCAGCAGGAGCTTGGAGCCTGCAGCTTTGTTTGAATGATTTGACTCCTGCTTCCCCCGTCTGAAAGGTTTGGTGCAAAAATACCTCACAGCAATCAGCTGAAACTGAGCTTAAGCATGACATTTAAAAGTATCTCTTTCCTTAAATATTTCACCAGAATTTATGCTCTTATGTCTATATATGAGAAACAAACATAAAGGCCTGTAGGGAGCTGCGCAGCCCTCCTCAGACATGTCCCCCTTTGGGAATGTTAACAGATAAGGACTTCTGTATGGTTTAGGTAGAAGCTGCTGCCAAGAGCAGCAAATAACTGGATTTTTTATTAACTGGACAGTCACGTCATTGCAGATATCTGAAGTGTGGAATAAAAGTGTTGATGTCCACAGACAGCAGACATGGGTTCTTACAGCTGAACATAGGTCAAAATACCACATTTTCAGCTCTTCCAGTATTGGGTTTGTTTTTCCTTAATTCTTTGCAATTTTTGCTTCTCATGCAGCAGGCTCGAGCATCTTTTTGGCACACGCAGGTGCTACCACAAACTAAAGACCTCCTTGAGGCATTGCTAATTCACATGCTAATGGTATCTGTCCCAGGAAAGATGTGGGTCAAGCCATTAAAAACATGGAAGACAAGCCAGATGAATATTGTGGGCAGCAAAAGGTAGTTAAAGCCAGTGAACAGGAGATTAACATCTCCCTGTTTGCAGTGTAGGGCACACCAAGTGTGCAGTGAACATAAAATCTGTTTTATGCCTAAGTCGGTAATAAAAAGAGCATCAAGACTGGAAGTCCATGTTGGGAGGGAAATAAATTCTGCATAACTGAGGGATTATTAATGTTTCTAGAGTAGGAAGAGGCAGTGAACCAGAACCTTTCTCTATCCCATATGCAAGACCCTTTGGCACCTGGGGATGTAACTATGAAGTGGAAATGGGAACCATTCTGACCTCAAAGCTGCCGATGGATTGATCTTCACAGGAAATCCAGCACTTTCTAACACTAGAAGAAGCCAAGTGTTCAGTGAGACCAATGCATCCTGTGCTGTACAGGGACAGCTGCAGAAGCACAGAGAGAGCCGCTGTAATTCAATACTCATGCTTGTCCTCTCTGGTTTTTATAGGAGTCATGGCCATGCTGCAGGATTCATGGAGCATATTACCAGAAAGAGCTCTATGTAGAATGTGATCTGCAGGAGATGGTTACTTTCCTTCCTTCCTGGCCTGGCCACTTCCTGCTGCCCTCCTCTTGTATTTTGAAAAGGAAAAATATGAAAAATAATGAATTTTCCGTTTAAACTGAGATTAAAAAAACAAATGATACTCAAGCCTGCAGCTTAATGGCAAGGAATCAAGGAGAAAAAGTGGTTGCAGATTACTCTCAGTCCATTTTGCTGATAACTTTTTCTCACACCAAGGGCTATAACTCCATAAAATCACAAAATCTCAGAGGTACTCACAGGACAGCAGGAGCTCTATTGCTGGAGTGTGGGTTGACTCTCCAACCCATCCCAAGGGGACAGAGCAGGGGACTCCCATGCCCATTTCCAAGGCATGACTGTAGGATGAAAACTGTGGAAGTGTAGAGGAAAGTGGAGAAGTATCAGGAGAGCAATAAACAGGGCACTTATCTCCTCCTTAATCACATCCCAGTCTTCAGGAGGTCTGCAGGGAGAACTAATGGATTAAATACAGGTATTAAATGAAATCTTGGAAACATTTCCCTCACCTGGCAGGACTGAGAAGCTGATGGTTATAATGGAGTGCTCTCAGTGCATTTGAACTATGAGAGACAACCAGAGGAGCTGGGGTTATGGTTGACCCTCTACAACCAAGGGATTGAATAACCTGGGCTTTTGCTGTTGCCAGGGACAATCTTGAAATTTCCTGAATATATCCTTCAGCAATTCCCAGGTGGACTAAATGAGATGCTTCTCAAATTGCTTTCTGCCTGAGAATGAGGTCAGTCTGTGTTTTATTTCACTGCTACAGTGCTTGACCATCTCCAGGGCACGTGAGCAAAGAGCTGCACCTCTTCTGCAGCCAAAGACTATAGCAGCATCCCAAGGGATGCTTTGATCTCTTATTGATATGACCTGCTGTGCTGGTTTTGCATGGAAGTTACTTAAGAGGAGGGCACAGATACTCAGACACAGCGTTTTATTTTTTTTGTTATTTCTTTTATGAGAACTTTTTCTGTGAGTTTCTGGGACTAATCGGAAAGCTGATTCAATAATTGACAGCCCGGGAAACTAATTAAAAGTTACTTTGCCTCTATGAATCACACTGGTAAACTGAAATCTTTTTCTTTTTACTTCTGTCTGTGGAGTAGGTAACAACTGGCCCGACCCGGCCAGGCCCAGCCAGGCCCCTTTTCACGTGGCCTGGCCAGGCAAGTGGGCTTGGAAACTACTGCCCACCCCCCCCCCCCACCCCCCCCACCCCCCGTTGTCATTTAAGGCTCTGATGGCCTGGTGAGGAGGTGGGGAGAGAGAGAGACAGAGAAGCTGTTGCCACTGGCTGGAAGCAGCTGTGGGAGGCAAAGATTTTTGGCGCAGCCTGAAAATTCTTGGCGTGTCTCCACCAAGTCCTTGCCCAGCTCCCTTCACCTTTTGTGTGCAATTTTAACTTTTCTAATACATGGATAAGACTTCTTTTGAATGAGAGGAATAAAGCAGAAAGTATACTAAAGTCAGTAAAGTAAGATCCAAGTTTTCAGATGGGAAGAGACTGAAGAGACGCTATGAATAGGTTGGCTGAAAAACCTTTTTTGTAAGCTATAGGTTGGACTGGACTACACTTAAATTATTTTAAATTATGAAAAAAGCTTAGAGGGGTTGAAGCATTTGAGAAAAAATATCCTTTGCTCTGAGGGAATGGGAGTCTCTTTTCTGAAAAGATGAACAGACACATTTGATGGAAGAAGAGATGAAAAGAACTTTTGTCTTTGAACAGTGTTATGGGTTATGTTTTGACTAGCTCCTCTCCCTACCCCCCACCATGCAGCTGCCGGCCCCTCCCCCGGGCTGTTTTATCTAGGCGGGTGTTTTCTGCTGGCGGGCTTGCTGCTTTTGCTGCTTTTGCTGCTTTTGCTGCTGCTGCCCCCCCCCCCCCCCCCCCCCCCCCCCCCGCCCGCTTCAGCTTGCCCTGGTTGCCCTGGGCTCGCTTTAGCTTGCTCCCAGCTGCTCCTCTCCCTCTCTCCTTCCTCCTCATCCCTAAGATTTGCACCGGCTCCAGAGGACACGGATCTGAACTTCGGAGACCACCTCTGGAAGTCTGCCAAAGAAGCTCTGCTGCCCTTCCCGGAGAAGATCAACCGAGTTCATCTCATCTGGGTCTGTGCTGGGAAGTGTTTCTTTTGTATTTTTGTTAATAAAAAGTTTTTTCCACTTTCCCCTGAAGAAAAATTCTTTCCGAGCTCGGTGAAGGAAGGAATTGTAAGGGGGGGAGGGGGCCCTTTGGAGGTCTTTTTCCCAAAATTTGTCCTAAACTTGGACAAATTATTTTGGTGCCCCGTGTGAGGAAACCAGAAAAAGTGGAAAAAACTTTATTCTAATAGTATTTTGTTTTCAACTGTTGGTATTGGTATGTCTATTGAATCCAGAATGTCTTTTGTTGTGGGAGCCTGCCTGTATGTGTGGTCATTAGGTTTCTTTGAAGTGTTAATACCTTGTGGTCGTTGGGCTTGTTTACTTATCTGGAGATAAGGTGTTGTCTTTAAAACGTAGTTTTTGTATTAAAGGGGTATTAACAAAAACACTCATCAGGCTAGGCTTTGTGGTAATGGCATACAGGAGATTTATAAGAATGTTGGAATCTGCTTCAGGAATGTATAAATCATGGCTTGTGTTATTTATTAGAGGAGAAGCAGGAAAAGAGGATTTTCTGCCTTTATTTCCTTTCCTCTCCTCTGAATTAGTTACATCTGTATTAGAAAACAGTGAGATCTCCCTGAATATTAAGGAAATGATCTTTCTGGCAGTTAATTTGGTAAGTCTTTGTTGCACCATTTGCAGTTTATACAGAATAAAGGCCGAGATTTCTAAAGGGGCTGGGAAGACTCCTGATCTAGGAGTCAAGCTAAGCAGGAGGAATCTTGAGTGGAATGGCAAATGGGAGAAAATGGGCCAGATTTTAAAGGAATTTTCTGACCCCATAATTTGGGAATTCCCATCTGAACAGATTCAAGATCTGACTGAGGTTGCAAGGTACTTAAAGGGGAAGTGCCAGGATAGTTCTAAAGAGAAAAGGATTATTACAGTGAGCTGGGCCCTGGCACATGCATATCGCACCCTGCTAGGCACTATAGAGCAGGAGACAATAGAGAGGGAACAGGGAGATAAATTATCTCCTATCCCAGTGACTCAGGTTGCAGCCAACCCCCTAGGCCGAAACCCAGCAACTAAACTGGAGAATAAGCCCCAACCAATGGCTGTGGCTACCAGTACAAGAAGTGGGAAGTGCACCAAGAAGACCGATCGGCTAGTGGATAATGATGATGAGGATGGAGAGGGACCCTCAACACCTCCTGATGTAAGATCAGGAGTTAAAACAACTAGTGGGAGAGCAGAGACTAATAATGAATCCCTTTCCCTAAAAGATCTTCGTGGTTTAAGAAAAGATTATACCCGGAGACCTGATGAATCTATTATCAGCTGGCTAGTTCGTCTCTGGGATGCGGCAGGTGAGGCTACAGTTTTGGATGGCACTGAAGCGAGACATTTGGGGTCTCTGTCCCATGATCCTGTTATCGACCAAGGCATGATGAGGGGAGCTAACCCTCAAAGCCTCTGGGCACGGGTCCAGAATAGTGTGGCACAAAGATATCTGTGTGCAGATGACCTGTATATGCAGCAGACCTGATGGAAAACTATAGAGCAGGGGGTCCAACGCCTCAGGGAAATGGCAGTAGCAGAAATTATTTTTTCAGATGACATAACAACTAGAAATCCAGACCTGGTACCATGCACACTGGTGATGTGGAGAAAACTTGTGCAGCTTGGGCCACCTGAGTATGCGTCTGCCCTAGGGATAATGAAGAGAGATGAGGTGTATGAGACAGTACTCAATATGGCAAAGAAGCTTCGTGCATATGCGGATGCAGTACATGGCCTGACTCATGCCAGAACTGCAGCTGTGGAAACACGCTTGCAAGACTTAGAAGATAAAATAGAGAAAAATCATCGGAGACTCAGGGAGGAGATTAAGGAGGACCTCCTCCAAATTTCAGCTGTACAGATTAGAAACCCTGGTACCCAACGCAGATGTTCCCCCAGTTGGGAGAGGAGGTACACTCCCCAAGCTGAATTGTGGTTTTTCTTGCGGGATTCTGGAGAGAACATGAGAAGATGGGATGGGAAGCCTACGGCTGCTCTGGCAAAACGAGTGCGGGATTTGAAGGAAGGAAGGAAAGATTGAAAGAGGAAGTTCCACCAAAAGAAAAGCCGCTCCTGTTTCTCGCAGCCAAAGTGCCGAACGTGATACTGATAATGACATGTCTGATCCTCTTGAGGGAACTTCTAAGATGTATACCCCAGAAAAGAAGGAGAAACAGGCTTAGAGGGGCCCTGCCTCTAGCCAGGGTGAGGTGAGGGAGAACCGTGTTTTTTGGACTGTGTGGATTCGATGGCCTGGCAGTTCGAAACCACGGAGATATAAAGCTTTAGTGGACACAGGTGCACAGTGTACAATACTTCCATCAAGACACGTGGGAGCAGAATCTGTTTCAATTGCTGGTGTGACAGGTGTATCGCAGGACTTCACCCTGGTGGAAGTGGAAGTGAGTTTAACTGGAAAGTATTGGAAGAAACATCTTATTGTGACTGGTCCAGAGGCCCCATGTATTTTGGGCATAGATTACCTTCGGAGCGGGTATTTTAAGGACCCAAAAGGACTAAGATGGGCATTTGGAATTGCAACTGTGATGGCAGAGCATATCTGGCAATTGAACACCTTGCCTGGACTATCTGAGAATCCAATTACAGTAGGACTTCTGCAGGGAGAAGAACAACGAGTACCAATTGCCACTTCAATAGTACACCGCCAGCAGTACAGAACAACGCGAGATGCTGTGATTCCTATTCATAAGATGATCCGAGAGCTGGAGAGCCAAGGGGTGGTCAGTAAAATATATGCCCTTCCCGGAGAAGATCAACCGAGTTCATCTCATCTGGGTCTGTGCTGGGAAGTGTTTCTTTTGTATTTTTGTTAATAAAAAGTTTTTTCCACTTTCCCCTGAAGAAAAATTCTTTCCGAGCTCGGTGAAGGAAGGAATTGTAAGGGGGGGAGGGGGCCCTTTGGAGGTCTTTTTCCCAAAATTTGTCCTAAATTTGGACAAACAGCTTGCCCTTAAAAGTAATACCCCATAAGTTTTTTTGACATGACCCATAACACAGCTCTGGAAAGACTGTGAAGATGGGAGGAGTTCCATGATTTGCAGATTTTTCCAGGCGGATGCAAATTGTGAAAGTGAAGACACACTCTTTGCCTAAAACAAAAAAGAACTTTTTTCTCTAGAGTGAACTGAAATGATTATTTAAGTGGAAAACTGACTGAAGTCTCTGTATCCTGTAGTTAAAAAATATGGAAGGTGGGGGGGAGGAGGGAGTGATCTGAAATCTTATTCCAAATTTCTTATTTTCTCTGTTTTATTAATAAATTTCTTCTTTATACCCTTTTAAGTTTTAGGCCTGCCTTTTTTTTACTCCTAAATCCTATCTCAAAGAGAAATTGAGTACATTAAAATTGGTAAACCTAAATCAAACTAAGACGCCTGCACAAAATCTTGCCTGGGTGTCCTCAAAGTGCTTGTTCAGGTCTCCAGGTGCCCTTCTGACAGTAGTAAGGCTCCAGGATGTATGGTTGAAGATGAGGGGTGATTTCTGTCGTGATGGAAGGCTGAGTGCAGATGGGGGCTCACCAGGAAGGTTTCAGTGAATACAAGCACTGTTCACAACTGGGAAGTGGAGGTGGAACTACATATGGTTAATTATATACCTTAGTGCAGTGGGGTTTAATGCTGGCTATTACTATATAGGTGGACCAATTCACCTAGAGCTTTGGCTGTTACAGCCCATGGAAGGAACAGGGACACAGCAATTCTTTTTGACTTGGCCTAATGAAAAACTTCGGAATTACAGTTTGTGTCCCAATTGTCAGCACTTCTCTTTTGAATTTTGTTGGCCAAATTGTTTTTATGAGTCCATTTGCCAATTAAGGTTTGGTTGGGTGCTAACAGAGACAACCACCCAAAGGTACATGGCCCTCTTAATAGCTGAGAAGGGATCCCTGCCCATGCCGGCTCTCCATAAATTAAGAACAGACCCCTAGGGAGGCTTTTGGGACTAGAATGGTAGGGATTGTCTGCTGCAACATGGCTCAGAATATTACATCACCTTTTGGCGGTGAACTCCTCCTGATATTGCAGTATGTTGTGAAAGGCTTTGGTGCTAGATAATGGGCTGAAGGTAAAGTGAATGCAGTATGGTGCCAGAGAGGAACCCAATAGCTCTAATTCTTTGGGTTCCTGAGCTGCTTTGGGCAAACTTGGCAGCCGCTCCTCTATGGGGCTTTTAATCATTACAGCTCGCCAACAACAATTTGGGCGTGGTTGGATGCTGTGTGACTTGGAACCTAGGTTAGGCATAGGTGTGTCAAAGCTGGCTGGATATTCTCCAGTCTGCAATGGGATCTCTAGCAGGCAGGTGGACATAGGGTCTCTTGCTGCTGCAGTGGACAGGCATATGTTTTCTTGTTGAAGCGTCTGTGCCAGGGTCACACACATGTTTTGGCATGGCTGAGGGACGAGCCAAGCAGCTGTCAGGCTGCTCAGCATGAACAGGATGACATCTTGGAAGGGGCTTATTGTGAGGTTGAGTGTGAGGTAGGATTTTTCTCTAAAAAGAAAAACAAACATTTTTAAACCATATCAAAAGTTAGTGAGTTTGCCGGAAGGAAACCAGATCTTAGGAAGTTTTCCTCTCCTCTTTCCAGCGGCATCTTCTTTTCGGAGCAAAGGCTACTTGCTTCTCATCCCCTTCTGCTGGAGCTGGATTTTTGGGTCCAAAAGGTTTTACCCACTTTTGGGGTATCTATCAAGGGCTTGAGGGAATGGATATGCATGCATAGCCACACTTCCAGGTAATGAGTTCATAAGGGTCTTTGGTTTCCTAAGTTTCTGGGTCCTTAATCAAGACTGATGGATGCTGGGACAACTTAAACTGATTGCTGTTAAAGTGACCTGCCACTGGAGGACTCATATTCTCAAATGTACAGTTTAGAAAATTAATCGTAAACATATGTTGGTGAAGGAATAGCAAAGACTTATGAATGCGTAGCAAGTAGTTCTGAAACAATAGATGAAATAGAGATGTTAGCAGTATTTGACATAGATGCTGAAAATAGTTATGTTAACGTTTGAGGCCTCTTCCTTTGTTTAGATAATACCAAATACCATACATGCCAAAGAAGCAGCAGATATCCTGTCTCAAGCCTGGCAGGAAAGATCTGAAGATACCCCGGTCCCACAAACATGGCTTTGCAGAACTTTCTTTGTAGCAACATTCACACTGTTGAACTACTCTGTCTAGCCAGGACCTGCTTGAGCATCTGATGGGCACACTCAATCATACCTTGGCCTGTGGGGAAGTGGAGGATGCCAGTTTTATGTTCCATTCCCCACTGCTGGACAAATTCTAGGAATTCCTTGGGTGTATACTCTGGGCCATTATCAGTCTTGATTTCCCTAGGAATCCTCAGCACTGAAAAGGCTTGCACTAGGTGTTGTTTGGCATGCACAGCCTTTTCTTCTGCATGGGCAGAGGCATAGACTGCACTTGAATATGTGTCAATACTTGCATGTACATATTTGAAGTGACCGAAACTGGGAGTGTGTGTTACATCTGTCTGCCACACTTCACAGCTGCCAAGGCCTCGGGGATTAACCCCCATACCCAGCAATGGCATGGCCTGGGGCTGGCAGCTGGGACAGGTAGCCACACTGATTCAAGCCTGACTCCGTGTTAGTTGGAACTGATGGATCAGACCTGGCACATTCTGATGGTATTGCTGGTGGCTCATCTTCGCCTGTTGGAAGATAGCTGGGTGGCTGGGGCAGCAAGGGAGTCTGCTTTATGATTTCCTTCTGCGATTTTGCCTGGCAAATTGGTATGAGACCTTATGTGCATCACATAGAATGGATGCTCTCAATGTGAAACTAAATAAATTAGTTTTGAGAGCAATCTGAAGAGCTGCTCGTTCTCAATGTCTTTGAGAACTACCTGCTCCATCCTGGACACTACCCCCACCATGTAGACTGAGTTGGTTACCAAATTCCTTGGCTCCGAGAACTTATCAAAGGCTCTCACTACTGTGGCCAGTTCCGCTACCTAATTTTAAACCTGGATAAGGAGAGGGGGAAGACCAGATCACAGCTAATGGGGTTACACCAGCAGGGAGGGGCTAAAGGAGGGCTGAACCAGCTTCTGCAAGCCCCGGGTGGGATACAGTGCAGACCATTTTCTCAATGCAATATGAAACCATAACAAAACTATACAGAATCAGAATACTGCAATACAACAGATTGGAGTCCCTGCATGACCCCGTGGTTTGTGAGCAAGTGCTCATCGAGAGGGCAGCTCTGCCCACAGCTGGCACTAACACTGTGATCTCCACTCCAAAAATTAAGATTCTAGTGCTGGGCAAAACTAACACATCTGGGGAGAAGGCAAAGCAACTTTAATAAATGGTATCATAATTCAAAGTATTTTTTGGAATATAAGGCTAAATTAAAGTAATACACCTCTTAGGGACAAATAACATCAATCAGGCTAATCAAACTCTCATCTAAAATAATCCAGCACAAGTAGAAATTCCTGTTGAGCTCAGTGATGATGCCATTCATTTTATTCAGTCACTTTCAGAGTATAAAGAGAATCCTTCTTCTTTGAAGTCAGTGACATTGGCATCTCTAGCTCCTCCTCCCTTTCCTAACACACTTCCCCTTGCTGTCACTGGCTGGGACACCTGTCTCCCACAGTCCTCATGCCACCACTACCTGAGTGAAACCTCAGTGGAAGTGATGCTTCACCAACGCACACCATTCAGATGCTGAATTGTCACCAGTGGTTGCTTGAGCATTACTGACAGTAGAAATTCCCCTTTACATTTTTGACAAAACTTGATGCTGTCACTATATTGGCAGTGGGAAAAGCACAGGAGGATGAGCCTGCCAAGATCAGGGTCAAGGCCAGATCTGCAAGGAGTTGTGCTGGGTGACTGTTGTGGGACCATGGATGACAATGACAGTGACAACACAGCAGTGGCCCTGCCACTCAGAGTTAAAGTCATTATTCAAGCAACAGTAATTAAAACAAAGCAGCAGGATATTATTTGCATAATAAGCTCCCCCTTTTAAATAAGCATCTGTCCTCAGACCCCTGAGCTAACTCAGCCCACTGGTCCCACTGACAAAAGTGCATCAGAACCGTGCCTCCCTGAGAGGCAGCCCCAGGTGAAAACAGGATGGGAGGAGATGGGAATGGAAATTAGGAATTAACAGCTAGTTCATTCATCAGGTTTTTCACATGGCTTTGCCATGTCCTCACCAGCATGTAACACAGTTACAGTCCCACCACTGAACTCACTATGCAATTTTAGATCCTTGGCTTCTTTTGAATGCAAGTAACTTTTAGCTCTCTACTTATTTCCCTCCTTTCATCATTTTATTTCTGAAATTAAGAATTGATATTTCCTCTATTTGTGCTCCTGAGAGGCAGTTACACCTTTGTACAGCTATGATCTAACTGCTATGACTTCTGGAACCACTTTATTCCTGCTGAGGAATCTCCAAACTCCAGAAGTGTTTTTGATCCATTTCTTTTGCACCATCACCTCCATTCCCCTGATGTTAAGGAGGATTTTATACAAAGGAACACAGGAAGCTTCTTCAGAGACTCTCCAGTGACCTGAGATGCTTTTCTCCAGCTCCTGAGAGAAGTGACAATGATGTCCCTCATCTTTATGTGATCTGTCATCTGGAGAGACTGTCTCTCACACAGAGGGAAGTTAACATGAGCTGAGGGATTCCATCATATCTTGAAAGTTTTATCAAAAGTCAACCTTTAAAAAGGATTAGATGCGAAAAATATCACCATGACTTTCCAGCGTCAGAGGCACTGGAGATGTAAATTTAAGGATGCAGTTCCTCTTGTTTCCACCACCTTCGGTTGCCAGTTAACAGAGGCCTGTCCCAGTGCCACAACACAGCACTTCTCACAGGTGTGAGGTAGCGTGGCACAGAGGTATGTGGGTTGCTCTGGAGTAGCAGGAGTGCCATCTAACCAGGTGCCTCTGGAATTTATCTGACTTTACACAGAGAATTGTTTCAAAAGCACCCTCATATGCACCCTGCACAGAGCTCACCGGCCCTGTGGTTTACTTGCTCTGGCTCTGTACTGTCCCAAAGCTACCAAAGTGCTTCTGGAACACAGCTGGCAACAGCAGTGATGGCTGAGCTTGCAGGGGAGGGCATCCAAGCCATAACCAGCCTGGATGTGAAATGGCACTGCAAGAGCCAGCTCCCATGCAGAGAGCTGCAGAGCAGCACACTCACAGCCTGGACAAACAACTTGTGAGAAGTTGGGATTTTATTATGTATTCAAGTAAATATTTCTCAGTGACACCTGCTGTCCCACATGGGTGACAGGCTTGGTCACCATCAGGGTGGCACTGTCAGGAACAGACAGGGTCGCTGCAGTCTCCTCCATGGAGGCATCGATCCTTTGAGCTCAGAGAAGGAGCAGTTCCTCAGGGAAATATGGGAAACCACTCAAAAGTGCAGCATGACCTCTGGAGCCACACGATCAAATGAGACAAAAACCCTTCCTGTATGGCAGACTTTCTTCTTCATGCAGCTGCCAAGAACTCTGAGGTGTGGTTTTTTTCCCAGCTGTGCTGGTGGCAGATGCCTGTGGGTGGGTTTTGAACTGGAGGGTTTAGCTGCACCAGTGCAAAATCCCTGCTGTAAACAAGGCTGACGTCTGTATCTGCCTTTCATTCCTGCAGCAGCCCTTTCCTCTCTCCCTCTTTTCTTCTCTAATAAAGACATCCCGGCAAGCTTCCTGTTTTTCAAGAAGGCTCATAGCTGCCAGTTGCCCTGGCTTTGGTTTCATGCAGGCCTCCTCCCCTGCCCCTATTAATTCCCCTGTAAATCGGATCATGATGAAAGGGAAATAGCAGTGTAATTTAATTGTCCTCTGGGCATGGTGCACTGGAGAGGGATGCTGGTGAGGATGCATCCTACTCATGAGACACCTTTTTTATCCCTAAACTTTATTTTACAGGGGAAAGGGGACACACAGCATTAGCTTCCACTCACCATGCACCTTCTTGTAATGCCCAGGAGTGAATTGTGGAAATCTGCTGTGTTGCGGTTTCTCCTCATTGGGATAGTAAGAAAATTGAGATGCCCCTACTCTGTACTGGTTGTAGCAGTGGGGGATGGGAATTAATTAGGCAATTCTTGGTCAGAGCTCTAAAACATAACATGCTCCCTCATTGTGGCTGTCAGGCAGCCCCATAACTTAGCAGAACACCATTGGATCCCATCCTGTCTCCAGCGAGTGGGAGCTGGGGGGTGGAAAAGAGGTGGAGACCAGAGAGATGGGTGTCAGAAGTGTTTCTTCAGAGAGACAGGTCCCTTAACACAGAGTGACACAGAGAGCAGGGGCAGCAGCAGGAGTCCTGCAGCTGATGTGGGTTGTGAAATGGCTCTGGAACTTAATTTAAAAGCAGCAAAGGCTTGGGCACACAAAGAAACTATGCTGGGTAGGAAGGCACAGCACATGAACCAAGCCCCAGTGCTTCTGTGTCACTGAGCTCTTTCCCCCAGGCAAACACATTGTAACATGGATTATGGTACAGTTTTTCCATCAGGACTTGCTGGGATTCCTGATTTCCTAGGCCGGGTGGTAGCAGGGAGATGGACAGCTCCTCTGCTCTGGCTGGGGCACAGTGACATGCTTGCTATCTCATCTTTTCTTGACCTTTTCCCTAGGGACAGTGTTGGCTCTTTTCTTCCTCTTAACTTCTTAGCATTCCACTAAAACTGTCACCAGTTTCTAATCCTTTAGGCAACAGTCTCTAGAAATTAGGAAACTGCATGATAGTGATGTTTTACTGGGGATCTTCTAGCTGATATAGTGGGAAAGCTCAAGAAATGTGTTGAGCTGGAGTCAAGGGGCACTGAGGCTTTGCTCTGAGGTGAATTTATTCCCAGAGACTCTGATAAGTCTGACAAGTGAACTCATGTAGAGATCAGCAGCAGGTGCCTCCAGCATGGAGGTGGAGGACCATGTACATCTTTCCTTGTCCAAATGGCAGAAACAAGACAAGGGACAAGATTAGAGCAACCTTGAGGCTCTTCACAGGAGCTGAGACTCTTAATTGTATCACCAGATTTGTCACTAAAAGGGGTCTGATGTTAATAATAGGTAAGCTGAAACAGTCACCTGTACAATGTGCAGCACCAGTGGAACCTCTCAGCCCTTCAACTGCTGCTGGACACAATAGACCATCAGCTGCATCAGGTGGTAGCTGCAATTACACTTACATTTTCATGATTTGGGTTCATCTGCCTCCCTGCCCTGAAATTCTCAAGCTGGTCTTCAGTTCCTCTCCCCCATCAAGACTTAAAAGTCACGCTGGCAAAATATTCCTTTTTTTGCCTGGTGTAGAAAATGTACATGCTTCTGACTTGGCATCCAGGTGTCTTGAGATTTAATTAATCACAAATCATATTTTAATATCTTCTGAGACAGAAACCAAATCCACTTCCATAGGAAAAGGTATGCAGATAGTTTCTTCTGTGTCTCTTAATGTGGGGAGAATGTCTGTCAGATGGAGAGTAATTTCTTGTATATTTCTGATGAATTACTGTTTTCAATTAAATTCTATAAAATAATTACATAAGCTGGTATGCTCTTGAGAATGTTGGCCCCAGAATTATTCCTGGATCAGATACTTATTGCTGAATAGTGTTCAGCCTTTTGCAGGCTGCCTGTCTCTGCCACTGAAAGAGGTCAGATTTAGATTAGATATTAGGAAGAGATTCTTCACTGTCACCACAGGGTGGTGAGGCACTGACTCTGGTTGTCCAGAGAAGCTGTGGATGCCCCATCTCTGGAAGTGTTCAAGACCAGGTTGGATGGGGTTTGGAGCAGCCTCTTCTGGTGGAAGGTGTCCCTGCCCATGGCAGAGGGTGTTGAGACAAGATGACCCAAACCATTTTGCTAACATCAGGGTGAGATGGACTGGTAAAGATCTCCCATGTGAATACTGGTCCTTACCTGCCTGGATTTGGCTGTTCCTCTGGCCCAAAGTGATAGGAAATGCTTTGCTGGACCCAGCCATTCTGAAATCCAGAATCAGATAAGGAGCAAGGATGTACCAGGTTCATTGAGTGACTTCATCTGCTCTGAGACTGAGCCCTAGTTCCCTGTGACTTCTCAATAACAGCGTGCTCATGGCCACCACTTCCCTGGCTCCTTGCCAGACCTTCTGGAGCAACTTTTTCTCATTTGGAGTTGGATGCCCACCTACCAGGCAGCTCTAACTGGTTAAACCCAAACCTGTGTATAATCAGATTCCAAGTTCAAACATAATCATCACAAAAGACCTAGCTGCTGAACAGGCAGAATAAGAAAGATGTAAATCAGAATGGTAGGCAAATGCACTCAGACTTTGATACCTGCGATGTTTATAGCCCAGACTGTTTATAATGAGATGTCAAACATAATTTGAAGATTAACAAGTAGTCTTGCAATGAAACAAGCAGGAGAAAAAACTGCAACAAAACCAGGTGTGAGGTGCCTCTGAGCCCGTTCAACCTGAAGGATGATTTAGAAAGGATTGCACAAGTCTGTCAAACCCCTTCAGTTTCCATGTCATAAGGAACTGCAAAATCAGACAAACTAAAAATGCAATCTGATTTCTGATGCTGTAAGATTAAATCCAGTGGTCTGCCCCATTTGGCCTGCAGGATGTCCCAGTCTGCCATGGCTTCTGTTTTTCTTGTACGTAAACTGCACAGAAGTCCCTGCTGGGAAATCCTCGATATTGACAGCAAGCACCACAACCTTGAAAGCTTAATGAGCAACTTTTTCTGTATATCCTACACAAAGAGGTTATCTTTGAGTAGGCCTAATTGAAAATATCATATCTCATATTGTTTGAGCCCACAGCACTATTCTCTAATGCTGTGTGAATGACAAATCCCTGGAAAAACACTCTCAAGTTGGGGACGTAATATATGTGCCTGTGTTTTGCATGAGTACGTGCTTATTTGGAGAGACTGTTGAAGTACTTGCAGTAGAAGAAAATATGTGAATTGTCTCTAAGATGTTCTCCTCTGCACAAGAGGAGAGGCGTAGATGCAGTGCCCTTAGGTGAGATTGTCTTATCTCACGTATTTATGTAAAATTAACTCAAGGTTTACCTGATTTTAGACATTTTACAAAGCTGTTGGGCCCAGTGTTCCAGCTTCATGCTTGTGACTTTATCAAGTCAAGATGACACACAGATTCCAGTGCTAAGTGATTTTACTGGGATTTGGTGATAAAGTGCATGGGGTTTCTAGTACTTGCTGGCCAAAGGGGTTCACCTATTCTGCATAGCAATACGCACATTTTAATTTCTTGTCCTCGCTGATTGACAAATAGGCAGCCTGAGAAGGCAATCAGAGCATCTCTGTTTGTGCCACTCTTGGCCTGCAAAGTCTGGAGCTGGAGTAGGGAGCAGAAGTGAGCCTGTGATTGTGCAGTATAGCACAGACTCACAGCCTGGGTACCAGAGCAGAAGCAGGAAACAAGTGTGTCCAATTTCTGTACAGGATGTGATTTCCATGCTCATCAGATAGTGGAAACTGGAACAAATAGAATTAATGATCTCTTGGGACCCATTGCAGACAGTGTGAGTGAAAGTTCTTTGGCAGAGAGCTGCACTTTCTCACTCTTAAGTTCCCTGAAATGCCCTCACCAGGTACACCAAAAAGGAAAATCCTGCTGTTATCCCACACTTTCTTCAACTGTCTTCCACATCAAATGCTCACAAATGAACGAAGGATGAGATTGGAAGCAAAGGCGGGAAGAAAAGTTCAGCACTTCCACTGAAAAGAGGATGCTCCAGAAGAATCACTGCTGAGCCTGGTGCTGCTCGTGAAGACTGATCAATATTCAGAGTAGTAAAGGGGCCCAGAAATCTGGCCATTACTTAGAAAGGAGCAAGGTGCACAGCAGGACCCTGTAATAGCTTGATATGCCCAAATCTTGGAATCTGTGCTGCTGTGCTCCAAATTACAGCATCCTCGAAGGGATATATTAGCACTATAGGGTGACAAACTACACAGGAGTACTGTCACTTCAGTTTCCTGTTTACCCAATTGTCCATTTTTAGTCTCCAAATTCAGAGCAGTCTGGGGAAATAGCATGTGCTGAGGTCCTCCCTCTTCCTTGTTGAGAACAAGTGATGGAGTTGGGAGGACTCGGACCTGGGAGTCCATCAGCACTGCTGGGTCCTAGAATTAGGGGGGAGATAGGGAACAGTCCCTCTAGGAGGAGAGACTAAATACATTAAGGCTCTGTCCTTTCCAGTCTTGCCTTCCTAGGAGTTGGGCAGGTCCTTCTAGAGGTAACTTTGAGTGCTGAAGTGCTCCAGGGACTATGTATCATGGCTTACAACAAGGTCTGCTATTCTCTTCTGATTACAGAACCTTTGTAATTCTGACACCATCATGACCCTCTCCTCAAGATCCCACATGTGTATCTCCTCTTACAAATTTCAGCCCTGATTCTGAAAGGACCCACTGCTGTGATGGCAGCTACTTATTAAAGATCCAGTCTTCACAGTAGAAAAGGAACTGGAAAAGAAATGAAAATTTTAATTAATGCTACTGATGGTTTATAGAAGAAAAGCAGTAAGAAACACCTTTTGTGTGAGACTGATATTAAACTATTTCTAAAATTACTTTTCCTCCTTAGAAAGCAAAAATTAATTACTGAGAAGTGCTGGCAATGTAATACCAGCTCTGAGTGGTGGTGCATACATTTAGTACTTTAGTTGTCCAGTTCTGAGAGATCCCAGGGGACAGGGTTTATAACAGGTATATTATCTCCTCATCAAAGAGGGTTTTTTTTCATTTTAGAGGAAAAGCATAGCTCAGTAAATGATATTCAGCAAATCCCAAAGTAATTGAAATCAGGAAGGTGTTCCAGAGGCCAAAGGCCCCATTAGAGCAGGCCCAATTAAAGCAGGTTATTTATGGCTTTGTCCTGCAGAGTCATGGATAGCTCCAAGAAGAGAGATTTCCTAATTTTTCTGGACTCTATTTCAATCTTTGATGACCCTTATAAGGATAAAGGAACTTTTTGCATTCCACATCCAAATTCCTCGCATCCCGCCTCATACCTGTTGTCTCTGCTACAGTGCATCTCCAAGAAAAATCTGGCTCCATCTTCTCTGTGCCTTCCCGTTGCCACCAACATTAAGATCTCCCCATTCATTCTCTTACATCAGAACAAACCCAGTTCACCCAGCTTCTCCCTGTACGTCACACGCTGCCCTTCCCTAACCATCTTGGAGACTTGCTGCTGAACCCTGTGTTAACGTGTTTCCTCATTGGGGAACCCCAAAATGGAGATGATACTCCAGGTACATTGTTAGGTTGGGTGAAACAAGCTGGTTCTGCAATTGGGAGTCCCAAATTTAATGTTAGCAATAAGCCCTTGGCCTCAGGATAAGAAGTTTCCATGTCTTCTGCTGGCAATACATGCCATAACCAGACTGGGGATTTTGCAGTGTGGCAGGAATGCTTTAAAGAAAAAAAAAATTGGTTTCAGCAGATAATTAAAAATAAAAATATGTGTAAGTGTCAGATGAGCCATGAGTCCAAACTGCCATAGGTCCAAGCTCTAAATATCCTTTGAAATGCACACTCCAGCAAAGGAGACAGCTGGACACACAATTTAGATGCATCTTGATGCGAACAGTTCTGTCAGTGTGGGAGCACAGCCCACTCCCATTCTGCAGGGTGACCAAGGCAGCAGCAGCTCCTGGGGTGAGAGGAGAAGCAGGTCTGGGATGCTGTAGCTTCACACTCAGTGCAGGAGGGGTTGGCAAGGTAGAGCTGCTGTGGAACACACATCACATAAGAGCCACAGGACTACAGGCACACAACCCCTGGTGTTCCCCACGTCTTGCAGGTAGAAGAGAAAGACATGAGGGCAGATGTATACAGGCCACTGGGAACCACTGGGGATCCTTTTTCTCAGCAATGATGAGAGTTCAGCAGATCCCTTCTCTGGCACTGAGTGTGGGTGACAGGGAGGGGGTAATGGAGCGAATGCAGGGGATTTCAAGGAGCACCATCTAAGCAGGTTGGCTTGGAGGCAGAAAGAAGTGCCAAAGGAAAATGAGGGATAGAGGAGTGCTCCCTCTCTGCCACCATGCTGCCATGCTGCTGCTGCTGGCTAGCAGCAGGGTTAAGTCTTTGTGTGTCTTGAAACAGCTTGTAAAATATCATTAAATGACTTGATATTCTCAAGGTGATTTGGATCAAAGTGAAGATTTTCAGTACTTTTATTATTTATGTTTGTGAGTTGGTGGAGTTTTTCCCCTCTTTTAATCAGGTTGTGACTCCCCATGTATTTCTGTGATAAATAACTCAGTTTAATTATTGTGTCATTTAGAAATAATCAAAGGAATTGCAGCAAGAGAAGATTTTGCTATATTATTGTATGTATGTATACATATTCCATTTTATTCAAATGGATTGTTCCAGCTATGTGAAAGGCCCAGAACACTGAGAGGCAGATACCAACAAACAGAATATGTTTTTACAGCAAAACCTGTTGTTAAAGCAAAGTTGACATGTCCAGAAGACTGAATTTTCAAGAGCAATTTCCATCCCATTGCTCATGACATGTGCATGGAGGATGCTTCTTTTCACAGCCATCTCTCATCCTCCAGTATTCACTCACTCAGAGTTATAGCTCTGCCATTTTACAACGTCAGAAATCCTCCCAAGAAACTATCTGCAATGTATATGAGTGTTTTTTAGTTTAACATTTGTTTCAGAAGCAAATAAACAAGTGACTTGAAAGAGGAGAACTAACGAACCACACAAAACTTGCATTGGCCTCACATAAATCATCAATGTTGAAAAATGCCCCACATGGTGCTGACAATATTGTTAAAATGTTACTTGTTATTTATGCCACTGCAGCCAAACATGACATTTATGGCTGCAAATGAGTAGCAGTCTTAACAAACAAGTGGAGAGGCTGAGTCCCCCGTGCCTGTCGCTGCCCTTGGGCTGCACTGCTGGCTGCAGCTCAGCCCAGAGACACCTGGCCTCTTCTGCATTGCTGCCACAGTCTCAGGTCTCATAAGGTTCGTGGCTAACTGAAAAGTGCTTACTCCTCTTTCACTTCAGCATTTCGTGCTGCCTCTGTGTTTTTTTGGAGGGAGGAGCAGCCAACAACCCCACTGCTATTGAAGAGTTCAAGTTTGAACATAAAGAGGCAGTTCACCATAGGTCATGTATGGAAAATGCCTCTGCCTGCCCAGAGTTGTTATGATTTTTCAGTGAACAGGGGATTTTTCTGGCACTCCTGAAGCTAAGCTGCCAGCAGGGTATAAACTGAATTACAGCCTGTCTGCTCTTCACCGGGGTGTCCAGGTTTCCTTGCCCTGCAAGCCATGTATCAACCCCCAGACAGTCCTGTGCTGATCTGCATAGAGCTGCTGACATTCCTGGGTGCTGTCCCCCGGTGAGAAACGACCTATCTGCATACCCTGCCTCACCTCCCAGCCCTCCACTGGCACTTCCAGGCTTAGAAAGTGGCTGTTGGGTTCCCAGCTCCTCAGGATTGCCAGACCTGGCAGCCCACCCTGGTAGCTGGCGCTTGGCTGAACACCCAAGTCCCAACAAAGGAGCTGGATCCTATAGGTTTGGAGCCACCACTATAGGAACAACCTTGTACTTGCAGGGAAAAATGGATATATTTTCTTTCAGGATGGGTAAAAATAAGTCCCGCAGAGAGTTGGTTCCCTCTGTGGAAGCACCTGACAAACTCTTCTGGGTGCAGACAGACCACTTCTCAGCCTGCAGGAGTCTATTTGGTTCTTTCCAAGGACAATTTCTAGAGGTCAGTTACAGTCAAATAATTGTCGCAAGGAAAAAATTTATCAGAGAAATAAGAACATTGTGTTTGAAAAAACCTGTTCGATTCCTCCCAAACCCACAACCTGTCATTCTATGAGAGGCTTTCTGGTCTCAAATCTCCCTTAGTAAAGACAAGAAGTGAAAGTGACATGCAACAATGATTATTACAAACCTTATTGTATGTAACAAATGAGAATAACAGAAAGTCTGCTGGCGGCGCAAACAAGTCACCAGCTAGAAAAGAGACAGCTGATGGAAGAAGATAAAACATTAATGAAAAAATCCTGGGTTTAAAGATTAAGGGCAAGAAGGCATTATTTAAGTATACTAAGACCTAACAAAATCCTTGCAATCATACAGGAAGATAGGGTTCATAGGGACCTCTTCAACCATCAAATCCTCATCCTATCTGTATTGTCATATCAAACAACCTTCTCCATGGAAATTGTAGTATTAAAGTACTTTTTGTCCCCAGATCCCAAGAGATGGAGGGGAGGGTGGAAAGCATTGTATAACCTGATATTTTGGTTGATTATAACGTCCTTGTGATTTCATACTGAAACTATTTTGTCAGCATTTCACACCCATTCTCTTTTTGATAAAAATGCCACTTATCAAGGTCAGCAATGTCTCTTCCCTTTGTTCGCTCCTGTAGCTATGTTAATGGTGGCAGAATTGCCTGTTGTGATAACACTGAAAAGAAGAAATATCATTGAATATTTATATTGTGTATTTGGAAAGATGTGCTTAGTTTCTATCTCATCAGTAGCAATAGAGGTCTTAAGCAGCCATCACAGCAACACACACAAGTAGCACCAGAAAATTGTGACCAAGAATATTGAAATAAGTGTCTGAGGATCTTCCTGAAACACTGACAGCATTTGAAGAACATATTGAAAGATAGAGGAAACCACAAAAGGGCAGAAAAGTGACTGTTGGTTAAACAGCATGACCTAGGGTTGTCCCCAAAGATCGGGGCATTACATACTGGGCACTGCTCCCGTGCATGTGCAGATTTGTTTGCAAACCTCTCTGATCTCCCTGTAGGCAGACTGGGCACCTGTGCAGCTGGTACTGCATGCCTGGTGTCATGTTGATAATGTGCCAGTCAGCAGTATGCCAGGCCCTTCAAACTGTGAGTCTATACCTGGATTTCCCAAGTATTTCCAATTAGTCTGTCACTAGTCCCTGGGAAAATAATTGCTAAGCATATATGGGAGGTGAATAAAACATTAATGAATGGAAGCATACCCAATGCCAGAAAATGCTGAAACCTATTTTTTTAAATCAATCAATGAAACCTTATATAAAAATGAGATTTTTTTTTATTTACCTGATTAAGGTTATCTTTATAGATTGCTGGAAATAAGAGAGTTGACAGTTGCATGTGTCCTTCTCATTAAAAGACAATTTAAAAAAATCAGTGTACCCAGTACTGCATTGGTGAAATTAAAGACTGGCTCATAGATGTCCAAGTAATCGTCAAAAAAAAGAGAGGTCAGTCAGTATTTTTCATGTCAACTTTAAGTTCTGTCCAGAGAAGATCAAGAACTGACTTTAGTTGTGATCTATAAATACTCACAAGGACAGCATTTTCTGGCAGTAGATAGATCTGTCATCCAGCTAAGCCAGATTTGTAAATAGTGCAGCTAAGAACAATTCAGATAGGAAAAAGAAAAGATTGGAACAGGGAACAGTTGATTATGCAAGTAGTGGATTTATACGTGTTTGAAACCTCATATTTGCCCAAACTGTGTGCAGGCAGCCCTGGTGAGTGCTGGTGGCCACCAAGTCTGATTCAGGGCAACTCCCTGTCCCTTGCCATTTTGGATGGCAGCGTTTCAGAGTGCCTCTCACTGCATCAAGCTTGAAGTCTCTCTGTTCTTGGGGGTGTGCAGGACAGCCACAAAACCCAGAGCTGAGATAAAAACACACATCCGTGCCACCCCTTGCGAGAGCAATCATCTGATTGTTGCCTGCAGGCACTGTTTCCAAGCAGCTGCCTGGGCTGTTTTCAGGCAGCTGCTTGCAAACACTGCAGACAGACACTTGAATTTCATCATCCCCTGTTGCACAAGCATCACTCAGCTAGATATCTGAGGTCATATTGCATTACTTCTAGCACTGCAATGGCTGTGAAATTACCTTGGGAAGGGACAATGCTGCATAACCACCTCCCTAAGCATCAGACTGCAGTAAAAAAACCCCACTATTAGGGCAACCTGAAAAGCACAAGATGATGGGTCAAGGATGAATTAACTAAGACAGATTTGGCTGACCAGTAGTGCCCATAGGACTCTCAAATGAAAACAAATGATTTCCTGGTAGGAAGATCATCTTTGCCCTGGCAGAGACATCAATGCTATGTGGGACCTTGCTGCACCTCATGGTTGCTGCTCAGTGGATAAACAGATCTCTGCTTTTAAAACAAAAAGATGAACAAAGGACTGACTTGGAGTAGTTATGGTAATGGTATCTCAGGCACCTTTTCATAAGCAAGAGATGAAGGTGCATCAGAGAAGACCTGTGCATTTGGGGTAGAGGGCTGGTTCAAGCCAGCTCTGGTTTGGACCTGTGGACTGGATCACCATTAGCAGCTTTAAGGCTATTCCACTCTACAAGTCAAAGCAGGACATGGGGCACAACCAGGAAAGTCTCATCAAAAGCACTCAGGTAATCCAAACTAAAGTGCTGAGTCTGAGACATCTCCAGGTACAACTCACAGTGCAGTATGCAGGAGAATAATGGAGATGGATATTGGCACATCTTGTACTCATTAAGAAATTGCTTAATAGGATAAGCTTTCTTTCCCTTCAAGCCATCACAGTCAGCTGACTTTGTGAGGGTGTCAGACTCTCACATCTGCTGTTCAAGTAATGGCACTCTGTTCCTAATCATACCATGGCTGATAATGACATGGAAAGGACAATTTTGCTTATTCTATTTTTTTCCCTCCTTTAAACAGGTACCTTGAAAAAAAAAATCATATATGAACTACACGGCATCTTCATGTCATTGGAAGAAAACATGAATGCCATGAGTACCTTTCTTGTAGAGCTGTCCCTCTCTGAAAATGATGAATCTCCGCATATAGAAGTGATAGCTTAAAGCAAAATCAGTGTTGAGCATATTCTGCAGAATCTGATCCAAAGCCTGAGGAAGTCTTTGGAACCTTTTTTTATCTATGACAGGGCTCTGAACAGACCCTCACAGAGCAGTTTCCCACAATGTCAAGCAGACTGGCTTAGATATACTATGATTGTAGGTTCCTCTACAATCTCCATGAAATGAAGTTATTCAGAGTGAGAGAAACACAGCATGTAGGAGAGATCTACCTACTTGTCCTAAAGATCTCAGGAAAACAAATCAAAACATTTGTCAAAACACACAAGATTGAGTCTACAGAGCTCTAAGCACACTGAGGTGGTGCGCTTGCCTCTCCATGAGCTCTTTGGAGAACCAAGAAACGTGTCTAATCCTGAGGTTTAGTGAGACAGGAAGTTCTTTTCTCTACCTTTTTTCCTCTGGTCATCACTGGCTTTGTTGTGCTTTTCCCTGTTCTGGTTTTCTGAGCAGGCATGGAAGGCAAATGATTAAAGAATGCATGCCCCAGACATTTTCAATTGGCTTATGACATGGCATGAATTTGCTGTAATGGCAGGCGTTTGCATTGATCATCAGAGTTTCATTTCAATTCTTGTTCTTTATCTGCCTGTCTTTCCTAATACAAGATACAAGGAAATTACATTCCCATAGAAAATTATATTTGAGGTAGGGGATAGTTACTGATGATCCAAGGCTGACACACTTCTCTTCACATATATGGAAAAAAAACATTTTAGTTATTCAGAAGCAGTCCTGAAAAATCTACATCCCAGTTAAGGTGTAAACTGTGTTTGCAGAGTGCAGGGAAATGGTTACAAGTCCCCCCTGTGGAGATTGCTTGAGAAATTGCAGGAATGGGCATTGTAAGAGCAAAAGCGGGAGAAAACATCACAAATATTAATGGAATGGGACTAAGTAATACCTCTGCACCCATCTCTGAGCATTTGTCTGTGGCTGTAGGGGTAAAAGTGGTAAAAACCCCCTAGATTTTTGCTGCCTGTGAACAGGGATTGCTGCTAACCACCTGTAGGCACCCCAGGAAGCATGACAATAGCCTCTTGTTGTAGCTAGCTCCCCACATGCTGTGAGGTACAAAGCAATGATCCCTTCTTGTCCAATGGTCAGTCACAAGTGCCCATCTGCTCCTCCATCTTTTTCTAATATCAGCTGAAAACATCACTGGTGTTCCTTTCCTGCAGTCTCTCAACATCCTTCGTTTGTACACTACTATTTATTATTTAAAGCAGTGCCTGTATTATTTACCTCACCATGCATTTCTGGGATATGGTTTCCATGAAAGAGGCTGTGCAGTACCACTCTGTTGAACTGTGAAATGGCAACATCCTTCTCTGTTGGAACAAACACACCCATAGTTATTCTCAGGTGTTGGAACAAACACACCCATAGCTATTCTTAGGTGGTTTTGAAGTCCATAAACATAGACAAACATGCATAGCATGCACAGATTTGTGTCTGTGCACATACTCCCATGTGTCTATAGTATGTGTCAGAAGAATGTGATACCTGCCAGTTATTCTGGAAAGCCTTTGCTCAGCTGCAACTTTCTGCACTTCTGTACTTCTTTGGCTACTCCATCACCATACTGTTCTCCAAAGAGCTTTTGTTTATGGTGCTCTGTCTCAGATCCCAGCCATGGCTTTTCTCCCCCCCACATCCAAACTGGCCACTTTTTCCTAAGCTGCAGGTTTTTGATAACAAATATGCCCAAAGGATAAAACAAACTGGCTGACCAATTCACAAACACTGTCTCTCATCTTCAGCCTCAAAGACATTTGGTTTTCATTATATTATTTTTATATATAAAAATACCAATACTTCTAGTTTGGGATAAGACTGAGTCTATTATTTCAACATGCCTACTATTCATTCTGCTGATCCACCACAATACACATTCCAGCTGAATTTTGAGTCTCAGGGATCACAGGCTGTTGTGTGGTTTGTTTATTTATTTTTTGGCTGTGATTTGTCAGTCTCTTTCTGACTTCTTCCCATGCTGCTTCTCTTCCTCTCATTCAGTCATAGGTTTGCAGAGCTCTGGGCCATGCATGCTGTGCAGATCTGTTTTAGTTCCCTGTCAATTATTCCTTCCTATTTACAGTAACAGCTCATACCACATTTTATTACTGTGGATCATGTGACTTTCACATCATTGCTTTTGAACTGTTGAATTTATTTTGAAATGCATCTGGTTTTCAAGCTCCTCACTGTTTCCTAATCCCAGGAGGATTTTGTTGTTGGTTTTGCATCTTTTTTGCCAGCTGCAGCTGTGTCTGTGCTCCAGGATTATTGCTCAGGTTGCTGTAAGAAACATGGAAATGTTTTTCCTTCTCTTCTCTGACCTTCCAAACCCTTTATCTACTTTCTGCCCCTACCTGCTCTCCCTTCTGAGCTTTAAGTGCTGTGCTCCCTTCCTGGCATTGTGTCGGACGACACAAAGATGAAATGACTGGGGTGTGGGAAAGCGTTTGACAACGCTTTCAATATTATCTTCTCATGCAGGATATCACAGTTAACCCTGGGTCTCCACTTCTCTTTACACCTGCCTTATTTTCATTTTGAGGAAACTCAGCACTCACAGCAGCATGGAATTAATATCTCAGCTGCTGCTCTGCTTAGGCAGAGAGCCAGCTTCCTCTCCCAGTGCGCCGCCCAAGCCTCTCGCACTTGAGCACCTGTATCCCTGCAGGAGTAAGGGCAGCTCAGAGCTGTTTATCCCTCTTGCTGTTCCTTCCTCCACGACAGTGTGCCCTTCTGTCAGGGCCTGATTCCACCTGTGAAGCTGAATTTCCTAGAGGGCAAACAGGATCATTTTAGAGAAGATCTTGCTACCCTGAAGGAGGGGGCTGATGTTTCTGATAGGCACTTTTAAAAAACCCAGTATAACTAATCTGGAGTGGGGAATGGGAGCAATATACTCTGTTTATAATGTAAACAAGTTTTAAAACTTCCCCAGACACTTGTACTTTTGTGAGCTCCAAATGATAAAAAAGCACATGCTATTGTCTTTAAAATTCATTAATTTTAGGAATATAAAGTATGAATGTTTATTCACTCTTCCCTCCCCCCTTCCCCTCCCCCACCTGGTATTGCATTTGATAGAACATTCCTTCTTTGAGAAAGGGAGCTTTTACTTCAGACTGGAGCATTGAAAATGGGAAATGCACAGAGAGGTTATAGCTCAGGGACAGCTCAGTGCTTCAGTGACTTGGGCAAAACTTACATTTACTACTCCAGGATTTAGGGTTTTGGGAAAAGGAGGGAGAAAAGAAGATAGGCCTGGATGGAAGAAGTAGGAGAAGCCCCTGGAGAGACTGATGCTGAGAAAAGAGGTTAGCTGCTTCTACCTCCAAGTTTCACTGTCCCCACCAATTCCAAAAACTCAGGCTCTTCTTTCATCACTACAATGTAACTTGTCTTGCCACAGCTTAGGCAAAGTAGGCTGAAAAAGTATGTCTTTTCTACCCCCATGAGCCTATTGTCCTGGGTGATAAGATCTTCCCTACCTCTGGAATGCCCCCTTTCTTATATCCTGGCAGAAGTCTCTCTAGAGAAAGGATTTTAGGGTGATTGGGATACAAGCTGCATCTAGAAGGTGGGGGAGGCTATCAGACCCACATGCTTTTTCCAAAAACAACCAGGAGAAATTTGGGGAGCATTTCACCCAAAGTGTGTATCTGCCTATTGCAGGAAGAGACACCATAGAGGAAAGACACTGAGTTATCGGTGTCTTACAAAGCTGAGAAAGCTGGTCCTGAGCAGCTTTTGTACTACACATGCTCCAGTAGCTACAAAAGGCAGGTGTTAGAGATTCCAATCACAGTTTGTGGGTCTCAATGAACTTGGAGCAGTCCACATCTTTTCTGAACCCCAGTTTGCCTTTTCTAAGAGAAAGCAAGAGTGGTATCCTACTACTACAGAGGAGCCATTGAGAACATATTTGTTCATATTAATAAAGCAGGTGGATACCCTTCAGTTGCCTGCCGCGGCCCGAGGCTTGGGGAAATAACACACCAAGACGATGTGGGAACAAAACACCGATTTTATTCAAGTTTTGAAGCTTATTATATAGTTCTTTGTTTCCATCCACGCGGATGGCTGCATGTTTGGTTCATATTCATTGGTTCTACAGTCGATGCACGCACTGGTCATGCTCTATTTTATTGGTTGGCTTCTAAATATTTTTTTTTTTCTAATTTAGGCTGCTATATATTGGAAACTTGTTTATCTCCCTGCTGCTTCTTCTTATGTTTCTGCCAATTCACCGATGCTTAACTTTTCACCCTTACCCTACTTTTACAGTCTCTCAGTGATTCAAAATGCCTAATGCCCCAACAGTTACCACAGGAAAGACATGCAAAGCATTTTGACTTATTGTGGTTGTATAAAGATTGAAACTCTTGCCTATTTTTTACTGAAAAGTATAATACCTTTAGAAAGCCTTTCCTGATAGCAGGAAGCCAAATCACAAAACAAATCTATGAAGTTCAACATGAAGACACAGAAAACTTAAAGACAGGCTATTACTCAGTGTAGCACCACTAAATGCAAACTGGGTAACCAGCTGAATAATCACAACTGCTGATGATTACTTATGAGCAAAGTATGACCCTAAATGTTATCTGCTGGGAAATAATATAACTCAACTTTTCCTTCCAAGAAATGCAATAGCTTCCAATCTATATAGGTAATGGAAGACAGGGAACCAGAACACAAAGAACACTGCATCAATTGCTAAAAAATAGGTAAGGAATTAATAATGTAGTTGTTTTGTGAGCAGCTACAGCAAAATAAGGTGATAAATAGCAGACAACTGGGACTTATAGTGCATCTGAGAAGCCAATTTAATTATATTCTTCGACAGGATAACAAGCCTAGTGGAAAAAAAATGCTCCACAGTAGCTATTTCTATCATTCCCTGAGATGACCTCGTATGTGGATTACTGAAATCTGAATGGTACTTCTCAAACCCCAGCTCTTCCAGCATGTGCCAAATGGAGGAAAGTATGTCCCACCGTGGAGTGTTTTTGCAGTCAACACACTCATTTTAAACTCCACGGCTGTTCTAAGCATGTTTTCTCACCTTTCACATCTGTGAAAGCCACCAAATGAAAAATGGATTACATCACATCTTTTTTTATATGAAGGATTTGAATCCTAAACTTCAAACTGCCAGAGGGGCTCAGGACCACAGCTATGCAGATGTTTTGCTGTTAGAGCAAGCAGTAGAGGTGATGCAGATGGTAGTCAGCAGTTTGCTGGAGGTGGGAAAATCATTGGAGCTGTGAACAAACACCTTTATCCAAATACATCATTAAGGCTATTGCTCAAAGGTGTGTTCTTCCTCCTCCTCCTCGTCATCCACTTGCCTGCCTGATTTCCCATACTGGGAGGTAGCATTGTTCAAGCACCCTGACTTGTTTCAGACAGCATAGGATAAACTCTTTCCTTGGCTCCAGGCAACTAGAAAGGGCTCCAGGAGGGGTATAGAAGGGTGTACATTTAAGACAGATGCTCTTTGAAGAGGAGCTCCATTTGGAGCACCAGCTACGGTCAGTTTATTGTCAATGAAAGGTATTTGTGCTTTGTCAGCCAGACGGGTGGCATCTGTGCTCTGGTGGGGGAGCTGGAATAGATGACCTTTAAGGTCCCTTCCAAACAAAACCATTCTGTGATTCTGTGAATTTATGAGTCTTCTCTTATGACAAGGTATGACAAGGAAACAAGGGAAGCTATTTCTTTCTTTCTAAAGATTTTTTTTTTTAATTCTTGCGAAAGAATTCTTTATTTTCTTTTGAAATTGCAAACAAGTCTCTGCTGCAGGAGTGCCAACTGATGATACCTCTGCCTTGTGCAAAACCTAATGAAAAACAGCCAAACACCCAGGATAAGTGTTAGTAGTGGAGAATTAATCAAGGAGGTCTCCTGTCATACCCAAGCAACCCCTCTCAGCTTGAGAGCCTGCCCATACCTGCACAATAGAAAGAGAGAAGCATGTACATAGCTTTGGAAGGTGAGAATACATGAAGTGCAAGCTGGAAGAATGAGCTGAAATCAATTAATTGAAGTTCAATCCTAACAAATAAAGGAAAATATGAATAAACATGAGTACAGAGAAATTAAGAGATCACAGAAAAGAGTCCTAGGGTTAATGAGAACATAGTCAAGGGGGAATTGCTAGATGAGGCTGGCACAAATGCAGAAAATGTATTATCAGATGGATATTGGGATTAATAGGTGTCATGACTTTAAACAAGTAATGTAGCTGGAGAGTATTGAAGCATGTTTTGATCAGCACAATTCAAAATATACATAAGCCAAATGGATAGAAATGAGATGAAAGAATGCAAGAATCATCAACTCTGGGCCTATTTTGTTTGTTAAAAAAACCCCGACACTCAGTGTAAAACTTTCTTAATGTTGATATGAGTAAGTCTCCTGAGCTTAGAAGAATAGGACCTTGGTTCTCTTCATGAGGGAAGGTAGAATTGGCCATTTCTAATTAGCCACATTTTCAGGAATTACAGTTTTGTTTACTTGTGCTGTGTTTTTCTGCTTTATTCCCAAGCATAAAAGCTCCTAACTAATAATACGTTATTGCTGTGGCTGTGTCCATTAGAGGGCAAAGGGAACATACACAGAGGTGTTAACTTTCTGGACTGTGGACAGGGATGCAAAAGTATTAAAAAAGGGAACAGAGTTCTGTCTACCAAGGTCTAAATCATTGTCAGGAAACCCCCATCCTCCAGACTCAGACCAGGCCCTGGATGATCCTTGTACCTCCCAAGGTTGGCCTGGTGACTGTATGGCGACTTCACAGCAAAGACCAAATCAGACCATTTGCAAAGATTCACAGGTGATGTGTGCAGTAGCACCAGTGATGTCAGATTTTAGACAGGTGTTGACAAACCCAGAAGGAGGAAAAAGCCTAAAATTATGAGCCACACCAGAAGGCACAGATTTGACTGAATTGGAGAAGGAGAAAAAAGTTTGTGTCCCCTGATACCTGTAAATGGCAACAACTGTCTGTTCTTCCACTTATATAGTAGCAGCTGCTATACATATATGTCAAGATATCCACTACAGTTTCAGTTTATGATGGAGGTGAGCATGGACTACTACCTTGCAAAGGAACAGAGTGGAATGGAGGATGAAAGAAAAAAAATCCCAAGGGACAAATAACTTCAATAAATTTAAAGATAAAACACAGCCAGGATATCTTACAGGTCAGGATAGGCACTGTCAACATGATAAAAATTTGTTCATCTTTATTTTAAAATTAGCTTGTTACATTGCAGAAAATTAGCTCATCACTGCAAAAAATCTGAACACAATTTGAGCACAAACCACTGACTTCTCCTTCTGAAACAAATGTAACAGCAACAGCCTGAAGCGAAGTTGACTATGGAAACAAATTACCACTGGGTTTTGGTAGCTCAGCTCTTGGGAACTTGTTAACTCTTTCATTGATGGTACTTAGTGGAGAACTACCCAATTACCACAGCTAAGGCCATCCACCTTAAGAGATACTTACTCTCTTTTCCAAGACAAGTGTTGTAGTGGAACAGTCCCCTGTTTGGTGCTAGTTCCCCCTAGAGAATGTTTACATGCTTGCCCTGGGAATCCTCTCAACACCCCATGGAGATCCCAGGGCCTAGGGACAAAACCCTTTCCCTTTCCCTTTCCCTTTCCTTTTCCCTTTCCCTTTCCCTTTCCCTTTCCCTTTCCCTTTCCCATTCCCATTCCCTTTCTCTTTCCCTTTCCCTTTCCTTTCCTTTTCCCTTCTTTCTCAGTTCAATGTGTGTTAAAACAAAAGCCCTGTGCTGCAAGCCCAGCTGTTTTTAAGTGCGTACATACCATAAAAGTTGGTGGAGATATTTAATTCTCCAGTCCCAGCTCTGTCTGCCCAGGTAGTGACTCACCTCACATGTTTCAGATGAGCTGCTTTTGAGGAGAGGAGGCATGATACAGGTCCCACAGCTGTGCAGAAGATGAGACTGTTATGCTTGCAAGACAGGTCTTAATTACAAGGTGAAAATTGTTATTTCTTGTTAAAGTGGTGGGAGAAGATATATGCATGCAGAGGAAATATTCAGTAACTGCTGAAAAGGACACACAACACCTAGACACAAGATGTCTCATTAATTACTTGCTTTAGTCCCCTTTGGGCTAGGAATACAGCAGCAATAGAATTACTTTTGTTAGCAGCTGTGGGTTCTGTTTTGACTAAGATACATGTTTTCTATTTATACATTAATGGTTTTTGACATGTTTCTTTTTGGTGTGAGAATTAATTAACTACAATTTATCTAGAGACTGTATTTAATCCACATGTCAATCATTCATGTTTCGTAGCAGCAGAAATAAGGACTACTGAGAATGAAGCGATCCTGCCAGCATATGTGGAGTCATTCAGGGCTACAGCTGTTAGTTACCAGCCCAGGTAGGTAAGTGGTATTCAACAAATGAATTTCACACCAAAAAGGAAGCACAATGAAGCAGCAGCTGTCACTGACTGAATTCCAGAAAAAAATCTCTCCTCCTAAAGACCACCTTTGTCATTCTATTTTACTTGTCCAGTATTTTCTATTGCAAGTCTTGAAGAAATTTCAGAGAAAAATAATTAGTGAGGGACTAAGTTACTAAGATGTTGTAAAGTAAGCTGGTGTCTTTCCCACAGATAAAGCAAAGCTACTTCAGAATGGTAAGAGGCCCTAAGTTGTGATATCACCTCCTAACCCCAGACCAGAGCTGTCAAGTGCTGCCTTATGAGAGCAGGAATGCACTGAAGTTTGAACTAAGGTCTAAGTTTCCTGAAATTTGAAAGATGCTGCAGTCCAAGGGACTTGTTTCAGAACTTCTCCTTGTTAAATGGAGTTTGTTACTCTCCTGAAAACAGCTTAGCCCTATGAATCATCTACATCCATAACAATTTGCTAGGGAGGGAGGGTCAGTATCCTAGTTTCTGTGCTTCTGATCAGCCACATTTGGTTAGGATGTTATAAAATTTCCAACCCTTCAAAGTAGCTTTTATATCTGAAATGTTTTGTGGTGATTCCATATCCTTGGCTCTAAAACTATTTTCCTCTCTGCACAATCCCTGAGAGAAATTTCATCCACACAGATTTAACAAGCATCATTATCCTGGCAAACACAGTACTGACTGGTGTCACTGTCCTGTCCAAACTAACATCTCAGCTTTCATCTGACATAATTTTAGGGTTAAATAACTGTCAACTTCAATTCAGTACAACCAAAACAGAAAGCTGATTTTGATTTTTCCCATTCTCCCCCAACTTATGTATTTTCCCCTCCTTCTCTGTAAGTCCCTCTTCTCTTCCCAAAAATGTTGAAAACCTATGGCCTTGTTCTAACATCTAATCTGAATCAACTTTTTTCTAAATCTCTCATCCCGTCTTTTTTTAAACCTTACTGCCTCGCATTGCATATTCTAAAATTCACCCTGTCCTGTTCGTTGACTCAACTACATCTGCCAAATGCAGTTTGTCAGCTCCTGTTTCCACTATGCCAATGTGAATAGAGATTTTACTACATTATTACCACAGTAGTATCTTTCTACTTACAAGCCAGAGCAGGTTGTGTGGAAGAAAATGGGGCCCAAATAAGACATTTCCAAAAACATTTGTGATGCAGCCAGAAAAAACATGCACAAAAGATTCTTGCTTCGTGAATTCTGTATCTGTGGGGTTATGCCAGGCAAAAGCTGAGATTCATTGTTTTTATACTTGAAATTGTCAAAGCTTTCTTAATATTAATGCAATATCTCCATCTCAGTATGACAGCAAGGGATTGAAATTACCGAGTTTTTTATTCAGAGGTGAATTTAATGTAGTACCAGAAAGATTGTTTAGAGGGCCTTACCTACCTCCAGGTGTAATTGTGTAATTGTTCCTAGAAGTTGGAAAAATTTAAAAATCAAGTTGTCAGCTTAATTTGGCTACCTTTACCAAGGTAAAAGAGCATCTAAATAATATATAATGATCCCTTTCTTCCAGGAATTATTTTGTGAGTTAGGGCTCTCCAAGAGCTCAATGAAGAGCCTTTGTGGATTTCCTTGCTGGATGACAATTGTGGAGGCTGTGTGAGCAAATGCCTTAGAGGAAGTGAGAACAGAATAGCTGCTTAAGAAGATTAATGAGTGGATTCCTTAAGCTACTTATGGGAAAGGTGATCTCTTCTGTGTGAGCCAAAGACAATTAATTAAAATGGGTCAATCGGCCTGTCAAACACAACATGTATTCAGAGTTCAAGCTTTTATATATTCACACCAGAACCAAAATCAAGGGAGAGGGATGACCTGAAACTCTACAGGGCAGAAGAAGATTATGAGTTGGTGAAGAGAGAGAATACCTCCTGCAGCTTCCAGAAGCTCCACACTTGTGAGCAGGTAAATTCTGGCGTGTTAAGTCCTGTCATTGGTGTACAGGATAGTGTTTGCCTGCATCTGCAACATCCTTCAGTGTAACAGAACCAGAACAAACTGCAGAGACAGAAAAATGCACAATTTAACACTTGTGGTGTTTTGACCCTGGCTGGATGCCAGTGCCCACAAAAGCTGATCTATCACTCCTTTCCTCTACTGGAGAGAGCAGGGGAGAGCAAACATAATGAAAGCTCATGAGTTGAGATAAGGATTGGGAGGGATCACTCACTGTTTACTGTCATGGGAAAACCAGGCTTGATTTAGAGAAATTAATTTAATTTATTACCAGTCAAGTCAGAGCAGAATAAGGAGAAGTAAAATAAATCTTAAAAACATTTTCTCCCCACCTCTTTCTCCTTCTCAGGCTTAACTTTCTTCCCAAATTTCTACCTCCTTCCTCTCTAGCAGCACAGGGAGAAGGGAATGAGGGTTATGATTGTGTGTTGTTTTTGCTGCTGCTTTCTTCTCAGGGAGAGGAGTCTTTCCCCTTTTCCAGTGCTAGGTCTTTCCCAGAGGAGAGAGTTCTGCATAAATTTCTCCAGCCTGACTCCTTCCCATGGGTTACAATTCTTCACAAACTGCTCCAGAGTGAGTCCTCTGCAGGATCACAAGTTCTACCAGCAAACCTGCTCCCCACAGGGCCACAGGTCCTGCCAGGACTCTGCCCCAGTGTGGACTTCCCATAGCGTCACAGCTCCTTTAGGCATCCACCTGCTTCAGCATGAGGTCCTCCATGGGCTGCATTTGGACCTCTGCTACACCATGGACCTCCATGGGCTGCGGAGGGACAGCACATCTCACTAGGGTCTTCACCACAGGCTGCAGGGGAAACTTTTCTTTGGCACCTGGAGCACCTCCTGCTTTTTCTTCTGCATGGACCTCAGCATCTGCAGAATTGTTCTTCTCACATATTCTCACTAGTCTCTTCTCTGGTGGCAATTACTTCTGCCCAATAGTTTTTTTTTCCCTTTTTAAATAAGTTATTACAGAGGCCTGGTGGGCTCAGCCTTGGTCAGTGGCAGGTCCATCTTGAAGCCAGCTGGATTTGGCTCTGTCAGACATGGGGGAAGTTTCTGGCTGCTTCTCAAAGCAGTCCCCACCCTACTATCAAAATCTTGTCACAAAACCCCCATGCAACACTTGAAACAAAACCATTTCTTATGTGGAGGAGTGAAATCCTAACTATGTGAGGATGTGAGGCACTATAAATTTTTTTAGTTCCTTTGTATATAACTAAAGGAACTTTTTTTTTTTTTTTCCTAAATAAACACAGTGGCATCAGTAGCATCAAAACAGAAAAACCTTAAAACATTGAGGATGCAGAACAGATTAGAGAAAGACAAACCTACCTTGACAAAATGAGGTTTGGTAGCCTTAACTAAATGCAGTAATCAAAATACTAAGCCAGTGATATAAAGAACAGTCTGATGAGAAATAGGAACATTCTTTGTTCCATCAATCTGTCCAAGCATCAGTGTATGTAAATTCAGAGATGAAAGCAACAATTCATAGTGATAGGAAAGCATAAGGCATTTCAAGTATGAATGCCAATCATCCTTCATAGGTTATGTTGCTGAGTGATGAATAGGATGTGAATGTGCACCTGATCAAAACTGAGCATTTCAGAAGGCACACAATCCATAAAATGTCTGGGGATCTTAATATTCAAAATGAGTGAGAACTTTGGTTTTACAACTTGTCTGTGAGCACATGGCAGATGCAAAGCAAGGGCTGGGATATTGTGTTCATGTTAACCAGGAATGGAAAGCTTAGACATGCCTCCTCCTGATATTTCAAAATATGCTGGGCTTGTAATGAAACAGAGTCTGTGCTGCCTGGAGGACAAGAGCCTTTGATGAATCACCCAAACTCCTACAGCCCAGGCACCACTAAGCAAATTTAAATAACAAATAAATTATTGTTTCTATCCTTTATACCTATTCACCTTCAAACCTGCCAAATGGTGAAAACAATTACTAATATATGTCACAAATGAGTTAAAGGAACAATACTTCATTTTGGCTGTATGATATTTAATAACTGCCAGATTCCTGATGTTATCCTTTAGACCGGGATTTATTATACTGAGATGAGAAAATAATTCTCAAAAATACAGAAAACTGAATTCTATTAGGAAAAAACCATCAAAATGTTCCATATGATTTATCACTTTGAACACTTTCCTCACACTGGAGCCAAAGATTAAAAGTGATTTTCCTTGTGGATAGAGATGAGCATGATGTGGTGTACACAAGTGAGCTATGCAATTATTTGCTAGTCACTTAGTAGAACAATAGAGAAAATTATTTTTGAATTCTTTGCCCAGATTTGGATAATAAAGCATTGCTTGATGACACAGATGGGATAAGCAGGCACATCAGTCTGGCATATTTCACCTAGGAGGTGGTGGGTCTGCTTTAGAGAGACTTAAATTTGCAGTGGGGGACCACAGTCTCTACCAAATATTTCAGAAAAGTCCTCCTGCAGTTTCTTGGCAAATTGCTTTGATTCAGTGGTCGTTACAAAGAACTTGAGATGTAGGACAGCTGTGCCTAATTCTCCACTGACAAATACGTTAAACATCTATAAAGGACAGAAGTGGAAGTCAGTGACAGCTATTTTGGACTAGGTTGAGTCAATGGGAAGAGTATGTCAGGTTTAGAAGATGATTCTAGTAGAAATAAAATGCAAGCAACATTTGGAAAAATAATTCTGATATTTTTAAAGCAGACATTCCCTTTTTAAATTCACATTTGGATATTCACTTTAATATATTTTAAATATATTAACATTATTTTGAGCTTCTGAACTGAAAACCAAATTATTCCTGTCATTTTAAATACTAATTATGCACTGAAGAATTAAGCTCAGATCTGACCTGAGGTGGAATCTCGTTTCTTCCAGGTTTGAATAAATGGCCATTAATAGGATTGCACACACACAGATTGCAGAGGGACAGACTTTGTGTTCAGCATTGTGTTGCAGATCAGCCCTGCAATAACTTCTTAGCTGGAAAAGCACTCTGCAAATATACACTACCTGAAGGATGCAGATGAGACAGCAAGGATGCCAAGCCCCTGAGACAACTCAATCCAATCCAATACAGGCACTACACACCAAATTCCTATTTGATAAAGCACACTGGCATAAAGAAAATCCCTGACTGTGAGACAGAATGAGGGCTGAGGAATAATACAGCTGTCATTTCTGGCATGAGGAAACATTTTTTAAACTTTTAGGACTGATTGGATTTTCACTGCTAACATTTCTGCCAGACTTCCTTCCAACAAAGTATCAAGACTAGGATGGAATATTTCATAGAATACTTGCAGACAAGACAGAATGGTGGGATCTGCCTTCACTTTTCTCTTAAATTAAGATTAAAGAGGAGAAAAGGAAGGCATAAGAGCCATTTCAGCAATTAGATTCACCCATGGAATAGCTCAACATGACATTAATTCTCACACAGCTACAGCTGATTAGGTAGTTTGCAGTCCTGTGCTGAAGGACTTGGCTGTGATCAGGGTGTGGTTCAGGTTTGGGGGATGGTTTGAGAGACAGGGGTGATTCTATGGAGTAGCAGCATTATTTTTTCCATTAACTTCAAAAGAAGGTTGGAAGTCAGACTGCAAAGGTAACATTTGTTCCCTGGAGTCTGCTGGTTAGGCTTTTTATTATGAAAAATAGTTAAATCAAAAAGAGACAAGGGTATTGGTCTTTCAGGTCTACAGCAATTGGAAGAATATATCAATTGTTAAAAATGAAAGGTGCAGATATAAAACTGAGTGGTCTTAATAACAAAAGGATTGAAATACTGGAATGTGGGCTCCATTTTACCTTTGCTTTTCTTCTCTCTCTCTCTACTTCAATCTTTCCAACTATTTTAAATGTAAATATCTACACTGTTAAGGGCTATCCATCTGAAATGCAGTCATCTGCTCTTGGACCAAGATGTTTCTATGAAGGTTTTTCACAAATAGGCCAGAAATGTGATATCTGATGTTTGTGAACTGACATGTTATATTTTTGGTTCCCATGATTCATCAAACTAGTTTGAGTGAATGGACATTTTTACCCTATAATTTAAACTGAAGGATATTGAAGGGCACCTGAAACTAATAAGAAACATCTTTTCTGTGAACATTGGAAGAAACCTGCCCAAAAGTGCAAATGGATGCTGATGGCTTTTCTATAGAGCAAGTGCAGATTCATTAAATGTATTTTTTTTTCCTTTCAAACTTCTTATGCTTTTAAATGAATTCAAAGGTGATGTTTCAAACTTGCATGACTGTGTGGGTTTGAATTAACAAAGACAAGTACTAGATGAGACCTTTGTTAGGGCAGAATCTAGTAAAGTGAGCTAACAATTCTCAATACATTGGCTGTCACTTCAAATGTCAGTGAAAATTTGCAAAACACTCAGAGCAATAATGGAAAAAGGCATAAAACGTCAAATTTGTAGTAAAACTGACAACAAAAAGAATATTTACTGTGAATTACAGTCTCTGACTTGCTAAAGCTCTTACTGATTTTGCTTTAATAAAGGATATTCTCCTCTCAAGGGATTTAAATACACTAGATTATCTAACATGCTTAACTGATGCTTCAAGTTCTCTATCTGAAAGCTTATCCTTGATGACTGGGAAATCTGTGATCTCTTGCAAACATGTTAGGGAGGGTAACTGGTCAGTTTGGTGGATCTGTTACCTGGATAGGTACACATTTGGGCAAGGACCCCAACATTCTCTTGTATTGAAAAGCTAGTGGCTATTCCATTTTCATAGATGTCTTTGTTTGGAAAGCTGTTCTCTGAACTATTAACAACTGACTTTAAAAAGGCATCAGCTCCTACTGTTTTCAAGTTCCTAGAGAAGATGAAAATGTTCCGAATGGAAACCATCCACAACAAAAAAAGTCAGAAATGTATATATTTATCAAAAGTCAGACATATGCTTGGTGGAAATTAAAACTTCGGAGTACAAAAATAACAACTCTGCTTTCCAAAAACCTGTGCCAGTTACTAAAAATATTTTAATGAACCATTACACCTTCAGATATGTTGAATGTGCATGGCTGGATTGCAAGCCTGGGTCATTAGGAGTTCAAATAGCCTGGGTCACACCAGGACCTGGGAAAGCCAGATAGTTTTATTTAATCCTGATTGCAGGGGTAAGAGGGAAAAGAGAGAGCTAAACTATGTGACAGACAGGGATCTATAAAATGAAGTGTTAGGCAAAGGGATTAAGAGGAAGAACTAGAAAACTGTGCATGGAATACAATGCAAGTTGGATACAGAGACAATACCAAAAAGTCAGGCTGAGAACCACAATAAAGGTGGATAAGAAATCTCTGGCAATATGATATATGATATATGTTAATTACTTTAGAATTTATCAAGCCTCTTAGACCAGTTGTCTCCCAGGCAAGGCCCCACATTGTCTTGACTAGAACCCAGGTTATCTCAATTTGACATCCCAGAGATTTGCAGACTTGCTATATTAAAAAAGCAAGTTACTGCTGTGCAATTACCTGTGACTTCTGTAACACCTTGCACCCCACAACCTGTTATAAAAGGACCCCTGGTTCAGAACAAGCAAATCTAGGTTGAGTCCCAGAGCCTTGGAAGAGCCCTCTGCAAAACCCCCCCATTATTGCTCTCTCACAACAGGGGGACTCTTTGCCCCCAGCTGCTGTTCAGGTGACTTGGGACAACTCTTCATTGAGACATGCAGCCCTTCCTGAGCAGGGCATGTATTTGGAATACAGCTCAATAAGCCACCTTCACAATGAATTTTTAGTGTGCACGTGAGCCAAACCACATTTAACAAAAGTGGGCCTAACTTCATCTTTCTGGTCCATGGCTCTCCCTTTGCACTGGTACTAGGGTTTGTATGACTCTGTGCAGAGCTAATCCAGCTTGATAACTCAAAATAAAATTATTGGCTTTCCTAGCAAATTGCTGAAGGAACAACCTCCCCCCCACCCACCCACCCAAGGGCTCAAATGGATGCAGGCCTTTCCTTTTCAACACAGATCACCTGAAGCTGAGGTCGTTTATCCATGGGGGACTCTATCCATGATGGACTCTACCCATGGGTTAATTTACACCCGCCTACTGCACAAAATGGAGTTGTTATTACAAAATTACATTCTCAGTTTTATACAGACACATTCCACAGCTTCTTTATTAAGAAATCTGGTCTCAGAGCATGCATAAAATATCTCATTTTTATGGTAAATATTTTCATCCTGTACTTGTGAAGAGAAAGAAAAACGATAATGTATTAATATTACATGAGGATGATGAATTATCATTCTATCAATTGACACCTCTGTAAGATGAGAATGGCACTGCTGTTTTTCAATCAGCAGTCTCTATGGTACCTGAGTATCCAAAGATCCTTAAAGAGTAGGAGACTTGCAGCCTTCTTATCTTAATTTTTAACAGCTCTCTTTACAGCTAATATTCAAAGAGCAAAAGGAAAGCTTATGTTTTTCCAAGAATCAAGCAGAATGACCAAGATAATAACAGACCTAGCATCCTTGGTAAACCTAGACAAAACACTGATGTTATGTGAATTAAAGCAGTCATGCTATGTGTAATTCAATAAATAAGGAGTTTAAGGTAGGACTGTAATGAAAGCAAGTCCACATGGCTTTATGGAAACAAGACTTGACAAGCAGGCCTGACTTCAATTTTTGATGAGATTACAGGTTTGTTTGATCAAGGTAACCACATGGATGTGATAGACTTGGACCTTCCTAATGAATCTGATTTAGTACTCCTTGACATTTTGATTAAAACATTAGCATTATATGGCCTTAATAAAACACATTAAATAGATTAAGATCTGGCTAATTGATAGAGTTCAGCAAGCTGTTCTAACCAGATATTCAGCACCCAGCAGACTGGGGATATTTTTAGTGGAGCTCTGCAGGCAGGAACACTATGCTTGCTGCCATTCAATGTTCTGGAATTATACAGAAACATGGGTAATACTGGCAAATGTCCCACAGTATAATGAGGAATAGGTAGCTGTGCAAAGTCACAGTTTTGCCTGTATTAGCATAAATGTGTTTCTGGTATTTGATTACCACTTTTTCCTTTGTTTCTCTACAGGCACAGCAATTCTTTGTCAGGGTGTAGTTGCAAGGCTGTAGTCTAGTCTGCTGCGGGTGGCATACAGTGATTTCTCTCAAGGATCATTGCTTTTAACTGCTACTACATGGATTAACAAAGGGACTCACATGAATCCCTTAAAAAGTGTCAACTGTGAAACCATCACTTGTTGCACATTTCTGCATGTATTTTTTTTAAACTAACAAAAATATAACCTGAGATTAAAATATGTTTGCAGCTTTGAAAAGTCAGAGAATTCTAGTCTATGGACTTAAGTAAGATTTTCTATTAAAAAAATAAAACAAGAAAGCCAGAGACCTGACCAGAACATTAATGATCAGTTATACATAAAACATATACAATCTCTAATATTATATTTTTCTGGTCAGCTGATCTAAGCACGTCTTTCCCAATTCTTCATTTTCTAGGTCAGTTCTTGAATCAGATTGAGAGAACACTGAATTAATATTACTCTCACTTGCCAGGTTTGATTCTGACCAATCTTTTTATATTACTGCACATAATCTGCACAAGCTTCCTTAAGCAAAAATCAGAATGAAAGTTCATATGAATTTTGATGGTGTGTACTGTTAAAGATCCTCTTTCTCAGCAAAATTTTGTGGCAAACTGTTACCCTTTTAACATTTGATTTCTGTTTGACCTTACAGAACAAGATGACTACTAAATGCAAAATACACTATTCAGAAAAAAGCACTGAAGAGAATACCCTCTCATTACTATCTAAAATACAGATTCAGACATGTATTTCCCACAATGCACTGACATGTCTTATTTAACTTCATGTATATATCAATTTAACATATAAAATCTTTCCACATTTTCCTAATTTTATCAACTTTTATTAAAACTCATGGTAGCAATCTCACAAGTGTTCTGTGAAACATAGTCTAAACCAGCACAAGTTAGCAACAGAATGCCTCATGTGTCTACTGCTTGTTTCTCCACTGGAAAAAAAAATTTAAAAGAAGCAATAGTTTTTTTTTTTACTGTGTCAAAACCAATTTGTTCCCTTTTCTTTGCTGTTGTTATAGAACAAAGTAATAAAGCAATGTGGTCACTCAATAGGAGTCCTTTCTCTGCTTGTCAAACCTGTTACTGAGTTTGCCTATGTCCTACACTGTCCTGTCTCCGTCTGCACCATCCCACAACTCTCATTTCCATCATTCTCTCTCTGCTTCTGTATTTGTGTCCAGCTTAGAGAAAAGCTTTCGAAAGGACATACATGCCTTACATGCACCAGTAGTGAGACTAAGTTTTTTCCTCACTTGGTGTTTATAAACAGGACTGATTATATTTTATTGGCCAGTTTTGTTTTGATTTGGTTTTTTTTCCCCCTACAAGTCAGTTTCCCTAACAGCACACTGGCAGTTTGAGGATCCTTGCTTGCCCTTTTGGACACTCTGAGATAGTATCTAATCATCTAGCTCTCCATATTCATTCTCTGGAGGAGAAACATTGTTGACATTCTAAAAATGTCTGCACCTTATTCCAACTTCAAAGTTATAATTTATTCTTTTAATTTACATACTTTTCTTGACTTAAAACAGTCTTATCTCTATCCTTCCTAAAACTGTAAAACTATTGTGTTATCAGATTTCCTTCCTCTAGTACCCCTGACTCCCAGACAGATTTTTTGCAAGTCTCTGTGACATTTTCTTCATCCTAATTATTTCATTTTTAACCTTATCTTTCCATTTCCTATTTACAATTCAAGTTGGTATCTTTCTTTTGGGTTTTGTTAGCCTTTTTTAAAACTTGCATTGACTCTGCTGAATATAGTATCAGTAAAACATGACATTCTTCAAATGGCTTCAACTGGGTTTTGACTTTTCCCCATTCTCTGATACTCTGTACTTTTATCTTTACAGATTTGCTTACTCAGTTCCATGCCCTTTTTAATTTCTGTCTCCTTGCGATAGTCCTCATATATTTTGTTTCCCGTACAGTTATGTTCCCCTTTTTTCCTGGCTTCAGAAACCTATCAACCTTTCCAGTTTCATCAGCAATGTAGCCTTTATTTTTCATGAGGGCATTAAATGAAGCTACAGTAACTCTTTGAACACTACTGCAATCTTTTTATCATTCAAATGGGGAGTACCTGTGAACACAAAGTGATGAGATAAAGTGTAAGATGCTGAAATAAAAAAATATTATCTTGCTTCACAGAACTGTAAGATTCATAAAAACCAAATTAGATGTTAGAGGGGGTATCAGAACTACACCAAGCACCTCTAAAACATCTGAAAAATGAGATGACCAGTGTGCACTCATCGGTCACCTCAAGTGAGAAGAACGTACATTTTGATGAGGTGTTACAGATTAATTTACATACAGGAGAGGAGAGATGTTACGTGTTTATTCTTTACACCATTTTATTCAGTTCTCGGCTTCCAACCACGTTGACAGCGCTGTGCCATGAGTCACTTTTAATCGCTGCCTCATTTGTTCCTGACCTGAATAACCTTTTTATAGAGGCTTGTGTGCAGTGTAACACCTCCTGTGCCGGATCGCGCTTCAGAGGCCACAGAGCTGTCCCAAACGATTTGGACGGCTTCGTAGCGAGCCTCGGGAAGGACAGCTCTGGATCCTTTGTATTTCTCCTGGGAAGGAAAAAGCAATTTACCCCCGAGGAGGCAATGTTAGTGCGCGGGCTGAGCACCAACCCGCACAGACCCCTCCATGCCACGGCACGAGACGGGGGCTCCGCACTCAGAACCCCTGCCACCGCCAAGACCGTCACCTCCCGTGACATTTTCACAAAATCACACAATCTCCTGAGTTGGAAGCGATCCACAAGGATCACTGAGTCTATCTCCTGCCATGCACAGAGCCATCCTCAAGAGTCACACCATGTGTGCGAGAGCATTGCCCAAACACTTCTTGAACTCTGTCAGGCTGCGTGCCGTGACTGCTCCCCTGGGGAGTCTGTTCCAGTGCCCAACCAGCCTGTGGGCAAAAAAACCTTTTCCTAATATCTAACCCAAATCTCCCCAGGCACAACTTCATGCCGAATTTTGGGTCTGTTCGACCTCCCGCAGGTAGCTGAGGCTGCGACACTAACCTTCAGTCCTCCCTACCCCCATAAACCGCGCCACCCCGCCACCCCTGGGAGCAGCTCCCCCTCAGCAGTTCCGGGGCCGCTGCCGCTCTCGCCGCAGTGGGGCGGGGGTTCCCTGGCCCCGCCCGCCTCCCAGGCAGGGGGAGGAGCCTCGTGGACTGCGCTTCTATTGGTGAGAGCGGGTGCCCATCCTCGCAGTGCTCCAATCAGAGACTGCAGATCACGGGGGCAGTCCGGCATCGCTGGTTCCCTATCTGGAGCCCGCCCAGACGCTGCGCGCACTCACCGCCTCTTCTTCCCTCTCCACCAGTCAGGTCCACCCGGCTTGACCGCAGTAAGGAGCAGGAACCCGCGGGTGCCTGTCAATCACTAACGTTTCCCCGCCTTTCCCCCTCCCCACCCACAGCAGTGCCGAGAGCGGGGGGCGGGGCGTTGGCGCTGGCAGCGGGGCCTGGCGGACGGGGCGGGTGGCAGGGGGAGAGAGAGAGGAGGAGGAAAGGGGAGGAGGAGGAGCTGCGGCTGACGCCGGCGGAGCTTTCAGTACCTTGGAGAACGGCTGCGAGCGCGCCGGACAAGGAGGAGCTGCCACCGCTGCTCTCCGCTGCTCGCTCACCTGCCCCGCTCTGCTCCTCACCCGCGCCTCCCTGTTCCACCCCGCGTTCCCCCGGCGCCGGAGGGAGTCCAATCCCGCCAGAGCGGCTCCGGGGGGAGAGCACGGCAGCGGTACAAGCTCGGTGATCGGGACGGGCGGGGGGGTCGGTCAGTGCAGGGACGGTACGGGTGGTCAGGCCGGGACGGCCGGTCTGGCTTAGGGGGTCGCTCACTGCCGTCGCTCCTCACGGAGGGGCGGCCGGGACGGCGAGGAGAGCGAGGGGGCTCGCACCCCGCATCTCGCACCCCGCCGTGGAGCCAGAGGGGAGAGAGAGGAGCACCCAGCGCATCAGCGGCTGTCGGCATTTGCTAGGGTCGGCCGGGAACCAGAAACAGGAGTCGCACCAGCGGCTGGGAACGGGGAATCTGCTCCTCAGAAACCTCGGGGGCACAGGTCCCCCTGGCCCAAAGGGGTTTTGAGGGGAAGGGGAAATAGAATTTGGTAATTTTAGTGGAATAATCAAGTGCCGAAGGCAGATCTTAGGCAAATAAGGTAGAGGCATGGATCCCAATGTTTTGGATGCCGGCTTGAATTTTTTATTTACTTTTCTGTTTTGACCACTGCTAAATGTGGATCTTGTGAGCGAACCCGATGGCGGTTGTTCCATTGTTCCTTGTTTGAACGTAAATCTTAGTCCTGCTGCTTGTGGATTTTTCATTTATTTATTTATTTTATTTTGGAAAGGACCTTTCCAGGTAGCTTTTGCGTCTGACAAAATGAAGCCTTTGTATTTTTCAATCAATTATACCTAATATTGACATTCTGTGTGGTACAAGAGACTTAAAGTGCTGCCTCACTCGGAGGACCATTAAAGACTTTCTCGGTCGCTACATGTAGCTGAATGTATTACGACGCATCCTTTCTCCCCCCCGAATCTTCCGAAAGATTTTTCCAAAATGAAGAAATTTAATTTTCGCAAAGTTTTGGATGGTTTAACTGCCGCATCCCCTGTTGGAAGCAGTGGCGGTGGGAGTGGAAGTGGGGCTGGTGGTGGCTCTGTGCACCCAGGAGGGACTGCGGGAGCTGCAGGGACACCCAGAGAGGAGATCCAGGAGACGCTCACTTCAGATTATTTTCAGATCTGCAAGGTAAAGGCTGTATTTTTAATTTCTATGGAAAAAATAAAAGCTATCCTGGGTTGGGCGGGGAGGGGGGCAGTGGAGGGGGGGGGCGGTTAGTAATATGATACCAATAAGCGTTTTACTTGAGAACTGCAGTGGTTGTATAAGGACTTGGGAATGAAAAGACAGAGATCAGTGGATGCTTTGTTCTTCTTGCTGCAGAGTTGGGGTGGTCAGTAAATTCTTGATTTCGAGTAGAGATCTTGATTTCAGCACTCAGGGCCGAATTCCAAGTTCACACTTAGACCCCAAACTGCTGACAGGATTGTTGGACAGGAAAGCAGATCAATTGGTGCTAGTACTTATAACATTTACAAGTAATTTGAAATTGAAGATTGTGTGCATCTACTTCGCCTCCTCACGCTTCTCACCCTCCCTGGCTTTCCTTCTCTATTTTAAGAAATAGGTACAAGCTAGAAAAAAAAAAGGCTACTGAATTATTTGTGAGGAGCTGGATGTAGATTCAGGGTGGCTGTTTACCATTAGTACTGAAGTTTCTGATTGCATGATAGCAAACTTAGTGGGACAGCAAAAATACCAAAAGTTGCCAATTCTGTTCTTGTTTTATATGTTGATCACTTAAGTGGGAATTTTCTATGAGTAGAAAGCATAAGATATCCCTGTATGTATTTTGGTTTGTATCTGTCTTCTGTAACAAAGCTTTTAGTGGTGGTCTTAAATACTTGCCCCTATAAAACAGTAAAAAATATTTGGTACTTCTGACCAACTCTGGAATATGGAAATCATATTTCTGTAATGGAGACAAAACACGAAAGGAGATTATGGTCTTCTATTACCTATCAGTTTTATGTGAATTCTGGTGGCTTTACTAGAAGTTTTGTTTGCTTATTTGTTTTGATTAGAAGCTTCAAAACCAGAATTTTTGATTAGTGCAATTTGTATTACTGGGACTAAATGGAGTCCACCTATTAAGTATACTTTGCTTTTATTAATCAGATACAAATTGATCTGAAATTTAGATTAAAGCCAGCTCCAGCACATCATTATTTCTTCTTGTGTTTTGGAAAGAAGAAAGAAATATAGACAACCAAGACAAGCCTATGAGACATTTTGTGTGCAGATCTGGTCCTCGTGAAACACACAATGTCCCTGCTCTCAGATACCTTGTTTCTAATTCTGTTGGCTTTCAGCTACGGCTAGTGTCAAAACTTGCAGAGTTCAAGGGGAGAAGGATGAGCCCCTATGGCTTAAAGACTCAGACATCTTTAGATGGGTACTACAAAATTCTAATTCTTTTTTTCTTATAGTTCTTTACCATCCTGAACCACAACAGGTTCAGCCTTTTTACTCAAATGATTCTGTAGTAATAGAGTGTCAGTGATGAGTGCATTAGAATCATACATGCTTCCCAGGCTTGGATTTGACTACTTTTGCTGATTTACACAGTAAATGTGTAAATAAGTGTTCAGTACAGTGATTTCCCATTTTTGTCACCTCAGTAAAAAGATAATGCAAACAATCAAGGTACATTAAAATATCATTAGAACGTCTAACATTCAAAGATTTCTAAGTAAGGCTAAAACTGAACATGGTTTTTCATGTTTTAGTCATGTGATAGGGACAAAGGTCTGTATTTAGTGAGATATATTCTTATTTTGTGTGGAATATTTGTGAAAACAAGCAACATAAGATGAAAATATTTTTCCCCTTAATCACCATCATTTCACTTGTTTGCTTTGATATTACTTGAAGACAATTAGTGTTATGTCCTGATAGATCTACTTGGAATATGTGTAAAGGAATATGTCATTTCAAGAACATTTCAATAGCCAATATTTGCCTGTCTTACCTCTCATGTTAAAATGTTCTCAACAAAGTAAATATTTGTGCAGGAAACCTTTTGGTTGCTTGCAGCAGCACTTGCTTATGAATGCATGTTACTGCAGAAGTCTATGGTACACAAAATACCGGCTTCCTTTTTCCAAGATGCAAAGGTATGCTGAAAGCAAACTTCCAAAACACTTGGTGATCATGTGCTCCTGACACTCTCCAGTGTTTATTCTGCGGGCTCCACTTAAGCAGCTCTTGTAGCACTTCAGGAGCACCAGGAGCGTGTTTGAAGGAAGCCCCAGAAGCTGTGAGGGCCCTGCAGTGTTGCCAGGGAACTGGGGGAGTGGGGCCTGGCGCAGGCACAGCTTTCCCTGCCTGCCTCAGGGGCCAGAGCCCAGCCAGAATTTGTACCTCAGTCTGAATCAAATTAAAAATACACTGACACGCACATAACCCAAATTCTGTCCTCTCTGAGCTTTTGTTGTGCAGCACTTCTGGTATTTCAATTGGGTATTTGCATGTTCTGTTACATAAGTTATACAGGCTGCATATTTAAGGATCTGTGTGTGATCTGTGATCCTGCTGCACACACAGCTGAGTAAATCTAATGGCAGTTTTGGTTTATTATCTGCAGGGTCAAGGCATCTGGGCAGCAGCCTAAATAGCACCTCCGACTGGCTTTCCTTTCTTTGTTGACTATAAAAATCCTCATTTAGAAGTGAAACATAAAAGCTGACTCATACTTAAGAATTAAAGGGCCTTTCCCGACAGTTTTTATCTAAATAAATTGCCTTTCTGAAGTTTGTGGGAAGTCTGCTTGGCTGAAAACACAGATCCAGTCCTCTAGCAGAACACTATTTTGAATGGTAACACACCTGATTTCATTTTCATCACAGCTGAAAGCCAGCTCTCCATTTTGTGGCATTATTAGGATGGTTATGGCCACAGTGTCCTTTTGAGATACAGATTAGCATTTAAGAGAAGTTAACTGAATATTTTACACCGAGATGTTCTCAACGAGTTACTTTTGGCATTTATATTTAGATCATTAATGTGATGAAATATTCTTGAAACAATTACATATAGCTACATTCTGTTCTAAGCATGATAAATTTTTATGTTGGTAGCTGTAATAATGAATCAATGGCACCATTTTCAAAGCACTCAAGCAATGTGAAATACTGTCATACCTATTTTGTGACAACAGGAAACTGACATACAGTTTAGGCTGCATCTAGGGGCTGCTCTTGGGATTTGGGTATCCAAGTGGAAATAATGAAAATATTGATTATAGTTCACATTGAAATCACAGGTTGATTGAATCTATTTGATATTAGCATAATCCTAAAACATTGCATGATCCAATAGAATAAGCTACTAAAGTCTATGTTAATTTTAATTGTGATAGACCTAATTTCCTTGAGTTTGCTTATTTGTATTTTCCCTATGTATATGTGTTGTTTTTTTCCTCTGGCAAGGATTTTTATGCTCACCTGTGTTTGTCCAGACAACCTAGGAACTAAAATACAGCACTGGGGAAGATCTGCTTTTAATAAAAGAAGTGAGAACCTCACAGTTACAATGTTTTAAATCACTTGAATAGAATTTTAGCAGAGGGAACATAAAAGAAGAAAACAGTGATTTTAATACTTTTTTAGAAGGTTGCTTATTAGGGGATGACGCAGTTGGGAAAAAGTGAATAAGAATGAAGGTGTACATTTTTTTTGTACGTGAAGTACTTGTTCCTCATGAAAATAAGTCTCTTATGTAGAGGTACTCAGAATTTTCTTGGAGAACAATCAGAGTTGAATTGAATTTGTAGAGCATGAGGTTAATAACTTTGAAATCAAGACCTCAGTTAAGAGCACAGTAACAGTTGTACTTTACCAGGTATACAATTAATCTACCCTAACATGATTTCTTTTGCTGTGGGCAGCAACTGGATACCCATGAAAAGGTCCAAGAACTGGCAATTTAATCTTCTCAAACAATTGCTTCGTAAATGGTTATGGACTGCGTTTGAACTCCAAAGCATGAGATTTCTCTTCTTTTCCTAACTGATCTCCAGTGTTATTACTGGGTATCTTGCAATCCAATAAACATCCTGTAACTCTTACTGTATTGTTTATATTAATAGTATAGTCATAGTTTAGGTATGTTCATCACCCAGTCTTTATGCAAAACCCATAGAGGCCAGAACAGTTTCAGGATTTTGTTAAAACTGATATGGACTCCCATGGCCAAATGCAATTGCGCCTTCCTAATTTTGCTTATGCTTGGCAAAACAGGCCATCAGTATATAGTCAGTGATTAGCCAAGTTAAATGCCTTAATTATCTGGATTTCCTATAAGGTAGTCTTAAATTTTTTTCCTAGAGTTTATAGGTGGTAATATCTTATTTTGTCAACCTCTGAAGATAAACATTTAATCCTTCTGACACAGTCAAGCAGGAATTTTAACTGCAAATGCAACATGATTCTACTGTTCAGTGATAACAGAGAAGATAATGTTTGGAATGGCAATTTAAGCACAAAGCTGCAGGAACACATTTTTGGTTATGAAGAATTGAAAAGAAAAATCCTTGTTATAAGCTGCCCATAATGTTTTAGCCAGTTTGAGCTGTCTGGTTAGTCTATCTTGCTTCCTTGCTAAGGTCAACAAAAAATAAAATGTTTGCAAAGTGCTACATTTCAGTGAAAAGCCATTTTAAAATTAGTATGAACTCTTAAGTTCATTTAATACTTAAATGTAAAATAAGATAACATTAAGACGGATTTTTTTTTCCCATGTACCAGAGTTTGGCTCTAAAGTTAGGTGCAGAACCCTATTCTGTTTAAAACCACAGAGTCATAAATGACACTTCTAAATTAGATTATAGTAATTTCATGAAATTTGTAATGAGCATAATATATTCTTCTTTATTAATGTATTAGTTAGAAATAGGACTTATCTATGGGAAAGTGCATAGCACATTTAAAGCTTCTTTTGAGAGTATTTTGAAGACTTTAAGGTAACCGTAGCAGTATAACTGGATTCACTCATTTGGGATTTTTGCGCAAATATCTGTCTTTTTGCTTTATTAATCCTAAATGAAGTAGTGCACACCCTTTATTGCCAGCACATGCAATTTCCTGTTCCAAATGATTTAAGGTTGCTGAATAAAGCACTCAAGATGTTCCACATGTCTTAAATAACTTTTTTTGCACAGACAACTTTTAATTACATGATCCCATATTTATTCTATAGGTTTAATTTAGCAGAAAAAATAGTGTTTGCTCTTAGGGAAGTACTTCAGTATTTCTTTGCATACTCAAAACTCAGAGCATGCCTGAATATTAAGTTCCCCATGGACTTTTCCGAAAGAAGCGCTCACCACTGTAGTTTTTCAAACTTCATAAACATTAATTAATTGACCTTCATAATATTTCTGTGAGATGGAAATTATATTATCCCTGCAGTATAGATGCCACAGAAAATCCAAAATGTTCAGGGTCCACTGTTTTGAGTTCCCAGCTTGACTTGCTTTGCATCTGTTTTTCTTTTAGCATATTTAACTTATCCCACGTCTTCCCATTGAGCCTCCCATTGTTTTCACATTCTGTTGCACATATTCTGCACAACTGCAGAGTGATCTTCAGGTTAGTTCTTCCATTTATATACCCACTTTAGATAGCCAGAATGACTCTGAATTTCCTTTCTTGTTTCAAATTACTATAGATGGATTTCTGGCTCCACTGTACTGTGGCAGAAAAAGATGATTTAATCCCTACAAGAGAGCAAATTCATACTGCATAGGTTAACTTATTTCACATATTTCTAATTGTTCTGCTTTTTATGGTTGACCTTGCATTTTTAACAATGTAAGAATCATAAAATAACCTGAGCTGGAAGGGATCCTTGATGATCACTGAGCTCAACTCTTGATTTCACAAAGGGAAACCTAAAGATTAAGATATTTGCTCTAACTTTGTGTGCCATTTCAAATGGGTTTTTTGTTGTTGGTTAGCGAGTTTTTTGGTTGTTTTTTTCTTAATCCTTGGGATCATAGTTGTTAGAATATCATCCAGTCCCAACCCTACTGTCATGGGCACAGATGCTTTCCACCACGTTGCTAAAAGCACCATCTGGCCTGTCCTTCAACACTTTTAAGAACAGGGCATCGACAGTTTCTCTGGGCAACCTGTCCAAGTGCCTCACCACCCTCATGGTAAAGAATTTTTCCCAAAATCTAATTTGAATCTAGTCTCTTTTGGTTTGAAGCCATTGTTCCTTGTCCTATTACTACATGCCCTGATAAAAAGTCCCTCTCCAGCTTTATCTTAGCCCCCTTTAGCTGGAAGGTGCCACAGGGTGTCCCTGGAGCCTTCTCTCCTCCAGGCTGAACCAATTCAGCTCTAGTGGGAACACTGGCTATATTATTCCTCCCCTGTGGGTCACCAGGTAGTTAATGAGAATTGTTGTCACTATTGCAGTTGGAAAAGCAATTTTTAATCTCTTGTAGGAGGATGGAGGAAATTCAGTCTGTTTGGTTCACAGTGTTCTCATTGAAGAACTGTCGCATAAAAAGTTGGTTGCATAAGCAACTTTGCCCCCAACTTACTTCTGAAAGAAAATACTTACACTTAATTTTTTTAAGAAATGACCAAGAAATTACATAGAGGTTCTAAAAATATGAAGATTTGTTTTTCCAGATAGAAATGCATATTCTGTGTAAAACATGCAGCTGTCCTCAGTGGAACTGGACTAAATCCAAGATACACCCCATTCTCACTTCATTTAGATGAATATCCACTCATATCTGCTTCCTATTCTGAGATATCTGATACTCTCTGGTGGGATTTATGATTTATGTCCAAAACACTTTTTGAAGTCTGTGTGAAAATACTGTGACAAGTTAGTATATTCACTTTATTAACAAAGAAAAGGAAGCAGTAGAGAGTGAATTAATACACCTTCCTAAATTACATGAATATAGTGGTTTGTTTGCTATTCTAAGAAAAATGCTTAGAAAAATAGTTTATGGGGTATATCAATTTGTCACAGTGTGTGTTAGATTCATTATAGGGGAAAATTAGAGGACTGTAGGATTAGAAATACAAGTAATGTGCATCTGTGGAGAGGAGAGAAAGCAATATTATTAGGTACAGATGGCTGGCAAGTATGCTCAAATGTTATAAGATGTTATCTTTGTGCAGTGTTGTCTCCATTCCTAACAGATCACCAGCAAAGACTATGAATAATAAAAAGTACTAGAGACAATCTGTCACCTGTAGCTAGGGTCAAAGTCTGAAGAGCTGCACTCTTTATAATTCCTTTGAAGTTAAGTTGTATATGAAAAAATAATGAAAAAACCAACCTCAATATTCAAGGTTTTGAGTTGGTGAATACATGGACTCAGGAGGAGCCTTACTGAATTCTGTGGTATATATAAGTAGATGCCTGTGTGTATGGTAGCATATCTTCTTGAAAAATTTGAATCCAATAAATTAAAAATAATTGCTTCTATTTAATTTAAAAATCTGTTATGTAAGAATGCTGTGATGTCAGATACTCAGAAGTCAGGTCCCTTATTCAGCTAGTATCCAGTTATGTCTATATGTGAGGCAATCTAGTCTTTATTGCATCTTTTGTTTTCTTGAAGAGTCTGCTTGTATTTTGTTCCTGTCCTCCCCCACATTCGTTTCGAACAGTATACGACATGTGAGAAGGATGAATGCTATTCTGTTTGTGTTCTCTGCAACAGCTCCTGGGAGAAGATCTGTGTTATCCACTGAACATTACAAAAATAGTAAATATCAATATATTAATGAATTCTCGTCTCTGCTTCGTTCATCCTGTTCCATCTATTGTATCCCTTCAGGGTGGAGATGTGCTTTCAGTTACAGCTGTCCATCATCACTTGTGTTACAGACACATTCCACTGTATCTGTGGATAAAACTTAATTTTACTGAGTCCACAGATCCCTGCTTTATTCATTGTTTGTCCCTACATATATTGTGGAATGCTCCCTGAATGAGGCAAGGGCAGAAAAGTGGCCTGTGGTTATGTAAACAGAGATCTGATTCTTACAATCCTTGGCTGTACTGTCTTCATTTGTGTCTGTGACTGTGTCCATGATAGCTTCATAGTCAATGCAGGGGGGAACAGTGATGTGCAAGAACTGCTGGATTTCACTGCGGTGAGAGGGAAAAAACCTGCCATAAAATACCTGCATTTCATTTGGAATATATCTTCATCCTGTGTGAGTTGGTGATTGCTGGCCATTATTTTCAGATTAAATTCTCAATTCAACATCAGAAAAAAACCCTTCAAGTTGCATACATACAGCATGTATACAGAAAAAAGGTAGGAGAAGATTAATTATGAATTATTATTAAATAGTAAACAACATTGTAAATACTAGTAATGAAATCTGGTAATTACATTTGTATACAAGAATGCCAAATTACATGGCAAAACAGATTTTCACCATAATAAACCAACAATACAGATTATCTCTATATCAAAGTGAGTTTTAACACTCTCTAGCTTCCTCCCCTGCCATTCCCATGCCTAAACTCCCACCCTTCAAGAACTTTATCACAGCAGTAACAATTTTTCAGTCCCCCAGTATGGCTGATTTTTAAACTAAAATATTTTGAAAGCAGCAACCAAAGCATTAGTTTCAGAACAGAAACTACAATCAGCCAGAACAGAACATCATATGATTAGTTTAAAGTAGTGAAGTTTCAGAAAATTTAAAAATGGGAAGTAATGAAAAATTAATTAGAGTTATTATGTTGGTCTGATGTAAACTTAATAAAAACAGTTTTATTTTTGTTTAATTTCTCAAAGTTACAAAATTATCTTATTCTCTATATCTGCAGTCATAGTGAAAACAAAAAGATTTTCCTTCCAGGGCTATCACATAAATTGAATGATTTTACAGTGCTTGTAAATGCCCTTAAAGCAGATCTCCATTCGGCAGATGATATTCTGAACCAGCCTGTCTCAAGTTCTAGAGTAATACAGTTAAATTATGCAATGACAAAATAAATGGAACTGCTATTTGAATTTTGATTATAAAGAGTTTCCATTTGGACTCAAGTCTTGCTTAACTAGGTAGACCAAAATGACCCTTGCAATCAGTAGTTTAGGGTTGGGTTTTTTAAATAATTCTACATTAAAGACAAGTATAGATACAGTTTTATAAATGATCAAGACGTTTCTCCATATGCTGATGCCCTACTTCTTCTTGCCAGTTTAAATGACAATAGTGGCAAGTATATTATACAATATTTACTGTACAGTGGGGTACAATTCCTTCATTGTAGTCTTATTTTTCCCCCCTTTTGTATATTTGCCTGGGGTTTATTGTTTGGTTGAATGTTTTTGGTTATTTAGTTGTTTGTTTTTGGAATTCAGAGAATTCTTATAGAAATAATAGAAGGCAAGAAGTGGAACAATTTTGCATACATCATTCTCCCTTAGACTCGGGATTTCTTCAAAGGGCATAATGCCTCCCTTGGGATGGCTATATTCATGTATTACCCTGTAACTTATTATGCTGTAACTCAGTGCTGTGGTGGTTGTAGCAGGATGGTGTAGTTGCCAAGCAGTTGCTTGGCCATAACTACACTGATTTAAATAGATCCAGAAAGTGATATTGAAATTCAGCCCTTTTAGCTTTGGGCAGGAGGGGCTGGACAGATAGTCTGCAGAGTTCTCTTCCAACCTCACCTGAGCTGGGGATAACGAAGCTTATGGATCAACATAATTTTATTTATTTGTGGATTTTCCTTTCTAAATTATATTAATTTTGTATTTTTGATACACTACAGTGTATTTCTAAGGACTAGCATGAGGTGAATGCTTTTTGAAATTCAGTAGGCCTTTTTTTTCCCCTGTGGTTTGCTTAGTTTGGCTGTTTGTATGTATATGAATCACATCTAAATAGGACCATCCTTATTTAATAGTCTTTAACATCCAGCTTGCAGAACTGGAAGTGATACTGGAAAAACACATTTTTGAAGTATCTGCAGAGATCTTTGTTACAGAAAAAAAATATTTTGTATGTTCATTGTACAAAAATGTATAATATTCAAGTCAGTTAATTTCAAATACTCATTTTAAAATAACTCCTATTCTTCATATAATTATCAATGTGTAATATTTGTGAAACTAAACTTTTAAAATTCAGGCTGAATTTGAAGTCTGTTTTATATCCAGGACAGCTACTTTGTCAAAATTCTACAATAACTGACTAAGTAAACTTTTATAACAAAGTAAGTTCCATAATTTAAAAATTAAACAACAAACCAATTTTCCCTATTGCTAAAAATATTATTCTTCTATGCTAGAAGTCTTTGTAGGGAAATATTATGAAATTCTGCTTGTTTCTTATACATATATTTTCTCCCTGCCCCCATATTCCTATCTCAGTAACCCTTCTCTTTTGTGCCCACATTTTCAATATTTTTTTCCTTTACTGTATTTTTCTCCTCCAATACTGACCTCTTTTTTCTTCTTCTCTGTTTGACTGCTACTGGCAAGGATAATAAGCTCATAAGAAATAGCCTGCTGAGACCCATGGTCCATATCTCCCAGCAGTCAGTCTGTGACAGTGGCAGCAGAATTGTCACCTAGGGAGGGTAATAAATTACATCACTTTCTGCAGTCCATTCCTTTTCCAATCTCCCATCATTCACCATCACTGAATTTGATATGTTGGAGGGCGTATCTTTAGTGGTCCTTTTAAAATCCATTTATCAATAATGTCAATGAATTTGTCCCATTTTTCCCCCCATTTTAAACTAATCTTCAATTTCTTTTGAATGCCTTCAAGGCTTTGACAAATATGTTTAGCTAACTCACTCACTTGTTTATGTAAGTCTTAGTCATATCCCCCCACATACAGCTCTCAAGTAATGGGCTCACACAGCTTTTCTGTAGCAGCAAAATTATTCTGTGTTATTCCTTATTCTCTTCCTTGGCTTTTTGGTGTTGCTGTTGAACATTAAACAAAATATTTCAGAGGAACGACAACCATACCCAAAAATTACTTTGAGTTGTAAATGCTAGTTCCAAATTCAGCATTGGGCAGATCTAGTTAAGATTTTTTTTTCTTCTAGATGTCTTACTTCTTACATCCACACTTAGGGTCATTTATCAACTTCTTGACCACTTAAGTCACTCTAGTGAAGTCTTTCAGGAGCTTGTCACTGGCAGTACTGAATTTCACTTTCCAAAGGAGCTTACTATAAACTGTGATCTCGGAGACTTCAGGGTTCATTATCTTTTAAAGGTCATTAAAGACAATTAATAAAATTGGTCCAAGCATGGAGAATTCTACTTGTGAATTTTCTTCATGGTAAAAAATCCAGAAACCGTGTCCTTCGTGTTCTGTGATTGAACTAGCTTTCAGTCGACAAAGAAATTTCTTCAGTCCCATGACACTTCTTTTTCTCTAATAATATTGCTGTGGAATGTTATCGGAAGGCTTTTGGAAAACTTATGTGTATTCATATTGCCTTTATTTACTTGCATGCTGACAGCTTCATAGAATTAGAGAGAGCTTGTCAGACATGATTTCCCATTGAAGAAACTGTGCTGACTTCTGCAACAATCTTTATCTGTGTGCTCTGTTAGTCTTTATTTTACCATCTTGTCAGGGACAGCAATCGACTTTCCCAGTCTAGAGGTCCAGAGTCCCTTTTGTAAATGGCTTTTTCCAGATGACTGTTTCTAGCTTTGCACCAAGGAAAATAACCATCTGTGGGTATCTTTATCTAAGAGAAAAAAAAGGTAGTTTTTTTTAATATTCTGTGAACATGCTCAGAAGCCCTGGTTCCTATTAGAGGTTGAGAGCTAGATGGAATCAATAACTTGGATTTGAAAAGTTGCAGCTAAGCTGTGATTTTTACAAAAAACATTACTTTGAAAAATGAAAATTTAGCTAATAAAAAATTTACCTGTCTTATGTTGTTTACTTTGGTTGGAAGCCTGCTGATTCCTTGTCCTCTTTGCATTTTTCATGAGAAGGGATCAGGCTTACCAATTAGAGATTACAGACACAGAGGTCCGTAAATAAGGGATGTCATAGTCTTGTAGAGGTATAATACACAGCAGCTCATTTGTATAAGCACTCATTTTTATCACTACAATCTTGGACCACCACAATACTAAAAATAGTATTGAAGTGGTGAAAATGGTGGTATCATTGACATTTTTAAATTTTCTACATAACTGAGCAAAAGGCTGAAGAGGTTTCAGTCAACACTTCATCATCTATTCTGTAAACCAATCAATTATTCTTCAATGATATTTTTGCATGTGGCACATTGGTGACAATTTGGAAGTAGACTACATACTGAGCCACAGGTATGGACTACATAGTTAAACTTTTAAAAATGTACATATTCTCAAAAATTATTTACCTAGATAAATCGGTTTTGCTGTCAGATGTTAAGTGAAACAGGGTATCTGTAAAATATTAGTAGAAAAGTTACAAATTTTAAGTTTATACAAATTGCCAGAAACACTTTTGACTATAAACCCTATTTATTAGTTGATACAATTTAAAATTTGGTATAATTCTGTGTTTTCTGGAGCTATTTAGAAAATGCTATAATCACTTTTATTAAAAAGGTGTCTTTGAAGTCCGATATAAATTACCAAAGAATAAAAATTAAGAAAATTCTTATACTGAAGATTTGCATTATGCACCAGGTGAAAAATTGTACTGGATACTGCATATTAGTACTAGTGCAAATTTTTTTTTTCAGCTAATGAAATATCTCATAGTATCTGAGACTGAAAAGGACTATTATGTTCTTTACAGGATATTAAAATATTCATTGGTAGATTACTAGCAAACCCAAATAATCAATTTCCTGTATTAATTTAGGTAAATTGGCTCTGTAAAGATTACATGCAATTTACTGCTTAAAATTATTTAAAAGATAATTTAAGAGAAAATAACTAAGCTGAACACAGATTTATGCTGAAATTGTGTCTGCATTTGTAATTCTTCTGTTTCAAGTAATATTAAATGGAAACTGTATGTCCTAGGGAGCACAGACTGCCTCTAGAGACAGCATGCCCAAAAAGGAGACATAAAAAGAAGCCGGATAATGTGGATAAAAGTAGTCCTTGCTCCATCTGCTGTCTGGTTTTTTCCCTCTCTCTTTTTTTTTTTTTTTTTTTTTTTTTTTTTTTTTTTTCTTTTTTTTTTCTTTTTTTTTTTTCCCTTCCCTGGGCAGCTTCTTTCTTGGAGTATTTGGAGCAGTGAGGCCTCCCTATATTTCTTTGAACACAGACTGATTTTTAAGAATGCATCAGCTTTTGCCTGCTATTGACCCCACCTACTTTGTTTTGTCTTTCTGAGCGCCATTGATAGAGTGCCCTTGATAGTATTGTTCTATCTTGTTCCTACTGGACACAACTCAAATAAAATACAAGTGTACTTTTAATTTTGTCACCCTAGGAGCAAGTTAATTTTGTGGCCTTCTTTTCATTTTCATCTATATTACTAAATGCTGCAAGGAAGCCCAGACAGAGTTCTAGAACAGTTAGTCATTCTTACACTTAGGTTTACATGAGCAGTATCAATGTACAGCTGGAAAGTCTACTTCAAGTGCTGGTTTTTCATGTCAATTTTCCCCATAGTCCTTGGAAAAAGAAGAGACCAAAAAGCTTTTGTTGGACCAAAGTTGAGGACAAGAATTTGAGAGTTTGGAGTGTTACAGCTTTTCCAAGTTCTTTTGTTGAATAGGTTTAATCTTCAGAATAATTTCTGAGGCTGCTCTAATTTCAGGCAAATCCTCAGTTATAGAGACAGTATTTCTGCCCTAACTCTGTACTGTATAACTTGGCTTTCCTTCTGAAATGGTTTTGTCCTTTTGGAACAAAATAAATATAAATATTTTACTCAAAAAATGTAATTTACCTAAGGAAGAACATTTGTTCACCAGCATACAGAAATTTCAAATATAATAGTAGATTAGTAATGCCACATGTTCAACACAGTAGAAAATACTACAATCCATGATTCCTGATGTTTTTGTGACATGAGAGGTAAAACCATTTCTTGACTGTGTAAGTCTGGTCCCAGCTTAGATATCAGAATAAAAAACTTTATATTTCAGTAATCCTAACACTTAGGAAGATAAGGAAGTTTAAAGAAACCCAAAACACAAAGCAAAGCAGAAACAAAATTGAGATTTTTGATAAATGCCTACATTAATATAAAAAGTGAGTTACTTTTCTACAGTTTCCTGAAGTAGCATATGCTTCTGGATTTTTTCAGCATAGAAACTAATAATTAGACATTCTTTAAACAACTTCCCTTATCAGCAGTAATTAAGATACAAGACAAGTAAGATCTCTCTTAAGGAAGTGGTTATTTGCTGAAAAACATACATTTAGTTGTTCCCAAACTGCTTGTGAATATCAGTTCAAGTGTTTCCAGCTGTAATGGAGGAGTTGGAGTGATACAGCTGTGGAATCATCAGCTGCCTTTTACTCAACAGGTCTGCAGTTAAGGACTACCTTTTGTTGAAGTTGTTCCATAGGGTTTGCTGAATGCTTCAGCAGACGTATTCTTGAACTAGATAATTTCAAGGAAGAGGAAAATAGCCTTAAAAAGTTAAATTTCATTCAGTTCAAAGCACTTCCTCTCCAATCCCAACCACTTACTAAAATCAGGACAGTTCTAGAGTTCAAGGTTTTATTTTGTTAAATAATATAAACCATTATTATTATACTAAAAAATAGCAAATTTTTAGGTAAGCAGTGCCACACACAAATTTAATTTGTATTTTTATAGTCTAGTCTTCTTATTTTCTATTTTATTCTTATGTTAGTGTTTTCCCTCATCAGATTCTTCCTCATAAGACTGGGCAAGTCATGTTGGTCATAACCTCCAGGTTAAGGTAAATTAAAATACTGAGATAGTCTTCAAGGATGTGTTGTATTATGCTCAGTTTATTTATTCCCCAAAGTATCTCTGCAAAAATTTAGAATTAAAAGCATAGTATTATAAATGAAGATTAAGAAAGAGTGAGTGGTTCTGTTGCTCATTTTGAGAACATCTTCTCTGGCATCTTTGTTTATTAAATTGGTACTAAGGGTTTTTACCTCATAGACTCAATTCAGTTTATTGGTTTATTGGATCTTTTCCCCAGGACATATTCCATTTCTTTCTTCTGGAGCAACATGTTCTGTTGAGACTGAGGTTGTTTCTGACAGTGTTTTGAAAGCATATTATGTGTCTTTTTTTTTTTCCAGTTTACAGTTCAGCTGCCCTGCATATTATCTTTTAGTACACCACTTCAGCAATATATACCAGTTGTTCATGTGAACAAAATTCATCTCTGTATTCAAAATACTGTATATTTTTAAATACTTCTCATGAAATGTATTGAAAATGCCAAAGCATACAGAAAACATAAGCATAAAACATTCATGCTGTTCTCTGTGGTTGCAGTTCAGTCACTTTGTTCCTTTGCTCTGTTTCAGACGGTTCGCCATGGTTTTCCTTACCTACCCACTGCCTTAGCTTTTGACCCAGTTCAGAAAATTCTGGCAATTGGAACAAGAACAGGAGCCATACGAATGTATCCTTTCTCATTCAGAATATGCACCATCTCTGTGTATTTGTAATTACCTTCTGCAAGCACTCAGGTAAGGCTACAGTTGTTATGTTCATGTTCTACTTCAATTTTGCTTTGTGAAATGGACTGGAAAAGGATATGCTGTTGAGGAATTAACCAGGTCCCTAAGGGGTACAAAGAACAATTTCTGATAGAGTTTGCAGCATATGATTTTGGCATATATTGGTTAAGATAAAATAGAATTGATCATTGCCAGCCTGAAAAGTAAAAGTGGACAGCAAAGTGGTAATGAGCAAGTTGTGAATGTTGTGCTAGCAATAAATTCATTGCTGCAATGCAGTTAGATGATTATGGATGCAATTATTTAGACTCTTCCACGTGAATGGTGGGAAATAAGTGATTTTAGGACAGGATTCATCTCTTCCCAAAGAAGAAGGTAAAAGTGCTTATTTCTTTTTGTTAATTATTAAGGTACTTCAGTGCCAATAATTTATATGTTGTTTTTAATACAGTAGGATTTTAAAGTTAGAAGTCTATACAGAAAAAATTCAATTAAAAGCTAATTAAAATTTAAATAAATTAAAGAAAAAATATGAGCATTTAAATTTATGTATTTAAAAGTGTGTCTCTACATAATTTTCTTAGTCTGGCATGGTTCCAATGTTTTTTGTTTCAGTGAAAATATATATAAAGCAAGGAAAAAAAATGAGAAAGACTATTACAGGAAGGCTTAAAAGTTACAGAATACCAAATTAATAAAGCAATGTTTTATACAAACATTTTATAGCCAAATAAATTATGTGTTTAAAGTAGGGGACAATGATGTATGAAATAGCAATAAAACATTTTCTGGTTCTTTTGCTATCCCTGTTCCCAAGGTAACTCTAAATGTAATGAACCCAAGGCAGCTTACAAAGTAAAATATCTTGTGAAAAACATGTCTGTGCCTAATGTAACTTTACTAAACCTTTGGTTTCTCCATTTTTGGGTAGTCTTGGTCTGAACAGTTGCATTTTCATAAGCCTCAGTTTCTATCTGAATTTCTGAATATCTCAATTTCTATCCAGAATTTCTCATAAAACTCAACTAAACCTCAAGTTTTGTGAGAAGATTTACTTTGATAGTTCTACTCTTTATTTACCTATGTGAAGTAGATTGGATATATTCAGTGCAAATGCAAAAAAAAGATAGTGTCCGTGAATTTTTCCACTTCTGGGAAGTGCAAGTCTAGTAGTCATGGTTTTAGAGGTATGCAGGGTTAAAAATCCAGGGCTTTGTCCCTGGAAACTTCACTTGTATCTTCAGAGTGGTAGAAGTAGGAAGAAGACCTTGCAGAAGATTGACTCCTGAACCCACCTCTTCTTTCCATCTCAGCAATGTTGCTTTTCTAGGAGCAGTGCTGCCACTGGCTAGGCATCCTGTATCTCCACAAATCTATCCTTTGCGGAAAAATCAGGTGCAAAGCCTGAATCAATACAGGTTCGTGTAGAATTAATTTAAACCTGCATGTCTCCTGCCACAGGAATGGCACATAAAGTGGAAAAACACCTATATCCCTAAGCTTATATAAAATTCTCCATATGTTTTCTATAACAATAGATTATAGAGTTAGCAGAAGGAAAAATAGTTTTTCAAAATGTCCTTTCTTTTTAACATCTCTTCTACAATTTCTAGTGAAGTTCTACCTCGTTCATGAAAAAATTTCAACCAGTTCTAGTATCTTAATCAAACAAGAGCATCAGGATTACCAGGGAATTTGATCTTTTTGGAAGATATGTCATAACATGCTTCTCAGCTTAGTCACAGAGAGCCTCGTTTGCTTAATTGAGCCCTGAGTTAATGAAAACTGCTTTGAAGACAGAGAGTGCCATAAAAATAATTACTTATTTATTCATTTTAACTGAGATTTCTCCACTTGGCCCTAAGTTTTGCAGAACATATTATATAAAAAAAACTACTTTTGGACTAATAAATTTGCAGTGAAACAGGCCCTAAGATTACTCCCAGAACACTACTCATTTAAACCAGTCTTGTTGCAGACGGTAGTAGTTGTTGAAATCAAGCAATAAAATTCAATTAAAGATGTAACAGATTAAGTATTACATCTGAAAGTATAATTCATAATGTGGGGGTTTTTTAGCAAACTAAGGAAAATATAATTTTTAGTGGCTCAAAGTTTTCCGCAGTACCCTGTAAAATACTTTTAACAAAGTTTCAGTCTGCTGTATGTCATGTAAGGAAAATGGAATTCTTTCCATACATACATTGTGTTTGGCTGGTGTTTCTAAACAGTACTGTTGATGGAGTGGAAGGGCAGACTACTTGGCTGCCATCAGAGAAATTCACCTAATTATTTATTTGTTCGTTTACTGGTAATGTCAAAGGTACCTGGTTTGGATCGGACTCTCTGGTTAGGGAACACAAAGGATGGAAAGACTGAATTTATGTTTAATATTTATGTAGTGGTGTAGAACAAGTTCTCCTGTGATGAGTCCAAGTCACTTAATGCTATTGTTGCTTCCTTGACTTTTTAAAAGATACACTAAGTATTTGTATTTCTACTTGTCACAAGTTAATAGGTCTCAAAAGACAAGCTGTTTTTTAAGAAAAGGAAGCATGTCCTTCTGTGATTGTGAATTAATATATAACATCAGGCCTTCAGGTAATTATTTCGAGTGATCCAGCAGCAGTACTGAAGTTGACTATGTGAAATTGTCCTGAAATAGAGCATATTATTCATAAGTTGCTATTAGAATGCAGAGATAAATCAAAGTTCATTTTAGTATGGTACTCAATTTGTCTTCTCCTAAATTTATTTTCAGGGTGCTTAGATGCAACTGCTCTAGCTTCTGTAGCACTGGGAATTGTTGCTACACTTCACTGATCCTAGTAGTCACTGTGGGTTTCCCAAGGAAGTTCAAATAATTGCAGGTGTTACCTACAGTAATGACTGCTGGGTACTGGATTCTCCTAGGTGCTGCCCACTGAATCGGACTGCGCTGCAAACCATCGATGAAGGAGTATCTTCCTATTATTAACGCAAGCTAACAAAGTCTGCAAATAAAGGGCCCCACTCCTGATGCTCTGGCATCTAGACATTTTTTACCTTTGTACTAAACATAGCAAATTTCATTATTCCTTTGCGGTCTTTTCTTCCTGTTGGAAGCCTGTTCCCAGCTCCCATACTTGTTGTCTTGGTTTGATTTGGGTTTGCCTATTTTAATATACTCATTTTATCTTTGAGGTAGGATTTAGGAGTAAAAAAAAGGCAGGCCTAAAACTTAAGAGGGTATAAAGAAGAAATTTATTAATAACACAGAAAAAATAAGAAATTCGGAATAAGATTTCCAGATCACTCCCTCCTCCCCACCCCTCCACCTTCCATATTTCTTAACAAGACACAGAGAACACTTCAGTCAGCTTTCCACTTAAATAATCATTTCAGTTCACTCTAGAGAGAAAAGTTTTTTGTTTTAGCCATAGAGTATTTCTTCACTTTCACAATTTGCATCCACCTAGTAAAATCTGCAAATCGTGGAACTCCTCTCATCTTCACAATCTTTCCAGAGCTGTGTTATGGGTCATGTCAAAAAACTCATGGCGTATTACTTTTAAGGGCAAGCTGTTCAAAGACAGAAATTCTCTTCATCTCTTTTTCCATCAAATGTCTCTGTTCATCTTTCCAGTCTCCAGAACAGAAACCCCCCCATTCCCTCAGGGCAAAGGATCCTTTTTTCAAACACTTCAACTCCTCCCAAGTTATTTGTTCACAACTTAAAGGAATTTTCAGTGTAGTCCAGTCCCCCCCATAGCCCACAAAAAAGGTTTTTCAGCCAACCTATCCATGGCATCTCTTCAATCTCTTCCCATCTGGAAACTTGGCTCTTACTTCACTAACTTTAGTATACTTTCTGCTTTATTCCTCCCATTCAGGGGAGGTCAGGAGATCTGCAGTCTTATCCGAGCATTAGAAGGGTTAAAATTGCACACAGAAGATGAAGGGAGCTGGGCCAGGCCATCCTGGTACCGTGCCAAGGATTTTCAAGTCCCACCGGGAAGGCTCGTCTTCCACGGCTGCTTCGAGCCGAGGCAGCAGCTTATCTCTCTCTCCCCCGGCCATCACGGCCTCTAGCTGAAAACAGGGGGAGGCCTCGGTGGCTCCCCCACCCCTGCCCGGCCAGGCCGCACTGGGAGGGGGGCCAGGCCAGTTGTTACCTGCTTCTCCGACGGAAGCGAAAAGGGCAAGATTTCACTTTACCAATGTGCTTTATGGAGGCGGGATAACTTTTAATTGGTTACCCACGCTGTCAATTATTAAATCAGCCTTCCGATTGGTCCCAGGAACTCACAGAGGAAGCTCTCATAGAGGAAACAGCCGCTGTATGTGCTCCTCCTCTCAGGTGACTTTTCATGTAAAACCAGCACACTTGTGATCATTGTTCATATCATTGCTTGATACCACTCTAAGAGGAATATCCTTTCTTAAGGAAAACACATTCAATTGAAGAGGGGCTATGAAATTGAATTCCTTTTCTTATTGTCTCCCTATCCATCTTCTTTAATCCCAGTCTGCAAAAACCTTCTGACACTACACACAATAAAACGAAGTGTGCAGTCTCTGGTTGCTGTCAGAGAAGGTTCTGTGTCACCATACAAGGAGGTGAGAAATTAAGATACTTGGTCAGACTTAAATCTCTTAATTTCAGAGGAAAATGAGAAGACTGGAGGTTTTTCACATTCTCAGTCTGAATAAATAGATCAAAATAAGTATTGTTAACAATGATTATACAAGTAACAGATCTGAGGAAGTGGCATGCTGTGCTCAAATTTCAGGATGCATATTTCTATATTGTGATTTATTCAGCTGAGAAATGCTTGTTAAAATTCATTGTAAGTCCTTTCTGGAGTCACTGAGTTCTTTCCTTTGGAGTTCTTTTATTGTATCAGAGGTATTTTTAGCCATTACAGCTCTCTACAAACATATAGCATACAACATCAACTTTTTTTTTTTTTTAATCAAACAGCTGATTATTATTATTATAGTCAATTGCAGTGAGAAATACTGAAAGAAACTCTTCTCTAGCTATTACCATCTTTGCTTATCATGAAATGAGAAGAAGTTTGTCTTAAATCCAGTGCAAAGAAAACAACCTACTGGGTCCAGAATGGTCTCCACACCACTAAAAAAATTCACCATCAAACAGGCTTAAATTAGTAATACGGTTTTGTATATATATAGTGTGGTCTGCTGCTGTAATTAATAAATATTCTTTAGACTACAGGCTCCATATTGTTATGGATGCAGTTTGTGGGGCATGCAGATCTTCACTTCCACTGTTAGTTGTTTGAGCAAAGCTGTAAGGCTTCTGCAACCCATGCAAGGCTGCAAGGCTTTTCCAGTAGGCATAGTTGCTTGTTATCCAAGTTATCAGAAAACATCATGGCCATTTTATACCAAGGCAAACAAGACATTATTCTGACTCGCTAACACATGACAGTGGAAGCATTGCTCTTTTCCTACATTTAGCTTAGCTGCATAGTTCTGGCACTTCTTTCCTCTAATTCTGCTGCTTGTCAAATGTATTACTGTGAGCCATCCAGTGAACTAACCTGGCAAAATACCAGTTCTGCTGTGCTACTGGTTTTTTGCCACATTAGCAAACTGATTTATCTGGTACTTACTTCCAGTGTTAGTCAGAATGATGCATAAAGAAAGTGGAAGGTGTGCAGTTGGGACTGGAAAGAGAAGGAAATGGGGGAGTAACCAAATTTTGGCACTAAGGAGCAGGTTATTAAATTGATTTGTCTTAGTGTATGAAATTGCATTGGATAAATTTAGGTATGGCAGATTGCAGCTATCTATGAAATTTGCTACAAAAGGCAGAAATAGTCTTTCCATTTTGAGTGGTATAGAAGATAGCATCTCTTTTGCTTACGTTTAAAAAATCTTCCTATAAAGCCATTTGCAAATCACAAAAATTCTACAGGTTCTGCTAAAGGGAGATTCTGCTTTAGAGTCATATTTGGAATAACTTTTTTCTGGCCTATTTTATGTGTTTCTTCCCATGCTTTAATAGGAAGAGTGATTTTTGAATGTCAAATCAGGGATAACAACACTTATTTCAACAGGTACGTTTTGTAGAGAAACAAGCATGGCTTCAAAATGGCCAGTGGCATCCTGGCCTGTGTCAGCAATATTGTGGCCAGCAGGACCAGGGCAGTGATTATCCCCTGGTACTCAGCACTGTTGAGTCCACACCTCAAATCCTGTGTCCATTTCTAGGCCCCTTTCTAAAAGAAAGATACTGAGGTGCTGGAATGTGTCCAGATGAGGGAAAAGGAGCTGGGGAAGCTGGAGCACAAGCGCTGCGAGGGAGCTGAGTGTGTTTTGCCTTGAGAAAAGGAGATTGGGTGGAATTCCTTATCACTCTCTCACGTACTTGAAAGGACAAAAGAAAATGGCCTTAGACTGTGCAGGGGAAATTTAGACTGGATCTTGGGAAAAATTACTTCACTGAAAGGTTTGCAAAACACTGGAACGTGCTGCTCTGGAAAGTGGTGGAGTCACGATCCCTGGAGGTGTTCAAAAGTTGTGCAGAGGCAGCACTTAGGGACATGGTTTAGTGGTGGACTTTTCAGTGCTGGGTTAGTAGTTAGATTCAATGGTCTTGGAGGTGTTTTCCAAGCTGAGTGATTTTATAAGGTCATCTTGTTTCTTTCTGTGAAACAGCGAGCAAACATATCTTTGATTCCAGAGTTACTGTGCCGAGTAAAGGGGAAGTAAAATCTAAACCCAAGCAGGTGATGTACACAGACAGACTGTATTCCTGGGAGGTAGAACTGAGTCCGTTTGTGCACTCTAGACAAAAGAAAATCTGGCAAAGAAAATAAGTAGCACTAATTAAATCATTGCTGGCAGAGTTCTGAGTAGGCATGGAATTTGTCAAGGAAAATGTGGTAAAGAATGTTTGACATCAGGTCGGATGTACTTTAAAAGAAAAGAATGTAACTTGATGTTTTGGTCTGTGAAAAGGGTGACATTAGAGCTAAATATAAGTTGTGACAGATTTACTCTCCCTGGAACTGCTGTCTTTTAATCTTAACAAGGTTCCACTAGTTCTTTATCCTTAAAACAAGCTGACTGTGTTCTCTGCTGTTTACTCTGTGTGATTTATTGAGCAGATGGAATGGGGGTAGCACAGACAAGATCATAAACCCAAAATTCTGTTGTTTGACTTGGAGGAACCATTGATAAATTTCATCTTTTATTTCACTGTACAATATATTTGAGATTTTTCTAAAGAACTTGAGCTATTCATGAACGCAAACTTCACTGAGAGTCAATACTCCTAACATAAGTTCTTTTAAGAATTCCCCTGGTAATCAACATACAGATATGTATTCTTCTGTGTGTAGATATCTGGCATGCAGGTGGATGACTGGCAGCATTTTCAGTGGAGCTGATGATTACATTTATGAATACTCTCTGAAAAAAATGCTTTCTGGATGTCTGCTACAAGAGCTTTTTTTAAAGTATAATAAAAACACTCCTCAGCTTACTCTGATAGTGAAATTATGACTACTAGTGATAGTCAACTATTTCAAAGAAGTGATGTGTCTTAATTAGACCTAGAGTCAGCTTTAGAGCTTTCCCCACCTTTTTTGTTTCAAACTTTGTCATCAACAGAAGTGCTGATATGCATAGGAAATAAAGTACATCAATTTGCTCTCCTTTCCAGTTTGCTAATTATCTTTTTTAGACAAATACCCGTGACCTAAATTTGGCAGACATCCTTTAAACCACAGAAATTTGTAGTCATACTACGCAGTTAGTTAGTTGTTTTGACTCTTGTTTTAATTTTGCTTTTATCTGGCAGATACTCTTGATGGTAGAGGGAATTGATACTTCTCCAAGAAACTTAGGAAAACTAATATCTAGTAATAGACAAACCCAAGGTACACAGACACATGCAGTGGAAGCATTTTAGTGTTGTGGGAGGAGATCTATTTTTGTCTAGCTACAGGCACTCATTCAATTTAAACTCTTGATGACTTCTTGAAGTTAGGTGCCTTTCTTGCAGATATGTTGCTAATGGAGGGAGACCAGGGATGAAAGGTAACTGTGGAGGGTTGAATGCCCATTATGAAGTAGAAAGGCTACTATGACTCTGAATAATTGTCTCTGCACTAGGAATACCTAAGAAATTTCTGAAACCAAAGAGTTCCCCCTATGAGGATCTTCCACAGCAAGGAACATGAACCATGTGATGACCAGTTCAGTAGGAAATGGGACAGACACAGACACTGTTTCAGCCTAAAGTGTGTAGGATAAAAACACAGTTTTCCCTGAGGTTCAAGAAATGGGGAGATTAAGAAAACAGAGACTATGATCTCATTTAGGAGAGCGGGAGGGAAAGGTTTTCTTGAAGTTCTCTTCCCTCATCCAATGTCAGCTCTCTCCCTCTTTCCCTAACTGACCTAGTTTCACTCCAGTTCCTATAGTTCTTATATTTCTATTCCTCACCCCTGACCTTCTTTTCTTAGTGGCATTAAGCAAGCAATGTTCTTTCAATCTCCATCTTTCACCTGACCTGTGCAAAGCAGTCACTTAATAACATTTTTCCTTTTCTAAGGAAACTGTTCAAATCAAGAACCAAGATGTTTCCCAGGTGTTTCACATACTGCATTCAAAGCCACGCAAGTACAAAAGGAAGAATTAAAAAAGAGCATCATGGAAGAAGCCAAGTTTATCCAAAAGAGATTGTGGACCAAGAACTATCAGAAAATGAATAGCTAAAGTAGCCAAGTCTTAGAGGGCATTAAAGAAAGTAAGCATGGTATCGATCTCTTCATCCAGAGAGAGCACAAGGAGGGGAAGTGACCCAGAAATTTTGTGAGTCTTTAGTGCTGTTATGAAGGAGATATTCTGTTTTAGTCTCCTACTCAAAAGACATTGCCCTGCAGGGCTCCATGAAGGAAACGAGCTCAAATTCAGCCAGACACAGCACACTTTCCAAAAATTCTGCAGTACTGTTTGTTCTGACAATGATGAGTGGAAATCTAGTGGTCTTAACATGCTTTAATTGTAAAACTGATAATTTGAGCAGAAAAAGGATGATCTTCTTTCTAATTACTGAAATAACTGTGCTTTCCAGTAATGAGTTTCTGTTGGTTTTTTTTTCATTTTATTGAATAAATAGTTGCATATATTTATATAGTATAAAATAGATATACCATATATAGTATATGTTGATATTCAGCATTAACCTTAAAAATGCTCACAGATAGCATGAGAAAGAAATATTGGAATATGATCCTTTAGTACTATAGTTGATTTCTGGTTGGGTTTTTTGTGTGGTTGTTCCAACAAAGCCCCAGTCACTGAATACACTACATTTTATACAGTTACAAACAAGTGCATTGTAAATGCTATGAGTTTTAGAGGAGTTTGACTTTCTGTTTTATTTAGATGTATTTTCTGCAGTACAGAATTGATAGCTCTGTGACATATTTACATATTTCAGTTGCTTCAGCAAATAAATAAGAATTGACTAAATTATGTGGTCTGATCTGAGACACACTGATTTCAAAAGCACCATTCTTTTATTATGAGAAGAATCAACATGAGATGTGTGGTAGAAGAATACATTTTAGTATTTTCATGTAGTAGGCATGCACATGGATGACTTTAGTCAATATTCTCTTGGAAACCTATGATCAGAACATACCAACTTAGGCTTTTAAAATATTTATCTTAAGATTTTTTCCTAATTACTTGCAATACATAAATTGACATTTGCAAATAATTTCTCCACTTCAGGTGTGGATAGATGTGTGCCCCGGTTCCCATTTGATTATAACAATAAGGCTTTCTTTTTCGCAGCAGTTTTATTAATCTTAATTTGTAGATTTTGAGAAATTCCGCTTTAAGTTAATTGCTTAGAACTAAGCAGAGGCTAATAAAAGGAATCAATACTTTATTTATTGAAGAACTGGATTTAAAGTTTGTGATTTGATTAAGGAAGGTGTCTTACATTCCTCCTGCAAACATCCTACTTTCTATTTAGTAGATTATTTGCACAGTTTTAATGCCAATTAATTTTATTTAACTGGTAAAATTAATGAGAAGGGCATAATTCTAAAACGCAAGAATACAGTCTCTTATATATATAAAAACTAAGTTAAAAGTTAATCTTGCCTCATGACGGAACACTAATATGATTCATCAATCTTCCCCAGCAATCTCCAGGATTAGGATCTGGCAGACCATCTCAGAGCAAGTGTAGCAGTTCAGACTGAATGTAAAATGCAGAAGTGTATGCTACTTCTAAGTGGAAGCTCATCCACTGACTTGTACTGTGGATGTACAGAGGTGAGATGTGGGACTGCCAGTTCAATTTTCTTAGCAAAATGTTTAAATCTACATATCTAAACCTACATATCCATAATGTTTTTCCCACCAAACTGTATATACCTGTGAGGTATTTTTCACCTTAAAGTGTTGCACTTTATAGGAAAAGCAAGTGCAACCCAGTGTTTATAGGCTGATGGTCTCATAATTTAAAGGAGGAATGTTGCATTCCAGTCTGTGTTCAAGGACAGATTATAAATTTTACTGTAAACAGTGATGAGATACAATAGTTATAATGTGAAGTTCTTCTCATTTCTGTGGATCATGCTATCTTAGCAAGACAGATGGAATATCTATTTCATAATAGCTTAATATATTTGTTTCACAGAAGTTGTACATAAAATATTAGTTTATACTGGAAGATCAAATGGTACCCAGTAGATTTAGTGATTTCAAAGTATCACTCAAATTCAGAGCTGCCTGTCTGCACCCATAGCTCTTATCTTTGGTAAGTTTATTTTATATAAACAGATCATTAGATAGCATACACAGGTTATAATAGGGACTGGAACCTAAGACCTCTCTATCCTAGATGAAAATCTGCTAGCCATGGTTTCTTGTTCCATCTCTCTTAATTGAGTATCCCCTTCTATCTCAAACTCTCACATCCTGCCTTCTTAAACTGAACAAGTCAGGAGTTGCTGTAGTTCTAGGTAGGGGGTGGTCAGGACACTGTGCTTATAGCACTTTTATTTTAAGCAGAATAATGGTTCCTTTTTTGTTCCTCATTATTTTGAGACACAAAAAAATGTTGCACTGTTAATGGGGAAGCTTTTTCATGCTTTGTATTTATCAGTACACCTTTTCATTCATGTAATAAAGTGTCTGGTGGATAGAGGCACCCACAGCTTTAGAACTGGTCACATGGATTTTTTGAGAGAAAAGTTTCATCTTCAGCAAGAGCCAAGACTTTCCTTTTCAAGTCCTTTGGCCTTCAATAAAGAGCATCTGACTTGATTACCTGCTGTTTGTAGCTGTAAAATAGTGAAGTATCTACCAGTGTCAAGAAACCATTGCATTTAATAAATGTAATACATGGTTTTAAAATTATTTTAAGGTTAAGAGTACCACATTTATATTTTTCAGAACAGAGGAAATCCTCAACACACAGAGGAAATCCTCAAATACATTGACAACAGAGTGATAAGCTCTGTCAAAAGCATCTGTAAATTCCAAAATGTGTTTTAATTATGCCTCTACAATGTGTGGTTTGTATAAAGTGAATGAATAACCATTCTTGAGTGTGTATTTCACAATAAAAATAAAATTTTGTACAAAAATGGACAAAAAAGCCACCTTAAATTAAAGATAATTTACCTAAATTAATGTCATCATCCAGATCATAAGCTTTTCAAGCTGTCAGCTTCCTCAAGTAGGATGTCCCAGCTAGCAGGAAAGCAAAACTATAAACCACAATCTTTTCTGAAATGAGAGAAGCAAATTCTCCTGTGAAAATCATCCCTAAGGATGTCTTCTCCTATGCTATTGAATTTTTTAGCTTAGGATCTCTCTAGCATTGCAACTCTCAAATGAGAGGAAATACTAATGAAAAACTGGTTCATTTTATAGGTTCCCTCAGTTTTAACTGATAGATCACTGTTTTGGACTTGAAAGTACAAGAATCACTTCATTAGGCTGGCAGTTTTACTACGGCAAAGAAGCTTTCTGTTTTTTAAGAGTAAATTAAATCACTGGGGGATCAATAAATGCAGTAAGAAAACAGTGTCATTTTCATGGCTGCTGAACAACTTAAAGATGAGATAATTTCCAGTTGTTAAAAAAAAGTTAAACTCTTTTAAAAGGATTTTGTATAATGCTACCTGCTACATATTTCTAGAAGTAGATGAAATCTTTTGTAAGAGAGGACAGAAAAAACTCTGAGTCCTTATTAGTTTCTTTAGAGGAATGCCTCTCTTCTGAATTGAAATTCAATTGTTAATGTAATTCTGAGTAAGCAGTTAGAATGTTGTGCCTTACTTGTCTATTTTAGCTAACCACAGCCAGGGCTTCCCTATTCTAGCTAGCCATAGCCCTTTCTTGAGCTGCACAGAAAAGCTACTGAGGAAGATTATATTAAGAGTGAATTCTTCTACATTCATACATAACCAAAGGAACTCAAACATAGAGCCCTTAGAAATATGGTACAATTAGGTCTGCATGTTCCATTCATTTCTGCATCAGTTCTGTCCTTGCACTTCTCCAGCTTTGCTGCTGTCAGGATTCTTCACCAACCTTATGCTTTGGGACCTGACAAGGAAGAGCTGTGCCAGGGTCTTTGTATACTTTACTATACTATGAACTGTAGAAAAAAGAGGAAGCACAGAGGCATTACACTTAGAGGAAAGGAGAATGAAAGAATGAAATACTGCTTTTTTTAACTACCGCATTTCTCTGTTGTTGCTTTCCTGTCTCATCTCCTGTTATAAGAGAAAATTTTGGTAGTTTTGTGAAACAGTCTAGTTAGTTGCCTTATACTCCAATAGTACAGCAGTCAGAGTGTCTGCTCTGGTTCCTCTGGCATGTTTCAAACTGGCTGCAGGGACTGAAAGTATGTCTGTTCTCCCAAGAGAAGCATCAGGTACAGCAAAGTTTATTCATCTGAGCAAAACCACTAAAGCTGCTGCTGCTGAATAGTTTAAGGATTTACTCTACTACCCTAGTTTGTAACAGGATCCTGAATGTTAGCAACCAAAAAATCCAGCAATTTCTGCTTATGTGGTGCAATTTCTATCAGGACAGGTGAAACTTGTGAATGGTGCAGATGGTCAGAAAGAATGTTCAGCTTCTGTACGCTTGGTATTATTTTTGCTGTCCAGAAACAAAACTTCCACTGCGGTCTAATGGTTGTCTGGCGACTGATTTGTCTCTAAGCATCACTAGATGAGGCTCCTGCTATCAACCTGTAATAACAGATCTCTGAGTTTGCAAAGATAAGGAACCAGTAGTTAAGTAGGGTTATGTTATCTGTCCTTGCTTCTGCTATTTCCCATATATCCCATGACATCACCTGTGTCATCATTTACAAGGTCTTTGTCTGATTTGAAAGACTGAGTTTGTTAAAAAAGGCAGGAGCCTTTCTTGAAATGGTAAACCCCCTCCCTCCAAATTATTATGATTTTGAAATTAAGGAGCTCTCAGGCAAAGATATGGGAATAGGAATAATAGTTCTTTACTAGGAAAATTAAAATAGAAATACAGTAAGACAAAAAAACCCCAAAACAGTGACAGAGTCAGAATACAACCTGACACCCTGTCAGTTAGGTGTTGGTAGCAGTCTGATTAAGTGGTGGCTGCAGTCCTCCTGGAGTGACAGATGTGGCTCTGTTGAAGATCTTGTAGAAGGGTGCAGTTTTCCTCTGAAGGTCCAATGATTATCTGGAAAGGTTTGGTTTTCCTCTGGAATCTAGTGCAAAAACACTGCTGCTATGTTCCAAGTCTCAGATTTTGCATAGGTAGGAAATGCTTGGCTCCTCCCCCTGGGTGGAGCATCACACAGTGGGATATTGTAAATTTATCAGTCATGCAGTGAGACTTAATGGGCCATTAAGAGAAGATATCTCCCTGGGAGAAGGATGGAAAAGATAAGAAACACTTTTCCTTGTGGAAAAGATAAGGAACACTGCCGCACCTGGTTTTAACAGATGGTCCATTAACAGAAGATATCTTCCCTGGAGATAAAGATCACTGGCCCTCCTGGTTTCAACGGATGGTGATATAATACATACTTTTGGTCACATCGTGCATTACAACCCAAGACAGTCTGTGCATTGACAAAAACCAGACAATTACAGACTGTTACCTTTTGTTTAGGGGCTTCAACTTGGGATAAATATGTTGCACTTCTGGACTCTGATATGATATTGGCATCAGGATTTTAATTAAGACAGAATGGAATACAAATCAAGGTTTTTGTATGCAACTTTAACTCTTCCAGGTGATATGTCTGTGTTTCATTTGGTTGTTGCTTGGAGGGATGGCGAGTAAAGGAGCAGGAAAGGCCTTTGCAAGGGTTTTACAGAGATATTTATTTCAGCCTCCCACACGCACTGTCCAGAATTCAGAAAACAAAGGCAAGGAGCTTGTGAGGGGGGTTCAGGTTTGGTGCATGGGATTAGCAGGCGGGGAGAACTTTAATGACCAATTACCAGGGGACAGGAGGTGTCTAAGGGTGGAGTTAGGGCAAAAAAGCCAACAGGGGAACAGAGTGGGAGTGGCCAAAAGGCTGATGGACAGGGGAAGGGCTTGCTTTGGCCAGATAAAACAGGATCTGCTATTAAGAGAAGGCAGCTGATAGAAGCTTCTCATTTTCCTTAATTGGGAGTGCCTTTCTGGGTCCCCACATGTCTGAATTCTTGGCTTTAATTTACATTCTTTAGCATTCCTTTATCACTTCAGTGTGATCATATAGTAAATAATTCTTCAAAATTTGGGTCAGTTTTGTACTAGTGTTGGAATCACAACTTACTTTCATGTAAATGTATTGAAATGTATTTTAAAACATCAATGCTAATACAGACTTAATAATTGCATGAAATGAGTTGTATTTCAGAAAAACACCCAGACTGTATAAAGTATATAAAAATATTAATTAGAAATAGGTGAATCTATTAAAACCATCAGTTTATTTGCCTTTTAATTAACAGCTTTATGTTCCTTATTAAAACTATCATTCTGGTTGCTAGAAATACCTTTAGAATCCAAGTTTCAATTCACTATTTATAATTTTTTCTTTCTCTTCTTCTTCCTTAGTAGAGATTGAAAAGAACTAGTACTGTCTATAGTTCCAGCAATGATTGTAAGGGAAAGCCTGTCAGTATTCTATGAGGCTGTGAGTGGCTTTTATGGATGAAGTTAAACCTGGTATCAGAGACATAGAAGATCAAGTTAAATCTGCCTGTGTTGCTTATGAAATAGTTAAGCACCTTGGGTGAGAGCAAAAGAAGCTCCCTGACACTAGATAGTTTGAGAATTTCGTAGGAAGCACTTTTGAACTGCTTGAAAACTCAGCAGAAGTTTTTGGGAGAAGCAGACTCATGCAAGCATCTTCCATTAAAAAAGAAAAATCCAATTTCTCGTGACCTTTCTAAAATACATATTTAGAAAACTTCTTGTTCATCAACCAGCTGCAATACCAGTGACAAAATTAGCGAGTATTATTTCAGTGAGGTTTTTAGATTTTTTGATACTTTTTTTTTTTTTTTTTTTTTTTTTTAGTGCTACTCAATTTATAGTTATATAATCATAGTATTTCTGTCCTGGAGCCTTGTTGTCACTGCTCATTGCAGTCATTCTTCAGACATGATTCTGGAAATTTACGCAGGGTATTTTTATCAACAGAATCTTGTAAAATGCTTTTAGAGAGAAATTGTGAATCTTCCATGTCAGCTTGAAGCTTGTAAGCATGTAGGATCTCTCTGGGGCTTTTTATTGCAACAATTCTATTCATCAATACTCCATATAGAGCTGGTTCACACATCTCTTCCTAGAATTTCTGCTGTAAGTTTAGATTCTCCTGATGTGCATAAGCAACTAAACCGATTATTACTTCTAGTGGAAATTATATTCAATTTGTCAATTTTGCACATAGCCATAATTTTTCTCTTTCATCAAGTTATTTTGGTCTGTTTAAAGATTCTAACTTGCTAAACCAGATGGATTTGTCACATGTTTAACTCTTTAGATCCATAACAGATTAAGAAATATAGCAAACTTTATCACATTTATATTGTGGCTTTACCATAAATGCAATTGCTTTTGGTGACATTGTCTTCAGAATGTCAAAATCACTTCTGAAAGTGGACTGTTTTCCCTTATCTCCCATCCATTTTTTAAAATGTTCTTCAATTGCTGGAAGATCTTACTGGAAATTTTTGAAGCACAATAGAATTCAGGTTTTTATTGGCAGTTAGTCATATTTTTTTTTTTCTACCATAATTGTTAATCAATGGAAGTATTTCCTCTTGTTTTGTGTCTTCAGTAAGTTTGTTTTCTGTTTAAGAAGACTTACTGCAGTCTTTTGACAATTTCATGACTTTGTAGAGGACCTAGAAATATCAAGAGACCAATATCATATGGATATTTTGGGAAGAATTATTGTTAGCTTTTTGGAAAATAATGTTTAGACTAAATTCTTATTTTTATATTCCTGTTTTAATTTAAAGGTGCTTGCAAGATTTCAGTGTAAGATTTACTGTCTTGTAATTTTCTAGATAACTTCAAGTCTCTTTTAAAAGAATGTGTTATCACCTGTGCAGGTTTGGGTGGGCATTTGCTTGCATCCATTCTGCTTCATTCCTATGCTCCTTCCAAAGCATGACATAAATATTATTCAGATCTACTAGTAGTTTACTTGGGACTTTAGCTGCTGGTTTCTGAAACTACATTTCTGGTAAGTGCATCTTTAATAATCTTACTTAATAGACACACACACACAAAAATAAGGAGTGTGCATAAAGGAACCTTTGCCAATATACTCTGTTAAAAGCTGAATCAAAGAAATAATTAATCTTTCTAATATTCTTGTTTGATTGCTTCCTGTAACCCGAGGTAACCCAAGAGATTAATCTGGTTTTGTTGTAGTTATTAGTGTTTTGTAAGCCTGCCGTTTCCAGTGTGATCCAAACATTTCACATGTCACTTTTTTTACCTTTATCTCTCTTAACACTCTGGACAATAGTGTAGATCTAGAGCAGCTCTACTGAGCTGAATGTAGTTATTCCAGATGGATATTGTACTTTCCACCTCTACATAGCAGCACTTTCCCTCAGGATTTATTCTCCTTATTAAAATAAAATTAAATGTTCGAGCAAGAACACTTATTTGCTTTTTACAATAATGGGCAAGGATTTGTACTAAAAACTGGTTTTACATAAACAATTTTGGACTGTTAGCCCAGCTGCTGTTCTTACAAAATCTCCATTGTAAAAACTTTCTTCTACCTTTCTCAGGAAAAATGACATACATTTTGGTTCCATCATATTTAATGTGTAATATAGTCTTTACTTGAAGTGCATTTAGACTTTAGGATTTAGTTTCTTAGAAACTAAAGAAAATACCTCTTATGAGCCAATGCCTATGGGTGTAACACCAAGCAAAGTGCAGGGAATTATATAGTTCTGATGGATCCCAATGAGTTTGTTTCAAAAGGAAGTTTAAACACTCTTGGGAAGTATTTAATATGAAGGAATATAGAATGAATTTCAACACTTCAAGTTTACATTTGCATGTTTGAACTGATCTGCAAATAGAACAGTTCTAGATCAGTATTTTATACCAATATGGATTAAAACTACAAAAACCAACACTATGGGGAATGAGGAAAAAGCAGTATTTCTTAGGGAGACCCTTAATCAAAATTATTAAAATGAATATTGATAAAACCATCCCAGTTTTACTGATGTGAAGAAACTGAAGCACTAAAATTATTTAACCCAGTCTTTTATACAAGATGCTTGAAGAGCATAGGCCCTTTGATTTTCAGGCTGGCATTTCAACCACAAGCTGTTCAATTCAATATCATTTAGCCTGAAAGTTTGTGTGTGTGTTTCTGATAGTGCTCTTACATGTTGTCTTCTAGGTCATAAGGAGTTCAGGTTTGATTTCCTTTCCCTTTTGCATTGAGGTACTGTTATAGCAACCTAACAATGCAATGCATAAAGGATATGTTAACTGCATCTTTTATCTTATTTTCACCATATACTTTACTGTTGCTGTTGCTTGATCAATAGCTTTTAGGTTGCCTGCAACAATCATTGAATGGCATATACATCATACATGGAAATTGTTCTCACAGTCAGCTTTTGAGCACTGTGATGCATACACAAGACATTTGTTTAATGTGTTGCCACATACAGAAATGCCATGCAGAATCATGGAATAAATAGATTCAGTGTGCACATTCCTCCAATATAAGAAGTAAAAACTTTATCATCCAAGTGTGTGTCTCTATGTGTTATTTTAGTTCCTATCTGAAATGAGGAAAAATGAAACAGTGCACACACGAAAAGAAAAGAAGATACTTTTGGCAAATGCATACTTCCAGATTTCATTTGTATTTTAGAGGGTGGGAACTGGAAAAATGCTGTGTAATATGGCCACCTGTCAGGAAAATTACTAACATCCAATCTTGATGTTAGTCGTTCATAAAATTGAACAGAACAGATAAATAGTGATACCCCTATAAGTGAAAATGGTTGATCTGCTTAATAGGGTTACAAACTATTTATTACCCAGGTAATAAAAGGCTGAATAAATTATTTGTACTGTGGATCAGAATATCAAAGTCTCAGGCAGACAAAACTGGCTCTTGAAATCTACATGTATATTAGGTTTTAGGTTCCATAAGGCTGCATATTAAAAGCCTCTGTTTACATTTATCTTCCATCTCACAAAGGCTGCTTCAATTTCAGTCATGGTGGCAAAATAATAATCACTATTGTTTAGGAGTTCAAACAATCACCACCTATATCATCCATATTGTAGCATTCTCTTGTTACCACCTTTCTCACAGAGGGGTTGGGAAGCTTCCAGACTCTCCTTTTTCCCTTCTTCCCTGTCTTTTCTCTCTGAAGGATGAGGCATGGTTAACTATTGAACATTCATTGCAATTGTGAGTGCATACACGAAGACCTCACATTGCTACTACTGCCGTAGCCAGTCCTCAAGCTACTTGGAGTGAGTCACATCTTAAAAGAAAAACTTCAATAGGCTTTTCCTTGTCTCCAACTGTGTTTTGTTACTAATTTCAATCATTTGGGCAACCTCCCCTGCCACTGAGCTACCAGGTACTAATGGTACTCCACATCCTGCACCCAGAAATGCTTTTGTTCTGCTGCACTCCTGTGTTCTGCAAAACATGGGGAAACCAGGTCTTCACATGTGTGTCTGTCATAGATCCTGAACTGGAACCTGGTGGTGTCCATCTGGCTGTTCCACTGAGATCTTAAAAAGAGATGATAACCAGGAGAGAAGGAAGCTGAAACATCACATCTCAGGGAGAGGACACAGTATTTTCAAAATCTTCTGCTGTAGAATGCTGTCCTGCTACTGCAGAAAACTCTAATATTCAGTTCCAGCATCTTCAGACTACTTAGTTTTCAGATACTATGGTATTTCTGCTTTTTCAGAAATCTGCAGCCACTTTTCTGCATTCTCTAAGCAGATACCCACATTAAAGTTGCCCAGGAGTCCTTCACTCCAACCTGCCTAGCACTTCTCTGCATTTTACTGTGACTCTGTGTGTTTCTCAGGTCTGGCATTTGCCTTTCCCTCTACATGTCTCACAGCCTCTCAGCATACCCAGCAAGTCTTACCCTTTTTGTTCATCTGTAAGAGCTGCCAGGTTTTGCAGAGCTCTAGTCTTCTGTTGCTATTGCTTGCTGCAGACTATAGTGATCATATACACTAATATTTGTAGCTGAACGCAAAGAACTTACAAGTTTCTTCTCCTGCTTGCTAGCAGTTGAAGAATATTCTAGTGACAACTATAGCAATTGCTAAGAATGGAGCACACAAAAAAACCAACCAAACGAACCAGTACTGTGTTTAACTTCTTTTAATGCAATTGGGTCAGTTGAAAGGAGAAGAAGTATCATGTGACTTGGACATTTCTCTGAATTTATCAGCAAGTCTCCAGAGATTGTTCAAGTACTCTTGCATTTTGAAGAATGTTTGCCAGCTGTGGACAGACCTAAACCAAGTGACTGAATTACAGTTGTGGTAGGAAACTCAGGTGGTGTGCTCACATTCTGCCTGGGAATGTGACTACATGCTAGTAGGTCTGCCTACAATGACCTTTGTGCTGCTGCAGATGACAACATTATTACAATACCGGGGTTTTGTGAAATTAAATGGGAACTACCTTCCTGAACTGTTTGCTGGCTGTATGGCTGTCTTTTTGCAACTAGAGACTGTACTCTTTCCATATTTTACAGTGACTCATGAATGTTTAAGGCAGCTTTTGAGCAATTAGTGCTACTTCTGCTCTAGAAGTTATGAATTTGTTATGTGTAATGATTTTCATAATGTGTCACCTTTATTTATTTCAGTCAGTTTGGCAAAGAAAAGCAGTAAAACTGAAAATATGTAAGATGGCAGTTTTCTAGTTGCAGGAATAATGTGCAATATGAATTCCAACCTATTTTCATGAAAAAAAAAATAATGAATTACTTACTCCACTCTATTCTTAGCCTGGAAATATGATGACACATCTAATACATCATAAAAAGTACTTTACACGTGAGTTACCTTGCTTAGCGGCTCACTGGGCCCCCACATTAGTGCTTCCTATTTATGAAGAGACTTTACAGTTGAATTCAATTTGTTTTGTAATGCTTAAAGACAAATTACTCTTTACATCTATTAAAATGAGAAAAAAAAATTGCTCGAGTAAAAATCTCTTTTTTTCACAAGCAGTTTAGGGGGTTTTTTTCCCCCTCAGAGATGTAGCCATTGGGTATTTCTTATTCATCCTTTGAGTTTCACCTTTCAGACTGAAGTGGTTTGTGGACAGGAAAAGTAATCTCAAGATAAAGTACTATGAGCAGAACTAGAAGGATTTTTGTGCAGATTTTTTTTTAAGAAATCCACATCAGAAAGCCATTTAAGGCAATGTTTTTTTGACTTGTGACTATGGACAAATATTACATTTTTTTCACAGCAGGTTGGAAAACACATCTGCTTGTTTATCTGTAATCATTTCCATCAAGCGCATATGAATGGGCTTCCTAGAAATCATGAGGGTTCGTGCCTTTATGAGTTCTTGGGTTCCATGTGAGGCTGATTATTTGACATTCTTTGAGGATGTCTCCTGCCCAGGCTAAGAACAGCCTGTGTATCTGGAAATGGTGGAGCTGCGTTGGGCACTTGAACTGATTAAGGAAGAGCAGTGCTGCAACTCCTGGAACTTTTCACTGCCACTTTATCTCATTAAATTTCTCCATTTGCTTCATCTTTTCCTATTTTTTTACCCCTATATGTTGAGGGGAAGGTTCGAAATTATCTCTTTCTAGTATCTCTTCAGGGAAGGCCAGTACAAAGTATAAAAATAATGAAATTGTTTCACTTTAGTAGGTTCCTAAGTAGGCAGATCCAGTTCTTATGTCCTGTAATTGATCCCCCTTACTATGCCTATTTAAGTAAACCAGGATCAAAATAACTTGACAAATTTTGAAATGTAATCTAGCACATACTATTCTACAGAGGGTTATTGAAATTCTAAAATGTTCTTCTAGGTATCTACTTGGTAAACCTGATACAAATTTGGAATGCTAGTTGTTTGTGTTTACTTAAATGGAAATTGGTGGAAGACACCAAACCCTTGCAGCAAAAAAATGTGTTCTCTTTGCTGCTTTAATGTGTTCAGAGCCAACTCACACATTAAATAAAACTGGATTTGAACTGAACACTTCAAGGTATTTTTTACTTTTTATTCGGTTATTAAAACTCATATGAGTGGTTATATATTTTCCTGGAGCTTCAGATGTCTCCCCATCTTCTATGAGCTCAGTGAAAGCTTTGCTTAAAGTTTTATTCTATTGTACGGTGAATGACTGGAACTTTGTTGAAACAGGGCACCAAAACCCCTTTCTGTGCTGATGCAAACAGTGAAAGAAATAAGAAAAAATAAAGGATTTTTTTCCCTGTCTGCATACACTTCCTTTAGACAAGATGTTCATTTACAATATTTTCCTTTGTAAAATGCCACTAGAAATAGAAAATAAAATTAATATAGAATCTCTTGCTGGTTGCTTTTACTTGCTGACATTTTGGTTTTAGTATGCACTGATATTTGTTTGACAGTTTCACTTCCCATTGTCAGAAAGTAATTTAGTATTACTGTAGTTCCAGGATCTCCAGAAACAAAGTTAAATTAGAAACAAAGCTGCCAAAGGGATGTTAAATATGCTGAAGAAAGTAGTGGGAAAACCCACTGAAGCATTGTAGACTCTATCAAAGGCTGGACACCTTGTGTTAGATTTCTGATCTAATTAGGCAGGTAAGAATGGATTTATATGTTTTTCTGAATTAACAAACTCAATGTAATTTAACTTTTTTTTTTTTTTTTTTTTTTTTATATAATGAACACACAGAAAAAAATTAAGCATTTTCTCTTAATCCATTCCTTTATTTGAGGAGTTAAGGACTAAAAATTGTAAAAAGTTGGAATATTTATTTAAGGTTGTCTCAACTAGTGCAGGCGCTTAGCTGATTTAAAATCTTTGTGTGTTTCTGCTCTGAGGTCTGGTTCCATTCAGTACCATCCACCACCAGCACTGCCATCTCTTCCTCTTGCTGCCTAATGAGCCAGATCTGGGAACTGGGAAATTCAGTCTAGGGGAAAGAAGATGTTTTGTCTTTTGCTGTGTAGCTGCTTTTCAGCACAAATGCCTCCCCTTCGTGCTTGTGTGGCAGTGGAATGAGCCATGCTGATATCACAAGGAAGACTTCTCAGCCAAAGGCAGCATTGAGAACGACTGCAGCATCGCTTCTGTCGGTGCCATGAGCTTAAATTTGTTTAGACCAACCATGAAACCACAGCATTTCCCCTTCTGCTGTTTAACAGTTGAGAATATGAAGGCATTAACTAGGTTGATTTTCAGTTTGTCAGCCAACTTTGCAAAAATAAAAAAGATGAGGCAAAGCAGAAAGGTCAGACAAAACAAACTGGACTGAGTCAGGTCACAGAGCTCTGGTTATAATAAGATGTTTCAAAAGTTATTATTTAGTGCAGTTATATAACTGACAGTCTAGATTTTATCAACATGTCTACTGGTCACTGAAAACTGCAGATTTCAATAAGGAATGTCTGTGTTTCCAGCAGTTTCTCCTTCAATGTAGAATGGCTATTTTAAATCAAAATTTCCACATGTAGGATTTTGTCTCAACAATGTTTTTTTCTTATTTCAGAAGGCTATTTATACAAGTAGCACAAAATTCCAAATGGCTTTTTTTCCCATCATCTTCAAAAGGGTGATGTCTGCACACGTTAAAGAGTTGACTAGTTTCAAATGGTACTACAGTTGTAGGATTTCACTTCCCCATTCGTATGCTACAGGAAAACGTAACTGTGTTCTTCCTAACTTTGAAAGTTATTTATATAAATACTTGTAATTGCATTTTTGCTTTATATTCCTGTACAGGTGGTCAAAAAATTACCAAAGGACTTTTAATTCATAATTTTAATATTTGCCTGAGTCTCTGATTTTCATTCTTTACCTCTTTACACCTTCATTTCCCAGCTCTTTGAGGAGTTGATGTTGAGCCATCAACATTTTGCAGTCTGCTAGCGAAGTACTGTTGACATAATTTCTGAATCCATTAAAAGCAGGTTCCCACAGGGCAAATAGTGCATGTGTACAAATTATTTACAGCTTCTGTGAGGTCAATGATGATAATAATAGTAGAAAAAAAGGTTCTGGGAATTAAGCCATGCAGAGATTTGGTGTTTAATTTTGACAGTGGATTGGTTTTGGCTGATGCATGATCTTTATGCTCACTAGAAATATAAAGGCTAGATCTTTTAAAAAATGACCATCAGTGGCTGAGACAGATGCTCTTTAGAATGAAATATAATGATATCTAGCATTCAAGCAGTCAAACACTTTTTTCACATCAGCCTTTTCCTTACTCTATTTAACAAATTTTGTCAGATCTTACTGTATTACTGAGAGTTTGTTGTGGAAGAGTTCAATGTTATGACTCTGCTCTGTCCCTTTTCCTTTTCTTCCACTGTACTTCATCTCTAAGTGAACTCTTCCCTCTTCTGAGTATTATGCATAACAGTTGCTGAGTGGCTGAGTTTAAAAATGTCCTTTGATTATGTGCTCCTTTTTTTTTCCATGTTGCAGTAATTATTACTATTTTGATGGAAATCTTTTATGTTTATATGTCCATATATCAATGAAAATACTTTTTTGAATTTATGTAAAAGCATATTTCATCAATCAGACCTAATTTTAGTTTAACAAATATTAGAAATAAATTTGCATGTAACAGCTGTACAATATACAGGTACGTTAAGCAAAACAATATACATAGGAAAATACACATGGAATGGAGCAAATACTATGAAACCTTTAACTTCAGAATTGGCCTAAATTAAAAAATGCTGTATCTTGAAGCAATATTCAAGTCTTCTTTCATAAGCACTAAAAGATTCCTGAGCTCAAATAGTCAAAAGGGATTAAATTGCTTAAGTTATGTATATGTTTTATGCTTCAAGTGACTGTGCCAGGGAGCTCACTGAGTACATGGCTTATATCCTCAGAATGTGGGATATGTGTAGCTCAGGGAGCACTTTAGTATTGCACAAGCAGGAAGGACCTCATCCCATTTGTTGGCTGTATGTTACCCTCTAGTCTGTAAAGATAAAAGAGATAAATGGGGGTGAGTTGTTCAGGATAGACATCTGTCATACTTCAGGATTTTCCTGGAGTCAGTGCAAATTTTGGTAGTCAACTTATTTTTTAAAAGCTTGAGCAAGCTACGATTGTTCCCCCACTAACCTTTTGCAGACAGGGGAGGATTCCACATCCTCAGGTTCTTAAACAATTCTTTTTAATATTCATAGAAGCAAATACTTCAGAAATTTTTCTGACCTCTAGAGGCAGAGCATCCTTATTTTGCCATTTTTTAATTATAGTTCATCTTGTTTTTCATCATTCTACAGGCTTTAAGTAAAGCAGAGATTTTAGTTAGCTGGACTAATTACAAATCTAATTAAATCCTGGCTCAGGATTTTATGAACAAGATTGTAATTTTCACCTGATTATTTCTTGTCTTTTTTTCCCCCCTGATCACTACTTACTACAGAGTCTCTTCACCTGTTTAAATTTTCCTTAACTAGGTTTTTTTCACCTTTTTTTTTTTTTCTTTTGATTGTGAGTAGTGGTGACTCAGAGGATGTATGGGCAATTGAAAATGGTGTCCTGAGGAAATCTGAGGAAATGCTTGTTGAACTCCCAGGGATGGCATATCTTACTTCAAAACTACTCATCTCTCTCTGTTTTCTCACCCAGCATAGCACTTGATTGAGGTCCACTAAGAGACTCTGATCTTTTTCTTTCCTTTTCTCTTTTTACTTCAAAGCCTCTGAAATATGTGAGATCTGTGTCTCAGCCCTACAGCACAATATTTTTTTAACACATGACAAAGGATGTGTCTGACAAGCTTCAGTGTATGATAGGAATGAATGCAGTGGCATTTGAGGATAAAAAATGTTTGGGGATAGAGCTAGAAGACTGTATAGGGAAGAAGAACCTGAATGAGGCACAACATTTTCACATTGTATATGGAGAGTGCTGCATAGAATATTCCTTCTTCTGCAAAACTCCCTGGTTAGGTCTTGGAGTGAGCTAAATGCATCTCTTCAAAACAGCTTGGAAGCTGAATAACAGTTACATCACATGGACATCATGGAATCTGCTCCTTGCTTGCTCCTGGGTATTATTTTACTTAGCAAAGTTGATGCAGTAATCTGCCTTCCAACTGCTTCTTATGGTTTGGACTAGTTCCACATTCATCTATTGCATTTCTATTCCCTTGAATTTAAACACCAGACAGAAATGCATTTGAAGATAGCTGTCAAATTAGGCAGTCTGGCTACTCAAAGGTACCTATTGAATTAACCAGGAGCTGTGTCAACTGTGGCAAAGCCGTTGAGGTCTTTTTTCTGTAACCAGACTCCTTAGTTAAAAACTGTGTTCATGGCTTGTCAGTCAGCTGTTGTTGTCCAGCATGATTATTTTATTTTTCAAGCATTAAATTACTAAAGATCCCAATACAGTAACATGAAATATCATTATGTAAGATTTCTGTTATGCATATATTTCATGATCTTTCCTACTCTTCATGTCTTCCCACATTGTCAGTGAAGTATCATAGTAATAAATGAATATGTGATGTTTATTTATTTATTTATTATTACCTTGTAAGTAGAACATAAATCTTGATGTGAAGATGTAAAGTGCACAATTCACCCTTTTCCACTCATTTCTTAATTCTGCATTAACAAAATCTTTTTTTTTTTTTGAGTTCAGATTCCAGAAATTGCCTATTATTATGGCTTTCTCAGATTACAGAACTCTTTAGTAGGTTCTCTGTTTGTTTGTTGGTTGGGGGTTTTGTTTGTTTTTGATGTAATTTGGTTTTGTTTTGTTTATAAAGCAGATTTATAGACAATAAGCAAATCATGCCCTCCATGTCAGTGTTTGGTGTGACCATGGAATCTGTGGTTTGGGCACTGGAACGAGGCAGAAAGAAGCATGTTTTTCTCTGAACCAAGGAAGGGGATGGTTCCATCATCATGCAAGGCTCTTGTGTGAATGTAGCCTTGTAAGTGTTCTGTGGCTCAAGGGAGAATGTGCAGTCTGCACTGTTGAATGTCTGAACTGTTGACATCTTTAAAGCAGCATTCATCCCTTTCTGACTTACATATACCTGTTGAAACAGAATCACGATAATGCAAGAGCCACATAAAAACCCATGACCTGCATTATGTGAAAGATAAAATTATTCCCTTTTGCCTTAATAGCTTGTTATGGATCAATTTCTTTTTAATGTAACTGTTAACAAATCATTACACACAAAATTAGGAAGGTTATTCCATTTTCCAGTAATTTGTTCATGTGCCTTTTGGAGATGCAAAGGTCCTACTAGCAAATAATTTAATTAGGTGCAACTATTTCCTTTGCTCTTTCTGAGTAAAATATTATCAAATTGAATATCACCAAAAATATACTCCATAACTTGATATATATAAATTACCATGCTTCAAACTGTAGATGGATTATTTTTGTTCCTAGTTTTAGAATGGCTTTTTGAGTTTCTCTTTAGACCTTCCTTTTTTCTGTAGCTCAGAAAGTTGAGAGTTTAAAACTAGTATCATTCCTTGAGGTTCTCAGAGTCTAAGATGAAAGCTATCACACAATTGCTGAGTGCAAACTTGTAGACAAGCTGCAATAAATCAGGGCATTACTCAGAATTATCCTGATTCAAGGGAACTTTAATGCTTATCTCACTGACTTTATGTACAATGAATTGACCATTGTTCATATACCCATTTCCTAATGGCAATATTTTATCCAGTGAAGCATTTAAGTTAGAGAGACTGGCAGGATAGTTTTTATTTTGATAATAAGAGCAGAACGCAATTTAGGAAGCAATGTATTTAAAACAAAGCATTGTCATGCTTATCTTTGCCACTTTGGTTTTAACTCTTTCTTTTGGAGATACTCTAGGGGTGATCTTTAATTACTTGTATGCGCAGTATGTTTTCTATATCATCCTTAGCACCATTTAACTTAGCTAATGGATTTGTTTGGGACAAGCTATATGTTCAGTTGTTCTACAAACATCATTTGTATTCTTGCCTCTATTATAATTACTGTCCTGTGTACAATTGTGAAGAATACACTGGTGGGTTTTTTCTGGTTTTGGTATGGTTGTTTTTTTGTTGTTTTTTTTTTTTTTTTTTAATTTTGTTTAGGTTTTTTAAATTTCTTTTTAAACAATTTGTTGCCATCAGAACAGGCTTGCTACTACTGTAGTGCTGCCAAATGGATCTGGCATGCATATTGCCCTGCAGCCCAAAATATCTTGGAGGAGTTACTGCTGTTTTCTGTCTGGGGAGTCTTAACTAGCAATATGTTCTGGGTGAGGTTTGAACATATTAAAAGAGGAGATAAGAAGGGCATTGCTGATATCTGTTGAAAAATAAAAAGTACAGAAATCAGCTCACATTCAAACCAGTGTTCTGGCCACTAGCTTCCTACCCACCAAGAAGCAAAGGAAGCTTCTAACTTCACTTGCATACCATTCATGATCAGTTTGATCTCCCAAGCAATTATACTCCATGGTGCCAGCAGTGAGAACGAGGTGAGGATTTATGCAGGGAAGCACAGCTTCAGTAATTTAGACTGCTAGCCACACACATCTATAGAAGAAACTCTGACCCAGACTTTTGATGGCACTCTTTTGGGAGAGCGGAAATCTTAATTACTCAGGTATCCCTGAGTTCTTGTCCTGTTCCATTTGTCTTTTTTAATTCAATAGATTTTGTTTGCTTAAATATCTTTGATTGCCACTTCCCCACCCTGACACATCCAGTGAGTGGTGAACATTGCTCCCATTCTTAAGCAGTTTCTGGCCAGGACATTACATTAATGTTCTAATGTGAAAAAAATAGAAAAAAAAATAGAAAAGAAAAAAATTTAGATCACAGTGTATTTGTACAGTTTGAGGCATATTCTTAGCCCTGGTAGCACAGCTGTTGCACACTGCCTTGTCCAGGACCTAAGGGGAAGGCACTATCAAGATTTGTACATGAATGAGTATTCTTGATTCAAGCATCCTCAAAGGTCAGTGTTTGTTAAGATATGACATGTGGCATCATGTGCTGTGTATCCTCCAATCTGTTTCATGCAAACCCACCAGAAATTCAAACTTCTGCAATTTGAATTTCAAAGTGTGCAGTTGCATGTGCAAAAGGCAATCTGGTATTATATTACGTGAGGATGATGTCAACATTTAGATATTGATTTATTGAAAATGATGTCCTAGAAGAATGAGAAGGAAAAAAACAACTTATTCAAATGGAAAGAATAGCAGAATAGAACTAGCAAAGCTATTTAGAAATATCTTCACCTCACTGGAATGTGAGGATAAATCATCATTTTGGAAAGGTATGTGGATGAAATTTAAAATGGATATTTACAGTTTTACAAAACATACTATTTTATGTTTCTTTTCAAAGCATGAAATTGTTATGCCCAGTATTTCTCCCCAAAGTAGTGAAATAAGAAAGGACAATGACAGTTCCAAAGACAGGCAGTATGATTAAAACCCACTGAGTTATGCTTTATACAAATGCAGAAATGGCAAATGGGCATTTTTTTTGTCTGCAATAAACCGCCTGAATTATTAAATAGGTGAGGAATGAAAATGAGCAGAATTTTGGCAGGTGTCTTAAAAATCTCATGCAGAGTTTGCCTTTTCCTTAATTGCTGCTCCTTCTAAGGGAAAAAATGCATAGATTGTAATATTTGTTTCACCTTTTTGGGTTATCTCATTGTTATTATTAAAATGAGCTCTCAAAACACTACATTCCAAGATTCCAAAAATCTGTATATTGATCTACCCTTTTCTGCTTTCATAAATAAACTAGAAATCAAGAAGGCACAATTTCTCATCTCTCTTCTTCCTTCAATTTGTTATTACCATTTTCTTATGCTCCACAGTCCTAGCCTTTTTTTACCAAATTAATTACCCACTCTCAAAGGTAGAATTGTTGGGACTTAAAAAGTCTGCTTATGGTTGTGTTGGAATGTTAAATCCTTTTGTGCACCAGCAACACAGATGGGTTTACAAATGATGTTTTCCAGTAAATTCACATCACCATGGTGAGTGCCCAGCAGGTACTCTCCCCAGCACAAGTGGGATGCTGAAGTGACAGTGGGACAGAACAGGTATTTGGTAGTGCTGGAGAAAAATATGGAAAAGGAGCCTTGAAAGTCTAAAAAATTAAGATGCCACTTTTGAATAGTTTCTTTATTTTTTTACTACTTCAAACGGAGAGAAAATGACATATGAACAGATCTTCAAAGAAAACCAGTGACCAGAACTTATGTTATTAATCTCTCGAAGATTTTTTAAGGATGTTGAAAAATTCCAAGTTATTTTTGGACATCAGTAAGACCAATGCAGGCTGAGAAGATGGTCTGGATGACTTGGCTGTATGCAATATGAAAAATTACATAAAATACATTCTCCTGCAACTTTGCATATAAATGTGCACTACTTTTCTATTCTGTGTAGCCATTTATAATAGAAATCTTACTTTATGTTCCTGGTTTTCCTACTTCAATATATTTATTAACTGATGCACACTTCAGTGCATTTTTTTCTCCTACATGCATGGCATATGCAGTTAGACATTAGAGATTTATGTCTAGCATCAGTATAGTCAGCTTTGTTCATGATACCTTTGCTTTCCAAGTTAAAAAAACCCAATAACATTCTATTTGCTAGCCTTTGGACATTTTATCTGAATAAGAATTTTACACACTTTTTCTGTGTGCATCAATAAAATTATCAATAATAAATCTGGATTAGGATTAAATTCAGGGAACTTGGATTCCTCTTACCATCCATACTTTTTGCAAACTGAGTTATATCAGTGTGTCATTTAGAGGTATTTGGTCTATAAACCATTATAGCTGCAAAAACTGAGTTTGCACTGTTTCTGACTACAGAAATTCTTAGATTAGTAGACAAAGAAAACTGAATTTGCTTAACTCTAAAAAACTAAATTGCTTTTTCAATTGTCTCAGGACGTAACTTGAGGCGTACCATTTTAAGCTGTAAATTTGAGAGTTGGGGCAATTCTTGGTCTCTCTGGCCTAAAAAAGGCCACTGACTTAAAGAGAGGTTCCTAGTAGAGGTGGTACAGTAAATATTATCCTCTTAGCTGCAAGCTGAGCTTCCATTTCTACAGAAATTGTTGCTTCTGTCTTATTTCACTGAGTTCAAAAGGCCAGTTCTGAGTGCTGAACCAAATAATGTGAATAACATAAGGTTTAGGAAAAGTCCAGATTTTCAATACAGAAGGCATATTCTGTCATTTGAAGGGGTACCATCCCAGTGGACCTGGACAAGCTTGAAAGTTCTCCCATGAGAATCCTGTGAAGTTCTAAAGTGTCCAAATGCAAGGTGCTGCACCTGAGTGAGGGCAAGCCTAGACCTGAATGGACTGGGAGATGAACTCATTGAGAGCAGCACTACTGAGAAGGACTTAGGGGTTCTGCTGGATGTTAAAATTAGTCCAGAGGAGGCCACAAAGATGATCAGGTGACTGGAGTATTTCTAATTAACAGGAGAGGCTGATACAGCTGGGATTATTCAACCTGGAGGAGAGAAGGCTCTGAGGAGCCTTCCTTATAGCAACCAGTATGTAAAGGGGGCTTAGAAAATAGAGGGAAAGTGACTTTGTACACAGGCAGATTGTGGTAGGATAAAGAAGAATAATTTTAAACTAAACCAGAAGAGTTTCAGATTAGATACTAGGAAGAAATTGTTTACTGTGAGGGTGGTGAGGCAATGGAACAGATAAACCAGAGAAGTTGTGAATGCCCCATCCCTGAAGGTATCCAAGACTAGGTTGGACATGACTTTGAGCAACCTATCTAGTGAAAGGTGTCCTTGCCCATGGCTGGGGACTTGGAACCAGATGACTTTTAAGGTCTCTTCCAACCCAAGCCATTCTAGGATTAATCTATGTTTTATATATAAGTCTAAGCGCAAGTGTGTAGATAAACACATATATACACATATATATAGATTACGTAGATACACATATATATATATGTATGTAATCCAATGGCTGGCTTTTAATTCCAAGAATTTGGCAGCATTTGAAAAGGGATTAATAAAAAAAGGAACAAGAAGGTACAATGTGAGATCACATTCATTAAAACCTTGTGTTAATTTATGGGGTGGAACCTGAAAACCAGAACAAGGACAATGTTTATGTTGTCATTTTTCTTGAGGCTGTCTACACAGTTTAGTTTTTCATTATTTTCTACATCTACATGTTGCAAGAGGGAAAAAAGGGACTAGACAATTCTTGCTATCTTTTGTCCTCTTTTAGGATTTTCTGATGTCTTCTTCTTTGTAATTCAGTCTTGTTTCTAAGATCTCAAGCATGTAAATGGAAGAGTTTTCACTGTAAAATTCTTCTTTATGCTAACAACATACATGTAAATATGTCTGACATAGAGATTCAGTAGTTCATTAACAAAATTTTGTAGATTAGGTATTTTTTATCCTTTACTGTTTTGGTTTTTTTTTTTTTTTTTTTTTAGTTTTTAATCAGCATTCTGTTTACTCTGCTTTTAGCTGGTTCAGGAAAATGCATACACACTGACTATATAGTGTGCACAGTAATTTTCATGTTACCCCTATCCTTTCAGAATTTTGGCTTGCCTGTTTATTAAAAAAAAAAGTTTCTTGTATTTTTTTTCAGTATTTTCTGAGGTCCAGCTTTTGTATTACCAGAATTTGTATTATTGGTTTCCCAACACATTGATGAGATCTTTGTTCATCGTGGAAAGTGACCATATCAGCACTGTAGAGCCAGTTTCGTAATATCAGTTCTTCTAAAAACTGAGTCTCCAGAGTTATGAAAGTGGTCTTTGAAAAATCCAATGACTGCTACATCTGCAGAGAAGCAGCACTGAAAATTTCCTGCAGGGTGAGTCAAATGAAACACAATGAAAGAACATTTTAGTGATTTCTAGAATTTTGCAATTATTCAGAGTGACATTGACATTTTTCGAAGTAAACTGCGTCTCTGGAGGTTGCCTATACAAGCATTATGCATTCTGCAGCCTACTTAAGCTATCTGAAAGCTTTAAATGTTCCATGGTCATTTGCGCTCTGTAAAAGAATAAATGTGATTGAGGCTGTGTCTTCATCCCCTGAGCAGACATTGACTATGTGCCAAATGCAGCAGTGAACAAGTTTGCTTACCTGAAGACTTTTTTCCAAGCTGTGTGGCTTTTAATTTTATTTTCTAGAACTTTAGAAGGAACATCTAACTAGCAGCAATCTATAAGTAAAAGAAATGGGGAGATGGAGGTCTGCAGTTCACTACCTGTTTTGGGGGAGCAAGTTCTGTGAGATTTCAACAGTTCTGTTTACATGTGAGTCCTAGAGAGAGTCACAGTACATGACTGACAAAACAGGATGAGCCTTTTACATGGACAGGATGAGAAGGTGGGAAGTGTGCAGGAAGGGCTCTAATTCTGGTGGAAGTGCATGAATTTATGGATGAAGGGTGCTGAGTGTCATAAATTGGCTAGGAGAAAGGAAGAGTTGTCAGGATGAGATACCATTCACAGTTAAATGGAGAATTTTGGTATGTGACTCATAAAAAATAGAGGAATTGCATATTTATTTTATCAATGCAGCATTCTTCGGATGGAGACTGATGTCCAAACCCTAATGGATACTAATAGCCTTAAATAGGGTTAAAGTGTAAGACATTTTTCACTGGCACCTCAAAGATATCTGTGTAGTTAGTTAATTTTAAATATTTTCAAAAATAAGTTTATGTTTCTTTATATAATACAGTTTTAACACTCCTGAAAGGATAACCCCTCTCACAAACATTAGTACATGACTTTTAGATCTGGGTTAAGTAAGGATCATGATCGGCAATATTTCCTCAGACTTCAGTGTAGAGCTACAGAGAAATGCTTCAGCTTGACATTCGCATAGTTATTCAGGCTAATGTTTTTGGGGAAGCCAGGCCTAAAGTGAAATGAGGCTATTTTCTGTAGCTTCTCAGTATGTTACCTTACTTTGCTCTATGGACTGCAAATGTCTGAATGCTGTTGTTTTCCTCTTCTCTCTCATGCATTATTTGCACTTCCCTTTTAGCAATTCATGCAAGTTTTCACATTGTGTTAGATTAGCTTCTGTTTAATTATCTCTTTTTAATTTTGAAGAAATAAGCACAGTGATCTATTTTACCAAAATTGAAAAAAAAAGGAATTACCAAGTGATAGTGAAAAATAAATTGCAGCCTTTGCTATTTTAATAAGAAGTATAATAATATTTTCTGATTATATAAATTACAAAATATTCCACATTTTAAAGTACAAATAGCAATAGTAGCAACCATTTTGAATTTGCAACTAATTAACTTATAAATTATTACTGTAGACCAAACTATAAAAGATTACAGCTCTTATGCAGGAATAAACAATCACTTTCCTTTTATAGATTTACATATCTTTTATTAAAGTAGTCTTAAATTTTCAAAATATTGCTGGTTTTACTACCTTGTTTATGTGGCATATCGTGTATAATTTTCATACGTCTGACATTGTTCTTCTGATGTTGGTACCTCCCAAATACCTCAAAAGGAATATGCCTTTCATAAGAATATGGCCACAAATATTTGTGACTGGAAACTGGATTTTCTAGCATATATATTTGGTATATACATGTAAGTGTATAATTGTATTTTGTTTAAACATATGTATTGTATTTATATTTGTCAGCATACATATATATATATATATATATATATATATATATATATATATATATATATATATAAAAGATATAATGACTGAGACTGTTTTGCATATTAAGTAGACAGATGGTTTGATAGATTGAAAGCTCTTTGTATATAATAAATAGTTATCTGTAGAAATCTCTTGGTTTACCTCCAGATACATAATCTGTGAAGACTTAAAGATAATTTTCTGTAAAAAATTCAGCCAGTTGAAGATAAAAAACTCAAAATATGTAGGTCAGAAAAAAAAAATCCTAGTTTTCAGTAATATAAAATAAGTGTCTGAGGTGCTCTTTGAGGATAACTATATTTAGTTAAACTGAGTCTTTCTGAGTTTATGAAATAAAGGTATCAAAATAGTATACTAATTATTCATAGCAAACTTTAAAGCATATTTTTGCATGTCAGATATTGTATTTTTATAATTAATATCAAGCTGTTTGCAGAGCTTTACTTCATTACTTTTTGTTAAAGCCAAGGAAAAGAATAAATACCCATATATCAGTACATTTTTAAAAACAGCTTATTAATCACGGGAATAGTGCCATAAAAATATCATGTGACAACAAAAATAACTGTTGGAAAGACTCACTGCATGATGTAACTGAAAATATAAAAAATATCCCATATGCTTCCCGGGTTCCTTCCAGATGCTAAATCACAAAAATTATTAATTATCTGGGACAGTTGAAAGAGTGGTCCTCCTTTTGCCTTATTGTGCTTCTATCTACAGTCTTTGTTGGCTGGCTGGCTCTCTAGGGCAAAGGTGATATCCCTTTTCTGGTTTGCTGTCAAATTCTCTCAGCTATGGAAAGTTCCCAGTTGTGGAGTGGGGAAGAGTAAGGAATGGAAAACAGCACTCCTGGGAGCTTGGTGTGCAGGAAGCTCTGGTGGGGGACAAAAATGTGACCTTTTGTAGATGCCAAAGAGGAACCATCCACAGGTGATGTGCCCTTTGCAGGTGTACAGTGTGGAGATTTCTTCTTCTTAACTTGTTTTTGGAGCTACCTCACTCCCAATGCACCTGAGTTTTTATCCTTCCCCTTTGGTTTGTGCTTCGATTTGTGCCCTGGCAAGAGCTCATGTCAGTGATCCTGAGCCCTTGTACAACTCTTGAAGTCACCCACTTGAGAGAAAAGGAGGAGGCCGTTCTTCTGAAGTGTGTGATCATGGCAGGGCCAAAGGGCAATGTTTCTCCTGTGATCAGGATAGGAAATGTGCAGGAAGCTCAGAGTCAAGGTTGTGTTGTGTTCCTTCTCTCCACTCTGGGAAAATGTTCTGAAGCAGTGCTTTGTGCTTTTCACAAATGTAAGCCTCTCTTTATTGCTGTCTTAGGGTAGCTTTGCATAATTCAATAGATTTTCTTTTCTTACTCAGGGGCCACCTCTTTTTGCTCCCTTATCTTCTTGCTTTAGGCAAAAGTGGTCTGAAGGATTGGAAGAATTCCTGCTCTTCCTTATCTTTTATGATTACAGAATTCTCTGCAGGCTTGTCCTGAGTTCCCTACAGTTTCAGGCTTTTAAACAAATTAGTCTTAGTCTCACAATGTTTGTCACTAAGCAGAGTCTTCATAGATTGTGTCAATTTTTGCTTCAGTGACCTTTTCATTAAGCACATCTGTAACAGATTCTGGATCAGATTCTGTATCAGACATCAGAACTTGAGAGATTAATTTAAGTGTGAGTAGACAAGCTTTCCTACCTGTGTCATTTCAAATGTAGCTTTTAATAAGTTATTAAAAGGACTAGTAATTTGATTAAGACCGTTCCAGTTTGAAAAAGTGATTTTTCCTCATTACCATGGTCTTTTCAGCTTAAAAAAAACCAAACGCAACAGCCAACTGGAATGTATGCTGTGAAAATTGATTTTCATTCTCTTCTGAGTTCTGTATTTGTACTGGTCATCAACCAAATGACATTAACCTGCAGATTACAAATATGCTTTCATGCTATATGAGAAATGATGATAATGTGGATTACAAAAAAAAATTAGGAAATCATGTGTGCTGTTGCCTACCTGACATGGTCTATGTGGTTTTTTGTCCACCTGAAATTTTCCTAATTTTCTTTTTTTTTTCCTTTTTTTTTTTTTTTTTTTTGTTAATCCAGTTTATATAATTAGAATTACAGTTCAGATATATTTTGTATAGTTAGATATTTATATAGTTTGAGAATCAAAAGCATTTTGTCTCAAGCGGAGTAATTTATTTCTCTGTTATTTAATATGTTATCTTAAATTGTTAGTGAAATTAGCAGCACTATGTGACAACTCCGTATCTAATGAAAAATCAATCACAGTTTTTACTGGTAACTAATGCCTCACTTGTTGAAAAATTACACTGTTGTGCTTGGTAGATTTTTTTTTTTTTTTTAGTGTATAGTCAAAATGTTTATTTTTTAAATTTCTAGCTGCTTTCTTTGAAGCAAAAAAAAGTGTGTAATTTTACAAGGATAAAATACAGCTGTGCATTTCATTGATTTATTTCTCAGTAATCAGGAAAATTAAGGGAATTACTGAACTACAGTCACATTCTTTATCTCCATACAGTTTAATCCTCAAAATAAGAGGTTCTATTAGAGTTGAACAAAAATATTCCTCTACAACTTCATGGTGCTTGACTTTATAGTCAATGTTAAACATGGTTTTTTAGAAGCTAGAGCTGGGGAGAAGTAGAAGAGACAGAAAAATAATTAACACCAAAAAATGCATTGTTTGGACAGATTTTTGTCCCCAAAATATCCCAAAAAATTATCTGTCAGTCTCTCTCTGCTGCACAATAGCAAAGACTTTGATCATACCAACTGGCTACAGATCATTGTTTTTCTGGCAGCCTTCCAGTTAGGAAGTGCACAAGTTTGGTTGGCAGCCCAAATCATCCTAGAATCTCTGTTATATCTGTGGTAGCATCAGCTAGACTTCAAACCTGCCATACAACTCCATGACTCAAACTAATCTTTACCAGGAAAGAAGGTGCAAGGAGGAAGAGTTTGTATTTACTTTTTCCAATCTGGGGGCATTCGCTGCCCCAGGACTTAATGATGTTAATATTTGAGAGACTGGTAAACTGCTTTGTCTTCAGCAACAAGGTGTCTTCTCACTAAGCACATAACAATTTAGATAAAGAGAAAATTAATGAAATTATCTCCCATGAAGAATCAGAACGCCTATCTCATTTTCTGGAGAGGTGATTACATGCTATGCTTCTCTATTTATGATTCTGTACCTTAATGTGAGGGTTGTTCAGAGAATTGGTTAATTGTCTTACCAACAGGAATGTGTGTTAATGGCACTGAAGTTTAACAGTTGACTGCTACTACATTGCTGTTTAATTCTGCACTGGTGGTTGAGTTATTTTGTAGCAGAGATAAAAATTACCAGTGTGTGAAATCTAGATGAAGGCTGGATAACCAAAATGCAGTGCTTTTTAGCGAAGCTTTCACTTTTTTCTCTCTTTTTCGCTTGCCTTACTTTTTGGGGGTTGCTTATTTGTTTGATTGTTTGTTTTTTGTTTGTTTTTGTGAATGTAAAAGAACTATAGAAATCTTGATAGATTTACAGGAGAGAAACAAAAATTACTTGGCTGGAAGAAGATTGTTATAATGAGAGACTTGAGCGTCTCCGTCTATCTTAGTTTATGAAAAAGGAGAGGGAATGATGATTTAACTGCTTTCTATGTGTCCTTCCACAGAAATAAAATGGCTACTGAAAAGATTTTCTAAAGTAAGAGAGAAATATATTAGTGGCTTGAAATTAAAGTCTGACAAATTGCTTTAGTATTTTTAGCATTATATATTCTTAATGTCTGAAATTAATTATCTAGGAAAGTCATAGGGTCTTAATTTCTTGAAATCCTAAACTTTATTGTCTTTCTGGAAGACAGGTTTTATTAAATGGTATTGTATTCATTCAGGTAATACAAGAGGTTGGACTAGACATTTTCATGCTCCAACAATCAAGAAAATTTGCTTTTTTCTATTAACTACCATAGAATTCTAGTTCTAAAAATTTAATTTCAGGGAGAAGAATATTTTTTATAGTATTTTGTCTACTGGACTTTTATTCTTATGATTTGTTTTAATGCTAATCCAGCAATTCTGGCATATGTAAAATTTGAGCTGGTAATAGAAGAGGGCTAATTCTGAAAGAATGTTCTAGTGAGAACTTCGTTTCGACCATCAATAATTGACTACTTTTACATTGAGAATACCATGATATGCTACACAGCGATCTGAAATAGATTCAGCACCAGAAGAAATTAGAGAGTCTTGGAAAATTAAGGTTCAGGTTTCATAATCTATCATGCAAAGATGTCAAAACATACTTAAATTAATGCAGGACACTTTGATATGCAAAGTGCCTTAGTGCAGAGCTTGGAATTTGTGGGTTTGACTCAAAGCTTCAAACAAAGAGGGAACTGCCCTGATTATGGTTTTCTACCTACATTTCTACCAGATCTTTGATAAGTAAACAATTGCAGTCATTTTGCTCTTTGCTATTTCCTTCATTTGAAGATTTTCTACTCTTCAGCAGAGCATTAAAACCAGGGTCCAGCTGTGGCATTTGGATTGTGCTTGAGTAACAGTATTCCTGGTGATATCATTGCAGAAGAAATATGGCTGGAATCTGAGTATTCTGTATCCAAAGATAATGTTTGTCACAGGAATCAGGGTTTTAAAACCATTGGAATAGAATGCATTAAAGCTGTTGTCATTGGTCTGGATTCTGTTAGGTAAAGCAGGATGCATAATGCATTGGTCATCCACAAGTATGAATGTCTTGAAGTTCAAAGAAATTTAGAGTACTACTTTTAATATACATATACATATACATATACATATACATATACATATACATATACATATACATATACATATACATATACATATACATATACATATACATATACACATACTTTTAATATTTTAATTCAAAAACAATCTCTTCCCACACTCACAAAATATAGAAACAAAACAAAACCCCCTTTTCCCTGAATCTCTAAGTATCAAATAAGCTATTTTGCTCTTTCAGACACCAGAGACTATGGTAATAATGGGGCAGAGTAGCCAAAATAGAGGAAATATGAAACTTAACACTGTAAATTATCACATTTTATTTCTGGATCAACAAATATAGCAGTGAAATAATGTGTAATGTGTATATTCAGTGAACAGAAGAAGTGCTTGTACTTTCCAGATGAAATAAAAACAGTGCAGTAGTTAGAGCATCAGATAGATTATCTGTACCCTCGTTGCAGAGATGCAATTCAGAAAAAAATGAAGGAAAATTAAAAGTATTTACTGTCATGAGGTAGTAAAGGAAAAAAATACATTCATTTGTAACTCTTGATTTTAACGTGATGTGGGGTTGTCAGTGCAAAAATTCATCTTCCTGAAGCTGGGATGCAAACTTTTTTATGCTTTTAATGTATTGACTTAGATCAGTTATTCATTTTTAAAACAAAAATGTATGAAAGCTATAGTATATAGCTGAGTTATTAGGTAGATAAAAATTGAGTTATTTTAATTGCTTTTTGATAAATATTATTGAATCAACTCTTTCTTAATGTCAGGAGGACCACTTAAATTTGACACTATCATTATCATTTTATAGTACCATTACTAATAAATCTGACCAATGATTAGTGTGCAATGAATATGAGTGCTAAGTATTAGAGTAGATTGTGAAAAATATAAATGCCTGTGTGATTAGGATTTAAATTTGCTTAAAAGAAAAAAAGCCTGAAAACACTTTGGTGGGGTGAATTTGGAGTATTCTCATTCCTGGCAAGATCAGTATGGAAAATGTTTGTTTATTAGGTAGAGGTAGAGCTCCCTCTCAAAAGTGATTGCTTGAAACTAGGCAAAACTGAAAGTAAGCCACAAGAAAAATGGGACACTATATTGGATAGCAAAGGTCAATTTAGGAATTTATATTCTTTTAAGTATATAGAGGTGAACTCAATGACAAAGCCAAACCTGAAAAGAAAGCTTCACTGTAGGCTGCAACAACAGTGGACTTCTAGTGAGGTTTTCATGTTCTTGTGGAAAAATGTGTATAGATATTCAATGTCATGTTCTACATAATGATAGCTTAAGTTGCAAGAAAGCAGCTGTTGTAGGTACCTATCAGTTTCAGGTTCTGATGTCTGTCTTTGGCAGAGAGGAGCTGGGACACTCAGCAAGAATAAATATTTGCCTTTAAATACAATCAGTTTGACATCATTGCTTTCACAGGCATTTCTTCTCTTTCCATTTACTTATGAATCAGTTCAGTTTTCAAGTTAAAAGTGAGTGCTAAGAATTCACTTAACTGTGTGTGAGTTATGCTAAACTGTGTAACTTTACCCAAGCTATGGCCTTACATTTTTATCACATGTTAGGATGTGAGCATATCTCATATTTAAGAGAAATCCATCAGCAAATTTAGACAAGAAAGCCTGCAAGCATTGTCAGTAGCTGTGAGTATATCTTGTCAATGCTTGTTCTAATAAATCAGTATTCTCAGAAGACATTGTACCTCCTGCTTTATCTATGTAGATACTGGCATTTCCATAAACAAACCTAAATTCTAAATCTGTTTACCTACTCTTTGAAAATTCTGAGTCCTTCTGAAATATTAAAATTACAGCATCAGAAGTCTCTGTTGAAGAAAACTGGGAGGCTGTTTAGGGTTTTTTTGTGTCCTCCCTCCCTCTCACTTTGTCTGGACAATGTCAGAAAGTAAACTTTCTGTTTCTCTGCCATTCCTTATCACATTCTGGGAGGAATTAACTCATTTTTCTGCCTCTTGCAAGCACTAATCAATTACATCCTTCTTGTCTTGTTATCTTCACACTTCCCCACTTTTAAACATTTCTCTCTGTCCCAGTATGTTTGCGTGTGTGCATGCATTTGTCTTTTCCACTCTGATTTTTTTGGGCTGATTTAGTAAAAAAACTGTGGTCACACAAAGCAACCCTTAATAAATACATATTCATCTGGAGAGTTGATAAACTCTTAAGATTCAAGTATTGGAAAACTGCTCATTTTGGTAAATTAAAATTGAAGGGAAATATGCAACAAACAAAAATGGGCAGTCCAGATTTCAAATTTAGAATCACCCTACTGTTTTGCTAGACACACATCCCAAGCAATGTGCACTAAAGTCAAATGGAGGTAAATAACTCTCTTCTCCAGTTGCACCATATCAACCTTTTGTATTTATATTCTTTTATCTATCTTATGCTGAACTTGAAAGAACAGTGCTTGGAAAAAGGAAACACCTTTCCCCCCCTGTCCCCCCCCCCCTTTAGATTAGTAAATTTTCTTTAGTAAAATAACAAATCAGGCATATAGAAGTGCAGAAATAGTGACCATGCAAAGGTGATCTTTATATATCAAGTCTTGGAGACAATATACTTTTACTGAAATGTGACTTTTTTTTTATTGTTTGTGGAATGAAAAGAATAGATTAAGCTTTTATGTTACTGAATAGTCAGTAATGTTTTTTAGGGTTTCACAAAATCAAAGCTAACTACATCTCCATGTTTAGCTTCCCAGGTATTTCTGTTTGTATCTTCATATTAGTGAGAATCAAAGGCTTTAACTAATTGGTTGTCTCCCTTTCTTATCTTACCTACAGTTTAAATACTTAAACTTCAATATGGCAAATTAAAATTATAATGGGGACTTCACCAGGAGGCAGAATGGATGGCCTACACTGTATGTTGCTTCTTCTGCCCAGTCTGTTTCCCTGCCTCATATCACACTGCAGAAACACAAATTAGATGGAGCTTAAGGCATCTTCCTCATTGTCTTGAGCAGAGAGCAGGACCCGAGTGTTGTGTGTCCTATCGTGCTGGGCTGGATCTGCAACTGTTACTGCAGGCCTGCTTCCTGACATGAGATAACAAAGGGAGCAGAACTTTCCAAAGATCATGGCAGTAGGAAAACTGAACTGATAACAATCCAGCCTCCACAGTCTCTGCTGTGTCTTCTCATTCTATAGGGAAGGATTTGGAATTTTTGGGAGCCACCACCCCCAGCAGCACCATCGTTTTTTCAGTTACCTGGGGCAGCCAGATGTACTTCAGCTGTAGCAGTGCTTCAGTTCTCTCCAAATCTGCAAAGAATAATCCCTCAAAGGGAGGCAGAGCTCTCAGTCTTTTTAATTAGAATTGCCAAGAAATGTAGAAGTAGTTTTGATCCTTCTTGATTATTGTCCAACAAGAACTGGGTTATTCTGAAATAATACTGTATTAGTATGGTAAGTTCCAAAACTGTGTCCTGCTTCATGAAACATGCCGATTTTCAGTAATTGGCATGGAAAAACTGGGATCCTGGGAGACTTATGGAATGTTCTATTTTATTCCCAAAGTAGTTGGTCTTTTCTTAAAATGCAGATGCTCTTTGGAACTTATTCAGTATTCATTAACTATGTTTTCAAACCTTTACTCATGTTTTAACTCATATTAACTTATATAACCATAAATTTTAATTCAAATAAAACATAAATGCTTCTTACAGCTAAGTTCATCAAACATGAACATAGTTTGTATATCACAATCTACAAGTTTCTGTTTAAAGTGGCAAAATGATGGTTCATATTCACACCAAAAAGACTTCCTGACATTTTATCCAACTGCTGGTTACCTGTTTCATGGATATTAAATGGAAAGACTCATTAACTGTGCTCTATATTGTACTTTATTTAAAAATGAGATGGAATTATTATGTGTCCTAGGAGGTTTATAAAAGTTATAAATGTAGATATCATTTAACCTGTATCTTGGACTACAAAAAAAACCCCAAAAAATACCTCTTCCATTATGTACTCATTGCTGAAATATTTTCTTAAAAATGACATGAGTTTTACAAGAGTAGAAAATAAAACTATTTAAGCTTGCCTGGTATTTGAAATGCCTTTCAACATAGGCATATTTATAGTGTTATTTTTATGGAGCTAAACCTAAGAATAAAACTTGCCAGACAATTCATTGACATTCTGTCAAATGCTAAATTGAATTGAATTTAATTTAATTCTTACATTCTTCTAATTTTAGTCATTCAGATTTGAATAGATTCATTGTCAGTTTTGGCTTTTATTGATAGAACATGTTTCTGCTAGTTTTATATAACCATTCTTGCTTAACAAATTCTAGATTAAGATATTTTTTTGTTAAAAGTCAAAAATAAATATATTGACTGGCAAAAGAGCTGAATATTAATATAGCCTAAATGAAATTTATAGAAATGTCATTTGTCTGTTTTTCTGGGCCAGGAATGAAATTACTGCCTAGTAACATACTGAACTTCATTTTAATAAGGTTTTGAATGTGAAGTACTTTTCTGTGTTGGATCAGAGACCTCCTGGAATCATCCAATACTAAACAGATGATAATAGAGCTGAAGCAGTGGATGAATTTGAGGAATTGCTCATCAGCTGACTAACAAGCTGTGAGCAGTTTCCTGTGGAGTAATGGAATTATTTAATATTTTAGGCAGCACTGCTCTGCCTAAAAAGAACATGGTGTATGACCTCTTCATTTGTATTATCTTGTGGTTGGATAAACACTGAAATTAAGTAATTTCTATTGGCATATTGATGTTATAGGACACATTCCTTGGAACAGTGGAAATGCTGAAACACTCAAGCAAACGAATCTCTAAACCGCTTACCCTTCCAAAGCCTGAGTCAAGATCAGGTGCTGTCTTTCCCAATATACTAATACCTCTGTGTTGGTGCAAATTTTTCTGACCAAAATGCCTTTGTATAATATATCTTTCTAAATATACTTAGATCTCCCAGTTAAATGAAAGTGATCTGTGATGTTATGCATAGACATTTTCTGGCATATTACTGAATAAGACAAAAAGAATTCATCATCAAACCATCCACTTTTACTTTAGAGCCTCAGGGTTGTATCTGCACAGTATTCCATGCTTATTCCAGTATAATCAGAAAATTTAGCAGAATGATTATTTGTAAAGTTGAGTTCAGACAAGAAATATGTCATTCAGTATACAGATTGTGCTCATCATCTATTATTAGACAATTACCTCACTTTCATAACCTATTAATTGTCTTGATAGCTGGTAGTCCAGAAATTTTCATGGACTAAATTTCTTAAAATTAATTCTGAAATTATTTTGTTCTTATTTCAGCAGGCAGTTGTGAATTTACCTTTGAAGAAAAGAAATTGCTTATAGAAAGCATTTATTTTATGTTGAAAGGACCTTTTTGAATGCCTTATAAAGATGCTTGTATTTGTTCCTGAAAGTATAGAATTCTCTCACCTTTTCAGTAGAAACTTTTCTCTATTTCAGTCTAGTGTTGATTGGTTGATAAAAAGCAGTTTTGGCAGGGTCTTAGCACCTGGTAAGAGTAAAATCTAGGAAATTCTAGGACAGAGCATAGAATTTCCTATGAAAACCAGTCATATATATGCTCCTGATTGCTTCTGCTTTGCCTTTAGAGTAGCACAAGAGTGTGCAAGGCACTGTTAATCTTAAAAATCCGTAATTGCTCATGAAACACAGAACTAGGTCTGTGTGGGACTCATTTCTGTGACGTACCTGGCACGAAGAATTAGCCAGAAGTAATTACAATAACTGTTAATTATTCTGTCACCTTTGAACAATGAAGTTCTTCTTTCCCCTGTGTGTACTAGCCAAAACAGTGGAATGACTTCATGTAAGAGGGAGCATTATTTCATCATTTGCTCCCATCTCCTATAGACTACATAATTTGCCATAGGACCTTCATCACCTTGTTCCTAATCTTGCTGTTGGAGCTGGAAGTAGCATTTGGGAAAACAAGTAGTCTTGCTTTAAAGATTTCCAGTAATGGCTAGGTGGTTTCTGTTTACAGAGAAAGTACATTGTGTATCTCAAGCTCCGTCACTATATGGATGAAGGTCTAATGTATTATTTTACTTGTTTAACTTTTCCATAGCAACTCAGCAAGGAATTAGTATTTAGGAGAATGTATTTTTACTTTTAGTTACATTTACTTCAATAGGTATTTTGTCCTTTTGTAAAAAGACTGGTTATGAGATAATTTTTCATTCTATCCTCTGTTGTCACCAGTTGTTCTTCATAAGTGGCAACTGTGAAGAAAATCTTCACCTTGTAATCACTATTGCTAATCACTAAAAATTCAACAAACATTAGACAAAACTCTATTGAAGAACAATAGGAGAAGTACTAAGTTTAGACCTTATGCAAAGTTTATATAGTCTCTCATTTTTGCCTGAAGACCACAAACAAAAATTCCTTAAACTTTCTCTAAATCTGTTAACAAATTCAGTGGCAGAGTGTACAAAACCATGGACAGCAAATACTAATACAACATTGGTGCTTAAGTTTTAAATGTGTTGGGTTTAGTATGAAATCACTGTAGATGGATACAGTTGTCATCAGTGACTGTTCATGTGATAACCTGCATCTGTTATGTGGGTTCAGGGTGTACAGACCCTCACGGAGCAAATGCTGTATTAAATATTAATGCCTGAAGCCTGAGAAAAAAAGCAAATCAAAATGGCCTAGTTAAGGCTACCTGCTTGCTTTCTTTGGTAAAACAGAGTGTGTTAGACTACCATCTGTGCCCACTGCAAACAGATGGGCAGCAAATGGTATGATTTGCATAGTCCTCTTAAAAGGAAGTAAATTGAATCAAATGCTGTGGTGTTATCATTTTTTTTTAATCTATATCTCTGTCGGTTGTTGCTCAGGATGTTGGTTATGTTCAAGTAACTTTCTGGCTTTGGAACACACAGCCACCTCATTTGTGTCTGTTTAGTTTTCCATAACCTCCAGTGTTCATTAGGGCAAGAGTATTATTCTGTCTCAATTTATTCTCTCTGTAGCTTTTTACCAGGTGGGTTTGTAAACAGATCAGCTCCTCCTATTCCCATATTTGTCATGCTTTTGGCTGAACTGGTGTCTGTACTGGTAAATGGGTCTGAAACACTGGCCCCTGTGAATATAATTGATTCTATGCTTCACTTACTTCCGAGGATTCCAGTTTTCATTCATTGTTGCCTTTCTTGGTTTATCTATATGTGTCAGTGAGCTTACTGAGGTTTATGACTACCTGGGAAAAAAGAGGAAGCCCACTGTAAATACAACCTTTTAATGTTGGGGGTTTTTTTACTACTGCATGAAGTACAGCCTAAAAATGCAGATCTTTCAGTGTAGCTTCCTGGCAATATGGAGCTTTTACAGAATAATAACTAAATTACTTCTCTTTTGGAGACAAATTTAGCGCTAGATAGTTTCTGTTTATCATTTTATGTGTGTATGTGTCTGTGTGCTTGTGTATATATGCATATGCAAAAGGAAGTTTAAAATTATTGATATTCCACAAATAGAATATGAAATTATGCATCTACATGTGAGCTAAAAAATCTTGAAGGTCCACTCCCATCCAAGCCAAGCCACTCTATGATTCTGTTTTTGGGTGTCCTGGTTTGAAAGGACAGGTGTCTGCCAGTAAGGGCAGAAGTTTCCCTTTTTGGAATAGACTTTGGTTCCACTCCCCCCCCTCCCAAGTATTATAATTATTTGAATCAAAGACTCTGAGGCAGAGATAAGGGAGGTGGGAATAACAGCTCTTTTACTAATATATCTAACTGTACAAACAGAAAACAATAACAGTTAAAATTGCTAACAGAACGAAATAGATAACTCGGTGTCAGTCCCTTTAGATGCAAGCACGCTGTTTCTGTGCTTAGTCCAGAGCCCGGATCTGCCAAAAGGCAAGCGGGAACGAAGGCAGGAGGGAGGGGGGAGGGGCGGCAACGGCCATGCCGGTCCCAGGCAGGAACAGGCTGCAGCGGCGGCTCCTCGCTCACCGTGTGTGTCCGGGGGATCAGCTGTGTCCGCAGAGGCAGAAGGCTGGAACGGGGCAGATGCAGGGCAGGTGGTCGCAGAGGGTCTGGCTCTGCTGTGCTCGACCGCGTGGCTGAACGATCCCGCGCGTCCTCCTCCCAGCTCGCCGGAAACACGAGTGCCCTCCCAGAAGCCTCAGAGGCCCCTCCGGGGGCCGTCCCCACCCACCCCTTTGTCTGGACCCATCAGAGACCCTGGGTGTAACCTGGCCAGCTCCATTGGCATGATAATGGGAAAAATTCTTTCAATTGACACAGTAACAGAAAAACACTCAACCCCGAACATTTGGTTATTTGTGAAACGTTGCTGGAGTCAGTACCTCTGAGTATCTGCTTTTCACAATGTACTCCTTCAGGTTTTGGGTTGATTGAGTTCAATCACACATTGACCATATCTGTATTCTGTTTCTGAAACAGATAATTATCAAAATGACAAGGACCTTCAAAGGCACTCTTATTCAGAAGAGATGAAAATATGTAGCCTTATGAGTTTTGCATATTCTCATGGTATCTGCAAATACTTTGGAAAATAAAATGGCTTCTAGTATATAGAGTTGCCATTAAATACAAGCTATCTATGGGGAAGAAATCAAAGATTTGCCAAAAGCAAATTTTTGAGCCAGTAACGATAATGAATATTTAACTGTTCCTGAGATTGACTCTGATGTAATTTGTATATGCGTGAACAGATAAATCTATGTCGAGGGAAATAAACAAAATGAAGGTCATTGTAGACCAAAATCTCATGTTTACTGTGCCAAAAAAATTGCATTTATGAAAGATTTCACTTATAGCATCCTAAGATACCAGCCAAGTGTAGCAGTAGTTCACTTTTTCATAGTGGAAAGAAAAAAAAAGGATCTATTTATTTAACCAGCTGAATGAACTCCAAACATAATGAAGCTCATTATAAAACTGAATCCTTCTATGTTCAAAACAAAACTCACAAAGATGTTGTTTAATGAATCAGTGCCCAGTGAATCTACAGCAAATAGAAGGTCATAAAGGTCAGAACAGGTTGTGTGTCCTTTGTAAGGAATTCAGCGAGCTCTGCTACAAGTAGTTGACAGAATGGAGCTTTGTAGTGGGTGCTTATATTTTGAAGAGCAATGGAGAAGTCTCAAAAACCAAAACCAATATGATTCCTAATTTTCTGTTGTAATAAATAGGTAGTGCACACATGTATTAAAAACTATATTGAATATAAGAAATTTAAAAATGCAATCTATGTTTTTACATTCTATTAAAGAATCTATTACCAAGATGATGTGTGGCTTTGGTTTTGAGATTAAAAAAAAGTTGAGCACACATTCTAGACTATGTATGAAAACACACAAAAACTATTCAAAGCTAAGAAAATTGCTGGTGACATGAAAATAAAGGAGCTCAGAGTATTTTACTTTTGTTTATGAAGAAGATGGATAAGATACAGCCTTCAAAGCAGGAAATTTCTCCTAATATGAAGGCATTTAATTTAGCATAGAAAGGTGTAATGAGATGCAAAGGTTGAAACTAAAGCTAAATATATTGATTTTGCATATAGCATGACATTCTTAATAGTGAGGATAACAAAACACCAGAGCAATACACTTCAGAAATCAAAATACAGAATATCTCATGTAAAGAGAGAAAAAAATCAATTTGAACCCCAGTTTTGTACTTAGGCATTTATTTAGTACTTAGTACTGTGGCATTTTTTTGTACCAGAATATGCACTGTCCTTAGTTGATAGAAAATTAATGTATGTGAGACTTGGAGAAACTCCATAAGGGAACTATAGAAATACATATTCCAAGAACTGAAACTATGTTCAGAACTACAAATCTAGGTACTAAAGGTACTGTCTCCATAATTGCTATCTTTTGACAAGGCCTGCCTTGTGACACAGATACAACTTAATAACCTTCTGGTTGGTTTAGTTGCTCAATGGTGTGGTTGAATTCTTTGATCATTCTAGTACTTGATGATTTAGATAAATCCATGGGTGATAAATCACTCAATACAGTGGAATAAGTCTTCAGCAAGAAAAAGCTGTCCTATATTTGGGTTACACCCTAAGTCAATTCTGCAGTTGGTTTATGTAATAGAGTAACAACAGCCCACAAGCATCTGCTTTTAGGGGGCTGTATAGTCCTACTCAAACATGTACCACTCAGTGCAGACCAGATGACAAGGACTCAGAGCAGCAATGCTACTTTTGCAGCACCCTACAGTTCCCAAATATTTTAAAGGAGAGGCTGTAAATGGAGATTTCCCATTTTTATGTGTACCATTTCAATAAAATAGTAGATATGAGACCGTGGCATGGTTTCTGCTTGATAATTATAACCCTCTACTTTAATGTTCATTTCTGTACATAGATTGCTCTTAGTAATGGAAGAAATTAGTTAAGTACTCAAAAAAAGTTAGAGCTGCTTATTTACGTAGCTTGGTGTAATTTTCCTCTGTGGTAGAGTTTTGGTTTTGAAAAAGATTCTGTATGATTTAGGAGTTTTTACTTGACAGGGGATATCTGCCATCTGCCTTGGAAAGAGATTCTTTATGACACCGTATCTTCACTTCCCTGCCCCTGCAAAGACGAATGAACCAGACTGGAGTCCTTGTAATTGCCAAAATATTTAATCTCCCACTACTAAAGAGTCGCTGTCTTAATGAAGAAAAACATGCCCTACTTCATTGCCTTCTGATCTTAAGAAGTTAAATACCTGCCTCAACTTCATGAGTCAATTCTGAAGTATCTGCACTTATGGTTCTCGGTGAATACCGAAGACTTGCAAATCTTTGGATTCCATTAGTACTAATCTCTGAGAAGAATGAGACACATCAGACCTATGTGTATCTCATAGTAAAAATGAGTCATGGAATAAAAAAGCTGTGGGGAAAGCTGTGGGCTACTGTGGAAAGTGGTCATAGATCATGCTATGAAAAGATTTGGTCATTGTTACCTTTCATCATGAATGTAATCATTCACTGGAAACTTTGATTTCCAGGATGTAAGAGTGTAAATTCTTGGTTACTAATGTATTATGCTGTCATAGAAGTCTGCATCTTGGAAGATTAATCCAAGTACTGTCATCTTAGCAACTGATTTTTCCCCAAGTAATTATAAGCTTGGGTATATCAGAATGTTGAAATACTCAGTGAAAAAGTGTTGTTGCATACAAGTGAATAAAGAGAAAAAAAATCCTGTTTCACTCTCACAGATCTTAAAACAAGGATTAAATGTCACTTTTCTTTCAGGATGTTATTACTGTCACACTTTCACTGCTTGATGCACTTAACTCTAATTCTACTTGTTTTCCTCTAGATCACAAAAGACACCCAGACTTAGTTTTTAACTTTTTCCCCTTTATGTATAAATTAGGATAATCTCACATGGCTTTGAAGGCCCCTGGGTGATCCAACATACTGACAAGAGAGAAGATAGTGACTAGCTTTTATTCTTGAAACCTGTGGTGTCTACTTTGCAGCATTTCGGTGTAGTGGTCCCCACCTTTAAATATCCTCAGAGATACTCCATTCTCTCTGAAAGCAGAATCATCATTTAATAAAAAGGCAAAAGTAAAAAGAATAAAATCAGTCCAAAGGCCTGAACTCTAGCTACTTCTTCTGCTGTATATCCTGTTGTAATACACTGCTATGAAAGGATTTTAGGAGATAAGGTTGTACTTCTTCATGCTTGGCAGCAAAACAGAAGATGGGCCCAGAAGATGGGCTCAAATGCCAAGAACACATGCCAAGTCATCCTATGTCTTCAGCTCCTTCTGCTGGAAGGACCTCACTGCAGCTCCCAGAATGTTTGAAAACCACCAGCAGTCAGTGCTAAAGCTGCTATTTAAGCATCAGTTCTCACTTCAAGGCAACTGGCCAGAATGAAGCAGACAGCACAATTTCTCTCTTATTTTAGTAATTTGTGAATACTTTAGTAATTTGTATTTCAGGGTGAACACTGATGCATATAAATGTGAATTTTTGGAGAGTGTTTTGTTTGTTTGAGATATGCCGAGTGAAATCATCCTCTTTGTTAGGATGGTTCCTAGAAAACTGACTTAGCTGACACACACTTAATCAGGGCAAGGCATTTGTAATTTTCATTAAGGACAATCACTCAGTAGTGCCATGTATTTGTACTGAGTGTTAAAGTCAGGTGAAAAGAAAAGCACTTATCTGTTAAAAATTCCAGTTAGGTTGAAATCCCAGGTGGGCTGGTTACTTGCTTCATTGGTTTTGGTACTTTGTCCCATATTACAAGAAGTTGTTGTTAAGTGTTAAAAAAGAGCACCACAGAACAGCCATTCAGAATGGACCAGAGGATTACCATCAGCTCTTAGAAACTAGACTACAGTACATTTTTATTGTCCATTTTGAAAGATGAAAGCTTTTGTTCTTTTATTAGTATGATTGTATCCATGACTACAGTTTGGGAACAAGCAGCAAATGGAGTTACATCTTTTTCTCTCCCTTGATGTTCTATAATGTAGTTTTGGTATTTTATACCAAACTTTTCATCTATAAACACCAGTTTTCTAAAACTCTAGCACCATTTTACAAATAGAGAAATGAAGGCTCAGATGAGAAAAAAATATTTTTTCCCTAACACTATCCACTAGACCACTAGTTGACAAAATCAAGAGTAAAGTTCAGGTCTCTCAAGGTCAGTGATATCCATTAAGCTGCTTGTTTAACAATTGGAAGAGCAATTGCTTCATACTTGGAACTTCTAAACCTCAAATTTGCTAATTATACTGGATTATAATGGATTCTACTTTCTGGAGGCCAATATTAGAATGGTTTTCTGTACATCTTTTTCCCTGTGAAAGGGGAAGTAAAGATTCTGACATTAACTGCAGCTAAAATAAGTGGACAGTTGGCTCACTTGGTCAGGGATTTACGATATATTATTATCATTGTATATTACAAATAAATCAACCTCTGTGTTGTAAAATCTTATTTCTAATCATAATCCTGATATTTTTAATATGTGCTGTTTCATATTTTTCACACAATATGGTTGCTAATAATATATTTCATATTTCTCCTTTTCCTTTAATTTTGATCTTCAGTAATTTTCTGGAAAAACAGTTTATTGTTAAAGTCTCTGACTCAGATGGGAAAGGCCATCATCCTCTAGATTAGGGAGATGACAATTTACCATGCACAGAGAAAAGACCTGAAGAGACCAGATCAGAAGCTACATTCTTTATATGTCTAGTCTTGATAAATACAAAAATCTGGTACATTAATGTGTTATATAAACCAATAATGTATAAGAAAAAAATTTAAGATGCTTCCTGATGAATTTATGTGTTAATTCATGTACTTTGTTTCACAGGGAAAAAAAATAGGCAAAAACAGGTCACTCACAATTGCACGTGTTTCAAGCATGTTGAATAGTGGAATGTCAGCATGAATTCTTTTGTTTTACAGAAAGCAAAAAGAATTGAGGTTAATTAAAGGTTAATTGGAGCTTAATTGTTAGTTCTTTCTTTCCCTCTTTACTTCTGGTGATAACAGGAATGTTAGAATCCTTGACTTTGATGGCAACAGATTGGGCAGGCCTGGTGTTGATTGCTACTGCCAACATGAAAGTGGTGCTGCAGTTCTGCAGCTCCAGTTCTTGATCAATGAGGTAAGGACATATTTACTCAGATTCTTCTGTATAAATTTAGTTGAAAAAATCAATTATGTTATTGTAATTGAGTGATATAACTTCTCCCATTGACAAATTGTGCCAACAATAAGTGGTGTACATCTAGAAGACATTCAACCTACAGCCTTTTAGAAGAATATTTATGGGACTGTACTCAGGAAAAAATATTGCCTTCCTATACATCAGTTTAAAGTACTGAACAAAAGACAGTCGATACATGAATGTGTGTAAAATGATGTAAAATCCATTAAGTTACTAAATATGCTGCACAGTCCTGGTTCAAATAGAAATTAATAAATGAGCTAAATCTTTCTGTTAAAATATATTGATGGTTATTGGCTGAAAACTCAATAGTTGGGGATATGCTATTACATGAAGCAATGAAAAGACATTGCAGAGATCATCAATCAAACCATCATGCTTAGTCTTTGTAAATTATTTGTCAAAATCAAATTTGACAACATGAAGAAACAGTGCCAGATTATAGTATGCTCTGTGCAGAGGGTTCTGAAGATGGGAATAGGCAAGAAGACTTTCTTGTGAATACAAATCAGAGGGCTTTCTTTTCAGGACCTTAGAAGTTGGCCAAATCTTCAGTTTTGATTAATTTTCTCCCATGCCATAAGGAAACCCTTTTGACAGTTTCAAGTCCTCTTTGTAAACGAGGAGATCTTAGAACTTCCCGGGGAAAGAGATTTAGTTTTAGTTTTATGGGGTTTTTTAAACCTGAAGAATATTTATTTTTTTCCTACAACACTTTGGAGAAAATTAACTGAACCACGGACACTGAGGAAGGAGGACCGAATCTTTGGAAACAGTCCAGTGAAATTCCTAATAGGAATGCAGGGATGAGAACAGGAAGGACAAAGTTTGAATCAATATTTTTTCTTTTCATTGGGTCACCAGTGAACCCCCTAATACAAAGGATTAATTTGATTTCTGTAGAGGACAGTTTTTCTGACTCTTTGGGAGATGAGCATTAAAGTATGGATTGCACTGTATTAAAGAAGTCTCACCTCCATACACTTCATTTGCATAGATTGGTGTTGAAAAGAACATTTGCTAGAATTAGAGAATTTTATCAGTCAGTCCATAGATCGTAGGAACTAATCTTTCCAGTTGCATCCTTGCCCTTCCTCATATAAAGTATTGCCTTGTGTTTGGGCAATCTGTTCCTCTCTGTGATGGGAATACACAAGGGTAGATCTGTGCCTGGTCTGATCTGAGGTGTAAATGTAGTAAACCACTGCAGGAGCAGTAGGAAGCTTCCCCTGCAGGTAATTTTCACGGGTCATCAATATTCTGTGATGAACAGATAGGCAGTCAAAAGCAGGTAGAATAAGTTCACTCCAAGCTTCTCAGTCAGATAGAGGCCTGGACTTTGAAAGGTGACACTTTTTTGGGATACCACAAGCAGTACCAGACTTCAGAATATTCTGATCTGTGCTCTTATCCTTTATCCTTTAGTTATATCTTTCACACTCACCTTGGTACAAAGCTTTATTTTGAATTTTAAATTGATGGAGTTTTAATTTAACTTTGACTGATCTTCTACTAATTTAAAATGTTTACATTTACCAGATCAATTCAATTGTGTGTGATTTATAGTAGAATATTTTTGTTTTTGAAGAAAGTAATGATTTTTCATAAACTGTCAGTTTCACAGGTAGTTCTTTAGCAGTAAGTATCACATAATAATAAGACAGAATCTGTAGAAAAATAACGTTGCTATATTTTGTATCTGCTCTAGGGTGCTTTGGTCAGTGCATGTGCAGATGATGCTCTTCATTTGTGGAACCTCCGACAGAAACGACCAGCTATTCTACATTCTCTGAAATTTAACAGAGAAAGGTAAGACTGAATAACACAAAATAGAGATCTCATTACAAAAATAACACTTGCTGGGTTTCTTAGAATACATTTTGCCTTTCTACAGGTGGATATAGTTTTGCCTTGAATATTTTTCTTTCAGGTTTGTTTCTATGGAACAGAAACTTCACTTTCTCTTTATGCAGCTTTCTCAGAAATAGAAAAACTTGGTCATCTTTCTACCAGAATGTTCTTCATTTTACTTCTTTTTGCATTAACTGCTGTGAACAGTAATTAATTTTTTCTTCAACCTGGTCACAAGCACTCACTTTCAGCTGCACTATTGTTCAGTAACAGAGTATTTCAGCTGGCTGTATGAGGGAAATAATTATTTCTTTACCTTGAAATAATTTTATTTTTGTAAAATACTGGAAGTTTAGTAGCAATAGGTTATGAATTTGGGAAACTCTGGTAAGTGTCAAGTGAATCAGGGTGTTTGTCTAAGTTTTATTTTATCAGTACCTAATTGTAGGAATCTGTACTGAGAATAGATTAAATGAGTGGTTGTAATTTTCATGCTCAAATGGACCTGGGTGCTTGAACCTGTATTTAGTCAGCCAAGTAAAACTTGTAATGATGTTAGGAAACTTCAATGCTGCGCATCTATTAATAATGAAAAAAAGTTCCAAGTTTCTATTAAGGAATTAGGGCAGTAGTCAGGAGACCAAGATTCAGTGCATATATACAGCAGTTGTTTTTAACTGGAAATTTAACTCATTCTCTTAGCATGTGCATTCAGTGTTTATTAAGGTGCAGCAACTTTTTTTGATATGTATATATTTGCTTGTGCAGTGGAGTAAGATCCCAGTATTTCACCAGAGCTGTGAAATGAACAGATTCATCAAATCATTAGCTGCAGCAAGTCTGAAAATTATTATGGAAATACATTTTTCTTTGTTGTTTATTGTCCAGATGCAAATCACATTTGCGCTAAAATGTCACCGAGGTGCATGATTTGTAGTAGGAAATACTGTGTAATAATTTAGGAACTATTCAGCCTGAGTTTATAACCTATAGCAAAAGTGTATCAAATGCTTTGGGGCTGTGTGAGGGAAGATGGAAATGAAAAATTATGTGTGCATATCTAGGTGCTTATGAACAGTAAGCTGCCATTTTATGTATGGTGAAATGTTTGAATCTTGGTATTCTCATCAGGTAGGTGCATTATTCACAATTTGTCATTGATAAATCTAAATGTCATAGAAGTTATTCCAGTACATCTTGATCATGTTTTCCCAACCAGCAATCTGACACAAAGCCTAAGCAATCATTGCTGATAAGAATGCAGCCTCTGTTCATCTCTGCCTTCTTTTCAGAGAATTAACCTGTTAGCTTGGTCAATATTTTATCAGCATTTCTTGCTAAGAGAAACTCTCACACATTTGCACTTTGCTAAGAGCAAAATATTTCTCATCACACTTGCCTAATTTTTTTTCATCTGACACCCTAAAACATTGGACAAAATATTTGCGAGTCGTTTAGAATACTGGAAAATTTTGCTTAAAACCGTATTTTCTCTACTGACATTTTTGAACTGATGTGCAAGTAAGATCTGAGAATGTAAGTTATTTGTAACTAATGCATAGCTAACTATACTGTCTTTTATCAAAATCTAGTAAGTTGTGAGCAAAAAATTGCTGTTATGTTATTCTTTTATGTATATTTTGTTTTACTGGTTCAATTGCTGCATTTTAAATAATTTTATTAGCACATTAAAGGCTGTGAGGCAATTATCCTGCAATATAATTGTCAAAGAAGTAAGTTCAGTTTTAAATTTAAAAAGTCTTTGGCTATTATTCACAATGCACCAGTCATCATGTAGTTGAATTGTTTAATTTGCAATTTGCTTCTTCTTCTTGACATTTAAGATTTCAGGATAATTTACTAAAATCTTGTCTTTAGCAGTGTTTCTGTATAGGTTTCTGCAATTGCTTGAGTCGAGTTTCCACAAGTGCATACATATATATATCCCCTCTATCCCTCCCACAGAAGTAAAAAAATGTTTGTTCTTTTCTTTGGATGCTGGTAAAAACAGAGTTGTAAAGAGCAAAGAACACTTAAATGCAGTAGTCTTTGACATATAAGATTCAGTATTAAGACACTGAATGGCTTATGAATAATAATTCACTAACAAAGTGTACCTTTATGGCCATTAAATCAGAGTTTACAGCTTCTCCAGATCTAGTTTTTTATTCTTCTGACCTACTGTTAATAATGATGCAACACAAGCAATAATAATTCATAATTCACTGTTCCTTTACTAAGTGTATATTTGGAACAAGTGTAGAAGGAGCACTAAAGAGACTTAATGGCAAAGAGATATTTTCTGTTGTAATTTCGGTGTAATGCTCTGGATTTTTTTGGACAAGCAAATTATACATTTTTGCCAAAATATATATATTTATTTTATATGAAGTAATCATCTTAAGTTTTTGCTATAATTAGAATGTAATACAATGCATTAAGAACTTTCAAGAAAATACATATGTAAGCAATGTGTTTTGGTGCTTGGCTCCATACCAGGAGCTGTAATGATAAGACAGTTACTCAAACACATGTTTGACAATAGCATATGGTTGATAATACATGATTTATGGTTTCTTTTACAAATAGGGTAGACAGGTAAAACATTTTAAACTCTGTAAACATTCTATAAGAATTACCTCAGTGTTTCTGAAGGTCAAAATTGTGGACACCTCCCACATGTTAGTACCTCTTTTTCCTTTGTCAATGTCATAGCAAATGCCAGATTGATCTTCAGTAGGCATTTTAGGCAAAATAAATAACTCAGCTACTGGAACACTGTTTCTATCTGCTGCAAAGAGCATTAGGATTAAGCAAAACAACTGGAAATTATTATAGGCTGTCATTATTTTTAATATAATCAAAGCAGACTTTAAATATACAGCAACTTACAGATTCTCATTTAATTATAAGTGCAACTGGGGTGGGAAAACCAGCAAGGATTGCAATGTGAAATCCAGGTTCTATAGCCAACAGGCACTTGATTCACTTAGGAACACAGTTCATCTCCTGTCATTCCGAAGCTGAGCTGGTTCAGTTTTGTTGACTGACACAGGGAACAGCCCTCCTCTCTTCTTTTAGCCATTGCTGACTGGTGTGTGACAAATAAGCCAACAGTGCTGCAGCAGCTTATCCAGTGACACATGAGTGTTGGGTCTTTAAATGCATGTGCATGCCCTCCATGCCAATGCCATGACAATGCCACAAATACCCTTCTAAGGGGAATCACCAGACGACACAATCCGTATAACTAGCTTTGAAATTCTCAACACTTTCTTCAGTGTTAAGGGTATGCTGCACAGAGCAAGAGGGGCCTTTCAAGTGGGCAACTTTCAGAGCAGCTCTGTTAACTGTAACTCACTATTAATTATAAATTTGACTCTGACAGTTGTGATCTTGCAGTATTTGAACAAGATGATTGAGAGTATTACTCCAAATGCTTGAAAACAAACTAAAACAAACCAAGCCCAAACAAAAAACATCGGTGTTTTTGAAATAATGCAACTTTTCTTGAGTCTGTATTCTTTCCTGACAGTAGCTGAATCTTACTTTATTTGCCTTACTGTATCTTCACAGGATTTTATGCCCTGTGTTAAGGGCATTTTAAATGCTTCCACTCTCCTTTGCAGATAAACCTCATCAAAATGACAGCAAGAGTCTATTGAGTGAATTCTGTGCAGTTGCAGCAGTACCTGTGTCTGTTCATTTGTTAGGGAACTTGTGGGTTAGTTAAAGTACATTCCCTGCCTCATTGGCTGTTCAAGGAACTGGATTCTTGTGGTAGCTTGCCTGCTTATAAATGAGCCTCCTGTTTAATAGTGTATAGCTGCAAACTCTGTTTATATACTTTCAAATTAATCAGAGGTTGTCATCAAGCAAGATTCTGTACGGTTGCATGGTCATGCTATACAACAAAACAGATTCTGATTACATGGTCTGGTCTAGCATTCAACTATTGCAAAGCACCATATAATCTAAATATAAAGCAATATTTCACCATGAAAGTATGCTACAGTTTCTGGTAAGGATGTAAATTTTCTCAGATCAGTAATGGAAAAAAATGAGGAAACCAAAAGAAGCCATGCAATTGGCATTCCCTTCCACATTCTTGAAGATTTGCAAAACGTTCTTCTGGGGGCTTTTATTTGGGGTTTTGTTGTTGTTGGTATTAGCAGTTTTTGGTTGGTTGGTTTTATACATATAGTGTGGTCGTGCATCAGCATTTGCCACTTTTGAAAGAATGATGTTCAGGGGTTCCAAAACCCAATGTTTTCATGCAATTCTTGAGCTTGAAAAGATTCCTGAAGCTCTTAAAAACCTTTGTTCTAGGGGGCTATATCTTAGCACTGCAGAGCAAGATGATGAACATTGTCAAATGTCACTTCAGAAAGACAGAAGGCTGTAAAGATTCTTCACTCAGACTGACATGGAGACTGTCTTGGTTATAAAATTAAATCAAGCAAAAGCATTTTGGTTTTTTGTTTTTTGTTTTTTGGGGGGTTTTTTGGTTTGTTTTGGTTTGGTTTGTTTTGTTTTGGTTTGGTTTTGGTTTGTTTCTTTTTTTTTTTGTTTTCTACACAGGTTAGCTTAACAATTAACAAAGAGCAAAAAAGCAAAACAGATTTGCTCATTCATACCAAGAATCAACAGGTTTGATATGACAGATTTGTGAGACTGTGCAGTCTCCTGAAATAGAATAAAAATTCACATAATTCTTAATTTTTTTTTTTTTTATACACATATGAGCCTTCTAGTGGAGTGGAACTGAAATGATCTCTTCAGTCTAGTTCCCCAGTTGCACACCAGAGAATTCATATACCTCCCTTTCTTAAATGAGCAAGTTGACAATGTTTTGCATTAAGGTTTACTGGTCCCCTATGATCCCAGTAACAAAGGCACTCAAAGCCCTGTAAGTTAGCATTCAAAATGCTATTTATTAGAACTTGAACTATAAAGAATGGCAGAAGAGCACAGGGAACAGAGATGGACTGATGGGTGATGTGGAGGTTGGAGGACACTTGGGGCATAGTGACCATGAAATTATAGAATTCTCAATAATTGGTGAAATAAGGAGGAATATCAATAAGATCTCTATCTTGGACTTCTGGAGGGCAGACTTTGGCTTATTTAAGACACTTATTCAAAGAGTTCCTTGGGAAACAGCTCTTGGAAACAAAGGAGTCCAGGAGAAATGGATGTGCTTCAAAGCAGAATTCCTGAGGGCACAGGAACAGATTGTCCCTGTATGCCGAAAGACGTGTCAACAAGGCAAGCACCCAGTCTGGATGAGCAAGGAGGTTTTGAATGAACTTAGAAATAAAAAAAAGATGTATCATCTTTTAAAGGAGGGACTGACTTCTCAGGAAATATTTAAGGGATCTGCTAGGGCATGCAGAAAAAAAATTAGGGAGGCCAAAGCTCTGTTTGAACTTAACTTGGCAACTTCTGTTAAAAATAATAAAAAGATTTTTAAAAAATATATTAATGGTAAAAGGAAGGGTATAACCAGCCTCTGTTCTTTATTGGATGAGGCAGGCAACGCTAGTAATTAAAGACGAGGAAAAGGCGGAAATGCTTAATGCCTTCTTTGCCTCAGTCTTTAGTGGTAAGACAGCTTGTCCTCAAGACCACTGTTCTCAGGGATTGGTAAGAGGTGCCAGGGAGCAGAATGGTCCTCTTGTTACCCAAGAAGAGGCAGTCAGAGAACTGCTGGGACACTTGGACATTTATAAATCAATGGGACCAGATGGGATACATCCCAGGGTGATGAAGGAGCTGGCAGATGAGCTTGCGAAGCTGCTCTTCATCATTTATCATGAGTCGTGGCTCACTGATGAGGTTCCAGATGACTGGAAACTGGCCAATGTGACACCCATTTACAAAAAAGTTAGAAAGGAGGATCCTGGTAACTGTTAGCCTGACCTCAGTACCAGGTAAGATAATGGAGCAGTTCATAATGACTGCTATCACACAGCACTTACAGGATGGCCAGGGTATCAGACCCAGTCAGCATGGATTGACAAAGGGTAGGTCATGTCTAACCAACGTGGTCTCCTTTTATGACCAGGTGACACACCTGGTGGATGCAGGAAAGGCTGTGGATGTTGTCTATTTAGACTTCAGCAAGGTCTATCTCCCACAGCACACTCCTGGAGAAGCTGGCAGCCCATGGCTTGACAGGAGCACTCTGTGCTGGGTTAGGAACTGGCTGGATGGCCGGGCCCAGAGAGTGCTGGTGAACAGTGCTGCACCCAGCTGGGGATCAGTCACCAGTGGTGTCCCTGAGGGGTCTGTTCTGTTTAATATTTTTATAGATGATATGGATGAGGGCATCAAGTCCTTCATTAGCAAATTTGCAGATGACACTAAGCTGGGAGCTTGTGTTGATCTATTGGAAGGAAGAAGGGCTCTGCAGAGAGACTTAGATTGGTTACATAGATGGGCAGAGTCCAACAGCATGAAGTTAATAAGTCTAAGTGCCGAGTTCTACATTTTGACCATAAAAAATCCCCTACAACATTACAAGCTGTGGACACTGTGGCTGGGTAGTGCACAGGCGGAAAGGGACCTGGGAGTGCTGGTTGACAGCTGGCTGAATGTGAGCCAGCAATTTGCCTTGGTGGCCAAGAAGGCCAATGGCATCCTGGCCTGCATTGGAAATTGTGTGGCCAGCAGGAGCAGGCAGGTCATTCTTCCCCTGTACTTGGCACTGGTGAGACCAATCTTGAGTACTGTGTCCAGTTTTGGGGCCCTCAGTTTAGGAAGAATGTTGAGAGGTTGAGGTGCTTGAACATGTCCAGAGGAGGACAACAAGGCTGGTGAAGGGCTTGGAACACAAGCCTTATGAGGAATGTTTGAAGGAGCTGGGGTTGTTTAGCCTGGAGAAGAGGAGGCTGAGAGGTGACCTTATTGCTCTCTACAACTTCCTGAAGGGAGGCTGTAGACAGGTGGGGGTCAGTCTCTTACAGCGGGCAGCAACTGACAGAACCAGAGGACACAGTCTCAAGCTATGTCAGGGAAGGTATGGGTTGGATGTTAGGAAAAAAATTTTAATTGAAAGAATAATGTACTGGAATGTTCTTCCCAGAGAGGTGGTGGAATCACCATCTCTGGATGTGTTTAAGAAAAGGCTGGACAAGGCACTTGGTGCTACAGTCTAGACTCTGAGTTGAGGTGTTAGGATATAGGTTGGACTCGATGATCTTAGAGGTCTCTTCCAACCTCATTATTCTGTGATTCTGTGATTCTGTGAATCTCACATCCCTGTAGATGCTGGGAGCCCTAAGTTGGGCATCGTCACACAGGCCTTTGGTGAGCAGGTAACCCATCCATAGAAAGTGTCACCCTATTTTTGTCATCCAATTTATTGTAGGATTTTATTGTAAGGAGACAGCTGTGTGCATTATTCCAACCATCAAACAGAAAGGACATTAACACTAAAACTTCCTTCTGCACTGTTAGTACAACCACCAAATGGGAGCTGCCTGCAGGCTTGTCAGTGACAACAAGTTGTCTGTGTTTATCCAGCTTCCGAGGGGTATGTGCAGCTCCACACAGCCTGGGGGCCACACTGCAGTCCCTGGCACCTACTTGGTGTCACTTGAGTGTGGATCAACTACTTCACATGCAACAGTTCCCCCACCCAGGGCCTTGCACTATTATATAACTACTCAAGTTGAAATCCACTGTTTGTTCTTCAAGAAAATTGTGGGATTTTTTTGTTTCACTACAAAAATAATGATTTTCTCTGCTTCCCTTTATAATTGTTTGTCTTCATTACCTTTTCTTTTCTTCGGGCCTTTTCCTCATATCAATTCTCTCTGAGCTGATGATTCATCAAGGAAACACTTTCTAAATAGGGTCCCATCTGTGCAGTGGCCATCGAGAGTATCATTTGCATTTGTAATCTCTGCAGGAATATGGTTACTGATGCATGCAAAAATTGCATAGTCTTTTTATGCTGCTTCATCTTACCAGTCTTTGTGGTCTTACTGCGATTGACTAATACACCCATTACACTTCTTTCCTGATGTATATCTAGCTGGCAGGGAATGTGCTGCTTTTCGGTGCAAGCCTTTAATAGTGGAAGCAGAGCAAGACAAGCAAAATTCAAATTATCTTTTCCCATCACTTCTGTATCATGAGCTCTAACCCTAAAGTGGAAGTTCTTTCAAGTTTGAGGCTGTGCCCTTCGCATTTTAAATTTAATCAAATTTCTTGTACTACTCATGCAGATTATCCTTCCTTTGTAATAGTGTGTGCCTAAGAGGTTTCATTAGTATTAGTACCAAGATCACTTGTGAAATTACAACAGCTACAAAACTTAATTCTTGAGAATCTCTCAAATATCCAATCTAAAAAATCATTTTTCAGTAAAACCAAGTGTAAAATAGACATTAAAAATAGAATCTTACAGTGATGTTTTTTGTAAGTGCTATATTGAGCATATTAACATATGATGAATTTCCTATACATAGAATATTCTGGAGTAGCCTACCTTTGGTGAACCTACCTTCCATATTTCACTATAGCTTTCAAAATTTTTCCCTTTGAAGGGCAAAATATCCAAACCTTGGTTAGTGCATATTTTTAAGTTTAGGTATATATTAAATAGTAATAACATTACAGTCAGAACACCAGAGATAACAACATGGCTTAATTTTATCAGGTTTAGTTTTTTATGCTTACCATCTTGGGTAGGATTTGTAACGCAATCTGAGAGTTGGTGCCATTGCAGAAAAAGTGCTGCAAGAGCTTAAGATGGCTATTCTAAAACCAGTTTGGTTTCGTTATGCTTAAATTACACAAAGGTAAATGTTACTCTAAACTAAGATCACAGAAGTCCTGATCATATTTTTCATTCTAGAATGTTAGAAGGATCTGTGTTTATATCCAGATCCAAACTTGAATTTAAGAATCTCTGTTCTTTCTAAATGGTGGCTTTTGCTGTCTTTCCCCAAAGTAATTTTTAGTCCATCAGGATTCTGCTAATATTATTATTGTCAGTTTCATTTCAATATTAGGTATTTAAATTCATTATGCCACAGTATCTGCTTTTATATGTGTTTGTTAAACAACTTCTCTGAGGGCAAAATGCCTCATGTGATACATCTGAATTACTTTTAGAGCTACCAGTTGTCTTTGATAGCAGAAGGGCAAAAAAATCCCTGAAAGATGACTTACAACCAATCACTTAACACATGTACACATATAACCATCATGGCCCATAGAGCTGCTGGAGAAAAATCTGTAGGTGGCATAATTACCTGAGGACTAAGCAACAGTACAGGACCTTCTGACCTGGCAAACCCCACTTTTCCAGTCTACATTTTTCTTTGGGTCTTTCCAGTTGTAGCTCCTTGTATTATTTCTCTGAGAAAAAATAATCTCTTCAAAATTCCATTTTGAAAAACATCTTTGTGAAGTTTTGTTTTTCCTTCAGTAGGGAAGAAAGACATGTCCTGGTTTATTAAAATTTTATGTCACCTGGCCACATGTGATTTTTTGCCTGAGTTTCTTCCTTCTGGAAAAAACTCCTTAGCAGAAGACATAATGTTGCTATATACTGTCAAATCTTACAGCATATGCTGAGCAGTGTCCTGTTTGTTTCTAATGCTTTGTAAAAAACAAAGCATGTTTCTCAGTAGATTTATGCTTTTTTAGAAAACACAGGTTAACATGTAATGTTGTTTTCACGTAGCAGCTGTGTTGTCAAATTGTTCTGAGTCCAGGTTTGGATAGCAAAATTTAAAATATATACTCACAGCTATACATTGAGCAACTGTTTCATGGTCTCAGTAATAAGAATTGAGAGGCCCAATACTGTAGTACAAATGCATCATATTAGACAACAGAAAAAAAACCCACAGGCTTTTAAAATGTATGCAAGTTCAGGCAGCATAAGCAGTCTATCAATCAAACAATCAGAATTCTCCCATTACAGTTATAATGTAGATATGGGAATTGCATGGTTTTCTCTTCTGAAGTTTTCAAATTAGAGTTTTGAGATATCTTTCAGATTTCTGTTCAGACCTTTTCTTTGACCTTTGTTATATTTCCAGTCATATCTTAGAGCAATGAAGAACATGCACCCGTTCAGTTGCATTAAGTAATTTGGTTCTTGGAAACCACACCACCTTCTTCCTGCCCAGACACATGTCAGCTTCGAGCCAAAACCCAGTGCAAAGATTAAGGATACTTTTCCTTCTGTCGCAATAAACTCTGGGCATTATTCCAGTAAATCAGAAAAAGAGCTAGTAATGTCAACATTGAGATTATATCATTAAAATGTACATGAGCAGGAAGAGAAGAGAGACTACAGATTGCAGAAAAACAAGGACAATTAATCACAGAGTCCCTGTCTACTGAAGCGCAACAAATAAGAACAGCTGGTCTCCAATAAGTCTACATGATTTTAATTGATGGAAGCTCTTAAGGAAAAAAACCATGCATACAAAGAAAAAGCATACACATGTAAAATTATTTTTTCTTTGAAGTAAATTTCAGTATTTCAGTGTTATCCTGATTTTAGTGTATCATTCTTAATAATTTGATTGATTTTGATATAAAATTGGGTTTAAACTTATTTTAGTAATAATGTATGATAAACACAGATTTTTGTATGCTGCAGCTAGCAGAGAGTGAAATATTAACATAACTTTAGTTTACTTTTCTAACAGCTCTGTGAAGTCAAGCTGTTAAACAAAAGATAAATTTCAACCTTTTATCTTTGAGCTAGGTCCCAATTTACTTTTTTAGAACAATGAGATTGGGAATCAAACACTGCATTTTTGATTTATGTATTCAGTGTTGGGGGAAGGGATGAGAGAAATTCTACCCTTAGGTGTTTGGGGTGTTTTAATGCAGATGCTACAAAATCAATGAAATAAACACATAAAAAACCTTCTCTTTTGAGAACATCATCTTCCTGTTCCAGTCTTTGTTATTTGGCTTTCTTTCATTGCTAAGAAACTTATGGCTCTTACTTTGTGCTCTGTGTTCTGTATTGCCCATCACTGTCACTGTGTTTGATATTACAACCCCATTTTTACTTAACTTTCAAAGAAATTTATGGAGGACAAATGAATTATTACAAATATGAAAAAGTGATTTCACAAGCCAATACACAAGAAAAATCATGTACATTGTCTTTCCTCTGAAGATGAAAGCAAGAGTCTGTTTTCCAACCCTGTTTGATTAATTTGCTCACCTCACTGATTTTGTAGAACTTTTATTCTCATTTTTATTGTGACCTTGAATCAGCATCAGAAACAAATTAGAAGTCAGTGAAAAGTATGCTGGTTTCTTCCAGCATCTTTTTCTATTTAAGGAAGCATGTTTCCATGTAATTTCCTTGTTTCTTTCTCTTGGGACTAAGTGTTCATATTACACCTGTTTGATCCACTGCATAACTTTGTTTAATGTTGTGTAACTAAAGATCTAGGCTGGGAGAAAGTGTCACTGTCAGTGATCTTGCTTCTACAGGTAAAATATTCCAATGAATTTGCAGTCAAAACCATAAAAGGGAGTTGAGAAAAGAGGGTGTCTTTTTTGCTGTGTGTTTGGCCGAGAGGAAGGAAGGTAATTTTCTGTCATTCTGAAAATGAAACAAATTATCCATAGCACAGGCTACAAAAGTTGTACATCCCCTTGCAAGGGATCTCAAGAGTGACTTCTAAGCTGTTCTTGAGTTCCAATAATGCTGATAACTTGCTGCAGTGCTACTGCAGATAGCCTTAGAGTTTCTGAGGGTGAGAATTTCAATGCCTGTGTCTTACAGGAAGTTATAGTGCAGCTGTCTTTCTGTATATATTATAGCATGCTGAACAGGCCAGGGTGACCTTCTGTGGAGTTGTAAAAAAGTTAGTTATAAAAAATAAAACTGGGAAAAACCAAAGGTCCTCTGGCATGCTGTAGACTCTGACTGTCTTTGTAAAGAGTTCATAGTAACCTCATAAGATTTTATCTAAATACATAAATTAACTCTTCATTCAAATTGGATCTGTGGGTTTAATAATTTGATTGAATGGAATGCATCTAATGCATTTCTGAACATGCTTTTTTCTGATTTGTTCTAGGTTCCTTTGAGTTAACTGCTTATAAATAATTTATGTTGACACCCATTACAAATGTTCATATAGTTGCTACACTGATGATTTTCATGGTTTACATAAACATTTCTTAAAACAGGTATTTTGAAAGTGCTGTAAGCTATTAACTACAGTTGGGGTTGCAAAGTCATTTGAAATAGTAAGCTCACAAGTCAAGAATGGGCTTAACTTCAGGCTTTTAGCTTTATTTTTCCTGTCCAGAAGGTATACACAAGAAATTCTGGCTTTTGAAGAAACAGAGGAACAGCCTACTTTTATACTTTTATTCTCAATTATTGTAACAGAAAAGGAGGGAAACAAGAAACAGAATATACTATTCATGGTTCCTTACCTTGAACTTTGTGTTTCTGTTTTCAACACTTTAAAGGATTAATGATCAGTCCAAATTTCTAAAAAAAAGAATGCTTCACAATGTGCCAATAAATCCAATTTAAAAAAAGGACAAAACCAAAATATCTTGAGAAAGAAATTGTTTTCCATCTGCATTTCTAAAAATATTATGTTGGGGGTTTTTGTGTGCTTCTTGTATTCCTGTTTCTTATTCTTGTAAGTTTCTTATGTATAATATTTCAGGTAAAGGGCACTATGCTTGTATCTTAAAATGAAAAATACTTGTATCTTAAACACCTTGATAGCAACAATGGACCACGAACCAGACAACATCTCTAAATAATATGTTGAAAAATGCTGCATAAGCTTTGTTGCTTTTCAAAATAAATGTGTTAGATATCTCAGCACTATATAAGCCTATTTGCCTTAAATTAAACTCTAAAGTGAAAATGTTTTCTTAACATTTATTGTACATAGAATTTGCAGAAATTGAAGTGGGGGTGGGGGGTGTCCTAGTTTGCCAAGAAAGGCAGGAGCTCCTCGCTGAGATGGAGAATGCAGACTCCCCTCCCACCTTATTATTCTAATTTTGGAATCAGGGGCTCTCAGGCAGAGATATGGGGGTAGGAATAACAGCTGTTTACTAATTTATCTAACCAGACAATCAAAAACAATAACAGCTATGAAAATTAACAACAAAACAGAACAGTAACTCCATTCCAGTCCTTTTCAGCCGCTGACACTCTCTCCCTGTGCTCAGTACCAGTGATGGGGGCAGGGCAGGTCCCACACAGCTGCAGAGGGCTGAGAAAGATGTCTGCAGCATCCCAGGTGGGAGAAGGATGGAAGAAGAATTCCCCGCTGCCGTGTGGGTTGCAGCACTTGGCTGCATGCTCAGAGGTAGCAGGCTGGAGTGGGGAAGGCAGCAGTGCCATGTCCAACAGCAGCAAACTGCGCTCTTGGCATTGGGATGGCGGGGGGTGGAAGGGAGCAGCACCTCACGTCTTCCTCCAATCCCACCAGCAAGCGAGAAAGTGAGCCCACGTAGCTAGCCTCCCCCATCTCGCAGTGTTTTCCTTCCCTCCCCTTTTTCACTAGCCACAATAGCTATCTGTGAGCTAGGGTGTAGCCAACAAGTTTTCTTAGCACCACAATGGGGAAAATTCCACAGAGAGTAAAAGAGAAAAAAGACACAGACACCAACACTATCCACCCCAAATTTTTCCCATATCAACATGATACATCAAATTAAAGCCTCTGAATTATATATATACATGCAGTTACAGATACAGTCACAGTGTCATAGATAGTTCACCCTAGAACAAGGTCTTCTTGGAGTATGCATTGGGTCTCTCCATACTTTTGCATCACCCATCAAGTACAAACTAGCTCTTGAGGGAAAACCACTCCAAGGACAGGATTGTCTTTGCTAGAGGCAGAGTTCGCCCAAACAGTTTTTCTTAGCATACCTCTCAGGAGTACCACTGAGGCCTTATCTCTGTCTGATGTTCTCAAGGGCTCAGATTGGGCAGGGTCTGCTTGGTTAGTGGAACCTCGGATGTTTAGTAACCATGTGGTATTTGGTAGATTGATCTCCCAGTTCTTGAAAGTCCCACCACCCAGTGCCTTTAAGGTGGTTTTAAGCAGACCATTGCACCGTTCGACTTTCCCAGCCACTGGTGCATGGTAGGGAATATGGTACATCCACTCAATGCCATGTTCTTTAGCCCAGGTGTTTATAAGGCTATTTTTGAAATGAGTCCCATTGTCTGACTCAATTCTCTCAGGGGACTTGCCTCCAGAGGACTTGCTTTTCCAGGCCCAGGATGGTGTTCCGGGCAGTGGCATGGAGCACAGGGTAGGTCTCCAACCATCCAGTGGTGGCTTCCACCATGGTCAGCACGTAGCGCTTGCCTTGGCGGGTCTGAGGCAGTGTGATATAGTCGATCTGCCAGGCCTCTCCATACTTATATTTGGACCACCACCCCCCATACCAGAGGGGCTTCACCCACTTGGGCTACTTGATGGCAGCACACGTCTCACAGTCATGAATAACCTGAGAGATGCTGTCCATGGTTAGATCCACCCCTCAGTCTCGTGCCCACTTATAGGTGTTGTCCCGACCCTGATGGCCTGAGGCATCGTGGGCCCATTGAGCTAGGAACAATTCTCCCTTGTGTTCCCAATCTAAGTCTATCTTTGAGACCTCTATCTGAGCAGCCTGATCTACCTGTTTGTTGTGCCTGTGTTCTTCATTAGCCCGACTCTTGGGAACATGGGCATCCACATGACGGACTTTCACGGGTAGCTTCTCTACCCAAGTGGCAATGTCTTTCCACTCAGCAGCAGCCCAGACTGGTTTTCCTCTACCTTGCCCGTCATCCTTTTTCCACCTTTCCAGCCAACCCCACAGAGCATTGGCTACCATCCACAAATCAGTGTAAAGGTAGAGCTTTGGCCATTTCTCTCTCTCAGCAATGTCCAAGGCCAGCTGAACAGCTTTGAGTTCAGCAAGTTGACTTGATCCACCTTCTCCTTCAGTAGCTTGTACAACCTGTCATGTGGGGCTCCATACGGCAGCTTTCCATTTCCGGTTCATCCCCACAATGCGGCAGGAACCATCAGAGAAAAGAGCATGGCATGCTTCATCTGCTGGCAGCAGTTGGTTGTATGGTGCATCTTCATCAGCCCGGGTCACTTGTTCCTGCTCCTCTTCATCAGCGTGACCAAAATTTTCACCTTCCAGCCAATTTGTAATTATTTCCAAAATCCCAGGATGATTCAGGTTACCAATACAGGCGCGCTGCGTGATGAGGACAATCCACTTTCTCCATGTTGCATCAGTGGTATGGTGGGTAGAGGGAACCTTTCCTTTGAACATCCACCCCAGCACTGATAGTTGGGGTGCCAGGAGAAATTGTGCTTCCATGCCAATCAACTCTGAGGCTTGAACTCCTTCATAGGCAGCCAAGATCTCTTTCTATGTTGATTTTGGTTGTAGTTTGGTTGTAGTTTCGGTTGTAGTTTGGTGTAGTTGGTTTTGGACCCTCTGTAACTTCAGAGTTCAAGTCTCCCCAGGCACTTTCTGCCAAAGGCTCCAGGACAGACCATGGTTCCTGGCTGCAGCGTAAATCACATTCTTTACCTCTGGTCACGTCCTAATGGGCCAAGGGCATCATGTGAGCAATCTCCTGTTTGATCTGGGCAAAGGCTTGCTGTTGTTCAGGGCTGCAGTGGAAATTATTCTTCTTGTGGGTAATCAGGTAGAGAGAGCTCACAATCTGGCTGTACTCAGGAATGTGCATTCTCCAAAAGCCTATGGCACCTAGGAAAGCTTGTGTTTTCTTATTGCTTGTTGGTGGAGACATTGCAGTGGTCTTATTGATGACCTCAGTGGGGATCTGATGCTGTCCATCTCGCTACTTCACTCCCAGAATCTCTTGGGCAGGTCCTTTCACTTTGCTTTTCTTGATGGCAAAACCAGCTCCCAGCAAAATCTGGATGATCTTCTTTCTCAAATACCTGCATTGTCGTGTGCTCCCACACAATGATGTCATCAATGTATTGCGGATGTTCTGGAGCCTCCCCCTTCTCCAGTGCAGCCTGGATCAGTCCGTGGCAGATGGTGGGGCTGTGTTTCCACCTCTGGGGCAGTGGGTTTCAGGTGTATTGCACACCCCTCCAGGTGAAAGCAAACTGAGGCCTGCACTCTGCTACCAGGGGAATGAAGAAGAATGCATTGGCAATGTCAATGGTGGCATACCACCTTGCTGCCTTGGACTCCAGCTCATACTGGAGTTCCAGCACATCTGGCACAGCAGCGCTCAGCAGTGGAATCACTTCATTCAATGCCTGATAGTGCACAGTCAATCTCCATTCTCCATCAGACTTGTGCACAGGCCAGATGGGACTGTTGAAGGGTGAGTGCGTTTTGCTGACCACCCTTTGGCTCTCCAGCTCACAGATCATCTTGTGGATGGGGATCACAGCATCTCAATTTGTCCGGTACTGCTGGCGGTGCACTGTCGAGGTGGCAATTGGCACCTGTTGCTCTGTTGCTCTTTCACCTTGAGCAGTCCTACTGCAGATGAGTTTTCTGATAGTCCAGGCAAAGTGTTCAATTTTTTATTGCCCTCTGCATCTACAGCAGCTATTCCAAAAGCCCACCTGAACCCCTTTGGGTCTTCGTAGTAGCTGTTCCTGAGGAAGTCTGTGCCTAGAATAAATGGAGCCTCAAGGACCTTGCAATCAGTGCTCCTTAGCATGTCAGTGGGAAAAAATTCCACAGACAGAGAGGAAAGGAAAAAACAACCCCCAACAGTTGTTCGGTCAGAAAATAGGCACAGTGGTATATGAGCTAAATGGTGACTTGTTTCACAGTTTTTAATTTAAATAGTTTGTGAGTTTAATTATTAGTGTAGAATTTATTGGTAGAGATGATTCACTACGTAGTGAGTAGTCACATTCAGCTCTGAATTTAGTGGAAAAATAAAATTAAGTTCTAGTTCTTACATTTCTCATTAGATAGATACTCTTCATTCACCCAGTCCTGTCATCACCTTTATTTGCAGTGGATGCACTATAGTCTTATAACAACAAATATTTGAGCAGTCTGTATAATCCTCTGGAAAAAAAATCTGGACAGAACTGTTCACACAGTATTTTGAGAATATAATTTACCTTAATGTTCCTTTTGTGTCCAGATATTCCTAAATAACAATGGCGTTTATCCCATGTTATGCTTTCACCATGATGCAGTGCAATTTGTATTCAATGTGGTTTTAGCGCTATTTTGTTTTCTTCTATGTTAGTAATTAAAACATAAACTAAGACAAATCAACTGATTGTAATTCAAAATGAAGTTTGACTGTTGCTAGAAGAAAATATATGTGAAAGGGAAGATTTTTTAAATTTTAAATTAAAATTAAACCACATTTTTAAAAAACAGGTTGACTACAAGTATCAATCTCAAAGGCATATTTGGTTCATTCATTTTCTGCTAGCACCTGTGTGTGCAGGGCTGCTAGAAATTTTTGAAATTATCTTATGTGGTATTTGGAGAATTTAGTGTGAATAGGAGAAATACTCATGTTGTGATTAGTATCACTAAGACCCTGTGTGTAATGAACTCTCCAGATGTATTAAACTGCTCTATATTTCATTTGACTCTTAGTCAGCCAGCTAGTAATTTAAAGTATTTTCTGTGCTCTTATATCAGCCCTACGGACTTGGCATACTCTGCAAGTAAGTTAAAATGAGCATTGAAGTTAAACATTGGAACTCATATAATAATGGAGTTCATCTTGGATTTCTGCCTTCCCAGGGCTTCCTGAACACTCCCTGTAGCAGAGGAAATGTTATTACTATGCACAGATCAAGTTCACATCTATCTTGGGAACTGCACAACCATCTGCTGAAAACATATCACATCATGTGGATGGCAGACTGCATGAATTACTGCTATTGTACATGTTTTTTACATGTCTTATAGTGCTGGTGAGCTCTAAATTTATACATAGACCAGGAAGAAGATCAAATACCTCCAGAGGCCAAATACCTCATAATTTACATCCTTTACTAGATCTGCTGAAAACAACTACTTTCTTTCATTGTCAGTAGCTTTAATCTGTGCTTCTGTTTAGGCACTTCAGGTCAGGTACAAATTACGTTGCCTGAATATCTGTCCAAATCTTTCTGTGTCCATTTTGTGACTTAAACCAGTAATCTCAGCTTAAATATCTTCTACTAAACTGATGGAAAAGTAACCTTACACTTTCTGAGAATACTGGATAGCCAGAAGCTACCAGAAGGATAGGGCAGTAGATGAGTCTGGTGTGCTTTGTTTTGTATCAAAATTACCAAAAGATTAAGGGAGAATGAGGGAAGAAAATAAATTGCCTGAAAATAATTTGTGCATGATGATTGAAGGAGAAGGGGGTTGATATAAAGTCATGAAGCCCCCTCTGCAGCTGTAGTTTTTTTGTTGGAATGAAGAAATCCTGCAGAAGTCGAGAAGGCAGGGAAGGGCTTATGCAGTGGTTTGTGAATATTCATTGAAAGCTACACAGGCCACAGATTCCTCTCTAGAGTAATCCTTTCAAAGAGCTGTTTTGAAAGAGGACCTGACATAACATCAGCCAGTCATTGGCAAGTACCAGAGATCATGCCCAGTCTATCAGGTGGCAGTGCCAAGAGGATAGCTCTCTTGGGGATGATCAGCTGAAGGAAGAAATAGCATAAATTAGTGGAAAGCAGTGAAAGCACCAGAGGATGCTGGAGAAAATTCCTGGACTCAAGAAAAGAGCCATAATCACAGCAATGAAAAAGTAGACTTCTGATAGCCACAACTATCTTGAGAAGATGATCAACTTTCTCAGCAGCTGAATTCATCCATGCTGGGGCAATGCACTGTAAATTGGGTGCTAGACAGTGGCAGTCCCCTAGGAGTCACTGAGAGCAGAAGTGGGCCAGGATCATGACTGACATGTCTTGCACTACTGCGCTTGCTTCCTGTCAGTTGCACATGTTCCCAAGTTAATTCTCCTTTAAGTTTTATCTCCCTCTTTTACTGTCAGTTTGTGACATTTCCATATTTCCTGAGAACCTGGACACTGTAGTTTATTTTGGTAGGATTCTGAAAGGGAGTTCAAGCTAAAGTGTGTTTTCTGTAGGAACTTGTAGAAATTGAATTCTGACAGTGCTGGCATAAGGAATACACAGTTTCTATGCTTGTTCATATTTAAGATTATAAAGGGAAAAATCATAGTATAAAGTTAATTGCAGTTTTTATGTATATGAATGAGCATTTAAATAATTAAATTGGAATAGCTGTTTCGCATTTTACCAAAAATTAAATTTACTCTCAACCCATCAGCATGTCTCCTCACGCATCACCAGCAATGCTATTCCAAGAAAACTTTTCATGCTAAAAATAGAAAAGCAAAAATAACAAAGCAGAGGCAGAATGAGGCATTCTCAAAATTATCTTTTCTTTTTCTTAGAGGAATACAATTAACATATTAAATATGATTTTAAGTAATCGGAGGGTTTTTACTAGTACTTTAGAAGTTATAGCATCCTAAATTATTTTAACATTGTAGAATTCTACTAATATGCAGTGAATTTTTGACCGTGGTTGTTAGACTGTAGAGTGCTGTGATTTTCTGAAAAATACAACTTTTCAAGATTTTCTTGTCAGAATACATTCCTTTCTAAAATAATGTTCAATGTTTTGACAATGCCTCTTTCATTTATTCCATTATATCTCTCATATTCTCTGCAAAATTTATGTAAATAATATGTTTAATTACTTAAATATTATATGTTTTTTAGGACCTTAGCAAAATAGTTTTCCTTGCTAAATTATAATTTAAGTGTTTTAGTTAGTACCTCTTGATTTTTTTAAAAATTACTATATTCTACAGGATATTCTATATCCTGTTTCATCACTTGGGAGAAAAACTATATGTTTCAGACTGTTCTGGCGGAATAGAAACACCTTTTTGCTATCTATTCCTCAATTTTTTGCTATTATAATGGTCAGTAAGATTCATTATTTTGGTTTGCTTCTAGGAATGTATGTTATCCACATTTTTGCTGACCTTCTGTTAATTGATCAACATCAAGAAAATCTCCAAGATTATATTTAATTTTGTTGTATGTTATCTCAATCAGATGACAATCTGGTTAAACTTTGTCAGAAGCACTTCATGCTGACATAATTCAGTAGAACCCCTAACCTCTTATGAAGAAAAATAGCCTTTCTTTCTTTCTGGCTTGTTGGCTTGTTTTTGTAATTGCATTGAAAGACATCTTAATTTGCTTGTGGAATATATGACTAATAGAGTCATATAATAAAATGCCTTTCATCCACAATGAAAACTACAGTATGAGACTTCATTATTTTCTCTTGAAGAAATTGTTATGCAATTTCAGTACTTACTGAGATGAAAGACATTAATTAAAAATCTAAGTCTTGCTTCAAAGCTTCCAGTCATCAAAGTCAAGATAATACTTTCTATATACCTGAAAAGTCAATAATAATATATAAAGAAGTTTGAATTTAATTTACATGATGTAAAAATAAAACTGCTTCAGAGAAGTGCAGAGTTTTAGGAAAATATGAAAATCATATGGCTTTGTTTGGTGAAGACTGGCAATATATTGTATTAAAATCCCCATGCTCTATTAGATTTGTTATGTACCTGGATTGTCTTTAAGGAAATGATATTTTCTTATAAGCTCACATGCTGTAAAAGGTTTCATAATAACATTTATGCATTTCATAATGTTTAATAACAGTTTGGATAAACTATAAAGACTCATAGGGTAGCTTTTTGTTGAAGAAAGAATATGCAGAATACTTTTGTACCTGGCTGCCCTATAAATTTGGCAGAACAAAACTAAATTATTTAAGAGGAAGTAGCTGCATTTGAGAAAACAGGCAGGTTGTGGTGCTTTTTTCCGTTCTTTAGCAATATATAATTCTCTTTGGGTGCTTCATATTCTGCATCCAGATTTAGTAGTGACTGGTGTCTGGGATTTCAGATAGGCCAGCATGATATTAAGTCTAGTAACTTATGGCCTAACTACTTATTAGTAGTTAGTACATTGGTCTGATTTTTCTCTTGCTGCAGGACCTTGTTCTTATAGAATTATGTTCTTGAAATTTTGAACTTAAGACAGGCAAATGGAGACCATGCAATATCTGGGAATGCAGGCACCCACTTTGTTGGGTTTGTGGCAGTGTGTCCTAGAGATTATGATGTGGAAGCAAATCTCAAAAAAGACAAAAAGCAGTCTCAAACAGTGTGTGAGGTGATGTTGAAACTTTATTCATAATCAAGACATTGGATTCATTCTTGTACATGGGAGATCAAGTTTTCTGTAGTACCCCATAGTGGCTTGTGAATGGATTTAGCAGAGGACTGAAAATAGTGTTGTCCAAGGTGGACTGGAACCTGCTTAGTCTGATGGCACTACTACATGAATTTGGAGTAGCAGTATTCAAGTCAAGTAGGGTTCACTTAGGAATTTACAATTTTTTGGCAGTCACTAGACATTTATGTTTTCAACATTTTCAAGTCAAAATTATCTCTTCTTGTAATTTAACAGTTTACTACAAACAAGTGATGGGTCAGCTTCAACATGAAGTGATTAAGAGGGTTTATTAGTTAGAGAAGTTTTTTATGTGTTGGAAACTAACAAAGCATCCATGGTCTTTGCAGTGAAAGAAGAAAGAGTAGAGGTAGTACAGAAATGCAAGAAATTAAAAAACAACAGCAACAAAATGGACTAAATATGAATTTAAGAAGTGAAGGAAATGATGCACCTGAAGAGAAAGTAAAAGAAATAGAGTTGATTAGTTTGAAGTAAGAGGATTGGTAAATCCAAAATTAGACAACTGATGGTAAAATTTAGTCCTGTACAGCTGGACAGAACAAAGGCTATCTCATATTTAGGTCTCACTTTAATCAACAAAACAAGGCTTCTGTGAAGGGTAAGCCTTATTCCAGGTTCCATGATTCCACAATCATTTTCTCCATAAATTACAGCGTGAAGACTCCATATTTCAAATGTATTCAATCCAGTGTGATGCATAAGTACAAAAAAAAAGTAATTTTCCTCACTTGAATGAATTTAGCATTAAAAGTACTGACAGTTTATTAAACACTTGGAAAACTACAGAACTATGCAAATACTGTGTATAATCTGTTTGGAGCCTTCTTGTTTGTTGAGAGTACTTTGCAGGGAACAATCATGTAAAGTATATTTAATTGTATAATTATTGAACAATCCCTTAAAGAGTGGCAAATGCTCTATTTAGAGGACTTTACTTGACTGAGAGAGCCAAAATTACTGAAAGATTGCCAGTGCCTCTCTCACTCCTTTATAATAAATTCAGAAAAATTGCTGTACCATAAGAATGAAAATTTTAAGTATGCATGGTTTTAAATACTCTATGTACTTTTGTGGTGGATGAACGTGCTAAGGAAAACAAAAATCAAGTTTGTATATAAAAGCCAGAGAAAACCTGTTTATGAACTGAGTGATAAATATAATAACATGACACACCGAGCAAAATACTTGATTTTTGTCAAAACTTACTAGTCTGTGCCATAAAGTTGGATTAAGTTTCACTCTCTATAGGTAGCATGCATTCACTTATGTTTTAGTAGCAAATGTTTTCCCATCGCATATAGATTTTGGTTTAGTGTATGTAATATCTGTTTAAGAACCATATTATGAAAGTAACCTGAATCTATTAATTTGTCATTTGTGAAAACTTTTATGCATTATCATGAGAAATTGTCATGACATCTTTCCAAGCTAATGTAGCACTTTTTCATCACCTTGTAATGAGTATGGGATTCAGTGTGACTGTGGTAGTTCAGTTTTGATAAATCCTCTTAGCTAAGGCCCTTCTCTTCCAGATGGCAAATAAATGAATGTTTTCTTCTGTGAATTATGGTATTATATTTATGTTGTGCAAAACATGAATCCCATTGATGTCCACAAAATTCTGTTTGTTTGACTGGATAATCTGCTTGATCTGAGACAGGATATAAGAAAGCCTTCCTTGAGAGTCCACAAAATTCTGTTTGTTTGACTGGATAATCTGCTTGATCTGAGACAGGATATAAGAAAGCCTTCCTTGAGAGTCTTGAATACCATCAAAGTGCAATTTATGTACTCTTGGAGATAGATAGACTTAGTTCAGTGCTGGAGTCCTGGAGACAACCCCCAGAACCTGCACATTTTTCAGAATGTCTGCTAGTCAGGCTTTTCTGAAGTTATAAAATTGAGAGAAAAATTCTTCCAGCTGCAAAAGTGTTAAAAATATTGTTTGTGTGATATTCAGTCACTTATATTTTTTTTGTTTGTGTTTTCTTTTTCCTTTTCTAGGATTACTTACTGCCATCTACCTTTCCAGAGTAAATGGCTTTATGTTGGAACAGAGAGAGGAAATACACACATTGTAAATATTGAGTCCTTCATTCTTTCTGGATATGTTATCATGTGGAACAAGGCAATAGAACTGTAAGTGCAGATTTTTTTCATTTGTATATGTGGTCATTTTCATAGCTGTCCTAAGTTTAATTTTTAAGAATTACTTGGTTTTGCAAATATTGCCAGATCTTTTGAAGCCTTTAATTTCAGTGAATGCATTTGCAGCATTAACTGATTTTTTTTATAGGACATTATTAATTAGATTGTTAGAGACCATGCAATTATATTTCATATAAAAGAAAAATATTTTGGTGTACTGCTAAATATGAAGTTCCATGAAATACAGAAAATCTTTAATCACTAAAATTCAGATATTGCTATTTTTTTTGAGAAAAGCTTGATACCATATCCTCCATCCCATGAAGTGAATAATGCAGGATATTTGCCCTAAGACTCTGCAGAGAACTTTTCTTCATTGAACTGTGGAATCATTTAGATGAGAAGGGACAGGAGGCAGTCTCTAGACGAAGCCTCCTGCTCACCATATGAAACGAGAATTTCAAGGTTAATTTGAACAGATCCAAACCTGATGAAGTGATAGGAAAGATAAAGAGTGCCTATTAAATTATAGTTCTCTAACAGGCTTAGCCAGCTGCCTGTGTTGTGGGTATGAAATGGAAAGAGACATATAAAAAATCTGACTGGAATACATCTATGCTTCCTGGAAGTAAAAGTCTCAACAGAAATTTAAAGCTCTTTCTCTGCTGTTTCCTCTGTGAAGTTCCAGCAAGAGGAACTTCTGTGGGAAAGCTCAAAGTACTTCTTGCAGTTTCTGAGACATTCGCTTCGTGTTTCGAGGGGCCTATAACCTCTGGTAGTGAACTGAAATACACCAATCTCAGTGAACCAAGAGAACAGTAGCTAAGAACAGGGTCACAGGCTTGAAGTGTAACCCCAGTTCTCAAAAATTCCTTCCTTTCTTTTCCATCTATTATTGTTATTCTAATCACTCTCTCCCTCAGGTTGAACTGATGCCTTGTTTTCTTTTTCCCTCTCTGCCCTCACCAAACTTCATAGGCACAGTTATAAAAAATATAGGTTTACCTTCAAAGGACATAAAACCAAGTATTCAAATAGTAATCAGGGTCCAGTCTGCTGGTAAATGTTTCATCCAGTTCTCAGTTTTGGAATGATTGGTTGTTCTGCCCCAGTGAGACTGCTTGGTTCTGTTTAGTAGTTTTGGCTGCAGAAAAGTACTGCTGGAATACATGGTTTACACTGGAGTATGATCATTTTGATGAGCTATTTAGGTAGAAAGTGTTCTAATTGTTTTCTGTTTCTCACTCTGTTTTGTTGACACTGACATATTGGAGGGCTTTTTGAATCCTGTATTTTAGAATGTCTGTGTTTACTAAATTGAGTAGATAATGTCTTTAAGTTTTTGCAAACAACGTGTTTTCATTTTGTGTGTACTTGTAATTTTCTTTCCTCCAGAAATTAGGATGTTTCTATTCTGTACAGAAATAGATCCAAAAGTTTTTTTTTTTATGGACTGGAGGCCTTCCACCAAGTTTCACTTTCTAATTATTTCAAAATTCTTCTGGATAACTATTTTTAAACTATTTTAGTGGCCACAAAAAACATTTTTCATGAGAGTAGAATAGAATGAAGCCTCTCTTTCTATGTGGGAAATAAGGGCTGCTTTCTAACAAGCTCCACTACTGATTTGTTGACATAGGCTAGATGCTGTGCAATATGCTTCCTCTCTAGAACCTTCAGGGAAGCAAGCCACCCCTCCTATCTTGTTTGTGTTTTCTATGCAGGAAAATACCTAGATTTTCCATAAGTTCTGAAAGGTAATGACAGCATAATAAAGATAGACCATGTCACCCGAAGTACTTGGAGGTGCTTCATGGTTGCCAAAATAGGTTTTTCTTCTAAAAAGCAAGTTTGCCATGTATTGTTTTGCTGACAGATGAGCACAGGTATTCATTCATTACTACTTCTAGGTCTACCAGTCTTACAAGGATAAATTGATCATGTAAGCAGTGCACTTCTCTAAAGCTCCATCCTCTCCATCCAATCTTACCATGTACTCCTTGATATGGAGTGGTTGAACTTTGTCCTTGTAAATATTTTGCAGGTGGACAGGGGTTCCTATGTGTCTCCAGATTAGTTTCTCTGTGTTAGAGGAAGAGGCTGATGGGAATAATGGTGATGTTTGCCACAGCAGCCACTTTTATAGATGCTATAGTCCCTCTGAAGTTGAATCTGGGTGACTCATTAAAGTAATTTCAACTCTCTCTGGTAATAAACTATGATGTTTCTTCCACTATTGTTGCTTTCCTGCACGTAAAAGGGAATGTAGATTAGCTTTTAAAGGAAGTGTTATTAACTTTAAATGTACATCATGAGGTTGAGCTCATGATTGTAAACTTTCCTTTAGAATAGTACTGAGAAAAATGTTTGAGAGAACAGTTTTATTTTGGGCCATGAATATGTTCTGATTTGATTATATTTTTTAAACTCCAGATTATTTTCACATAGTTTTTGAATATTTTTCACATTTAGGTATTACAGAATCATAAAATAATTCATGTTGTAAGGCATCTCTAGAATTTTCAAGACCAACTTCGTAGTTACAGTAAAATCAGGTTGTTCTGAGGGGTATAAATTCAAAGGGTCTGTTATGTTAGGTGCTTTATAAGATGAAAGAAGATAGGAAAATATATGTATGTAAAATTCAGGTAAATCTTCAACCTTACTATAAATAATACAAGGGGCAGTGGTGCTCAGAACATTATGTTAAATTCTGAGTTAATGGTAACATTTCAGAGTGCGAGGTTAGCTTGAAGATGTTACTCTTCTCTATAAAGCTTGGAAGGAAAGGGATTACTTTTTGTGCAATCATATATCTTTCAAACTTATTGGCAAGAAAAGACCAGTTAAAACCATTGCTCTGCTGCTACATTAAAGTCCTCAGCTTAAACAGAAGGTTTATAAAATAAATTTTAAGTGTTTCAAGTTTGTGTATCACATGTTCTAACAAGCCTGAAGTTCATCCTCTTTCGTGCAATTCTCATTCAGTTTCTAAAACTGTGAGACTATCAACATAACTTCTCTTTCTTTTAATTGGGCCCCTCTTACTTTTCACTGATTTCAATCTGCTTCTAATGAAATCTACATGTAACCCTCATCCTCAGAAACAACCAAATATTTTCAGTCAGGCCTGTTGTCCTGGGTTTGAAAGGACAGGTGTCTGCCAGTAAAGGCAGAAGTTTCCCTTTGAAATAGAGACTTTGGTTCCACTCCCCTCCAAGTATTATAATTGTTTGAATCAAGGACTCTGAGGCAGAGATAAGGAGGTAGGAATAACAGCTCTTTTACTAATATATCTAACCGTACAAGCAGGAAACAACAGCAGTTGTTAAAATTGCTAGCAGAACACAATAGATAACTCGGTTTCAGTCCCTTTAGATGCAAGCACGCTGTCTCTGTGCTTAGTCCCAGTCCTGCAGCTGCAGAGGGCAGGCAGGAGCGGAGACGGGAGGGGGGCGGCAGCGGCCACGCCGGTCTCGGGTGGGAACGGGCTGGAGCGGGTGGCTTCTCACTCACCGTTTGTGTCCGGGTGATCAGCTGTGTCCGCAGAGGCAGGAGGCTGGAACGGGGCAGATGCAGGACCGGTGATCACAGAGGGTCTGGCTCTCCTGTGTTCCATAGCAGGGGCTGCAGACGGGGCCTCCTTCTCTGAGCTTGCTGGAAACACAAGTCCCCTCGGGAAGCACGAGAGGCCCCTCTGGGAGCCGCTGCCACTGATCCCTTTTGTCTAGAGTCATCAGAGATCCTGGGTGTGACCCGGCCAGCTCCATTGGTATGATAATGGGAAAAATTCTTTCAATTGACATAGTAATAGAAAAACACTCAAACCCAACACCTGTCAAATGACTGCAAGAATTTTTTTGCACAAGTGATTCTGTTGCAGTGAAAGACTGAGGTGAAAAGTCTGGGTAGTTTGAAGACTTGAAGGAGAAACAGGTTTAGATGCAATATTTTTATGATGCAAGAAATCTGATGACCGTGTCCAGCACAACTAGTTTTACTTACAAAGTTGGCATTTGGTGCAGAGGGGATTTTTTGTGATTTTCTTGTCTACTTTTGTATCTGAAAGATCTGTAGAACGCTGTCTTTTTGAGTGATAGTGATTTTATGCGCTGTTTGGAAGCATCTAGTGGAGATACATGTCAAGAAGATGATTATAATACATATTTTATCCTAAGGGACTGTTGTTTTCTCTTGCAGGAGATACCATTCATTGAGCTTAAACAGTATCTAATGTTAGTTAGAAATTAAGGCCCAAAAAGCTAATAATGCAAAGGAAACAGAGTTTTTGAATTTTTTTTAAAATTATTTTCAGAACTAAGCCTGGAAGTTACAGGAAAAATTTCCCTCTTAAATCATGTGTGCTATCTGTGGCTCAGTGGACCTGTCCTTGAACAGAGCTGAAAAAAACCACAAGCATATGGGTACCTATTCTTGTCTCAGCAATTTCTATCATCTCATTCATTATCACTACTTCAGGCCACACTGAAACGATTTTCTCAGCTAAGAATGAATAAATCAAAACTTTTTCACTTGTCATTTCTCTGTCATGTAACAGAGCTAGTCCTTTGCCACAGGGGTTTGAGGCTCATGATATTGTTTGGTTTTCTACTCTCTAATAAGCAAACCATTTTTATCTTTTTCTTCCAAAAGTTTGGAAACAGCTTTGGAAGAGAAAAATAGTCAATGAGCCCAGCATGTCTCCATTTAATCCAACTACAATGAGATAGGTTTTCACAGCATGATCATTTGGGAAGGTCATCTGGCATTGGAAAGGAAAAGAAAATCTTTATATGAATTCTCTGAATTCCAAAAATGAAAAATCTGCATTATAAGTCCCCAGTAAATTCCAGTATTTTAACACCCCACTATTTAATGAATTAATAACTGAAACTTGCCAAAATTTATGGGAATTGGGGGATCAAAAAATTGAGCAAACTGGAACTCAGTTATGACCATAACTTGGTATCACCTTTCTTAGCCCTTTGTTTGCCCATCCCCATTTCCTGAAATGAAGACTCAGACAGTAGATCCACAGCAATGAGGGAAAGCAGTACAAAGAAGTATTGGTCTAGAAGAATCTGCTACCCCCTCTGTGTGCAAACCCAAATGGAGATAGTTATTGATATAAAGAAAGCACAATTTTCAAGACTTCATTCTTCTGGATATTTCAGGAAGTGTGTCTAAGACTCAGAGTTGCATCTTGAAGTCAAACTGATTCTGCTTACTCCAAATCCCAGCTTTGGTAGAGCCATAGAGAAATTTAACAGAATGAGTAGGTTAGATACATCACCTATATATCTAACCTACTCATTCTGTTAAATTTCTCTATGGCTCTACCAATGACAAGAAGGTCTTAAATTCCCTGGAGCACTGCACCTTTATGGAAGGCAGAACTGTGGAAGATGTCTGACTACTGACACTAAAGAACTATTTGTCTATGCACAGCTTTTTTCAGCACTGCCGCATTCAGTCAACTTCTACTTCATAACAATGACTAATATGGATGTTATCTTTCTTTTTCCCCTCTCCTAATTCCTTCTATCCCTTTCTAACACCAGATTTTTATTCTTCTCAGAAATCATTACAGTACTTCTTCAATTGTGCAGGCTATTTTTTCTTTCAAGAAGAAAATAGTTTTGGTTTGATTCTATTTTGTCATAGTGTACTTTTACCTGCCTTAGAGATTGTCTTGGTATTTTAAGTTCTTATGACATTAGTTAAGTCACTTGATGCCTTAGAATGCGTAAAACATTCCAGGATGATTAAGGAATACATCATCTATGGATCTATGGATTTTGCTGGGTCCAGATTGTAACATCACTGAAGACTTCTTTTTGAGTGTTCTAATTTTAGGATAAAATAATGAAATAGAGGCTTCCATCCTTACAAATCTTTTGAATACTGTTTTACAGTGACTGTTGTCCTAATTTCAGTCCAGTTCTTCTGCGAAAGAGTCACATCTTACAGCATAACCACTCTCTCATTTCCCCAAATGAATATGCACCTAGTAAATTAATACCTGCTGCTTTCAGGAACAACTTCTGATGATGTGCAAAACAACCTAAAGTATCAGTATCTTCTTAGCAAATGCCTGGTTTTAGTTCTGTACAGCTGTCATGGAAATCTTTGCTTCTATTTTTCAATTCTGCAGTGTTTTTTTGGGCTTAATGGTCAACAAAGACTATGAAATGTTGCAAAGTTTTGTATCATAAGCTCATATATTTTTTCTTGCTCTGTTGAAGTTAGCATTCATTTCAGAAATTTTCTACTGAAAATCATGGCTGATAGTTTTTGGATTTAAACTTCTTTTTTTCTTTCTTTTCTTTCTGCTGTGTATTGACTTGGATTTGTTTTTTTTCCTTTTTATGTCTTTTCAGAGCTTTTATTCTCTCAGTCATTCTCAGTTGTACCCTGACTGCTATTTTGGAATGAAAAATTCTCTGCTTAACTATTTCACTTACACCTTATATTCACCTACTGTTTCTTCCTTAGTTTTCCCTATTCTCAGGGAATAGGATCTATTTAGTTCTTATGCAGTTCCCGAAAGCCAGCTTGAAGGAATGCCTATACACAACCATCTGTCATCAATATTAGAGTGCTTTGTTCACAATAGCTTCAAATTTAAACATTAATACAGTTTAGTATTACAGTTCCTCCATCTAAAATGAATTCAAGAGAGAGATGGAGGAGGTTGGAAATTGTATTGTATTAGTCAAGGTTTCCCCTTTCAACCAAGGTTTTAGCACAGAAATTTGAGTTTACACCCTGCAGGAATATATGATAAAAATAAGATGGGTAGTAAAAGACAGGGGGTTTTATACCATTTACATATGAACAACGAGCTTGTGTGACTATGAAAGTATACTTAGCCTAAAGAGTAGAGAACAGCTCATGTAAGTGTTCACTTCTATCCAAAGAGAAATTGATGCATTCTTTGGTGAGCAATGTCATATGTATCCTTCAAAGAAACTGGTTGCATAGATTTGCCTAAACTATTCATCACTTTTAAAATTAATAGGTGCAAAAAGCTGACTAAATGAAATCAATCTTTACCTTAGAAAGACAGTATGCTCTTTTCATTTCTCCCTCCATTTGTGATTTTGCCAATATTCCTGGTCATGTACCAAGACTGGAATTGCCTAGCAACACACTGTGCATCCTGGTTGGTTCAATGGCTTGGGATAGTTGCCCAACCCACTGCGCTTTGTCAGCCTCACTGTGCTTCTGCTCCCATCTTATTTGTCCTCAGCTTTCTGGGAAAACATATCTGATGTTTGCTTGCCTCTGCTCTCTCTTATGTCATCTGCCTATGGTTCTTATCTGGCTAAAAAGTGAAAATTCTTATGCTGTGTCTTCTCATCTTGTTTTTTCCTCTTATTCTCACCCTTCCTTCTTTGCTCAACACTACATAGTCAGCATATACTCCAAACAGACCTAGTTCTTTCCATCAAAATACTCCAACATGTTCAGACAGGTGAATCTATGTCAGAAACATTTGAAACAGCCTAGAATGTCCCAAACTGCCACATGCACTCCCTCAGTACAGATGTACAGGACGTGCTTAGGTCTAAGCGCTGCTTGCAAATAATCTCATCTCACCCCTCAGTTCCCTGTCACTGCCTATCTACCCTGCCTGCTCCAAGGCCGGTGTTCTGCAAATGAAATTTTTATTTCAGTGCAGGTTACTCAGAAACAGAAGCTCAGCCAGAGTGGTCTCCTCTGGTAAGTTGGCTTGGATAGAAATGACAGTCAGATCTCCTGCTATTTGCATCTCTGTAAAAACCTTGCTCATGGGGACCTCATGTAGGAGAATAACATGCTGTATGTTCAGGATGTCTGGGGTAATTTTTCATTATCCTCAGCTCAGAAATAAATATCAGACTAGATCTTTGCCTCTCTGCTTTGACCCAGTTTTGGTGCATGACAAAATAGTTAAAATATTTAAAACATAATGTGGGAACATCTAGAAGCCAGAGAAGAGTGTACACGCTTTTAATGTGTTGGAGCATACTGTTCTGGGAAGGAGCTGCCTATGAAGTTATGAATGAGTCCAAAGTGTTTTAATGTTTGAGTTGTCTGAGAATTTTTGTGTACCATTCCCCCTCTTGATTTGTAGTCTGACCTGTAGAACAGAGGCTGGTTTTGCTACAGTGTAGTATTCAGCCAAAGGAAAGAGGCCATTGTTTTAGGAAAATCCTTTGAGTAGTTTGGCAGGAGAAGCTTGTTTTGGTTGGTTTCTGTAATTCTCTTGCAGATTGCTTTAAATCTTGGAGCCTAAGTTATTTTATGTATGGTTTCCAAATAAATTCTACACTTTATGGGCTCTGCCAACCTCTGCCATTTTTATTTTTCCTGATGACCTTCAGTGAACCAAGACCAGTCATGCATGTTCAGATCCTAAGCTGAACTCCAAGGGACATGTACTCTGACCCCAGAACCTAGATGGGAGAAAAGTCCTCTTCTATGCAGGCATTCAGCGTGGATTGCTGTTTGTCTTCTTGCTCTCTATGACTGCCAGGACCTGAAGATCAGGTTAGAAAAGATGATGGATGAAAAGTCTCCATCTATCAAATCAGTTTCCTATGATTTGCATTTGCTGTCAGGTGCTGAACATGAGTAACTTCAGTCCTGAGTTGCATAGATGCAGTTGATACATGTTGCAGAAAGGGAGATAATGTCATGAATTGTAATTAATCTCTATATAGGCTTACAAAAGGATGGGTATTGTGGCTGAGGACCCTCACTGAACATGCATTGTGGGTGTAACTGTGTTGATTTGAAGATAAGACTTTACAGATCAGAGGCAAGATGTTCCATTTCTGAAACCCCTCTGCCGTAATGCTTCCTGACAGGGCAGTGTGGGTGAGGTTACTGAAACCGTGTCTTTAGTGAGATTGGAACTTGGTGAGTCATGATATCAGTATCTGAGATGAATCCAGTGAAGACTTTGTAAATCCTTGGCAAATTAGCCTTCAAATAGAACAAGTAAGGAGGGAAGGTCACAAAGAGATGGAGTAGAGAATAGAAAAGGCAAAAAAGCTGTAAGAATGAGAGAAAGGAGAAATTAGTGTAATAGGAAAAATAGTGAGATTTTAAAAAATGAAGGAAGGATTCATTAAAAAAAGAGAATCTTTCTATAATGGCAGAAAGGAAATAGAGGAGAATATTAAAAGGTACCTATAACTTTACCCTCTTAAAGCTTTTTACAATTATTTTAAACTCTTGGAGGTACGTGTTAGCACACCTAGAAACTGAGGTATCTAGCTCTTCTTACAACAAAAAACATTCACAGGTTTTAATTGATTTTTGTCTTGCAGATCCACCAAGACTCATCCTGGCCCAGTTGTACATTTAAGTGACAGCCCAAGAGATGAGGGAAAAGTGAGTACAACCAATGATATAAAATTTTGCAGCATTTCATAGCCTTGATTTGCCTTGCTACTCTTCCCTTTTGCTTACTCACTAATTTTGTCATCTGCTTTCTTTCTATGTGTGCAAGTCAATAACTATTTTACTGTTCTTATGAAAAAAATTATCTTTGTACAAATTTAATGAGTAAACATTTTGTGATACAGATAGCATACTGTACTTTGAAATGCATAGCCTTCTAAATTGTTCCCGTTTAGAAAAGCTTGACTTTGTATGAATAAGATTTGACTAAAATACGTATGTACTTGGATAAACATGTTCCTATGCCAATTTTAGTAAGTTCTTATAAGATAGAAAATCTTTTCTTATATAAGCATTATCATGCTAATAACCCAGGTTTGGAACTTGCTGCTGTTTGTCATTTTCAACTCTGTTCACTGTCCACAAGTGGAAGCCAAAATATAGTCAGCACATTAGGGGTGTGATTGATAACCACCAGGAGGCACAATCAGAGTTAGCTTTATTTATATGGTATCTTTTCAAAGATGGAATATGGTTGACAGGATTTTGGTTCTATTACAACTTTTTTTCTAATATGTTGCTATTGGAGCATTTTGTCTGTGTGGAAAGGGTATTTAACTCTCTCATTGATTTTGATTATTTTTAGTATTTGCATTTCAGTGTGTATTTATAAAGTACTGCGTCTTCCAAACAGAGTATCTCTTTGACAGTATGCCTCACATAGCAACAGCTAATAATTGTTAGAAACTAGTAGCAGTTTGAATTTCTGATACTGATATGGGGGATATTATGTAGAAATTATGGGTACCTAGAAAAATCACAGATTACTATATTTGATTTTCATTTACATCACTTGTCCTTGGCCCCATATTGTGAGGTGAACTACATGCAAGTGGTTTAGCTGTGAACCAACCCTCAACAACTTCAATGGCATCTCTAAGCCTTTCTGTAAGAATCATAATAGGTCTAGCAATTTAGAATACTATCAAATAAAGTAATTAAACATTATGAAGTGTAGTATCGTAGCCTCAAATAAGAAGCCATTGAGAAATGCAGTTTAATTATCTATGGCAAAATACCTGGTGAGAATAAAGGCTTATTGATGAGGTATCATTCTTATTTGCTGGACACAACAGAAGTTCCTGATGAGCTACCTAAGGCACACAGTGTAGGAAAAACGGTACTAAAAGAAAAAATGGTCTTGTCAGTGAAGATTTTTTACAGGAATGCCATGCACTGTGTCCAAACAGAAACCTAAAAATATTTTTCAGCAGAATGAAAAGAAATGAAAAGGACCCAGGCAAGGCACTTAAAAGACAACTAGCTTGGGAACAAAAGTGCTTGTTGCTCAGAGAGTACATGGGAGATAGCTGGGCACTGATGAGGTACTAGCATTTGAAGAACAACAGCAAATTCAGACAGCTGCCTATGAAAAAAAAAACACTGAAAATTTATAGAGAAAAGTAGTAGAACATTTAAGGTATACTAAAACCATCCCAAAGCAACTGTTTATATCATTGATAGGTTGAGAGTGGTGTAAAGAATGAATTGGTGCTAACAAAATACTTGTAGTTTTGCAGAATGTGTAATTGACGGTGTTTACAGGAAGATTTCAGTAAAAGGTACACACAGATGTAAGAGAAGATCCAAGCATTAAATCAAAAGACATAGTTCTAAATTAAAAACATCAACAATAGAGAAATAAATTAAACTGCATTTTTCAACTAAGTTTCATTAAACTTCAGTTGAAAGAATGCAGCATAAATCAATCATTTTTCAGATTGAGGGAAAAAAAATAGGAAAAAAGTAGCTCCTGGGACTTTTACTTTTCAACATAGTCATAAATAACCTAGAAAATAGAGTAAGCTATGATGTAGCCTGGTTTGCTGGACTTTAGGAGGCTGAGAAACTCAGCAGTAAAATGGCAGGTTAAATACTGTCTTTTTAAGTATATTCAGCATAAATGATAAGAAGTTATACATGTAGGGCAAAATATTTCTGACTGGACATATAAAACCATGGGTGTGAGCTGATGGTTACTGTTTGGTATCAAGAGCTTTGAGTAACAACTGGTAGTTAAATGGAAATGTCAGCTCAATGCTCTGTAGTGAACAATAAATAAAATAAAAATTACGCATTATGCAGAGGAGAATAAAGAACAAAACAAAGTTATTAAAGAAATGCATTCTTGACCTGCCTGCTGAATCCTGAGTATAGTACTTGTCCTTCTATGTCTAAAATGAACATGATGATAAAAGAAATTCAGAGACAGGACAAGGTCTTCTGTATGAGAGACAACTTAGTGAGACAGGAAAAATTCACTATGGAAAAAACCTGATTGTGTTTGAAAATCACAGTTGATATTAAGAGAACGGTAATAGCTCATAGTCTCTTTCAATACAAAAACAAAAAGGATACCAAATGAAATGAACAGATCAGATTCCAAACAAGCCAATTAAGTAGTTTGTCAAATGTGCAATGGGTAGAACATATAAGACTTTTTCAAAATGCTATTGTGTGTGCTGAAAATGTATTGATCACAAAGAAGACTGGAAAAGTTAACACAAAAATCAATGTGGAGGTAACTGAAGAGGTTTGCTGAATTCTAAAAGGTTCGTAAAGATGAGGCTAAACAGAGCCATGTATAGTTGAGGAGATGGCTATACTTGAATGAGAAAATTATTTAGCCTGAGAGAATATGTGAGAGTGTTACAAGTGCTTCTCTTCTTCCCATATTATTTGGTATTTTCTCTTGGCCATTTCAGTACAAGATACTGTCATAGGTAGACTTTATTTTAGCAGAGTTGATCTTAGATAATAGAGCTGTTTGATGGTAGTTCTACATACTTTGCTTATCTACACAGCTCCAAGTTAACCAAAGACCACCAAAATGTATTGGTGGCAGAAGTCAGACTCCACTCATAACTTCATGATAGGTGGCAGATAAAAGTGTTCTTTGCATATGCTTCAGAACTAAATAGTAGTTATAAATCAGTCATAATTATTACTCAATATACAGATATTCTTGTACTCTACAAAAGTACTATTCTACAAGTACTTTGCAAGAGTTCAATGGTATAGCCTTCTCTGGGGCATGACTAAGTTTTTTACTGACCTGGGACTGTTTCACTAAAGTAAGTAAGTATTTCTCCTATGAATACTGAGTAGTTCAGAGTCCTAAAACATAGTCAGACTTTCAAAAACTAGGACAATCGTAAGAGCTCTATTTGAAAGCCAGGGAAGTTTCTGCACTGGCAGTATCTTCACCTTTTTCATTAAGATCCTTTGAATTCCTAAAAGTTACAGTTTATTTCATTGACTGGTGATTGGTTTCCTTGTGCCAAGAGAGTGAATGCAATTCCAGAAGACTTCTGCCATTCAAAACTTTTCCAGAGTGACCTTCAGGCCAACTATCTAGGCAGGCTTTGGAGACAAGTCTCTTTTATGAATCTAATAAGCTGTGGCTGGAAGACAGACTTCAAAGAGAATTTAGGCATTTAATGTGTCACTGAAGAACAATTCAGGGACCAAGTGATTAAGTTATTGAAATATAACTGTGTCTGCCAAATCAATTAATAAGTGTACATTAGAGACAGACTGGAGTGCACAGATATTTTTAAGTGGCAAACAGGATTTTTCTTGCTGACAAAGGAAAAGACATTAACTGCAATGATTTGCAGTTTCTCAGCAAACAGAGAAAGCTTAATAGGAGAAGGTTTAATGTTATTTACAATTAGCTGGTGGGCTAAACTTCGTATCTCTGAGTCTGAGTTCTGAGATCTACTAATACCTAAAGAATCAAGCCTATTTGGCAGGCTTGTTTGTTTGGAATTTTTTCTCCAGCTGTTTTTTCTTACCAGGACAAGGAGGGGGCTTGCTGGTATGCACTGGGATGTATTTAGTTGAATGTAAAAAAGGAATTTCCTCCCATCATCAAAAGCATTTGATGAAGAAAGATTTAAGTCAAAATGCAACACTAGACAAGAAAGATCTTGCCAGGACTTCTCCCTCCAAATTCTGTCCTGTGTTCTGCTTTTTTTGTACCTAATTAAGCATGAGTAATTAAATGAGGTGCCATGAAAAGCAAGATGAATCTTTGGAGTTTTTTCCATCCTTGACTCTTTTTACAAGTACTGTTTTTCTTTGTCTGGGGTTTCCTCTCCAGCTGCATTTATGAATGTTTTGCTTTTTACCTCTATTGCAGAAATAGAGCTTGTCTTATAGATATTCCAAGTGGTCATTATGACTGAGAAGAGTGGGAATGTTTGAGTTTCCTATGGTTCAGACAGGTCAGGATCATATATATCTAGGCAATCATAAATATCCTGGAAATTAGACTAATCCCATTCACCCAAGCTGGAACTGTGACTTTAGAGCTTTACCACAGTGCTAGCGTGTCTGAACAAAAACTGTCTGAACAAAAAGAGAAATTTCCGGCTATGCAGCAAATCTCTTTGCATTTCAGTTTCTTCTCTGAAACTTTGTAACTTGCAATCCTTTAGTGCAGTTGTTTATTAAGCATTTCAGCAATATTTCAGGTGGAATGAGGCCTCTGATAAAAGGTATTTAACCTTTTAGTAATTATCTGGAGCATGATATCTTTGCAAAATAGAGGGATAAAAATCAAAAGACAAGCATGCTCTCACAGGGAGAAAGGCTTATTACAAAAGATAGTCACATACTAAATACTTTTCACTTTTCTGAATATATTTGTACAAAAGCTGAGGTGAAAAGAATATTAGTAGACACAAACTGAACAGTTTGGTACCCAACTGTAATGCACAGGTGCAAGTGCTTGTTATAATAACAGTAAGGAGGGCACTCAGACTCCATAACTAATTAAAATACTATTTACTGGAGTGAATACAAAAAGGAGGATGGGAACCCCAAGCTGTATAGCATTGGATTAATCTCCAATAAGGGCTTGGCACCGTCCTCTGTGAAGAGGCTTGCCAGCATTTTGGTCTTTGTAGATCCAAAAGTTCTTGTTTGTTTTTTTTAAAAAAACCCTTCCGTTTCTACTGTCAAGCAAAAGGATGTTCACATGAGACATACTGCCTTACATTAAGATAAAGGCAAAAAGCTGCTGCTCTTGCCTTTACCAAGTGGGAGAGGCCTACAGGGTCCTTTAGAATTAGAAGCTAATTTACCTTGTGGCCAAAGGGATATGTGTGGCATGATGCACACCTGAAAGGCAGTTGTGTGCAGCACAACAGAGCACAAGCCTTCACCTTCTCAAATGAAAACTGCTATGAGCATACAAATGGCTTTCATTTGGGATTGCTATACCAACAATGCAAGCAGCTGCAGTAAGACCCTACTTTGTTCACTCTCTCAGTGGCAGCCTATTATCTCAGAATACCATATGGCATCCTGAGACAAGTGCAATCCAGTTAGCTGCATGTTTTTTGACTCTGCCACAAAATCCCATATGGAGCTATCCAGAGCAATAATACTAAATATTGTGGGATTTTTCCAGGACAGTTTGAATTTTTTCCAGGAGAATAATTCTTCAGGAGCATAATAATTTATTGTTCATATTCAGGTATTAAATATATTAACTATTAATCATTTCCAGATTAGCTAGAAGATTCCACATAAGGAATATTCTCCTGGCAATAAAAGAATCATATCCAGTAGAACTGAGAGTATTCCCAGGTTCTTTTGTAGCAATATTGATGTATTGGTTATACTTAATTTGGAAAGAAAGCGATGTTTTGCTTGGCAGCCCAACCAAATTTCACTTTTAGGACTGATGCAAGCTAAAGCGAGTGATAGCAAAGATACTTTTAAGGTTTCTACAACTAAAAGATAATCTTGTCATTGTTCTGCATGAATTCTTTATATAGAAACTGACATTATTGCCTGAATTCTGTATGTATCAGTGTCCTGGTTTGAAAGGACAGGTGTCTGCCAGTAAGGGCAGAAGTTTCCCTTTGAAACAGAGACTTTGGTTCCACTCCCCCCCAAGTATTATAATTGTTTGAATCAAGGACTCTGAGGCAGAGATAAGGAGGTGGGAATAACAGCTCGTTTACTAATATATCTAACTGTACAAGCAGAAAACAACAGCAGTTATTAAAATTGCTAACAGAACAGAATAGATAACTCGGTTTCAGTCCCTTTAGATGCAAGCACGCTGTTTCTGTGCTTAATCCCAGCCCGGATCTGCCGAGGGCAGACAGGAACGGAGGCGAGGGCGGGGGGGGGGGGGGGGGGGGGGGGCGGCAGTGGCCACGCCGGACTCGGGTGGGAACAGGCTGGAGCGGCGGCTCCTCACTCACTGTTTGTGTCCGGGTGATCAGCTGTGTCCGCAGAGGCAGGAGGCTGGAACAGGGCATATGCAGGGCAGGTGATCACAGAGGGTCTGGCTCTCCTGTGCTCCGGCCACGTGGGCTGAAGATCCCGGGCGTCCTCCTCCCAGCTCGCGGGAAAAACGAGTCCCCTCCCGGAAACCTCAGAGGCCCCTCCGGGAGCTGTTCCCACCTACTCCTTTTGTCTGGACTTATCAGAGACCCTGGATGTAATCTGGCCAGCTCCATTGGCATGATAATGGGAAAAATTCTTTCAATTGACGCAGTAATAGAAAAGCACTCAACCTCCAACAATCAGCTTACAGATGATTAATAACTGCAATTATCATTGCCAGTTGTATAAAATATTCTATCTACCCTTGGGGTATGCATCGGGTCTCTCCATCCTTTTGCATCACCCACCAAGTGCAACCTGGTCCTTGAGCGAAAACCACCCCACGAACAGGATTGTCTTTGCTGGAAGCAGAGTTCACCCAGACAGTTTTCCCTAACATGCCTCTCAGGTGTACCACTGGAACCTTGTCTCCATCTGGTGCTCGCAAGGGCTCTGATTGGGCAGGGCCTGCTTGGTTAGTGGAACCTCGGGTATTCACTAACCATGTGGCCTTTGGTAGATTGATCTCCCAGTTCTTGAAAGTCCCACCACCAAGTGCCTTTAAGGTGGTTTTAAGCAGACCATTGCACCGTTCGACTTTCCCAGCCGCTGGTGCATGGTAGGGAATATGGTACACCCACTCAATGCCATGTTCTTTAGCCCAGGTGTTTATAAGGTTATTTTTGAAATGAGTCCCATTGTCTGACTCAATTCTCTCAGGGGTGCCATGCCTCCAGAGGACTTGCTTTTCCAGGCCCAGGATGGTGTTCCGGGCAGTGGCATGGAGCACAGGGTAGGTCTCCAACCATCCAGTGGTGGCTTCCACCATGGTCAGCACGTAGCGCTTGCCTTGGTGGGTCTGAGGCAGTGTGATACAGTCAATCTGCCAGGCCTCTCCATACTTATATTTGGACCATCGCCCCCCATACCAGAGGGGCTTCACCCGCTTGGCCTGTTTGATGGCAGCGCACGTGTTACAGTCATGAATAACCTGAGAGATGCTGTCCATGGTTAGATCCACCCCTCGGTCTCGTGCCCACTTATAGGTGGTGTCTCTGCCCTGATGGCCTGAGGCATCGTGGGCCCATTGAGCCAGGAACACTTCTCCCTTGTGTTCCCAATCTAAGTCTATCTTTGAGACCTCTATCTGAGCAGCCTGATGTACCTGCTCATTGTGCCTATGTTCTTCGCTAGCCCGACTCTTGGGAACATGGGCATCCACATGACGGACTTTCACGGGTAGCTTCTCTACCCGAGTGGCAATGTCTTTCCACTCAGCAGCAGCCCAGACTGGTTTTCCTCTACATTGCCCGTCATCCTTTTTCCACCTTTCCAGCCAACCCTACAGAGCACTGGCTACCATCCACGAATCAGTGTAAAGGTAGAGCTTTGGCCATTTCTCTCTCTCAGCAATGTCCAAGGCCAGCTGAACAGCTTTGAGTTCAGCAAGTTGACTCGATCCACCTTCTCCTTCGGTAGCTTGTGCAACCTGTCGTGTGGGGCTCCATACAGCTGCTTTCCACTTCCGGTTCATCCCTACAATGCAGCAGGAACCGTCGGTGAAAAGGGCATAGCGTTTTTCATCTGCTGGCAGCTGGTTGTACGGTGGACCTTCTTCAGCCCGGGTCACTTGCTTCTGCTCCTCTTCATCAGCGAGACCAAAATCTTCACCTTCTGGCCAGTTTGTAATTATCTCCAAAATCCCAGGGCGATTCGGGATGCCAATACGGGCGCGCTGCGTGATGAGGGCAATCCACTTGCTCCATGTGGCGTCAGTGGCGTGGTGAGTAGAGGGAACCTTTCCTTTGAACATCCACCCCAGCACTGGCAATCGGGGTGCTAGGAGAAGCTGTGCTTCTGTGCCAATCACCTCTGAGGCAGCTTGAACTCCCTCATAGGCAGCCAAGATTTCCTTCTCTGTGGGAGTGTAATTGGCTTCAGACCCTTTGTAGCTTCTGCTCCAGAATCCCAGGGGTCGGCCTCAGGTCTCACCAGGCACCTTCTGCCAAAGGCTCCAGGACAGACCATGGTTCCCAGCTGCAGAGTAAAGCACATTCTTTACCTCTGGTCCTGTCCTGACTGGGCCAAGGGCCACTGCATGAGCGATTTCCTGTTTGATCTGGGCAAAGGCTTGCTGTTGTTCGGGGCCCCAGTGAAAATCGTTCTTCTTGCGAGTGACCTGGTAGAGAGGGCTCACAATCTAGCTGTACTCAGGGACGTGCATTCTCCAAAAGCCGATAGCACCTAGAAAAGCTTGTGTCTCCTTCTTGCTTGTTGGTAGAGACATTGCAGTGATCTTATTGATGACCTCAGTGAGGATCTGGCGCCGTCCATCCTGCCACTTCACTCCCAGGAACTGGATCTCTTGGGCAGGTCCTTTGACTTTGCTCTTTTTAATGGCGAAACCGGCTCCCAGCAAAATCTGGATGGTCTTCTCTCCTTTCTCAAATACATCCGTTGCTGTGTTCCCCCACACAATGATGCCATCGATGTATTGCAAATGTTCTGGAGCCTCACCCTTCTCCAGTGCAGCCTGGATCAGTTTGTGGCAGATGGTGGGGCTCTGCTTCCACCCCTGGGGCAGTGGGTTTCAGGTGTACTGCACGCCTCTCCAGGTGAAAGCAAACTGAGGCCTGCACTCTGCTGGCAAAGGAATGGAGAAGAATGCATTGGCAATGTCAATGGTGGCATACCACCTTGCTGCCTTGGACTCCAGCTCATACTGGAGTTCCAGCATGTCCGGCACGGCAACGCTCAGCGGTGGAGTCACTTCATTCAATGCCCGATAGTCCACAGTCAGTCTCCATTCTCCATCAGATTTCTGCACAGGCCAAATAGGACTGTTGAAGAGTGAGTGGCTCTTGCTGACCACCCCTTGGCTTTCTAGATCACGGATCATCTTGTGGATGGGGATCACAGCATCTCAATTTGTCCGGTACTGCCGGCGGTGCACTGTCATGGTGGCAATTGGCACCTGTTGCTCAGTCACTTTCAGGAGTCCTACTGCAGAGGGGTTTTCTGACAGTCCAGGCAAGGTGTTCAACTGCTTAATGCTCTCTGTCTCTACAGTAGCTATTCCAAAAGCCCACCTGAACCCCTTTGGATCTTTGTAGTAGCCGTTCCTGAGGAAGTCTATGCCTAGAATGCACGGTGCCCCTGGGCCAGACACAATTGGATGTTTCTGCCACCCCTTCCCTGTCAGGCTAATCTCAGCTTCCAGCAAAGTGAATTCCTGTGATTCCCCCGTCACCCCAACAATGGAAACAGGTACCTTCCCCACATGTTCTGATGGTATCAGGGTGCATTGTGAACTAGCACAGTATCAACTAGCACTTTATGTTTCTGTGGCTTTGATGTGCCAGGCCATCGCACCCACACTATCCAATAAATCCTGTCATCCCATGCCTCTCCCTGGCTAGAGGCAGGGCCCCTCTAGCCCTGGTTATTATTTCTTTCCTGGGCATACATAGTGGAGGTTCCTTCCTGGGGATTTGACAGATCATCCTCCTTGCTGTAATACCCTGCACCTTGCTTGTGGGAGGTTGAGGCTACCTTCATTTTATTGTGGTTCCCTTGGTTAGCATTTCCCTCCCTGAGCTGACGCACCCGTGCTGCCAGGACAGAAGTGGGTTTCCCATCCCATTTTCCCATGTCTTCCCCATGGTCTCGCAGGAAAAACCACAGGTCAGCTCGTGAGGTGTACCCTCTCTCCCTAGCTGGGGGACGTGAAGCTCTGACTTGGGGGCCTGTGACTCGTACTGGTGCTATGCTGATCTTCCTCACCTCCTCAATTCTCTCCATCATCTCCTCCCTCATATCCCTCATCCTATCTTCGACCTGTTGGAGGTCCCTGGCCACGGCAGAGACATTGGCCTGCATTGGGACATTCATCATGCTCCCAAAATTTCTGAGTTTGTTGGCAACAGAACACACTGTCTCTGGATGGTTATTAGCATTAATCATTGCTATGTAGGTGGTATATTGAGATGGACCCAAGGTTGCCAAATTCCATAACATCTGCCCTGTGCACTTGACCTTGTTACGGTCATTGTCATGCTGTCCATCCCTCCCAAAGAGTACCTCTAATACTGCTGCTTCTCTCAGCTGCTGGATCCCTTCCTCAAGGGTCTTCCAGCGCATCCTACGGTGGTGCTCCTGCATTCTCTCTCTGTGTCCAAACTTCTCTCTCACACTCATTAAAAGCCGGTCCCAGAGGGAAAGGAGGCCTTGTTCCCTTACAAATATCTGGTCCACACCTGAATCCTGGGCCAAGGATCCCAAATTCCTGGCCTCAGTTCCATCCAGTTGTACACCTGTTCCTGTAAGGTCCCAGACCCGGAGTAACCAAGTTGTAAAGGGCTCACGGCCCCGCCGAGCAATGTCTTTACGCAGGTTACAGAGACTATCGTATGAGAGGGACTCGGTGACAATCTCAACCTCTGGCTCCCTTGCTGGTTGTGAGGACCCTCCTTGCTGATCCCCATTATCTAGGTGCCTCGTTTTAATCTTAGATTATCTAGCTGCCACAGGGGCAACTGCTGCTGGCTGTGGCTGTTCCTGTGATCCAGCTGGAACCTGGACAGATACAACATCTACGGGTTCCACTGCAGCATCATCTGACTCTTCCTCTTTAGGCAGGGGGAGGGTTTCTCACCAGCTGGAGAAAAATGCTCCTTCATCATCTGGCTGTGCTCTTTAAACATCTGGTTATGCTCCTTCAACATCTGACTTTTCTTCTTCAACATTTGGCCTATATCCTTCACTAGAGCCCCCACCCACTCTGGGTGGCTCATTTCTGCGGTGGACTGTGGGGCAGGATTAGGCTCTGGGGCAGCATTCCTAGTCCCTGGGGCAGAGGCAGATTCTGGGGCAATATCCCTAGTCCGAGGGGCAGGCTCTGGGGCAACATCCCTAGTCCCTGGGGCAGAGGCAGGTTCTGGGGCAACATCCCTGGTCCCTGGGGCAGGTATCAGAGTTGTTGTCCAAGCCAATATTCCCTTGTTTCTGAATGCTTAGTAGAACAGGCCTATCAGCAACACCAGCCACTGATTAATAACACTAGCAATTAAAGCAGATCTGAAATCCTTGAAAAATGGTTGGGTAGCCTCAAAAAACTGGGTGATGGGTTGGGAGAAAATTTCCCTTGCACTCGTTACCTCACAGTAAGTACCATTACTGAAATAACCCCAGAAACACACAGTTAGAGTACGATAGCTCTGGATCCATGCAACCACTTCCCAGAAAAAATTAAAAACCCATGAATTCCTGACATAATCAATCCACAAAACGAATCAGATAATAGCTACAGTAACTTTGGTGAGTGGGCCCAAATTCAAATAAGGGCTTGCAAATGAGAGGGAGATGGCCGTGACCACATGGAACACAAACCAGATTAAACCACACAACATATTGCCACTTAAGAGAGCTGTTACTCCTGTCTTAACTCTCAACTCAGTGCCCTCTGCCCCACGTTGGGCGCCAAAATCTGTCTTGGTTTGAAAGGGCAGGTGTCTGCCAGTAAGGGCAGAAGTTTCCCTTTGAAACAGAGACTTTGGTTCCACTCCCCTCCAAGTATTATAATTGTTTGAATCAAGGACTCTGAGGCAAAGATAAGGGGGTGGGAATAACAGCTCTTTTACTAATATATCTAACTGTACAAGCAGAAAACAACAGCAGTAATTAAAATTGCTAACAGAACAGAATAGATAACTCGGTGTCAGTCCCTTTAGATGCAAGCATGCTGTTTCTGTGCTTAGTCCCAGCCTGGATCTGCCGAGGGCAGGCAGGAACGGAGGTGGGAGGGGGGGGTGGGGGGGGCGGGCCAGGGGGCACGGCAGTGGCCACGCCAGTCTCGGGTGGGAACGGGCTGGAGCGGCGGCTCCTCACTCACTGTTTGCAGGGCAGGTGATCACAGAGGGTCTGGCTCTCCTGTGCTCTGGCCGCGTGGGCTGAAGATCCCGGGCGTCCTCCTCCCAGCTCGCGGGAAAAACGAGTCCCCTCCTGGAAACCTCAGGGGCCCCTCTGGGAGCTGTTCCCACCTACCCCTTTTGCCTGGACTCATCAGAGACCCTGGGTGTAATCCGGCCAGCTCCATTGGCATGATAATGGGAAAAATTCTTTCAATTGACGCAGTAATAGAAAAACACTCAACCTCCAACAATCAGCTTACAGATGATTAATAACTGCAATTATCATTGCCAGTTGTATAAAATATTCTATCGCAGAAATGTGAGAATCTACCAGTTTAGCCATTTCCAGTCATCATGTCCATAATAGATTCTTAGGAAGAACAGATTCTATGGGAAACAGTTTTCTGGACACCTAAATAAGCTAGATACCATATTGTCCATAAGATCTGAAATTAATTGTGTTCAAATGAATAGTAACTCTACAGTACCAGACCAATATTTCACTTCTTTTCTGTGGAGACAAGGAGAAATGATTGTGTTCATTCTTATTTTATTCCTGAGCATTGTTTTTCTTCTCTTTCATCTTTTCAGAAATCTTTGCTGGTATTTCTCTTGTGTTTATGATGGTATGACATCTCAGTTCTAGAAGAAGTAAAAATTGACATATCAATTAATTTGTTTTTAATTATTAGGAAAGCAAGCAAAATATTCTCTGCAGAAGCAGTTCTTGAGAATGTTTTAAAGCAATAGCAAGCATAAATAAAAGGAATATAAGTAGCTGACTAGAGAGTTTAATCTGGACCGACTCTCTTGGTTTGAAGTTATTTAAGTGGTATCTTAGGTGTCTGGCATTTCTTTCTCCATCAAGGAGCAGGGAAGGTAAGAGCTGGTAGGGGCATGCTACAATCTTTAATTTTCTGCAGATATGTAATTGAGAAGACTATCTAGGTGCATAACCATGCAGGGGGAGAAAAGGTATATTTTTTTTTCTATGTCAGATCTTAAATTGTCAGCAATGTGAAGTAATTTATACTGAAAGATAATTTGAAAACAAGGTGCTATGTGTAGGGCAAATTGCAATCTTTTCCATCTCTTTGTAATTTCTTTTTATATCACTCAATATTTATATGTACCTTTTGAATAAGAAAATGTAATTGTGGGATTTTTCCTTCCTCCAGCTGTTGATAGGCTATGAAAATGGGACGATTGTGTTCTGGGACTTGCGATCTAAAAGAGCCGATCTGAGAGCTTATTATGATGAGGTATGTCATTTCCATTAATTCTGCAGTTTGCCATATGTCTTACCAAGCAGATGGATATTTACCTAAAGGTATTGCTGGTTCTGGAAATAATGTTTGTGCTATGCTTTTGAGCAAATTACTGACAGTAGAAATCAAAGACTGAAATCTCTAGTTCTGATTCCAGAGTTTATGCTTTCATGAGTGTACTGTGATACATAATGTCCTCCCCTTGATCCTGATAAGTTCACTAACTTTGTTGCGGGAATCCTCAGTTGAACAGAGTCTCGCAATGAGCTGACCTGAGATATAGCTAAGATAGGAATTATATAATAATCTTTACTCGGTATTTCTAGAACATTCATTATACTGGTAGATTAATTACATTGTACAGCTATTGATATTGCCTAATGCTTAAGATCTGATTAAGCAGTTTTCAAAATTATATTGTCATAGTTATTACACAATTGTCTCTTGTCATTTGTAAGCAGCTTGTGTTAACCACAGATGCAATTCTTGTATCAATAATCAATCTGCTTGAAAAACAGATATACTCCTAGATATTGTGATTTTAGCACTAGCCCTAGGGAAGAATATTCTTTGTTCTGTCAGTCCTCTGAAGTTCACCATGGATGAATGTGGATGCAACTACAACTGAAGGTAAAAAGGGACATTTTCTTTAAAGAGATCCTGGAGGTAACTTGTTTCCTGTAGCTCTCTTTCCTTCTTCATCTTGTCACCTTGCTATGTATAAGGAGTGTATACACATTTATTTCCCCTCTAAAAAGCAATGAATCCTGCATTCTTTCAGACCTGCCATCAGAGACACATTAAAACTACTCTGAACTTCAAGGTTAAGTTTCTGAGCATCAACACAGTAAATGTTTCAACAGAGAGAGTTTGAATGGGCTAGCACTTAAGCCTCAAGACATAGCCACTAAATTGTCTGTCGGCGACAGTCTGCTTGTGCAAACACTTGTGAAATTGCACCTGTCCCATTACTTAAGGCTGAACAACGTTTTCGTTTTACAGGTTCTCCTCAGGAAGGGTGGGGGTGGGGATATCTGTTCACCAGCTGTTAACTCTTGTACTCAGATTGAGACTACTTGAGACTGCATGAATCTTCTTATGCTGGTTCTCTCTTTTTTCTTCTTTTTTTTTTCTTTCTTTTTTTTTTTTTTTTCTTTTTTTCCATTTTGGAACAGAATGGATGGGTGTTGAAAATGTCTCATACAATTTAGAATTTAGTTGTTCCACATTTTTCAATACTGCTCTCAGGAACTTTTTTTTGCCTTTTAATCAGTTCCATACTTTCCTCCTCAGTGGTTATTTGCTGTGCAATTATTTCACTTTGTGCAACTTGTGCTAGCTTCTAGTTTGCCATGTGCCACTTGGTATTTTACAGGAACCCAGATTATCATACCTAAATCTCATTTTATGGATTGACCACCAAAGATCACAATTCACAAATCGTTGTTGCTGCTGTCCTTCACCATGCTGTCTGGACTGATGGAAGGCCTCTGTGTCCCACAATGTCTGATCCATCTCTCAGTATTGTTCTGGCACTGAGCCAGAGCAGTTCCAGTTGCAGAATATCTGTGAAGTCTCAGATAAATTCCTGTGTTCTGTATCTTCATTAAGTTCCAAAGTGCCTCTTTGCATGAGTTCTGAATTAAATTAATTCACCCTCACTTTTCTTACTATCATTAGGATTATCATCTTCTCAATGGTGATATGTATGAGATATTGAGGCCCTTCCAATCAATGCTCCTACACAATGATTTCTATAAAAGGCTTTCCTTACAAGCTCTTTTATAATTTACTTCAAAAGTTTGTTTCCATCAAGTGGTATAAAAAGACAGTACATAAACAAGACAGATCTTTCAAATGGTTCTCAAGTTGTTACTGATAGCTGGCAAACCCAAAATCCAGCTGTCTTCCTGTCCAGGCTTTGGAAGTTTGTGTCAGCCCCCATTCAGAGCTGTCTGAAGCAGTCATTATTTTTCATTGGAACACATCACCAGAACGAAGATGCAAAGTTCTCAGAGGCATTCACCAAATGATAACTCCCTACCTTTATCTTAGCACCGTGCCACCATGGAAGCATCAAATTAGGTATGGCCCTTGCTGTAATGGCTCTGCAGTACTGTGAGCACAAAGGATTTTTAGCATTCAAACAGTGAGATGAGATAAGCATTGTTCATGCGCAAAATAAGGCTAAAAGTGGTAGTAAAAGACCCTCAGTGGAGATTTGTGGTTGGGAAGGAACTGAAATGATGTTAGGCATGCTTAATTTTAGTACAAGCTGAGCATGAGAGAAGATGGAATGTGTATGCAACCACTATGGGTATTGCAGAAGAAGAAACATACCCAATCTGGAGTGAGAAGCTTTACGTGCATATACTGTGTGAATATTCACAAGAGTCACCTACCATGGTGAACTCCTGTTCTGAGCAAATAACTGTTCCTTTTGTGTGTGGATGCTAAAGTGGATCAGAATACTAGACATAATCTAGCAGAGAGAAAATTCAGGGCTTGTTCAGGACCACCTTTCATTATTACTCATGACTCTCAGCTGAGACCTCCAAAAGCATTTCTGTTTCTCTTGCTCATTTTGTGTCAAAATTGAACAGGTCAGCTTGAGTTGCTGCTATGCCAGCTGTCTGTGCCAGGATCATCCCACCTCAGCTCCACTCCACAGGAGGTTTATGTTGGCAGGTGGTGCTTGCCTGAGGAGAGGCAGTTTAACAAGCAGCTTGGTACAGTTTTTAGCTAGTTCCTAGCTCCTGCTCAGACGCAGTCTGTGACTGTAATCATGCGAAATGTTTCTAAGTGTGATAATACACCAAAACCAGATTCAAATTTGGCATGATAGCAAGCATGAAAGAGCTCATGGTAGAATTAATTTGAATGAGGATAGGCATGCCTTCAGTGTGAGTGAAGCAGTGCTCCCCATAGAACTAATGTTATTCTGCATGAGGGCAACAACACTGGACTCTGCATGAACCATCTTTCTGTGTTGTCTTTTGTTATTTCAGTTATAGTTTGGTTTCTTCTAGTTATTTAAGAGGAATTCTGTACCACCTCCCTCTCTGGAAGGTAGAAATTTTAGTAATACCCATTATGTCACCAAAAAATAAATACCAAGAACTCAATTTTTTTGCATCCTTTATGGCACAACTATTTTAGTAGTGTGTTAATCAAGCATTCATATATGAGGCATGTCAGATTCCTGTTAAAACATCTAGATCATCTTAATGGAGACTCATTTGTGGCTCTGCTGTCCAGCACCAGGAGCTGAGTAAAGCTTTGGTAAAGGGTCATGGCCCTTTGGTTGATTTGTTCTGAAATCCTCTCCAGACCATGACCGGTAACCAACCATAACAATCAATATAATGATTAAAAGAGTAAAACCAACAGGGAGTTTTAAATAGTGACCAGTAGCACTTAAGCAAAATTAATATGAACAGCTGCAATGCTGACTTATGAATACCCAGGATATTAAGTCATTTAAATAAATCAGGCAAATGTCTATATGCAATTTTAAGTGCATGGCCTTAGCATTTCCTGGGTTATAAAAAAACCTGGAAAAATATTAAGCTGTACTCAAAAATAGATCTCATTAACATTCACATAAAACTATATTGTGTTCTTTGCTATTTAGCACTGAACATTTCTGGAAGGGATATGGATTCAAGGGAGAATTCTGTGAGCTTGTGCTTCTGTGGGGAGCATATGAGAAACTATGGTATACATTGAATGCTTTGTCAAAATATGGCTTTTGTTACTTTCCAGCACATACTAGGGAAATCGAAGGACTTATGCCATTATCCTTTCTGATAATTTGGTATAACTATGGGTATTTTCAGTCAATCCTGCTAATTATGCACAGAACACTAAGAATGGCGTACATAATATTCATCATGTAGTACTTGGAGCATGCACAAAGGAGTGCATATTCCTCTTCTCTGATGCACTATCTGTTCCAAACGTATCTTACATCATTGTTTTGGTAATTTTCTATATCAATGAAATGGTCCTGGATTCTTCAATGTTTTGGTTTTGACATTAAACATCCCAGATTGTGTGGGCTTGCTCTGCAACTTAAGTATGTGAGAGTACATGTGGAAATTATCCAAGAACAGTGTAGTACTTCCTCTGGAGAAGACTGTGTGTTGTATGTTTCCTGTAAAGATTTTTACACAGAATTACCTGTAAATTTACCAGGAGAGCTATCAGACATATTACAACTGCATTGTATGGCTCTTGTTCTTACACTTTTATCTTTTCCTTCAATTTTGGCCTGATTTAGTACAGGCTTCTTTTACCTGTTTTACATTAGCCTTTATGATGAGATGTGCATTGCAGCCATCTGTTGCAAAAAAGCAATGGTAATGGCTTTTAGACAAACAAGAACCATCTGCTGATATACCATTAGAATAATATAATCTGAAGTCATACATGGAAATATTAGTGTAAGCTCTGTATTCCATTCCAGTCTCAAGGTTGTGGTTTTTTTTCATTTCTGTAGGCTATTCATTCTGTTGCTTGGCATCATGAAGGGAAACAGTTCATGTGTAGTCACTCTGATGGCAGCTTGACCCTATGGAATCTGAAAAGCCCTAACAGGCCATTCCAGACCACAATTCCACACGGTATTTCTGATGTTAAAATGTCTAACTAAGAAGCAATACAGTGTTCTCAATGCTGTTTGCTAATATGTATGTTTATTTAATTTTTCCTTGTAGTGCAGACGTTACTTCTTGCATAAATATTTTGATCTGCAAAGTAGCTGCTAATTATTGTAAGATCAGTAACTTAGATCAAACTTTTTATTTTACTTGGTGTCATAAATACCTATTTTTGATTAATATTACTTTAATGTCATATTCAATTTCTTTTAAGAGTCTACTGCTGGTCTCTGAGATCTTCAGGCTCTGGGATTTTTACATTTCTTTCTTTTATAAGTTTGTACTTATGGGCTTTTATGTGCAATGTTCACAACAAATTAATGCACTTTGTACAAGGTACTGTGGTATTTGTCATGGGGATGGTACAAGGCTTCCCAAAGAACAACAATGAAGAATTTAAAGGAGCCATAGTAAAAGATGGCTGTATCTTTTACGAGTGAGACTTTATATAAAATTGTCTCCTGCAAATTAGGTTAAAAAGTATTGACATCATTGTAAATGTATGAATTATTTTACTGAGAAACCTGATTGGGTAGAGAGGGAGAAAGAAAAGGAAGTCACAATCTAAGTAGCCCCAAAAGGATTTAGCATTTTCTTAATGTACTTCTGTGTTTTTACCATTTTTACTCATAGAATTGTACAATGTCTGTATCAACCAGTCAAAAACAGACCTGATTTTTTGAATGAACTCAGGACATTGGGCACTTGTACACTTTCAACAAATTTTGTACAATATCTTTGCGGAATATCTTTTGGCATTTAGTGACCCGTGTGGCGCAATATTTTTTTGTTAATATCTAACCAGAATTCTCCATGCCACAACTTGTGTCCTTTATTTTCCATCATTCACTGTGCACCTCTGAGAAAAGTCTACATCATCTACACTGTATCCTCTAGTCAGGCTGTTGTCAAAATCAAGCATAGACTTTCCAAAGCAACAAACCCAAAAGACCTAATTTTTTTTTTTTTTAGTTTAAAGTGACTTTTCTCTCATTTGAAGAAAGTACTGAGCCATAATTAACCAAGAAATAATGAATTTCTGTTGTATGCTTCATTTAATTTTATCACATAGCTAGTCACACTCCAAAACATGTAATGTTTTGTCTGCAATAGGAATTAAGTCAATTTAAGAACAGCTTAGGAAAAAAAATTAAGCTCTTTATGGTCATTATGTATTCAGAAAAAAAGCATGCGATTAGCCTGATTCATTCATTATTAGTTAAGTGTCATAGTCAGAAATCCACATGGTTTATAGATGTCTTTGAAGTGAGTTCTATGGTTCTTTAGATGTATGTGGCAGTAAAAGCACAGACATAATAAATATAATTAATTTAGGCAAATGTGTATTTTATGGAAATAGGAGCTAATACACCTAAGCTTTTGTAGCTTTTAAGTTCCTTTTCTTGTTGCTCATACAGTTGTTTAAATGTATGTATTTTAGTTTGATAATTCAATTTCTTGTTTTAAAGGTTTTCATATTCTTTCTTTCCTTAGGAAAAGTTCAAAGAGATGGAAAAAAACCTGAACCTTGTAAACCAATTCTTAAAGTAGAGTACAAGACCTGTAAAAACAGGTTTGTTTTAATTCTGTAATTAATATTACATTCCTGAATTTATGTCTTTTTGGAATATTTTCCTGCTTTCTTTATACAAAGCCATTTATTATTATTTGCAGATACTAAACCTATAATGTAAACTTGTATGTACTATGTAGACTTACACTTCTGTTGGTTTTTTAATACAGTGAACCATTTGTGATATTTTCTGGTGGACTGTCATATGATAAGCCTTGTCGAAGACCAAGTTTAACAATCATGCATGGGAAAGCAATTACAGTTCTTGAAATGGATCATCCTATAGTTGATTTTTTAACTCTTTGTGAAACCCCATATCCAAATGGTGAGTTTATTGGGGAAAAATACTGTTATGGAAAATATAAAGTGATCTTTCCTCAGACATTAATCCCATCCCAGAGATTTCCATCCTCATATCTGCCTTCATCTCAAGAAAACTACATAACTGAAAGCACCTGGGACTTGGCATTCTCAGTGTAGGAAGCAAGTAGTGAGTGGACAATAAAGCATGCATACATCTCCACTTATAGGATTAAAACTCATGGGTTACTGTGAGAAAACATTGCTATTAATCAAAGATAGGTGCTTTTATTTCTGAAATTTTGCATGATTTACAGCTTGCTAAATTATTAAAATTAAACTGTCATCTTCAAAAAAGTTCTTACACTTCAGCGTGAAATAAACTGTTAAAAAGTCTTATGTTTGCTGCATACCATGAGGCTGCCAAATTTTGAAATATGTTGTCAGAAAGTTCCAGAAAATAAATTAAGAAAAGCTGTAAGTCAAAAAGGAACTAACTTCAGCATATTAAGACTCAAGCAGAAAAGTAAAATAAATATTTTATACATAGTTAAACCAAATACACATTAAAATCATTTAGTAAAATAAAGTGTATGTGTGATTCAATGTCATGCAAAAATTTAATTTTCCATAATCATAGTTGCTTTGAGCCTTCATTTAACTGTGTCAAATACTCCCCCATACTTAGGTTTTGTTGCATCTTCCCCTGATCACAGACCAATATTTGAACATTTTGGTTTATGTTGTGTTATTCATAGCCTGGTATTAAAACAGCCAACAACAAATAATGCGCATTCATAGGAAGACTGAAAGGAAGATTAATCAGTTGCTCTATTTACTCTTCCTTTTTGCATCACCCATCTGAACAGTTTATTCTGAGCTTGCATGTGCTGAAATTATTTGCTGCTGTTGAAAAGATAGTCATAATTTCACTTGCATATTTTTTAATAGCATCCTATGTAAATGAATACACTCTGTGCATCAAAGGAAGCATTTATTTGTCATCTTAATTCTTTAGTTTTAATAAATAAAAAGAGAATTGTATAAAAAATGAAAAGAGTGTGAGGGAGGAAGGGACATGTTAGTACCTGAATTGAAATCAAACTTACATGATTCCTAGGGAATATTCCTCTTGAATCACCTTAGAAGCAGGGGCATTGTGTATCATGAAGCATCCTGCACAATCTGTTTCTGAAGAGCAGTTGTACACGGTAGAAGTATTACTTTTGGACAGCAAAAATACATTTTCTGTATCACAATTGGATTCAATAATGCAATGATACACACAACTTACTCATGTTCTACTTGTTTTCAACACAGCGTCATGCTGGCAGGCTATTATACCCCAATTCTTCTTCTGCTTTGCATGTTTGTCAACAGTACTATCCAAAAATAATTTCTTACTTCCTCTCTGACCCTAGTTTTCAGCTATGTCTGGTTTGTGCATATGTCTAGGACTTACACATCAAAGCTTTTAATATACTGTGAAAGTTTAAAGAACATAAATATTGCTTGCTTGCTTAAAATGGCTGAGAGAACAACTCCATGTCTTGTATACTTGATTCCTTGCTTACAGAATTTCAAGAACCCTATGCTGTAGTTGTGCTTTTGGAAAAAGATCTCATTGTCGTTGACCTGACACAAAGCAAGTAAGTATAAAGTTTTATATGAAGTTATTTGTATGTTTAACTGTTCAGCAAATTGCCATAAAATTCCAAATTATTTAACTATCCAAAATCATTCACTCTTGGATGCACTCCTGCAAAATATTTACTTCCACTTTAAGAGCTAAGTTCATCTAATGAACAGGAACTTATGATAGTATTTGTTCCTAAACGTTGGAATAAATCTAAATCTGCAGTCCCTTCAGCACAGCCCTCAGACATTCATTCAATATCAAAGTTAAATAATGTTTGAACACATATGTGACTTGGAAATAAGATTTGACCACCACTTTTATGCATGTCTAGTCTCAGTATCTTAATAAATAATGGAATTGTTTTATATGGATCTACAGAACTACTTCATGATCCAGATGGTGCTTTAAATGACAAATAGTTTTTTCAATTTTCAAAGAATCAATTTTCCTGTCAAAGAGGAACTTTTCATCATGTAAAGCATAATCCAATTCTTATTTATTTTGTTTTGCCTCCAACACTGCCAGCAATGGACATCCACATTCACACTGCTGTAACAAGGAACAGATTTTGCTGTCAATGTAATGGAAAATGTTACATGAATCATATTCAGACCTCACTTACTTTAACAAATAATTCAGATCATCTCAGGAATGTAAAATGGACATAACTGAAATCAGAACCCAATTTCCTGTATTTTTCAATTGTGAATAACATTGTGTAATGTGCCAAAAGTGAGATTTTCCTCTTTATCAGGCTGTTCAAACTGATGGAAGTGAGAAATAAACTGAGATCTACTCATCTGTTATTGCCATTTTTCATTGTATGATCAGAAGTCTACCAATCCAATAAGCTAAGATGTTCAATATAAAACCCACAGTTGTAAAAGTATTTTGTAGTTCATAGTATATATCATATCCATGAACCTGAAACTTCTGAAAAATGTGTAAATAAGATTTTGAGATGTCAGAAAAAAAATAGTTCTTATTCATCCATAAAGGTAGCCCTATTAGCCTTAGGGATTCTCTATGTAACAAGAGGATTCTTGTCAAAGCAATTGAATTTTTATGTCTTTATTCGGGTACACATTATTACTGATGTTAAAAACAATATATAAGTTTGAATAAATAAGAGAAATATATTTAATTAGCAGTAATTTTACTTAGATTCTGTTATATATTTTAATATAAGAATATGTTTTATTCTATGGCTCAGTGTGTCACAGTGCTTCTAATAAATTGTCTTCCTTAACTAGTTTTCCAATCTTTGAAAACCCATATCCTATTGACATTCATGAGTCACCTGTTACCTGCACAGAATATTTTGCGGACTGTCCTCCAGATTTGATCCCTGTACTCTATGCTGTAGGAGCAAAACATAAAAAGCAAGGATACAGCAATAAGGTAAACAAAACCAATATTCTTCTTTTAAGCAAAGGATGAGATGTGTAACCTATGTTTTTGTCACATTTACCAGATTATTTTTGTTCTACTCCCTTAATGATCAGTCTAAGGTTAGTCCAACCAGCATCTTAGCAGCCTGAATACAGTCCAGTATTTGTCCCTCAGATACATGACAACTTAAGCAGAACCATTAATTACCATTAGATAGGACTTAATCATTAAGATGCTGGAACTATTCCAGATCAGACTGTGTTAAATGAGAACCATCAGTGTACAATTCAAATTTGTATGGATAGATTCTCTCTATCAAAGAAAAAAGTGAAAGCATTAAGACAAGAGGTTCAGTGAGAGTTGACAGCATCTGTGAGATTTGTTATTAAATAGGAATAATAATAACTATTTTACTGAGCTAACAAAGTCTTAGTATAATGCTGCAGAAATAAGGACAAGCTGCAGGAAGTAAAAGAAGAAATGCAATTAATTTATAAATTTCAAGCTTTAAACTGGTTTGTATTTTGGCTAGAACTAATCTATTTTAATAAATAAAGTAGAAAAAAATACTGGGTAAACAAGTCAGGAATTTTCAATTTTGTATTCAAATAAACAGAAGCATTCTACTTGGAGCTGGGTTTTTTTCCCATTAAGTCAGAGAGTGAACCCTCTCTGCTTCTTTTGCATTTGGTTTGCAAAAGTACTTCAGAAAATATTTTTATTTCTCCTATTTGAATCTACCCTTACCTCGTACACTTTGCACACCTATCTGTATTTCCTGCATCCTCTCTTGTCCCCTTGCTTTATTTGTGCATATACAAATTCACACTGTGAAGGCAGGTGCTCACTCATGTGCCAGACACCCATTTCTGTGCTCACAAGCATCCAGGCAATGTATCCACTCAAACAGTCTGTGCTCCCAGTTTTTCTCCACCCTCATACTCTGTATGCATCCTGATCCATTGCACGTATGTCACCCATTGCATACTGTATCCTGTATCCATATATGTCAGGGCTTTAGGCATAGGACAGCATTCTAGACCAACAGAAGGGGAGTCTTGCCATTAGTAAACAAAAGGCAAGAGATGATGATCTCAAATGTTCTGTAAAGGTTGCATTCTCTTATCTCGTGGCATCACGCTCTGACACTTGTTTCTGGGCCAGTTTCTTCAGTGTTGTTTGTATTCAAAATAAATTCTCGGTCTCTTCGGTGTTCTGTAGAATCTCCAAGAGAAAAGCCATCTCATCACAAGAACAACAGAATTGTTTGTTACTCCTCCTTCTCATTCTTGTTTTAGGTTGTTGAATGTTAGCTGTGTGGAAATATTTTAAAAGCATAGGACATTAGTTCATAAATGAAAGTGTTATTAAGTTTCCAAAGCCTGAACTGATGATACAAATATGTTAATGAATTGTAAAAGCCTTGAATTTCACTTATTTTTGTTCTTTTACTAGTTGCATTGCTTTTTGGGGGAAGATGTTGTCTACTCCTGAATTTAAAAGTTAACCAAACAAGATTTATCAGAGTAAGTTGTGATCTCTACTTTCATTTGTTTAGGAGTGGCCTATCAATGGTGGAGCATGGAACCTTGGAGCTCAGACATATCCTGAAATCATTATTACAGGGTGAGAATGAAACTGGGGATTGGTACTTTTAAAGTATTTGTATGTCCTCCTTTTGATTTTGGGTTAGCTATAGCTAGGAGTTGAGACTTCACCGCATATGCATTTTCTGGCTCTTCACTTGAGTAATGTCACCACAGCAATTCTCTTTTGCTGTAGAAAGCAGAACTTAGTACTCAGGGGTGAGCTACCATTAAGAATGACCATGTGAGGCCCCAGTCACAATGCTTGTGAAGGCAGTGGCTTTGGGGAAAAAAAATCTATTGCAAGAGAATACTTTTGCCTTGAAGGCCACAGAGAATAACTTTGAAAAGGAGAACAGCTCTTGTCCCTTGGCCTTCTGGGAACTCGCTATCTGGGGACAATTTGGGAATTCATTTTAATACTCAGCATTAGTGAGGGTGTGGTGCACTGGGATGAATTTCACATTGTGGGCAGAGAAACAGCAAAAAGGCCTAGAAAGGCTCAGATTGCAGTAGGAGCCCCATGAGCAGTGCCTGATGGATTCCTAAGGAATCATACTGTAAAGCAGACACTATTCATTCAACTAAGATGCACATTGAGTTTTCTTCTGGTCTCAGTCATGTATATGATGAATTTTTACTATCAATGATACTAATGACCTGATTTTAAAAATAAGGTTATGATGCATGCAATGGTATAGGAAGGTGATGAAGGGATCATTCTCATTGTAAACAGAAGTGTCTTCTTTTTCCAGCTTTGCTTCAGGGATTTTATGTTATTAAAAAGAGTACAGTTGTGAAATATCAAGCAAAATGAAGTTGCCTTCTATCCTTTCAAAGTTCACTGTACATGGCATTTTTAGAGTGCATAGGTTTGATGCTGGCCCACTGCAAAGCCAAAAGTGCTGTAACTTAAACTTGTTATTAGTATGAGAAGTAATTTCTTCTTGTTGTGATTTTAAAATTCTTTGGGGGCTTAGTTCTCTGCAGGAAATATTTTGTTAACCAGATGAAATTAAATAACAAAATATTTTCTAGTAGTTAGTATGCATGTCTTTAACATATTGCCAATAATGAACAAAATAAATTTTTTCTGCTTGTATTTATTAGCCTCTGAAAGTAGATGATGTTTTAGAATTGCATCTTGTTTTAACACATTTAATTTTTATATTTTTTTAAGCCATGCAGATGGATCAGTAAAATTTTGGGATGCTTCTGCCAGTAAGTTTCTAAAGTTCACTTTTACATAATGCTGAGAAATCACACAAACACACATTTATATATAAAACAGGATATTTAACAGGGTGAGTAGTAATAGCTGGGCTGATATCATTAGGACAAAGGGGTGAAATTAAGAAAATTTTTATCAAGTTAAGAGAAAAAAATGCTGCTAATGAGGTATATTAGGCAAAAAAGAATGAAGAATAGTAACTCAAGGTCCAACATACCAAAATATATATAGGATAAAGTGTTGGTAAAAAATCCCTAGGGCACATTCTTCTTGTGTTTATAGAGGAGAAGGCTCAGTTAGATCTAACATTTAGTTCCAGTTGTCATGACACTTCTATACAGAGTACAACAAAGTCTTCTTTATAGCTAAGTAAAAATAAAATATTAAAATACATTCATATATTTCAAAACATATTTAATCTGGTGAGGGTAGAAAAGACCCAAATCTTTTCTTGTTCAGTCTCAAATCCCAGGAAATAATTGGGAAGCATTTCCATTCATCCTAGCAGGAAAAACTTCAGAAAATACTTGTTCCATATAATCTAGCTATAACTGCATATATCAGCAACCAGCATTTTCCCCTACAGAAAATACATATGGTATTCATTAATAAAATATATTTATTAAAACACATGTACATTTTGATGAAAATTTAAAATTTTCTGCTTCAAATAATTGACAGTGCTTCACTAAGGTTCCTGTAGAGTTGCCTTGTATTCTTGTCTCTTTGGTAGTACAGGGATGTCTGGGTAATATCTCTCTTTTAGGAGGTATTAGTGTGTTAAAGAAAAGAGAGTGTGAAAGAAAATTCTGGATGAAATGTTTGGCATAAAGAGGTTTAATATGATCCTAATAACCAGTTTGTAATGGGCACTAAGATAATGGAATAAGGGATGCTTAAAATACCTGCTAGTTCCATGTGGTGCCACAGAAGTGAAATGATTAATATCGCTACCATTTCCAGCCAAGTATGGGGAATGTTGACAAGTTTTTAAAGTCAGCTAAACCTGATGACTTTGTCAGGTACTTGCCTTTTTGCTTGATGCCAAATATTTTCACTCAGTGTGGACAAGTAGAAAATGAGGATTTCCAAAGCCTCATTTCACAATGTCCAAGTTTAGGACAAATTTGGGGAAAAAGAGCTCCAAAGGGCCCCCCCCCCCTTTCTTTTTTACAATTCCTTCCTTCACTGAGCTCAGAAAGAATTGTTCTTGTGGTGAAAATGGAAAAAACTTTTTTATTAACAAAAATACAAAAGAAACACTCCCCCAACCCAAACCCAGATGAGACGAACCCAGTCCTCGCCGGGGAGAGCGGCAGAGCCTCCCAAGCCGACCTCCAGCAGCGGCCCCTGAAGTCCAGATCCTTGTCCTCCGGAGTCGGTGCAAATCCCTGGAGCAGGGAGAAGGGAGAGAGGGGGAGGGGCAGCCGGGAGCAGGCCCAAAGCAAGCTCGACAAGCTAAAGCGAGCCCAAGACAAGCAAAAGCAAACCCAAGACAAGCCAACACGGGGGCACAGACAAAACAGCTGGGGGAAAAGGGAAAAAAAAAACGGCCAAAGCAGCCAGGGGAGGGGGTCACAGCTGAGCAGACGGCAGAGAGCAAGACACAGCCCACAACCGAAGCGCAGCAAGAGAGAGAGAGCCGGAAAACACCAGCCTAGATAAAACCATCGAGGGAGGGACCGGCAGCTGCACGGGGGAAGCAAGGAGAGGAGCCAGTCCAAACATCAGCCCATAACACACAAAATACATATCTTGTATTAAATAGGTACAGCAACTGAATATGGCCATGGGTTGGTTTTTTATTATGTAATTTGCCTGTTTGGAAATGGTGGGAAAACAGAAGCATGCTGCTCAGAATTTTCATTTTGCACTGTCTTCAAGTAATGGTTTTATCTGCAAATACAGAAGTTTTTGAGAGCTTTAGTGTGAACAAAAATGGGATAATTAGTTTTATTTAGAGAAGTACGGTGAGACATTAAAATTTGTGAATATTTGTCTTGTGAATATTTTGTTTTTTAACAAGAATGTGCAATTAAGGCTCTAAAGGTAGGGTGAAACAATACAGACTGTTGGAAAACCCCAAGGCATTTAATATATATACTGCACAGGAAGCAATGTGCTAGTTATTGCTTCTGTAATTCTGGCAGAAGTGGGGAAAGAAAAGTACCTCTCATAGGGAATATAAGCATAACTTAATTAATATATACATGCTGCAGTAGGAATTTTCCTTAACATTAAAAGCTTAGATGATCAAGAATATTCACAATCTCTTCAACAGTACTGGTATTTTCAGTGCATCTCTGATGTCCTGGTCCTAGTCCTACGTTTCAGATCACGTGCTGTGTTACTTGTACCGTACTTGGTACTCTTTATTTACAAGGTTTTGATTATTACAAAGTTTTTTTATTTTATTTGCAAGGTGTTAACCTTTTTAATGGAGTTCAAAGTTCACCTGAGATTCCCTAGCAAACATAATATCCTACTGAAGGCACAAAATGCTTTTAGACGTATTTTAATTGTGTAATCTTTGTGTCTGAAAGCACACATCTGTGAAAGGCAAGGACTTGTTGTGCCCCTGGAGCTGTTTTCTAAATGTATCTTTATTCAAAAGATATTGCTGAAAAAAGATTTTTTAAATTTACTTTGTGCAGGTGGTACCCAGTAATTCAGAGCAGCATTGAGAGTCTTGTCTTGTACTGTGTACCCTATGATTCTATAATTCTTCCAGTCATAATGTGCATGGACCCATGATGCCCGATTTGAATTGCCACTATAGATTTGCTACTGGCACTAAGAGCAACGTGAAACCTCTTTTTTTGCCTCTGAGTGCAGGGAAAATTATGCATTTATTACAGAAGCACTTGCTGTAATTTGTGAAAATTTAGAAATGCTTTATGGGCTAAAACTTTTTAGAACATTAAAAACTGTATATGCTAAACCTCCTAGAATATATCTGCACTTCCAAACAAAAGGGTGGTTTTGCTGTGTTCATTGTCTGGTTACATAACTAAAACATTGTCCTTTCATCTTCCTGTTGCTCTTGTTACACAAGCTGGCCAGGCTGAGCTACCACAATTACACTGACATAGGCAGCAGCTTTGCCTTTGTGGGTATGCACACCTTTAGAGGTGCTGGGCCTGACTGACTTTTTCTGACCTTATCCAGTTACTGATTAATGACACTGAGAAACCAAGGTAGAAGTAGTGAAAACAGGGAAGAATGTAAAACATAATGGGGTGAATTGTCACTCCTCCTTCACCTCAGGAATTTGCATTAGTTGAGCTAATCTTGACAAAAGCTTCCGGATATTAGGATTTTATATACAGGTATAAATAATGATATACTTACTAGTCAATAAATTCAAAACGTTTTTGAACTCCCATTAATTAAGATGAACTTTGTGTTAACCAGGCTACCAGCATGCTTTTCTAATGTTTTCTCTTGAATTGTCATACACTCTTTACATTCTCTCAAGACCATAACCTCAGACAAATGAAATAGTTTCACTTCTCTTTAGGAAAGTATCAATTATAAGAGCCTCTCTGTAGCACTGATTGTAAGCCTGATTACGGACACAATGATTTATGCCTTTGACATCCTTCCCCAGAAAGTACTAAGACGTTTTTCACAGACAAATACCCTTTTGAGAAGTCATAAATACATATCCTAATAGTAATGTGTACCAGAATAGTATCTGTATTGTTGTCCTGGTTTGGATAATTGTATAATACACATCTTCTCCTCTTAAGCTTTCCTAAAATATCTTGTTATGCCACAACTGAGAAGAAAGTGGGAACTGAGGAATTTTATAACTGATTTGCTTCATGTTCATACTTTTTATATGTTTTAATATATTCCAGTTACTCTACAGATGTTGTACAAAATGAAAACATCAAAGGTCTTTGAAAAACAGAAAGTGGGAGAAGGAAAAGCAACATCTGAGATTGTGGAAGAAGATCCTTTTGCTGTTCAGATGATGTACTGGTGTCCTGAAAGTCGAATTTTCTGTGTGGCAGGAGTTTCTGCGTATGTGATTGTTTACAGGTTCAGCAAACATGAAGTAAATACTGAAATTGCAGTAAGTACTCATTTCACTCTCTTATAAGAGAATATAATTTATAAATCAAATCGCCTTGCTTCATGTGTGCTCAAATAAAAATAGCAAGCAGTATAAATACAGGTTTAGAGACATTCCATTTTAAAGCTTTCCAGGGAAACCTTGATTCTACTTCAGTTACTGACAAAAATCTGAGAGTTTGGGAACCTACTCTCTACTTCCTTTTTGCTATAGTAGTAACATACAGTGCAGCTTTCAGACATGGTTTGCTTTTAAGACTTTTTGATACAGTAATCTCTGTTGCATTTTCCTGGTCTAAAATTACTGTCTGCTGTATATTTTTATCAGTTAACATACATTGTGTACGTGCATAATGCTCTTTTTAACTGAAGTATTTAATCTCTTTCATTTCTGCTCATAAGGAGACTGAAAATGATCAGTGGGTTTAACAACACAAAAAGAGTTGATCTTTTTCTGACTTATCCTATGTTGTTTGCCTAAAGATGGAAACTATATGAAATACTAGATTATTTGTCACCTTCCCTGATTATAGTTATTTTCCTTTTCACACTATTTTAATGCACTTTAGAAAGTTCTAGTGTGGCAAAAACCTTTATTATTTTTGGCCTGTAGCCGTGTGTCATTCTGTATGGTTGGTCATTACCTCCATTTCTTCTGTTGTTTTCTACTCTTTTCTCTGCCCCGCCCCCCCCTTCCCCACCCCTGCCCCCGCCAATAATTAAGATTCCTAAATGTATCATTTCAGGAAAGGTTTAAAATTGATGAACAGTAATTTCACGTTACTGACCAGCTCATGTATAATGCTGATAAAATTACTGCATTTCAGTATTCTTGCATTCTTCCACAGCAAGTGAACCTTATCCTTTATTATCTATAATTTAATGTCTTTTTTCTCCTGTCCTGCACTTTTTTGGCTGAATTGCATCATCACTGGTATTTTTCAAAGTGTTATAATATGTGCAATTTACCCATTTCTCAGATTTCATCTGTAATTAATATGCATTTTTCTCTGAATATTAAATTATGCAATCTTGGTGATATAGTCACAGAATTCCCTGGGTTTTGTGCATCTCTGAAATGGGCCTTCTCTTTTGTTTCTGCATTTTTGCTGCTTGCATTCAAGTCTTCACTCTAAATGATGGAGTGTTTTTTAATCAAAAGTATGGACTTTGTTGGAATCTGCACCTGAATTTAGGCTGTGTGGTTTTGTCTATATTGAGACTGAGCTGGCCAATCTCAGGATTTTTATACTGCCTGGGGTGCAAAGCACTTTGTGTCCTCCCTTCTTTATCAGCCAAACTTAATATACCTTCAGTACAATCTATAAATCCCAGCATTATAAGGTCCCCATATTGGTTTGACTGCCCCGATGTCAGTATTGTAATGTTTTTACTGTGGTAAGTGGGAAGTGTGAGGCCTACTCAAAGGTTGTTCTGTGTAGCGAGGAAGTCTGCAGCTGAATATACCTTAGGGGCATAGGCTGTGCTTGGAATTTTCTCAACAGAAGTATTATTTGCATCATTTCATATCAGATTCTGGAGGCAAGGAGTATATGCATGAAATAAATTCTACTTCATATCCAACCTTGGAGTCATAGCCATGCAATTATATAAAAAGCATTTGCTGCTGTTATTTTTGTTTTCCTACCTGAATCCACTCTATCCTGTCTCAAAAGAATCTATTAAATAGACAAGACCACTTTCTCAGTGAGCAATCTTTCCTCAGTGAAGCTCTTCTTCAAAGCTCTTGAGAAGAAATATAGGAAAAAAATTGACTGTGGAAAGGGAAATCAGTAAGCTTAGTGATGAAATCCCCCAAAAATATCTTTACTCTGTGTCAAAACAAATCATTTCAACATTTCTATAACACTCCTAAGGTCTAGCAGGGACAAAAACATAAGCAAAATTCACAGTCATGTTTTTAGCCAGAATTTTTCCTTCTCTCTTCAAATACACAACAGCTAGAACTTAAAATTAATTTTAGTATTAAAAGGAATACACACAGAAAAACATTCAAAGAAGAGTGTTCTAAGCGGCAAGCAGAAGAACATACTCTTCAACAGTTATTCCAGTCCTGCATAAAGGTTAATACAGCATTATAAATTGTTTCAGTCAGCTGCAATTACTTCCAAATAAGATTTTCCTGAACTCAACATTTCATTCATTAGTTTTTGAAGGCAAATGTTGTCTGTAGTTTTCTTTAACTGATTCAGGCACAAAATATCCATGGATCTTGAAAGGAGAAAACAAAAGTGAAATTTTGAGAAAAGACTCTCCTGGTTGAACTGAATCACTTCTTCCTGAAATCGTTTGTGTTTTAGCACAATGGTTGAGAAACAGGTGATCCTTCAGTATTACCTTTATCTCACAATTCTCATGCAATTTAGTTAATTCTTTAATCTTCATTCTGGTAAAGACAATGTCTCAGTAAAAGATCACTAAGATTGAACTTGCAGTGTCTACCTCTGCAATTGCTTCTATTCCTTTCAAGGCAACAGCACTGAAATTATTGTTCAACTAGTAATCCCCAGACCTTGGCTCTTTGGGGGCTGTACCTTGGTTTTTATTGTTTTCAAAATGAGGATTTCCTTGGACAACTCATGAGGTAGAAAAAATTGTTCAGTATTTATTTACCTAGAGTTGAATGTCCTGTCCAGTTCCTCACTGGAGTCGTTCAGTTAATATTTCCTGAAATAGTGGAGAAAATTGTAGGGTGGTTTTGCCTCTTTTTCCTTTTCTAGAGAGGCCACAAGAAAAGCAAAAGGTAACTGGTTTGAATTTTGCTTTCTGGAATCCACCAAACTCATGTTCATTCTAAGGAGCATAGAGCTATCTGTCCTGTAATGTCTGATTTCCTGGCCCCCAGCTATGAACAAATGAAGCTAATATAACAATACTATTCACATTGTCATGTTTCTCCATCCTGGCTAAAACTTGTCTGGTAGAGAGTCTTGTATGAGTAAGCAGGAGGCAGAGTTGGTGATCCTTTTAGTTCCTATCTCATGCTGCTGTTACTCTGAATAAATAACAAATGATAGTATTCTTTGCCTGCAAATTATAATGATAAATGAGGGTTATTTAAAAAAAAAAAAAAAAGGCATACTGATATTTACTTGAAAGTAACAGAACTTTCAGCAACTTTCTTTATGAAATGATAACTTAGCTTTTCATTTATTTAAGTCATTAGAGGTACGACTTCAATGTGAAGTAGAGGACATCATTACTCCTGAACCAGAAACAAATCCTCCATTTACAGATGCCTCCTCCCAGCTACCTTCTTTAAAGAGCCTTTCAGGCAGTACAAATACTGTGGCATGTGAAGGAACAATGAAGGACAGTATCCCATGTCTTAGGTAAGTCCATGCTATTGTTCAAAGATATAGATCTTTCTATAAGGCATTCTTATCTGTTAGTCAATCCATCAAATTCCAAGAAAAAGAGATTAATTGTATGTATGGGATGCAAAATGAGAAGAAACCAGAATATGGAACAAACAAAATAATTAAGGCAAAATAATCAAGAAGGGATTTTTAAAAGGTGGAAGTAATTGTGAAGAATATAAACTGTTACAATAAAGGTTTAACTGTTGTTTCCAGTGTGATCTAGGAGTAAATCTTCAAGGAATTTCTGAGGATAGTTAATGAAGAAATTTCCGTAAAAGCCAACATGTGCAAAGCTTTCTTTCTTTGATAATTTGATGCAACACTTTTTTTTTTTTTTTTTTTTTGATGGAAGACCTGTATGCATTTTATGCTGTGCAAAACATGGAAACTGTATTCATACTTATGAAACAATCTTTAAAATATACAGCTATGAAACAGTCACACTATGTGGAAGTGTATATTTGTTTAATCTTTAGAAAGAAGCAAACTGTTTTAGGCTAGGATACATTGTCACTGATTTGGAGTAGATTAATATGTTCTTATTAATAAGGCGGATAATTATGGATTTAATAGTTTAAAACAAGAATTCTGTACAAACCTATAACCTGTAATTTTCCAGCAATTAGAGTGCATTGCTGGCAACGATTGCTCTCATTTTGGTGAATTCATTAATATTTTGGACTAATTGTTATTAAATCTTCTTAATGCCTCAATTATTTCAAAACCATTTAGAATGAACATTTCCTGATTTTGCAGATACTTTGGGTTGCTTGGCTTCTTAAAATGGCATTAGCATTTAAAATCAATATTGTGATATTGTTCTTGTAAAATTAACAGTATTTTTTGGCATTCTGTTCATTTGTCCACCTCATTCAGTCAGGCAATTGAACTTCAGACTTCAGTTTAAACATTAATTTGAACTGTGAAAATCAACAGAAGAGGCAGAGATCAGTTATTGAAAAAATCCAAATGTGAAATCTATTTATGATGTTGATATCAAGAAGAATGCTGATGCAGTAATTTAATCATTTCACTGACTAAAATTTTTGCTTAAGGGAATCTTACTTGATTTTTCTTCTGGGAAAGAGAGGAACTGTTGATATTGGAGGCACAAAAGTTGTAATGAACCCACAGAGGTTCCACTTGTTAGGTTTTAGAAGTTTTCTTGAATAATATCACATTAAGCTGGCCAATAGATTTTTTGTGCAGTTTTACACAAGGTAACAGTAATCTTATTTTGACTGAGAAATGATTTTTTAAAGTCAGAATAATTATAGCACTAGAACTGCTAGCACACTCCTACATTTAGGTAAAAGTATACTTATGTATGCTATTGTCCTTTACAGGAAAGACACACAAATTTCCACACTTGCCCCCCAAACCTTAGCTGGGTCCATAGACCTTGTCTGTCTAAGAACTTCTGACCTAAGCAGAATTATTGTGGTAAAATGAAAGTAGTGCTGAAACGGGGAAAAAAAAACCAGTAAAGACCAGGGTGATGCTGTTGACTTTAAATGCAAGTCCATTCAGATGGGCAGCACAACAGAATCTAAAATAGAGCAATATTAATGTAAAGCTGCAACCACATGCACATGGAGGGTGAGTGCAGAGCCTGAACTATGCACATAAAATTTTACACACATAAATAACTGGCTTCATTATGTTGATTTTCATATCTATTTATCAACATTGTTACAGCAAATGACACTCCACAGTATATAACTTTTTCTAGACAGAAGTCAGAATGACTGAATGTGTTTGTGTCTGTGAATAGCTACCAGGAAGAAAGTAATTGAAGGGACTGAAGTAATGAAAACTTGGCACTTTTCTGAAATCAAAAGTACCTGTTACTGAGAGAGGCATGCAGCAGTTTGGAATAAATACTGTTCTTGCTTTTTTCAGAAGATTTTGCAGTGAAATAGGTAGCTGTAATAACCTAAGAAACCAATGGATTTGTGATTATGTAGATAAATACTTTTGATGTAAATGCTGTTATAAAGCTGTACATAGAATGTCAGTCTTTGTTCCCAGATTTCTAGTATCATCCCAAAATTAGGTCCATCAAGGGTTTTGACAAGTAGCTTCAAATAACTCCAAAAAGATAAGGAATTCTGAATATCTTGTGAAAAAAATCCTAAACCCCAAAACTTTGCAACAATGAAATTCAGTGTAGCATAACAAGATTATGTCAAGGAAACCACTGAAAAGTCTACATTCCTTCTGCTCATACTTGTGCAGTTTGTATAGTATTCTATTATAAACACTTCAAATAAAAAGCCATCCAAAACAAGTTGCAGAACTGAATATCTGCATTACTGTTCAAGCAGTGAACAAAAGCAAATAGGTCAAACAAACAAAGCAAGTAGCTCAAAGATTCTAAAGCAGGAAGTTGTCACAGACACATGAGAATGACAACCTTAATCACAAAATCTGAAATTATTTTACTCCATTTTTATAGATTTTCACCACCTGCAGTTTATTTTATTCTTAGAGAAAATCTCTATGAAATAATATCCATTTTCATCAAAGCGGATACTCAAATTTTCAGTGAAAAATATTTAGAGGGAAAGGTGTTTGCTTTTTTCCCCTCAGGTGACAGCAGTGCAAAAGAAGATGTAGCAGATACTTCAAGTTCTCTAATTTTTTCAGTAAGCTGTTAAAGACACATTAGAAAAGTAATGCCACATTAAAAACCATGTTTTAGAAGAGCAGAATTAATTCTGCAGGTGTTGTGAGTCTTAAGGTAACTTGTTTAGAAGAAGGAAAATGTAAATGTATTTCTTTGACAGATGCTTGTTGGAGCAGCGTGCTTGCCTCTTGTGTTCTCCCACATCATAGGTTATCCATTAGAAAATATGGAGGAAAGCTCAGCTGAAAGGGCACGCGACTAAGTCCTGGTTCATGGATTTAATTTACCTGTTCTATGTTTTTCTAACATTTTTAAGAGCAGGAGTTGAAAGCTGAAAATGAGATATCAGATGGAAAGACCACCACTCTTATGCCTCTTAAAGGCTTGTCTGCAGACGTTAGAAGTTGAAGGGCTCCATCACAAAGATACTCTGAAGGACTATTTGAGAAATATTCAGCTTCTGCTTGCTGTGAAGAAAATAATACATCTTTACTGTATACAACTCTTGTCTGTAGTTCCAGTTTATCCTGGTCTCAAAGGACCCCTCTCCTTTAGCAGTCTGAGTTCACAGATGCTCACACCTTTGCTCTCAGCACGAATACTCCAGGGTAATCCAGGACTTGCATAATTAAGGTTATAAATAGCATCACTTCAGAAATGCTTGTGGATATGTATCATATGAACAAAGAAAAGGGCAAAGCTTTAGTGCCAGCAGAACCAGTCAGCAATTGCAAAACTCTGAGCAGAGGTTTGCTCTTGATAGAAAACAACAATACAAAGCTACAGCCAACTGTAGTAGTTTGAGCACTGGTTGAACTGAAGTGTCACATCTTTCCAGTGTCACAATATCCAAGCCGAGTGCCTGATTACAAATGCACATGTAAGGTCTGAAGAGTACTACAGGGAAAAGAAATAGAACAGTGAGTGTGTCAAACCGCTGTTAAGGAAATGCATTTAGAGGATAGATGAGGAATGGCTTTCTCATAAAGTAGACTGCCCTGTTTTATGCCTGTGGGAGAAGGAGTGCAATACAAGAACTCTCACAAGTAACAGGAACAGTGAAAATTCACTGAGTAGTAGGTTTTATCTGTAAATTACTACTACAGTGTGAATGTACTAATGACTAACATTAATACCTCAGAGTATTGCTATTATTGTATAATGTTTTCTTTCAGCACACCCCACATTGTTGTACCACTCAAAAAAGTACATAAAATAATCATACAGAGATATTCAGCTCTTACACTTCCCCTTAAAATGTACACCTGCTTTGCAAGTCACTGAATTTGCCATAACACAGTAGGAACATGTGTGAATAGTTATATCAGATTTGGTGTAGGAACCGTTCATTCACGTATTAGGTGATTATACTCCTAGAAATAAAACAGAACTTGTTTGCACTACATGGACAAAGAGATTTGTCAAGTCCATAAGTTTTTACTATGCTCCGCTGATGACCACTACAGAAGGATATATCTTCTCATCTTCTCGTGCCTCTGCATTTTTCTGTCATGCTTTCTTTAGGAAAAAAGTTCCAAATACACAGAAATCTCCTTTTGAAAGTCTCAAAATAAAGTTGATGACAGTGGTAATAGAGAGACGGGATCTCCAGCTTGATGCAAGCACGAAGCCATTTATTGATACACACAGCACAGTTCATATACCTTTTCAGCTATAGTGAAAGTAGCACACCAATAATATTTGTGTAAATAGGATATATTGCTTAATTGTAACTAGGTAAAATTGCTTAATCAGTGCCTCATTCCAAGCAAACCACGTATGCACGGTATTTGCATGATTCCCCAAAAAACAGTATACTAAGCACATGGTGCCAAGCACACTCTCATCTCTTACATTCCTTCTTCAGAATCCTACTTAGTCTTGCAATGTTTAAGGCCTACTATGGCTGACAAACCCATGTCAGTTGTGACAAGCTGAGCAGTGCTCACAGTTCTGCTCTCTAGCTGTATACTCACAGAAAAATATTTTAGGTTTCCCATTCAAGCTGACAATCCATAATGATGCAAAGCAGTTGTTTTTCATGGCCCAGTGTTTGTTCTTATTTTGTACCCCTTCTTCTTAGTGTTAAGGCTCGACCTGTGCGGATGCCTCCTGGCTACCAGGCAGATCTCATTATCCAGTTGGTGTGGGTGGATGGTGAGCCTCCACAACAGATTACCAGTCTTGCTGTAAACTCTGCTTATGGACTGTAAGTTACTCAGAATTAAGGTTGCATTTATTTATTTATTTATTTATTGCACGAAATTGTGTTTTTGAACTATACTTTGAAATTACACACAGACAATTAAGGTCAAAGCAAAGTATTGAAAAGATGCCATCAATAAATTCATGGAGAAAAATTATTTGAGCTGACAGAGATTGTAATATGGGATGTTAAATTGCCATTCTTGCCAATATTTTTACTAATCCTATTTAAAAGACTGAATCTTTTCACGTAATTCTTTCCATCCTTTCCAGTAAGATCTAATTGCATTTTAAATCTGTAATTTTCAAAGTTATTTTGAAAGGTTCACCGAGGTGAAATGCATTAATAGAAAATGGTGAAGTGATTAACTGTTAAATGTCATTTATCATGACATCATATCTTAGTTGGAAATTGTCTTCTGAAAGCAGTGTTTTTATGTCTGTGCTAAAGTCTGTTTGCACAAGAATCGGTGACCTGAAATTGAGAATTGAATAAGGAACATTTAGATGCTGGATGTATTCAGTATGGCAATGCAAATGAGTGTGTGGAATTGTTTCCTCAGATTCAGTTTATTTGCAAATTTTTGATTTTTTTCTCTTACTAAGAGTCACCCTGATACGTTAAAATGGTTTTCCCTGTAGGTGTTACTCCAATAAAACTATTGGCTGTAATGGGTGTTAGGTGCTGACTTCTGCTGATTTTCAGTAAGTCACTGTACTCTTTTCAGAGACTTTGGCAGTTTAATAGAGAGATTTTACATTTCTGAAAAAACATTGTATTATGGGGGTTGTTTTTCCAAGTTTTCAGACTGAATTTCTAGACCGTTTCCTAATAATGAATACTAGGAGTTTATTTTCTTTACCATACCTTGATGTGTTTGTCAGTTGTGCAAATTGTAAGGCTTTTCCTGATTTGCTCCCTTTCAGATCTCAGACCTCAGGACAACATCTGAGTAATCTCACCATTCTCTCACTTCTAAATTACTCTAATAGGTTGTGGTTCTCTTAATGATCACAGTGGTTTCCTAAACCACTGATTTGATTCAACCAAGTGCTTTAAATTGTTTTATTTGCTAGGAGCAATAATAGTTTATAAGAGAGTCTCCTTAAAAACACCATAAGCTAAGTATAAGAGTGTTTCAGAAATGAATACATGTATGAATAAAGTAGGCTCATAGCCTAAATTTAACTTTCCTACAAAATCTACCCAAGAAAAGTCTTTTTCCTTACGTTTTTTCTGCAGACTCCCCTCTCTCTTCCTTTCTTTTGTCTCTCTTAACTTTTTCCTCAGGCCTATGATAAGGCACAGACCTTTCTTTCCTCTAAATTTTTGTTTACTACTTTAATTGTTACATGTTGTCTATCTCCAAATTGTGGAAAAACCTATTCTACTTCAGCATGAAGCCTGAGAACACATAATTTTTGCCATGCTAATTGTAGAGTTATTTGGGTCATCTTTTGCCTAATACTTAATACTTTGCTTAATACTAATCAGTTTAACTAGGTTGAAGACAAAAAATGGCATATGTTCTAGAGAGCTGGTTTCCAGTATTCTTTTAATTACTGTGATTTCTGGAACTGTTTTACTGCAGCCATGAAACAGGAATAAAGTGAGATGCAAAAAAACCCTTTATTTCCAGCAAAGATGAAAGACTGTAGACACTACAAAATTTTATATAATGTATTTGGTTTACTTTTAACAGTACCAAGGCCACAAATTAAAAGTGAAAAATTAACACCTGTTTTATTTATGTTGAAATTAATCATCAAAAACTTCTTCATGTTAGTTAAGTAGAAAATAAAATTTTACAAAATGCTTCAATTACAACTGAAGAACAAGGTTAACCTAGAGGAACAAGGTTAAATAAAAATAATAATTTTGTTTTGAAGTAGGTTCTGTTGGACAGAAAGCTGTCACTGAAAATTTATTACCAGCTCATGGGGTAACAATTTTCAGCTAATTTGCATATTAATTGTCAAGACATGTCTAATGAGGATTTTTTGACATTTCTGTAAAAGATACCAACAGAATAGAGCATCACCTAGCAACTAATTCTGTTCATTGCTCAAAACTGAGAAATTCGTTTTGTATTTGATTTCATAAGGACTTGGTTGTTAGAGATTTATCTTAAGCCTTGTTAACAGTAATGGCTATCTTAATTGTTTTACCCATCCTGTGATGTGTTATTAATAAGAAATATTGGATTCTATTTTAAACTAATTTTTCGGGATTTAAGAAATATTAGATCTATGCTTGTGTGTTAAATTAGAGAAATTTAGAAAAATACAGACCAGGAAATTATACATTTTGTTAAATTGCTGACCAGGGGTGTGAATGATCACTAGGTCTTCTTCTGACTTGTGTTTTCCAAAATTAATAAATCTCAAGTTAATAATTTTCAAAGCCCAAATGGCTATTTTTTTTCCCTAAAGTATTAATAGATTGACATTTGCCTTTTTTAATCTCCACCCAGAATGCAGGGACTTATGAACACATACAATCAATCCTCTTTTAGTCTAAAACCATTACCCTTCATTCACATGATTCCTTTTCTCAGGCTCATCCAGGTCCTTCTGGATGACACTTGTCTCTCAGGCACATCTCAGCTTGGTGTTGTCTGCAAATTTACTGAAGGTGCTCTTGATTCCATTTTCACTGTCACTGGTAAAGACATTAAGCTGTACTCATCCCAGAATGGGGCCCTGAGAGACACCAATAAGGAACAAAAGGTCAATGGGGAAAAATCAGTGCATCCATAATATTTTCATAGATGCAGTACTGCAGTCAGCATTGATACTAGGGTGGTAAACACGGTGTAATAGCAACCAGTAGAATTCAAGCCACTGTTGCAGATGGTACCTTAATTTGCTAGTTTGACAGTTATGGAAAGAATATTCCATTTTTCTTTACCTACTATTTTTTGTATTTGCTATATGGAACCTTCTTTTTTTTATAATAGAAACAGTGTAAGAAAGACAGAACAGAATAAAATTTTCTAGCTACCCTGCTTACCCTCCACCTCATTACTTTTCTTTTGCATTGTTGTTTTTCCACACACAAATTCCTTTCAGATATTTTGGAGATACATTAAGAAGAGTCAGGTGGAGGTGAGTGCGCAGCTCACTTTTAGTGTGAAGTAAGTGCTAAAATATTTTGCAGTGTTTTGAAATAACCATCTTAATCACTTTTTGCATAAAATGACAGAACCTGATAGCAAGTGATTCTGAATACGGTTGAACATGATTTGGTTTTTTGGGTTTCTTTTTGGCTGTACCTGCATTCCTTTCTGTCTGGAATTTAAAATTGCATTCTGATACAGAAGGAGAGAGATATTGCTCATAAATCAAGAGCCACCATCAAAATGCATTTGCAGAAGCATTTCGGAGGGGTAGAGACTATTTTAACATGAATCTCTGCTATAGATAAGCTAACAAAGTTGGAAGGAAATTTTATAAAAGTCTTTCAGATTTGACTATTTCCACAATGCAGCCTAATATATTTCATTTGTCATTTATGTTTAGCTTTAAAATAAGTTTTTAACTTGTATTCATATTTATATTTTAATTTATATTAGTATTTTAGATAAATGCATAACCACTATTTAAGATCCACATCCTGATTTTTTAGGCTTAATTGATATCACTATTATTAGAATTATATTGTTTAGTGAAGCAATGTTTAGACATTACTGCAATGTCTTTGATACAGAAAGTTGGTAGAAGTTGCAAGTTCTGCTTTCTGGGAAGTTAATTCAGAAAACAGTTTTTGAAATTCAGGATTACGAATCTGTAAGAAATAAAAAATCTGAGCTTGAGTAGTTCCTGAGAAAAAGGTTTGTGCACTGTTCATAACAATAATTCTTATTGTTTTCAGAATTTAATTACATATTACTAACACTTTTGAGGGGTATTTCTCTTCGCAGAGTGGCTTTTGGGAACTGCAATGGTTTGGCCGTTGTGGATTTCATGCAGAAGACAGTCCTGCTGAGCATGGGCACCCTTGACCTCTATGGATCCAGTGATCCATACCAGCGCCAGCCCCGCTCACCTCGCAAAAGCAGGCAGTTTGGTGCAGGTAGGAAATAAATCATTTTCGTTATGAGCTTGATATGTTTCTTTCATTTTTTTGCCTGTGGCTTTTTCTAGTGCTTTTGGAGTGCATGACTATTTGCCGGCCAATGGAGTTTCTATAACTTGGCAAAAGAAATTTGACATGCTCTAGGTGCAGGCACTTCCTCAGAAATGAAACGTTTTATGAGGTTTTTTTCCTTTTGGGATGGAGGTTAGGAAGTAATTTCCTTAGCTGAGTCTGTAAGAAATCATAATGAGCAAAGCCATAAATTGCTTATCTGGCAGTCATTTGAAGTGCAGTTTGTATGCTATGTTCTTTCTGGTTTCAATAAGTTCATACCAATAAGTAAGACTTCAATTCAAGCTTATATGTACGTTCTGGCAGATACTATCCATTTGAATAGTCAGCTGTGTTTAGAGATGTTTAACACCTGGGAGGCATGTTATGTAGGTAACACAAGGAGCACAAATTAAGCACTTCATTAGTGAACTGAAGTTGTTAATATAAACCTACAACATCCATCTTAAAATTTTATGCTGAGAGGAACACAGTAAGTCATAACTGTAATCATGCTTGTGTATTAGAAATATTAATATTTCAATAGAGCTAAATTTTGCCATACTTTGTTGGTTATCTGAATGTTTACTTGTATGAGCATTTACTTGTATGAGAAAAAGTCAGATCATCTGTTTCAAGTCTTTCCACTTGACATATTCCATAGTAACATGCAAGAGTCAGACACAATTATGAAATGTGTTTTGCATAGCTGTGAAGTTTTACAGTTAGATTTTAAAATACTTTTGAAAATGTGGAGTTTTAAATCTAACCCTAAAATTATAAAAGCAACAGGTTATAGTGGGTTCATGCCACCAACATTTTCATCAGCAGGCCATGCACTGAATCATCAAATCCTACTTCTCCATAGAATTATGGGAAGTATTTTATTAATTGGGTATGTGTTTACACTCCAAACAGAAAGCAAAATCTAGAGGAAAACTTATAGAATAAAATACAAGTCTTCAGGTCTACTTCTGCTCCTGAAAGACCATTTATCTCACTTTCTATGCATTTAATCATGGCAAGCTTAGTTCCCATCTGTGTCAAGTGTTAAATATGTAAATGTGGCACAGCTGAGGAGAGAAGAGATGAGCAGCTTCAAGTTGCCTTCAGCTTCTCTGTCTGGTTTCAGCCAGCCTCAGAGCAGTTTCCTAAGAAATGTGAGCAGCTAGCCACAAACAATATGCTGCAGAGCTCCATACAAAAGGTGGAGGATTGCTCACGTAGAGAAGCTGTTATCAGCACTGTATCACAGCAGGTTTTGCTCTGTCAGTGACAGTCTGGGCCAATCCTTTAAGACATCATTCCAGCTATCCAGTGCTGCCAGAATGGAGCCCACTGGGGATAGATGACCACTAAAAAGAATTGCAACTTCTAGATTGCTCATAGAAACTATGCATCTAAAAAAGCCTCAGCTGCTTTCTCACCATCCATCCCACATCCTTTACTTTTTTGATTATTTTTCTTGTTATGTCTCCCAACTGGAAGGTAAGCATCTGCTGAAATGTCTTCACCTTGGCTGTTCTAGATGCTGGTTATGATATCACTTCCTTTCACTTTAGACTGTTTTTTCTCTCTTTCCTCTGCCTGCTGCTGATGCTGGTGTACTGGCATGTTCCAAAGACAACTTTTGCATGCGTGGCCTGTCTAACTTTTATCCAGATTTAACGAAACGGATCCGTACTTCCTATCAGAGTAAGTTCTATAAAGGTTAGGCAAAAAGCTTTATCATGATTGGACTATGCCTGATTGAACCCCATGTGTTTTTGCTTTGTAATGTGTTTTTTAAAACGCATTCAGCATGCATGCAAACTTATTACATTTTGTGATGTCAAACATGCTTATTTTTGACAATTACCTTTATTATACAGAAATTCTTTTCTTTAAAAAGGAAGTCAAAGAGAAAACCTCAGTTTTATACAGGGCAGATTGGGCCTTAGAAATTATTTTTCAACAATGTTATGTTTTTGGTGACAGTATCTTTCTTTGATTTTATATTTGTTTCCATGTTCATTTACCAATATGAAGCATTTCTTGTTTTGCAATGGCACTATTTGTAGTTACCAATTAATTATTCCCTTTTTTCTGAAGAACAATGTGGCTTAAAAGAGTATCCATTAGATTGGATGCTGTGAAATTTAAAATTTCAATCTTGGATTGTTACTTAAATATTTGGCTTTGGGGAACCATCCCATGCCTTTCATCTTTGATGGGAAATGTAAAGTGGGCATAAAAATACATTCATCAAAGTGGGCTATGAAAATTCATTATTTTAATATCTTTACATTTTGAGTTTTACTGATATTAAATCTAAATATTAGTATTCATCACCACAGAATGCAGTGAACAAACCTCTAATAAATTTTGGGAAAATGACTGTTCAACAGATGAGCCATATGTATCTTAATTAACTGCAGTACTTATATGTAATTAGGTCTCCAGGATGCCTCTTTTTAAAGCACTTTTCACAGAACAATTGGATAGGCAATTTTATGTTAAATATTCAGTATAGGCAGGGTAAGGGAGAGGCAGTTCTTTTATCATCTCTCATAAAATTATGTAGCTGTTGAAATACATTCATACACTTGCATGACACATTCTGTTCTATCCCTCTAGGCTGATTTCTGTGATTTTACTTCATAATAGTTCATAAAAGTGGTCTATCTAGTTAAAAAACTAGTCCAGTTACAAATTCAGCAGTCCATTAAATGGTTTGGTGTATGATATCTTTAAGTCTATTAGTCGGATTTTGCTAATTTCAAGTTTGTAACAGAGAATCTGAGTGACAGTCAAATGCTCGGGTTTTTTTTCCCCTTCTAAAAATTTGATAAATGCTAAGGGCAAAAATTACCAGTGTTTTCATTCAGAAGTGCAAACATAGACCATAGAGTCTTTCATAGCTGAAAATGTATTATCTTGTTTCTGTCTTCATCCCCATAATCAGAAATGTCTGCAAAATCCTTCTATTAAATAGTCTGAGTTTTAGGCAAGATCATTAACAGCCTAATTTCTTTCCTTAAAAATGGTTTGGTTCTTGCTTTTGTCCTTTGATACTAATATAGGAGTATGTATTGTATGATCTGAAAGATGCACAGAGTAGTGAGATCAAGAGCAGGACTAGAATCTGTCACAGATTGAAAATATCTTGCAAAGTCATTCTCAAGTTCTGCTTTGTTATATTTCTTATCTGCGAGATGAATTTTAAGAGGAGCATTAAGAGAGGATTCTGGATTTTGCTTACAAGTTTATCTTATAAGTGATGATGATGGTAAAAGTAAATTATTTTTTGAAATTGTGCAATCAGAGCCAATATTATTGTAACAAAAACAGGAGCAGTCATGATAACAGAAGCATTAGGTCTAAACTTTTGAGGGTTATATCAATGAAAATGAAAGTTAATGGGAAGATATACAAGCAGTTGATTCAATTAAGTAATGAAGCAGGAAGATAATTTCATGTGAATCAGTATGAGAAAATAAGACTTGCAGACATTGAAGCCAAAGGAGACATTATCAATGGGCAAGATACTTAGATTTTTGTTGGTCATTTTAGAGGTGATTTGCAGGAAGAGACAATATAATTTAGTGTCCAGCCTAATTATGAGAGTTAAAGTGTGACATTCAAAGGTGTAACCAATATTATGGATTAAAGTATCAGAGAAGACACTGATGCTGATAGTTCTGTTGATGTAGTAAAGAGGACACTTCAGTACTTAAGAAGTAGAGTTCATCTTGGCAACATTAAGTTCATATTTAGACACTCTTGAGTAGATTTTAGAAAGACAGGGTTACTACTTGAACCTGGATGGAAGAAATCCAAGTTAAAGATATATATTCATTTCAAATACTGGGTCAGAGGAATAAAGTGTTTGATATTTCAGTATTTCAGTCTGGGATGTCCTGCAACTTAACAGGGAAAGGAGAAAAAAAATCAATGAACATCTAAGAGGAAAAAAACCAGTATGTTGGAGAAGATAGGCTTTCCAGAAGAAAAACATAATTGACAATGTCAAGGACATCCAATATGCAAAGCATGGTGGTGAAATAAATATTTTGAATTTTAGCCAATAAATCTATAGATAGCTTGATAATGGATATGTATGTAAAGTAGATCCAAATGCACCCAGAGTGAACTTAGAGCATCAAGGCAGCACATTCTCTGTTTTGGGAGGTAAAAGTGGGAAAGGGAAGCAAGAAGGGCAATTCTACATATACATAGTGGAAGAGACTGGAACGTAGTTGTCTAATAAGGGAAATAATTTGAGGAAAATAAGAAGCTAAGATGAGCATAAATGCAGAGCTGGGGATACCTTTCAGGTGTTGATGACTGGTTCCATTTGCTGTAACATCTGCAACCAACTCACTTTGTAGCAAGATTATATGACAAGCCAAATAAAATAAACTCACTCTGCTGTGCTGCAGAGTTATGTGGTTGGTTGATTGTTGTTTAATTGGTTTTCTTCTTCAGCTGAAATCAAGTTGTACATGTTATTACCTGATTGTGGGTAACATGCATTCAAATATTAAAACAAGTACATTTATTGCATCTGGAGGGATAATGTCTACAGCAGAAAATAAAGATACCAAAATGATGCAAAAGGAATTTGCATCTCCTACTAGAAATTCATACCATCTGTTGGTAGGACAAAAAAATAATCTTTATGAAGCATCCAAAATGTTTTCAAATCTAAAGGATGTTTATACATTGCAAAATAATTTTCATAATGAAGACTTTTCAGTGAGAAGTTCTTGTTCTTCTCTCAGGCCAGTCTCTTTAGAGGGGTTAAGCAAAAGTAACCTTGGTCTGACAGGAGGACAAAAGAAAACTGTGTGCCATGAGTCATTGTATATCAGTAATTGACACTTTAAGTCACACCTAAGAAGCTAATATAGATTGAGTTTAAGTCAATGGCTATATTCTTAACTAATTTCCAAAGAATGCATGCATAGATATATATATATATATATAGGTATATAAACATAAGTAAAACATAGTATGATAATTCAGTGGGAAGATGAGGGATTAAAATAACACTAGCTTACTTATTTTATTGGCTTGTGAATATTTATGATAATTAATTTTTAATTAATCTATTTATGAGCAAAGATGTGATGGCCTTGGGTGCTTTATGTCAATGCCCAGCCAGGGACACCAGATGTACTAGTCTGAAATTTCTCCTTTGCCCCGAGATCACCCCAGAGGGACATGAAGGTGGTTCAAACCCTGGCTTTCTCTGAAGCAGTCGAAGAGAGATTGCTGGAGACGGTTTTCTCTTTTTCCAAGGATTGTTTATTATTTCTTATCTCAGGGATCTTTTGCCTGGCCAGCAGCGGTCTGCTCAGCCTGGCATCCATGGTGGAATCTGCCTGGTGAAGGCAGGGCTTATCTTATATAGTTTGTATTACGTATTACATGTTTGCAAAATTTTCCCAATACAATCCAATTTTATTAAATGGTCCAGCCCTGACTCCATCCAATCTAAAAGTGCCAATGTGTCACCCAACATGGATGACATGGAGAAGAAGGAGGAAAAGGTGTCCACCCCCCAAATTCTCCATCTTGGCCACGTGTCCCTTACCATAAACATTCAAAAAAACCTATTTATCTACGTTCTGAAGGTCTAATTTACACTTTACTAATTTAATAATTTACTAATTTACTAATTTTGGTGACCTGTTTCCATTCTCCTTGTGCTGACAAATTCCCCCAGGGGTTAGAATTCAGTGCCTGAGACACCAGGGTCTCACTCAGAGGTCTTTGAGACCCTTGCCAGGGGGGTTTTGAGACCCCCAAGGAGGCCAGGGGTATGCCCTGGGCTCCCACATTTTAGAGTAAATGATCAGTCTGAATCATTCAAACATACAGATAGAAATTTCAAACTTCAAACATAATTTTAAATTATGGGTTCATTAAAATTGTTACCTCATGCTCATATCCATAGTATGGGTTTTGGTCCTTGAATACAAAGGAAATTAAATTCACACTAAACTTAGAAAAGCATTGATAGGACATGTCTTTAAAATTTTGATGCCTTATGTGATGTATTTGCATCTTGCACTATTTGCACATGTTTACGATTTGCTCAAATCAAAGCCAATTCCTTTATAATGTCCATGGGTATATCTTCTCTCAGGTGGTTGTTCACATTGTGAGTCTCTGGGTTTTGCCTTTATTTTTGCTGTTATGTTCTTCTTGCTCTAGGCAGGCTTTAAATTTGATGGGGTAGTGATTTTGGAGGGCTAAAAATAGCTAAAATATCTTGGGGCGCAAACTGCCTACAGAATTCAAAATGGAATGTGAAAATATTCTTCTAATCTCACTTAGCTATTGTAGTCTCTTAGACATTTGAGGGAAGCTGAGGTTCATGGGCATATTTATACATGGTAAAGTAGTGTAAAGATTTCGTTTTCTTGGTAATGAAAGTTAAAAATGAGCAGTAGTACAAGGAAAAGTTTGAGGGCTCTCTTATCTCAAAGGGAAGCATTTAGTGGAATCAAAGATAACACATAAAAAAAATTCTTTTCAGTGAATGAGCAATTCATTGCCTTACAACATCTTCAGAATTTAGAATTTAGTAAGATTAAAAGAGACACTGGATAAATGGATGTGTAATGAGCGGAACTCATAATATTTTGAAGCAAGAAAAACTTATGGCAGGAGAAAATCTGCAAGTGGAAGTGCTTAAACAAATCTAAGTGAGATTAAGCCAATGCTCTTGTGCAGGGCAGATGGCTAGCACTTACATTTCACATGGGGATATGTTGCACTTTTTTAAAGGCAACTGTAGGTGGTCATTGCTAGGGGTGACAGTGGTTTGACAGCAAGTCAAGATTTGTAGAGAAGTTCACATGTTCAACATTCTTGAATTCTATAACATGAAATGTACCTTTAATTTTTTTATGTTGCAAATTGTGCCAAACATGAATAAGTTGTGGTCTTCTTACTGTGATTGCTCTTGGTGGGTACAGTTTGACATTTTCCCTGTTTAAGTCCATACCACCATAATTTATATTGAGATGGAATATTGGTTTTATGAACTCCATAGTAAAAAGAACTCCAAACTATTTAGAAACCAAGTCTGACCGGGGATTTGATATTGTATCCAACACCAGTACTAATTGTACAAGGTTAAAACACCTTACAAGATGTTAAAACTTATGTATGTCCAACAATACTTTTGCAAAAGAAACTGTATAATTTTTATTTACCCAAGACCCCTGATGCTATGCAAATGTGCCAAAATTGCTCCTGCTGCACCTTGCAGTCAGCTCTGCAGCAATCAATTCTGTCCCAAATCTCTAGGTACATAGAGAAACCTTGGGTTCAAGTGGAAGTAAGATCCTCTGTACTGGAGAGGCTTCCTAAATTATTGCAGTTCCCAAATATTCTCGTAACATCAAAAGTGACTGAACTTGCAATTGATTGAAATATAAATTTTTCTCACAGATTCCAAGTGAAATCATAGAAAGATTCAAGTACTTTTTTCAAAGTAAAGAATCTGGTTTTCAACAGTAGTGTCTAGTTGGGCAAATCTTGTTTCTTAAGTCAGGAGCAAGTATGTTGTGAATACTGACTTAACAGACTCAATCAACTCTGCTGGCTTTCCAAAGGGCTCTCAGCATTTTTCTTGTGCTTCTGCATCTTCATTAGGGATAGGAATTTTTTTGTTCTGCTGGCTGTGGCTCTGGATCCTCTCCAGTTCTTTTAGCAGTTCAAAAATATATTATTGTAATGTTGTCAGTACCTGCATTGAGATTCCAATGGTTTTAATACTAAGAAAGCAGGACTGCTGACTGAGTAATAGAATTTTCCAAAACAAGACTGTATATGAATTTTAGTGGTGAAAGTCTCTGGGCCTTAGGGCCCAGAAGCAATAAAAATTGTAACAAGTAATGTTGCAGGAGCCATGTTGCCCATTTAACGCATGCTTAAAGGTTCTTGTAGGATGTTTGATTCTCAGGATGCAGCACAAGCAGAGTGTCTGTGAATCCAGTATGAGTATGAGAGTAATGTACACCTGACTGTGGGCTCTGACCTGAGTGCTGCGGGTCCACCTAGCTGGCATTTGAATGTCTGGGCAGAGCTGCCTGTCAGTCCCACATAGCCAATGGCATGGAGAGCCAGAGCTTCTATAACGAGGGTGAGCCACAGGGCATTAAAGATACATACAAGGGGTTCATTTGTATAGGTATGGCCACACCCAGTTCACCCACTCAACAGTTAGCCCATGGTAAAGCTAGAGTGAGCTCAGACTTTCCCTCTCCGCCATGCCAAAGGGCTTGTTTGAACTTGAACATTCAACTTTTGCCAAAGATGGATTTTGGTTTGCTCGTAGAAACAAGCTCGAGTTTATGCAGTATAGACTAGGGTTTCTTTCCTTGGTGCTGTCTTTCATATAGGTGGAGTTCCTGACAAGTATTTATAAACCATGTATAAAGTATTTTGTCAAAAAATTCAGTGTTGTACTCAGCCAGCATTATCAATGCTTCAGTTTCCTTTAAAATTACCTATCTTGTGTGAATTCATGAAGGTTCTGATATTGAACAGCAGCAGTAATCTTATTTTTTTTCCTTCCCTCTTTTAAGATTTCGTCCCTGCATTAGGGAGCAGTTGAAAACACAGAGTTGTTTCCACATCAGTTTGACAGGGATTAATGAGTTTGAGTCATATCGCTTTTAAACTATCCTTACTTGTTTTCTTTTGTTAGGTACAGTCACTCTTTTCTATCCTGACACACTCGGAAAACAAATCTGAGTTAACGAGAGGTGTGATTGTTTTAGTTTTTTTTAAACCAAGCCTAAATTGCTGCAGTGACAGCCTGAAAACTGCACTTATCTGAAATAAAGTATTTCCCTCTCATTTCACACTATTCCTTTCTCCAAATTGACTTTAAATTGCAGAATATCATTAACCAAAAAAGTTGAAGCATGCCCTGTTAGATTGTAACTTAACTCTTTAACTCCATTTTTTCAGGCCTGACTGAACTCAATGACAGTGCAGTTTCCCTGGAGCTTGAGCGTTGCAAGTCCCCCACTTCAGGTAAAGGTGATTGGCTTCTCTTCCTGCAATCTGTATAAGCCATTCATGTCATGCATCACTGTGTTTCATTAATCCCTAAGAAGTGAAGTGCACAGTTCCAAACAGAAGAAATTACTGGAGAAGCACTTTTCATGTAACACAGTAAAATCTTGTTTCCTTAAGGAAAACTTAAATGCACATGGGGCATCTTGAGGTGGACAGTGTGAAAACATTTGAATAACAGGACCATGCAGGTATATTCCTATATCCTCCTATAAGAAACTTGTTTCTCTGTATTCTTAATAGGCTTTCTAAATTTTTTTACAGTAAGGAATCCTTGTAATTCTATATGTGTATGTTATGCATAGCTGTACATGGAGAAATTTTTGAAATCACCAAAATGGAGAGGGTAAATTTTAGCCATTACAACCCCGGTGCCTAATTTACGTAATTTACAATGAAAGCAGAACCTCAGATAAAAATACTTGCTCATCAGTCAGAGCAGGGAAATCTTGGCCACGCAAAAATTCGTAAATGCTTCCCATTTTACCCCTAGTCCTTCAGAAGGTGGAATTAGTCTCATTCCTAAAGACCTTTTCAGCAAGTACCTAGTCTACATTGATCTCTTTAATGTGAGTTCACTGACTTAAAGATGGTTGCTAAGAGCTGTTTTCTAGTAGCTGGCTTTTAAATGTTATGGAAAATAAGCAAGTGTAGCTGTTATACATTCGTTTTGCTAATAAAACTAATAAAATGTTTCCCTGACATACCAAGAGCTAAAACAAAAGAGCTGCTTTGAAATATGTATTTCCTTGTACTCTTTGCAACCCCAAATCTGTAGACACAGGGATATCAAAGTAAAATAGGCTATAATACTATTGGTATAAAACTAGGAGCTCAAACCCTTGAGCAAGACCTCAGAAATATGTTATATAGAATTTAAAATAAAGCATTTGATAGTTTAGTTATAATTATTTATTGTGTGGCTCACTGGGACTCAACTTTTCACTTTTGTTTTCAGAAATGACCTAAAACCTTTCATTTTCTTTTCACTGACAGCTAAGAGATGACTGAAGTGGTAACCACATGTGCATATTCTTAGCTTTATAATGATGACTGTCTCCTAGAACGCTTTACTTTTTCTGCATTTAACTTCAATTTGTCATTCTGCTAGTGCTCAAAAATAGCTCTCTTATATAAATTTGAGATAATGTCCTCCAAAATTTATTATATTTTTTCTGTTTTGGAGATATTCAGCATAGAAAACATAGCATATTTATGGGTGTTTCCTATTTTAGTACTTTCATGTTGTTTTCCAAGCTATATTTATATTTTTAAAATGTGAAGTCAGGTGCAGTTTTGTAGGAAGTAACTATAATTAGAACTACTTTTTAAAACAAGAAGTTTCTTTTACTGTGACTGATATTAATTAATTTTATTTAATTAATATTGCTTCTGCAGACCTTCTGTAAAACAGGGCAGAATCCAGCCTAGTCATCTGGAATAAGTGACTTCAAAACTATGCCCTTCAAAATCTGAGAGTAGAACTAATCCTGTGCTTACCAGCACAGCCTCACACCTACATCAGCCTTCTCACTGACTAATGTTTCTTGCTCATAGAGCACAGCTACGTACCTATGGATCTGTCAGGCAGAGTCCTTCTACTTCCAGCCTTGCCTTTATCTGTTTAAAGTCCACGGCACATGAGCTCTGCAATGAAAGTGTGCTGCGTTCCATAAGTGATCTTTGTGTTTGTAAAACCACTGACTGTGTTCCTCTGCTGAAAACGGACCAAGACTTAATCATTTAGAAAGTTAGCAAAACCAGAAAGAACACTTGAACTGCTCTGTGAAGTGGTTCAAATTGCTGCCCAATGGAGGAGGGCCTGCTGAGAATAACTACAAAAGGTTGCAAAGACAGACAGAATGGCATTTGATTTGTAGCAGTTCATTCTGGTTGCCAGAGCACATCAACATCAGTTCTTCACCCAGCAGAGAAGTTTATGCCCTGGCTCGAGTAGGTTCAATACATACACAAAGTGCAAATTGCTGGGGGCACAAGTCTATATGGCAAACACTGCACACAGGATGGATGGCACAGTGGTGAGCATCTTCATCCTTAGTTCTGTCAGAAGGGCAATGATTTGAGGAATAGCATTGCTGGGCTCACGTGTGCACTTTGAGTCTCCCAAGACAATACCTAGGAAGAATCCCTGGGGCACACTTGCCAATGTAGACATGAGTATTTCTACATCTGAGAGAGCCATTGGTGGCTTAGTCAGATTTCCATTCTGTGTTGGTAATGGCTCCTTGGAGAACTTGAAAAATCTTCTGCCTCCTTTATTTCTTGGTCTGAAGTTGTACATTGCTTAGACTGCCTGAACTATCTCTGTTTCCATGAAAAATTGATTTTGCCTATAACATTCTAGTGCTTGACAATGTTTGAGCCTCTGACAAAATTTCTGCAGAGACAGGCTAGGTCAACTCAGTAATTTGGCTTTTGGCTTCTCTTCTCCCTCCTTCAAAGCAGAATTAGGTATTTGTGTGTTCTATCACTGATATGAGTGTTGGAGCGCTGAGCAAGAGACTCAGTGAAGGGCTGAAGAGTACTCTCTATTTCATATGCTGGTACATAATTCAGTACAAATCCTACTTTTTCATTAAGTAATGAAGTATTTAAGTTTCATTAAGTAATGAAATATTTAATTTGGTTCCCCAAACTATCTTTTCAGATGTTCCTCCTGTGCTACTTACTAAAACATGACTTTTCAGATGATATAATTGAAAAATCAGATTCCCATTCTGAGCACCATTCAGAATAGAACATAAAATTAAACCATTTAATTAAAAGTTTTCTGGTAGGCAGAGGAGAAGAATAATCTTCTTTAACCACTGGTATCTTGTTTAATTAAACTAGTATTTAAATATTATAGGGATGCATTTCCAACACTATAAAGGAAAAGAAGTTAGTAAAGGCATTTGAAAGATTCTGCATATTTTTTAATATCTGAGAGGTGGCAATTTTTGCTGTAAGTGTATTCTGGATGTAGTAGTATGTATGGAATAACACCGGTAAAAACTGTGGAACAAAAGAACTTTAAAAACTCCCAAACTCTTACCTATGTAAACAATGTTTCTCGAATGCAGAAATGAAGCAAGGCATGCCATATCATGCTATTTGGTGGCCTAAGACCAAAAGCCCCAGAACATCCTATTTTTACTCCTGCATGCCTTGTTCGTTCAAACTGCATTTTCATTTTTGTTTGTGATTTTGAGATCAAAAGGGTTTTGTACTACTTTCATTCTGCAGTGGCACATGAGAGCTCAGTAACTCTAAAGTACTCATCATGTAAGTAGGGCTGTATCAAATCAAATCAAATTACTGTGTAATGTGTTACAGAACAGTACCCATTCCAGTAAATTTCGCCTTCATTATTTTCATCTCATTAGGTAAACTTGTTCAGGGACTCTTAGGAATATAATGTATAATATATAATTATGTATGTCGATTACTGTTGTAAACATTCATATGGAGCTTCATCCTGAAATATATAAAAGCAAATACACTGTGAGCACAGGAAAATACAACTTTGATGGGTCATTTGTTTGTTGTGTGAGATGTAATTGGACACTTTAGACTCCTTTCCAAGGCCAGAAGGAAAGAATTTATTTAGTCTGTGTATAGAAGAGTGACTTCTAAAATATCTGTTCTAAAAGAAAAATGGATTTGTGTTTTTTCTTAAGAAGAACCTTCATATTAGCTTGCATCCAAAATGCTTTTAAGATTTTGAAGCTTGGAGAAGGCTGTGTGAAGATTCCCACAACTGATTACCATGAACTTTGAGACAGATCCCTAATGGCAAGACTATGGTTTCCAAATCCTGCTATCCTTACTCATTCCACTGGTTAAATCTGCTGGGATTAGGCCTTTGCCATGCCAAACCCCTACATTCCTATATGAAGTTTTTTTAAAATAGCTTTCTTTCAAGAAGAATATAATTAAATTTCTTAACAATCATTCTCTTTCTTAACTTGTGAGTGACCTCAGAGTAGCTGAAGTTGAATGAAGCTGAATTTCATTTGAAAATTATATTCTCCTGGAAAACAAGCTAGAAATTATATGTTTCAAAACATTTTGGGTGTCTGCAAAACATAGAATGTGATTTACTTTGAAACTTAGTTACTGACAACACTGCAAAACCATTTCTAGTTATCTATGTTAAATGTAAAAATGTTAACTAGTCAGAAGGCAATAATTAGAGATTAGCTTTAGCAGCATGGATACAAGGTGCATTTTTCACTATTTCCCATAAGCAAGGGAGTTCCTGAATAGGTGAATTCATGCTTAAATTTTTGAGAAGGGACTTCTGTGTAGAGAGCAGAAGGAGCTGGGAACCTGGGTTTGGGCCCTTGTGCAGTCCCTGGTGCATGGCTCAGGCTTTAGCAGTAACTGGGACTGATATTTCTGAGTGTCAGCCAGACAGAAAAATCCTTTATTTAGTCATCTTCATTTTGAATAATCTATGAAAATCTATGACCATGGTGCTGCTGTAGTAGCTGAGGGAAACTCAGCACTGAATGGCAGTGCTGTGAGCGCACGTTTGTTTGTTGGTTGTACCTTGGTGTTTTCCTTAAAAGACTGAGAGGAACCATATGGCTATGGAGCAGGATGTTGTCAGGTCAGAAGACCTGCATGCTAAGCTTAGCTGGCTGCTAGACTGTACCGAGGAACTCTTCCTCATCCCACAGTTTAATAATTTCACTCTTAACACTTGAAGCGCTTATGGGTAGGGGCTGTCTTGCCTTATGCTGTAGCATCACAATTTCTGCTGGCTGCCTCCAGTGTGAATATAAACAAATAATGATATTAAACAACTCTGCTGGCCTCTTGAACCTTTATACTCCATTCTCAAATAAAACTGGTTTTCAGAAGCTCAAAGTCAATGATAGGCTTATTTGCATGATCCTTCTTTATAATAAATGTAAAGATAGTAAAACATGCATGATTTAGTACTAAAAACAGATAACATAAACTGATTAGAATGTAGATATTATTAATAGTCAAAAGTTAGTTTAAAAAACTAATATGCCCAGCATTAATCACAGTAAAGCATGAAAGCAACCAGCTTCTTCTATTGTTTTTACCCTCAAATATGGGGCCTATTGACAGTGATCTATGCTGTGTCCTAGTGCATCAATGTCCAGCTGTGTGATTGCCATGTGAAAGGTGTGCAATTGTCATGTATCAGCTCCCAAACGAAGCCTATGTAGACTCCTTCAGAGGAGAGTCCAAACTTTGCATGTGCTGTATGAGCCTACACACAAACATCTGGGAGCTATTGCGATTCAGACATGTCACCACCTGGGAACAGCTGTGGCATGCAACACAAGATGTGTAATTCCTGCTGTACACAAACACCTGTAACCTAGAAATAGGAGAGGTCCGACTACCGATTTTCAAAGTTCAAAGCTGCATTATGACAGCACCAATTTAGCTACTCTGAGTCCTAATCTGTTGGTAAAGTGTCCTACAGTTTTTCTTATAAATTGCTTATTGTTTTTCATAAGGCTGATTAGGTTAGATGTTGTACTTCCACTAAAAGAAGATTATATCATGAGTGATGCTTCTTTATAGTACAGCACTGATTTTCTGGGGCAGTGGCCTCCCATTCAGTCTGAAAGAATATTTGACAGCTGCTCAGATATATGAAATAGGCTTTTAAAGGCTGTTCTGAAAATCAAACTGCCCTTTGTGTGAGTGCCTAAAATGGGCGTTGGTGCTTAACACTTAGCACCCAAATTAGAGAATTTTTATGTAGTAGTGTTAATGTGTCTATTTTTGATAGGCTGATCTGGAGAGACCTCTTTGTCATGTCCTGAATTAGTTGCTGCTACAGATTGATTACTGGGAGGGCTGTGCTGGTTCTACTACTAGCAAAATATTGCTCCAGAGTCTCACATGTTCCCCTACTCATCCCTGAACAAAAAAAGAAAAACATCTGTGTCCTGGTTTGGAAGACAGGTGTCTGCTAAGAAAGGCAGAAGACTCTATTTGACAGAGTCAGAATACAACCTGACACCCAGCAGTCAGGGTGTTGGTGGCAGTCCAATTAAATGGTGGCTGCAGTCCTTCTAGAGTGACAGATGTGGTTCAATTGAAGCACTAATCCTGTAGAAAGGTGCCGTTTTCCTCCAAAGGTCCAGTGATGATGTGGCAAGGTCCAGTTTTCCACTGGAATCCAGTGGAAAAGGCTGCTTTGGTGTTCAAAATCTCAGTTTTTATCCTCCCCCTGGCTGGAGCATCTCTCAGTGGGACCATGTAATTTTATCACTCACACAGTGAGACTTAATGGCCCATTAGCAAGTGACTTCTTTCTGGAGGGAGGATGGGTTGTGGAAAAGATAAAGATGATTGCCCCATCTGGTTTTAAAGATGGCCCATTAGCAGATAATGTGTACCACAGAGCTAAGGATCACTGCCCAACATGACTTCAACAGATGGTGATAGCATACACATTTCTGGTCACATCCTGTATTGCAATCCAAGACAATCTGACATAGGTGCTGGCTGATATTTAATTCTGCCACATTGGAGGCTTTCCAAAAGAATACAACAGAATCTTTTTTTTTTTTTTAGGGATTTTGTGGCTTAAAAGAGTGTTTGTTTGTTCTGGGCATCCTTCTGACCTAAAAGCTTACTAAATGAAAGAATGTGTTCCTTATATTCATATGTTCCTGTCATGGTGGTACTTTTCAAGTGGGACTTCCTTTAGAAGTATAATAATAGTAATATAATATTAGTTGACAAATATTTGATTGTTCCATTCTAGTAACAGACAGCATGGGTAAGGGAAGCCAGAAAACCATGTGAAAAAAATAATTAATACAAAATGAAATAACCAAATTGGAAATCAATTCTTCTGAATAATTAATAAAAGATTTCTTAAGGCATTTTTTCTGGTAAATTTCATGCCATTTTGACTGCTACAAGACATGCTTTATTTCAGTTCTCTGGTGTTCATTGTTTGAAATGCGTTTGTGTATGAGGAAATGAAAACATTTTTGAACAGAAAGCAAAATTACCAGTTTCTGCCATAATTGGAAGACAACAAATAATTAAACCTTCACTGTATTGAGTACAATATTTTGATGACTAAATTAGCGTCATATTATGTCTTGAAGCTGCTGTAGTTTCTTTCTGTGCAATCTGTCTTCCTTTCCATGATATTACAACAGTATGTTCTGTCCCCATAACCTCTACAATATGCCTTCTCTTTTTTAAATGCTGTCTCAAGGTGTGATGTCATCAGATCTCATAATTTCATTGCACCTTTTTATTAAATTTGTTTTCAGGTATTTAAATATTTCTGATATACTGCATAGGCAGCATTTGCAATATTTGTCTTAATCTCATTTGTGGTTTCTTTTTTTATCATTCTTGTCACCACAAAGTAAGATATTGCAGCACACAGCCAAAGCTGTGTGAAACATCATTCACTCCTTGACATCTGTAGTAATTTTTTTCCAGTGCTTCTTTGTTCAATTGTATTTATTTTGCTGAATGGTGTAAATGAAAATATTTAAACCATTATTCTGCTTTTATGTGCTTATTAAAAGAAAAGTGCAAAAAATTTGCAACATGGATTTAACCAGAAGATGGCATGTTATTTTCCCTCACTCCTTTTTCTTTCTTACTTATTAACAACTGCCTTTCTCCTTTTTCTGTTGTTTCAGTTAAAGGATCAAGAAAGTTAAGTCTGCCAACAGATCTTAAGACTGATCTTGGTACGGTAGGCAAAAGCCGACAGCTTTAAACTTCCTTACATTCATCGGCAAAACATTTTACCGATTCATGAGATAACACAATAACTTCAGAGGCTTTGTCTGAAAAGGCTTTCTAAAAATCACCTATTAACCCATACAGTTCTGTTGGCAGCTCTCAGCATTTTGCTTGTTTAATATTCATCTATTTCATGTAGACATATATTGCCAGTCATTACACACTGTGTGTGTAATACTTTATTCTGAAAAAGCTCCAGAAGTTTTTCCAAGCCGGTTGTTGGTGAACTCTGCCTATAATATCCAATGCATGCACTAGTCTATTTTCTTTATTTGGTGTATGAATTGTGCCACAACAGTGATAAGACAATCAAACATCTGTATTTTACAGTGTCTTTAAATGTCTGAGATGTCAGATCGGAAGTTAGTCATTTGCCTCAGTCCTCTCCTTGAGACTTACCTCAGCCAACTGTTAAATACATAATTTTCTGTAATCTTTTTTCTCAACTCTGCTTTAATATTTCAGTGGAAGTGCATAGTGAGAGCACAAACTTTACCTTAAAAAACCTAAAATGAAAATTGTTTATCTTCATTAACCTAAAACTTCTTGGAGCAGATCATGCAACACTGTATCAACGTAAAGGGTATTGCTCCTGATATTTGATTTGGAATATGGGGTTCGCACAAAAAAAATTCTTATAATTGTTCTTTAAATAGTCTCAAGGAGTTCTTTCTAGTTTTTCTTTCTTGGGAAGTTTCCCTTGTAAGATGAATGAAAAAGTCAAGTAGCCATGTCCCATTACTTAGTGTCCTTTTAGAGATAAAAGTTAAAGTTGGTTATTGTGCTTGGATAAAACAGCTGAACTTCATTTATGTCACTGGGAAAAATCTGCACCTATTAACCTATTAACCAAGGTAGCGCTTGTTCCACAAAGCTAAAGTCAGGGGTATAAATAGGTATTTCACATTATAAATTACTGAGGAACTTGGAAAACTGTCAATTGCTCCTGGTAAAGATTAAATAAATAAATGTTGAAAAATCATTGTAAAATTCAATCCATATTGAACGGGTTTCAGAGTACGAAGTCATTCAGTTAAAATAAGTTTAAGAAAGTAGGAATGGAGGAATACACCTAAACAAAATTTGGAGTGGAAAATCATAATGTTCCTAATACTCCAAAAAGGGGAAGACTTTAGATATAGACCTGTAAAATTAATATTTATTGCTGAAATAATGGGCAGCTATTAAGAGGGAAGCTGAATACTTAAGTATCAAAATAGCCATAGGATAGGACTTAAGACTAAGCCATATTCTACAGATCAAACTTCTTTTTGTTAGTATTATTAAAAATACATTGTCTTGAAGAACACATGGCATTAAATAACTTTAAATCCTGAAGCGTAAGACAAGCAAAAGAGAAACTTCATGGACAAAAGACTGGATTTAGAGGTTTTTGAAAAGGAAAGAAGTATACCATTGTAATTAGAATTGATGAGAGCTTTGTTGTGTAATATAAAATGCTGCATATCAAAGAAAAAGCCACCTTATCGTCAGCTTTCCTGTAATCGTGTTGGGAGCAGGTCAATATCAAAAGCTCTGCCTAGAATATATTGGCAAATTGCAGGCAGATTTATATTTTAAAAACCCCAAACAAACACACACACACACAAAAAAAAATATCCCCAGAAAACCCCAAGGACTAGGAAGCTGGGTATAAAGCTCCAGAAGTTAAACAAATTCAGTCTGAAAGGGTAAGAAGCATGGTGATCTATTTTAAATATATTACATTTGTGAGGAACTTAGAAGATTATTAGAATGCATAATCCTACCTGTAGTTCTAATTTCAGAGTAGTCATATTTCTGCCATTCCTGTATTTGCTTGTATTCATTATTTTTTAATAGTATAGAACAAGTTAGGTATAAATGAAAATAAACCTAAGAAGGTCTGGTGCGACATCTTGCAAAAACTGGTGGAATGCCATTGATTCCAAAGCTTCATAAGCACTGAAAAGTGCAATCAAATTGCCACTAAAGCATCGTGTTTATTGCTAGTACCACAGCAATCAGGTATCTTGGGCTCAGATTACCCAGAAGCTAAGGAAGCACATGGAAACACCATTCAGTGTGTAAACTGGCAGATACTCATGGATAATCAACAGCAGAGGGAAGCTTAGAAAAGGAAAATATGATGGACTGAAGAACCCCCGAACTTTCAGCTCTCATTCATGACTGTCTTAGAAGGGCAAAATTTCCTGTTAATTATTCTTGCCATTAAAACTGTGCTTAATTATAGATTGCTTAGTTTACAACAGGCTGGGAAGAGCCTCTTTTCCTCAGTATAAGGAACTACATTTAAATGAGAGTTCCTAGAAAAGATGATGACCACATTTCAGTTACTTCAGTTCCAAAATGTCCTGGCCACACTTTCAGAGATCTTGGAGATTATTTATGCACTATTTGGCTGTTGCCTGAGACTGCCCCCACAGTCTGTATATTCAGGGGCTGACAATAATTTTTGGCCCACACTCCTTGTAAAGATTCAGGTCACCACTTTGAAAGGATAAAATATTGTTGGTGCACCCCATTGGCTCTGGCTCGTAATTTTTTAGAGAGTGTTGATACATCACCCACTCTCAGCAGTGACTGCAGCTAATTGGGACATACATTAGCATTTGGCAGCTTACAGTTCCGCTCTCTTCTTATGATGTGCCTCATGGAATGTCCTTGCTTTCACTATGATTTGAATTGTAAATAGTAGAGGTTAAGCAGAATATAAATGTATTTCAGATGGAGGTGTTGCCAGTACTGGAAATTGCTTGGAGAGTAGTTTGCTATCATTTAGGGGAATAATGTGTAATCTGATGAATCGGGGTGTTCTTGTTAAACCTCAGCAGGATTTTCATTACCTAAAGGTACTTTGGGACTCCATTTTGACCTTTATATGACTGATGAAATTGATCTCAGCTTCTTTTTATTTTGATGTGGTTTTTATTATCTCTCCTTGCTGAAGCACTTGTCACCTGTGGATGTTTTATCTCCACACAGAAATGAGTGATGTGCCACATGAACAGATACACCGAAACAACTTGGTAGTTTTAGTTACTTGCAGGTCACAGCAACCCAATTTTTGAGTTGACCAGAAGGAAGACATGTCAATGCTGCTGCATAGGCTGTACAGCTCCTCTATTGCCCTTCAGATGCAGTTCTGAATAGTAGTAGTATCTTTCTTTTTAAACTTAATAATGTTTTCCAAAGTCTTCTGAACAGATCATCTCCATTTCCTTGCAGTGTTCCACAGAAATTAATTATGGGGGTAATCCTAATTTCATTTAATCAAGTGGAGAGTCTGAGATATATCAAAGCAGCTCTGTGTGCCTGGATATGAGAGCTTTCTGACTTTGCTTCACCAGCTACTTGAAGCATCACCTTGTATTTTTCTTTTAGAAAATATTTCTGCTCATTTCACTAAAACATTTTAAAGGTTCCATCTGACCACAGGGAGCCAGAGAGAAGCCATAGCTAAAGATGGGGCAGAGTCAGTAACTGCTGACTTTTCTAGAATTACTGTGAACAGATGATTTGACTGTAAGGAATTATACCATCACCTAGACTTTATTAGTGAAAGAACAAAAGGAAATGCAAATATAAACAGACTTTTTTTTTCTTCTTGCTAAGTTGTGATCTTCAAAATTTTAATATATGCTTTCTGCATTCACTTGTAAGCAGTGAATGAGTTCTTTGCCAAATCAAGTTAATGTCTTCCAATTTACATTGTAGTGAAAATCTAGAAGAATTACCAAATAAGCTCATTTTTTCCCAGAGGTTTGAGGAACATGTTTGTCCCGGTTTGAAAGGACAGGTGTCTGCCAGTAAGGGCAGAAGTTTCCCTTTGAAACAGAGACTTTGGTTCCACTCCCTCCAAGTATTATAATTGTTTGAATCAAGGACTCTGAGGCAGAGATAAGGGGGTGGGAATAACAGCTCTTTTACTAATATATCTAACTGTACAAGCAGAAAACAACAGCAGTTATTAAAATTGCTAACAGAACAGAATAGATAACTCGGCGTCAGTCCTTTTAGATGCAAGCACGCTGTTTCTGTGCTTAGTCCCAGCCCAGAGCTGCTGAGGGGCAGGCAGGAACGGAGGCAGGAGGGGGGGGGGGGGCGGCAGCGGCCACGCCGGTCTTGGGTGGGAACGGGCTGGAGCGGACGGTTGGCGGTTCCTCACTCACCGTTTGTGTCCGGGTGATCAGCTGTGTCTGCAGAGGCAGGAGGCTGAACCGGGCCGATGCAGGGCCGGTGATCACAGAGGGTCTGGCTCTCCTGTGCTCCGGTTGTGTGGGCTCAAGATCGGGCATCCTCCTCCGAGCTCGCCGGAAACACGAGTCCCCTCCCGAAAGCCTCAGAGGCCCCTCCGAGAGCCGTTCCCACCGACCCCTTTTGTCTAGAGTCATCAGAGACCCTGGGTGTAACCCAGCCAGCTCCATTGGCATGATAATGGGAAAAATTCTTTCAATTGACACAGTAATAGAAAAACACTCAACCCAACAATGTTCTAATGCAGAGGCCAAAAACTTTAACTCTGAAAGTTGGGTTCATAAAACATAATTGTAAGAATCAGATTAAGGACCTGGAGTTATGGGTTTGTACTTTATTTTGTCCATTTTGGATGAGGTTTGTGGAATCTATTTGATTGATTTATATGGTAATAGAGTTATAATATGACAATATCCACCATTTGATGCCTTTATATTTCATTGACAGAGAAGCATCACTTTCTGGATGCTCCCAAGCCTATAAAAACGGTGCTTGAAAATTAAATCTCATTTCTATTTTAAGAATGACCAGTGGAGTTATAGCAATTCTTGCTTTAACTTTTCCAAGTATTTACAGCAGTCATTAGGCACTCAAACAATTTTGAAGCTTTTAATCTGTTTTTGCTTACTACTGCATTGGATAAACTGGTAGATTTTAGGTGGAGCTTTCTGTATTGACTTATCTGGATCTGTAGTGCTGTTTACAAGGCTAAAGAACATTTCAGAAATTTTAAAACTATAGGAGTTGCTTTGCTCCTTGGCATGACTTTGTGGAAAAGACAATCCAGACATCCAGGTGTGCCAAAAATTTTCTTTAAATGCTTGGCAATATACATTGAAAATTACTTGTATTTTTGCATGATAAGGATTTTAGGGACTGCTCAGTGTATGTCTCCTCCAGAAGGACAGAGGAACTTTCTGTCCCTTTCTCTATCTGAAAGTACAGTCTGAGTAGAGGAATCATCGGAACTCTTCCTCTAGGTAGAATCACAGCATAATCAAGGTTGAAGGGGATATTTAGACCCTCCCCCCCCCCCCCCCCACAGGTTTAAGTCAGGTCAGGCTATACCAGGTAGGTCAGGACAGTCAGGACAGTCTCACAGGTCAAGTCTCACAGCACTTGATCTTCAGTCTGGCAAATGCCAAAGACAGAGGAAGGATTTCACCCCTCAAGTGGCTGGTTATGCTCTTGCTGAGTCAGTGGGGGATGAGCTTTGCCTTTCCTGCTTCAAGTTTGATCACTATGAAGGTGCAAAACATTGTGAGGTGGACTTAAGTTTTTCACTTTTATAGAAATTATTTTAAACCTTTAGTCTTTCAGCTACTTCACATCTTGGGGCTTGGATTTTGCATTCTATATTGAGGACCCTACTAGAGTCCTTTAAAATCTCTTTATCTTCTGAAGGTCAGGTGTATGGCAACACCAGTTTCTTCCTTCCTTAAGTAGGAGAATGTTTATCATTAAACATTTTTGGAAGAGAACCTATGTATCTAATGGATATATTAACACTCTACCAGTCCAAATAACAAGAATTTTTAAAAAACAACAGGATAATTCAGTTATTATAGCAGAATACGCATGTGCTCTGTGGTAATATTTCACAGCAGAAAGGGAGCTATTTTCTAACTTCCAACACTCTCAGATGAGAAATAAAAATGTACAACAAACTCAGCTACTTGGAAATTTTTCAAGCAAAGAGTTAAAAGGAAAGGTAAGTGCCTTAAACTATATAAAAATACCCTAACTAAAATGGTTATAGGTAATGCAGTTAAATTTTCTCACAAAAGAAAGGCAATAAAAAGCCTCATTTGGTAGTTGGAATAACGAAACAAGCAGTAAAGATCCTCATACATTTAGGAGTTGGTAATAACAAAATGATATGCAACTGCTAGGTTCCGGTGTAACAGGTACTCACCGTTCCCAAGTTCTTTGGTTTTGCATAAAGAAGAATTCCTTACTGAGCACTTCAAAGGTAAGTAATTTTCCACTCCTTTCATGCACTGCAAATACATACAGGATATTCTTCCCTTCTGGGGTCTCTGTTCACATCTCAGGTTGTAACATTTTTCATTTTTAAAACCAGAGAATGAATGCCAGTTTTTTCCATAGTGAAAATGCAGGGGCAATGCTACACTAAAGGGTGCTGGACAAGTAGTTGATATCCTGGTGGTCTTGTGGTCCATCCACTCTGCTTGCATGTTCAAGTGTTGTCTTTTGTGCATCTCAGGATTTATCACGTTTCATGCTTATGTTTCAGAATTCAATCAAGTTTTCTGTCTTATGTTTACCTGTTTATTGCACAGAGCATAGCAACCATTTATGTCAGATTATTCTGTAGAGGGCACTCTGAGTGATGTGTACTTTTTCAGACAGTCCAGTAGTGTGGTGTTTTATGATTACTTGAAATTCAGCAGATGAATCTGAGGAGCAGACTTAGATCCAAGTAGTCCAAAAATTTCCCACTATTCTGTGGTAGCAATGCTAGATTTGTTTTTAGGTTTGCACTGCCAGGTTTCAGCTTTTCAGGTATGATAGCGTAGAGGTGATGATATGACGTACAGTAATGTATTCTCAATGTTTTTCATTTGGAAGGTGTTACTTTGTATTTTCTTTTCATTTTTTTATAATTTCAGGGAAAAAATAGTAGTTTTAAAAGAGAATCTGTCAGTGATCTGACAATGCACTTAATGTTTTCAGCCAGTATTCACAGTATTTTGTTTCTCTGATAAATGCATCTCTTCATCCTGCTTTCAAAAAACATAGTGATTTTAGAACCAACTGTATGATAGGATTTTGTTACCATAAGCAGAATGCCATTATACTACACAGGCAGTAGGCAGTATGTTACAACCATAGCATATTATAGTTTTGGAGTGGATCTAAATAGTCTACCAGCATACCATTAGGACAACTCTTCCTTCCTCTTCAAACTGATGAAGACATAATGATAAATGTACTTTCTTTGTTGGCAGTGCATCTGTACTAACCTCTTCTGCCAGGGCTTTCACCTTCTCTCCGACCTGGCTGACAGAACTGCACCAATGGCAATTTGTGATTCTGACTTTTAAAGGAAATTTATTTTAAATAAATTCCTTAAAATTCTCAAATTTTATGTTATCTATCTGTGTTCTCACCAGTGAATATTCACACTATTACAGTATTTTTTATTATTTTCAGGTAAACATGAGACTGTTCTTCAGGCCATTTGTACAGTTTTGAGGTTGCTCTTTTTTTCAATTCTAATGTGTATCTCTTTGCTATGCAAAAATAAAGGTTACTCGCTATTGACGATGAGGGAGAGACAGGTACGACTGAATAGTGATCAGAATCCAATTTTTAGACCTACATGTGTTTATATACCATTTCAGGAAGGCTAGTAATATTTTACTACAATCATCAGGTTAAACATCAAACAGACAAACTTTACATTTCTACTTAGTAAAATCTAATTTCCCATCAGCCAAACTTGATCCAATCTTGCAATCTTCAGAGCTCTGTTTGCTCTTGCAAAGGCATCCTCATTATCAAGCTGCATATGCTGATTAAATTTATCAGTACTATCAATCTCATTTACATTTACCATATCCATAAGTCACCACCATAATCATTTATTGGTAATACACGAAAATTCCCCAGTGGAAAGAGATGGATTTTTCTTCACTTTAACGGTAAATATTGTTTTCTTCAACTGTTGTTGAGAAGACTCTCTGAGACTTATTTTTCAGGTTCTTTCCACTCCATATTAAAGCATTTCTCTGGTTTTCTTCTGGTTCTCATCTTCTCTTTTATTGATTACTTCTGTACAACTTAAAATGGTATTATAATGCTTCTAATTATGGATAATTACATTCCTTTGTCTCAGCCTCTTTTCAAATTATTAGTAAGAAGGTTTTCAGCTAGTTTTTCTGCTTGAATTTATCCCTTTTTTTAGAATTGAAAGAATTGGTTGCTCATATTCTTTCCTGATTTTTTGTGTCAAGTGTAAAAAATTGCTAGGCACTATCTGCAAATTAGTGCTTCTTTCTTCCTGCCATTTTCATTGATATTTGGCTTTAACAAGTGTTCATCTTTTTAGTGGTAAATTGTTGGTCTCTTTTGCTTTTTTCAGAGATCACCAAGTTGTTTAAAAGTTCTAAGTTTGCAGTCAGGCAGGTTGTGTAGGGTATGCATGTTACTTTGTGTAAACTAAAATCACCATGTGCATATAGAATATTCTCCCTGTGCAACATGTTTCAAAAAAATTTAGCTTAATTTGAGGCTGCCCTGCAAATTTGCTGCTGTCATGTTGCACATCACATCTCTCAGTAGTTTCATCAGGTTCACAGTAACTGATATTACTTCTTCAGTTCCTTTTGATCTCATCATCCTGCTGGTATTTTCTGTGACACTCTTGCCTTACATCCAGCATAGTTCTTTCTGTTTTAAAGCATGTGGGGTGCACAGGGCACTGAATGGTGCTAGTGTTTGGTAATGGGGACAGACAAAGCGTTTTTAATTCATATGGGTAAGTATTTTTAATTCCATGGGCTCAGCCAAAAGCAAACAACCATGAACTGCACTGTAGAAGCAGCACGTGGAGAACATTATGGAATTTTATGTCATGAACTTTTATATAGTTTAATACATCATATATACATACAATGTTTGACTGCTGCTTTATTAAACCAATGCTGTTAAATTATTATTAAATGGACTAAAGGGGTAATTCCCTATGGTTACTTCCAATGGCTTGCATGAGCCCTAAATTTTTTAATTAATGATCAGAATAGCTACAAACTGAGCCCGGGCCATTTAGTTCACTATTCACAGGGAGTAGACAAGACTGCTGCCCTTGGCATAGTGGGATGGCTCTTACATAGTTTGGAGACTGCTTCAACGATAAGCTCCCTTAAACCCTGATGCCCAAATATATTGCATTAGTGTGGGACTGAGTAAAGGGTTCTAGGAGTACTGGAGAGGATAATTCCAATTCCCTTCACCTCATGGGCAGTAACTCCCATGAGAAGTGGTCCGAGGTGTTGGCAAATGCTGTGGTAGAAAGGGGGTATTTTGTGCAGTATTTTCTTCAGCAACAACTGTTCTTTGCCTCCTCCAGAAGAAGAGAGATTGAGGAGCTGCTGCAGTATTGTGTCAATAGCACAGAGCAATCTGCATTGCTGCTTAAGAACAACATTCATGTCCCTGATATCAACTAATGCTCCAAATCAATTAATATTTCTGAGCTGAGAAGAGCCCCAGTGACCATGTGACAAAAGCAGTAATCCAGCAAGGACAAAAGTTAAAATGTTGCCTTTCCTTACGAGTCAGACAAAGCTGGGAAAAAAACTGTTTTTACAAGCCTCCTGTACATGTTCTTTGGGGTGGCTAGGAGACATCTGTCATGGCAAAGGAGAATCAGGTGATTCAGGCCTCAGAGGGGTAGAAAATCATAGCAGTCATTCTGAAAGGCTGAGAGCTTGAACATTATCATTCTCTCTTAGAAAGAGAATGTAGAAAAGCAGTGTTGGTTTTTTTTCTTGTCACTTTTCTTGCACACTTCATCTTTTTCAGACAATGCAGTAAAGGAACCCTTTCTTAAACAGCATGTAGCATTTCTTTAGAACTGTTTTGTATCACAGAGCTTATAGCATTAACAAAATGTGAGTAGTTAATTTTTAAATATATACATGGAATTTTCCCATATATTTGAGTGGTCTTTATCTGCTGGATTCTTTTCAGTTTCTCCACAAGAAAAAAAAAAATCCAACAATGCAGTCATGTTTCCTATAATTATCTTACTCTTTGTACAAGCTTTAGTTTTTACTAAAGCTTAAAGACTGCATTTCTTCTTGCAGACATTTTTAAAAGTTTCATCTAATCAGAGGAACAGAACAGTGTCAAAATACAGACAAGTTTGTAGTTGATCAGTAAATTCCCTCTTTTGCTCATTGTTATAGCATCCACTAATATTTCACCAACTTCAATACTTGAAGGGATATCCCCATAGCTTCTAGGATGATGCCTGATTTTTCTTCCCAGGAACTGGCTTTGCTTATTCAAAAAAGCATTGTCAAAACAGCTAAAAGGATTTAGGTGCCCAGATCCTAATGATGATTTCATGTGGGCCTTTGAAGTTAACTGAGACAAACCAATATTTAGAGAAACATAGCAGCCTTCCTCTTAAACTATGGCATAGTTAACAGGGGTTTGCATGTGCTCTGGCCATTCTGTACAGTGCTCAGGGGAGAGGACTCACAAAAGTTGTTGATGTTTCTATAGAATATGATTTTTTTTCACCCTGTTATGTTCCTCACCACTTCCTTGGATTCCCCCTGGAGATAATTAGATATCATGCTGAAACACCTTCCCACAAACTGAATTTTGAAGAAAGGAAGCAGTTGGATGAGGATGTGTCTGTTGCTGAGCTTGAATAGTCAGCCTGTGGCCTTGAACAAAGCCCTGGTTCTCAAAGGACTTTCCACTGAAATATACAAATTCCAGCAAATTTTGGAAAATTTCCTAACTAAAAATTGAATGAGTTATCCACATCAGTTTTACATCTGCTATTAGCTCATTTAATAGCCGTGTATTAATGAAAAATGACACAAATCATGAAGTTGTGTCTCCTACAGAGGTATTTTGTTACACAGTACAGATACTAAATTGCTTTCTAATCTATAATTCTGAACATTTTTTTTCTACTTTTGTACATTAAGAGTGAACAGTTTTCACATGGGAAGGACATGACTTGCACATTCAAAGACTACATGTACCACAGTATACACTGTATTCAGTATAGGACCAGAATATTGAGTAAATATAGAAATAGTTTTTCATAATGTACACTATCATGCATGGTAACTGAGAAATAAATTTATCTTGGTACAGGAACATTCATCTTTTCCTAGGATACAATACAAAACAAAGAGAGCTGACTGAATATGATAATTAAATGTGGACTCTTAAAGACTAAGATAATTTTTAGATGTAAATAACCCAACATATAAAATTAAGGCAGAAACCCCAAGATTGTCCCTACCAATAGTGTTGAGCTTTTACAGTTTTGATTAAAATACTCAAGTGTGCTTGCATGACCCGAACATTTTGCTCATAATGTTTTGCTTTTTACCTGCTGTTTACTTAAAATAACCTGCTGACCAAAAATAATCCACTTAGACCTGGATGTGCATACATTCATATGTTGAAGGGGAAATTGTGTTTGGTAATTCTCCTCACGTTGTCTTGCCTGGCATTACAGAGGAAGAAAAATATCGCATGAATATTTTACAGTCCAGTCCAATTCTGAACTCTGATCCAAGCCCTCATCAGTGGATGTTATGGTTTAAAGACCTGTTTACAAAGAACAGACAAATGTAGTATATATTTGAAGCAGGGATGGTTTGTTTCCCACCCCATGAGACAGCAACATGCATTGTGCAGATTGACCATGGCCTCATTTCTAAAGAGCTGTAGCAGAAAAATCAATTGGTCAGCAGTCTTAGAAGTAAAATAAATCTATGTGATACATAAAGAATAAAATACTTAACAATACTAAGGCTAGTTTTGTAATTATCTCAAATAGTCGTCTGTATCATGCTGCTTTGAATCAGGCAGAGAAGATGTCTAGTTCTGAATTCTACCCTACAGTAAACGACACTTGCAGTTCTAATGGGAGCAAAAAGGAAAGAAAACATTCAAATTGACTGGGCATCTCTTAGGAGACAAAACAGCAGGCTGCCAATGTTACCTGTAGTACCTTGGTGAATGCCTGTGTGCATAGGTCAGCAAAATGCTGTGGGATTTGCAGCTCTAAGAATACATACGAGTTCTATGGCCCTTGGGTTTTTTCAAACTATGCCTTAAAGATATAGTGAGTTATTTTTTACATACCTGTGATGGGTTAGTAAAACAAATCACAGAAGATTTGATTTAACCCGTTCTCAAGTATCAGAACATACATCTCTCCTCCATTCTGAATCTTGGGAGCTGACACTTAACGTGGCATTTGTTGCATTCACTTTCCAGATCACGTGAATGGTCACTGTACAAGCCCAACATCCCAGAGCTGCAGTTCAGGCAAACGATTTTCCAGTGCAGATGTGTCGAGAGCAAACCGCCGAGGGCCTGGCAGGCCCCCCTTCAGGAAAGCCCAGTCTGCAGCCTGCATGGAGATTTCTCTCCCAGTCACCACAGAAGGTGGGTGGCAATGACTGTTTTTCCAGATATTTGTGAATTTCTCACCAAGTGTGAAAGGGAATAAGTTCAGCAGGATCCTCATCTTGATTATTGCCTAGAGCTAACTAACACTTTAAACTGTGATAGGTAATCAGCAACACCATGACCCTAATCCTCTTCTTGTGAGGAGCATTTGTATCCTAATATCCCCATCTGCAGGAGTGGCTGCACTGAAGTTACAGCTGGAACCAATACTCCCTAACTTCCACACCTGTTCATGAAGACAGAGCAAGAGGAATTATATCACTCAGATTGTCTACCTTTGTATTTTTAAATACTAATTGTTTCAAATGCCTTTGTTATTAGTGGCACATGGCTAGAAGACTTGAATTTTTAATTTTTATGGTAACATAAAATAGCAAATTTTTTCCTCCACAATAATGACCAATTATGAACATAGCATAACCCTTTCATATAGCTCTTTTTATGTGCCACACAAACATGGTAAGTAACACTGCCATATAACAGCTTCTGATGGAAAATATACCACTGCCACAGTAGTTACTATTGCTCAGTATTTTTCTTCTTTCTATGTAGTACCAAACTCTTCTGGAACTCTTGTATGCAGATAGCACTGCAGTATCAGCACTACTTGTACCTGTCAAGGCCACAGTATTACCTTAATCCTTTTATGCTTCTTTTCTTCTTCCCTCCCATCCTCCCAGAATAAATAGGGTTACTGAGAGGCAGAGCCCACAGCCCCCCTAAGGTCCCACTGACTCTTGTGTACAAAACATTTTGTAATACAGTGATACTTCAATAGCATGATGTTGCTTTCTGCATACCTGTGTAATGAAAGATTCGCTTTATGTTATTCATAGCTAGTTACAATACCTATCAAGTTTAATATAAAACTGTATCTCTTTTAGAGATAATCATCTGACTTCTTTTCAGGCTTGAGAAGTAAATTAATTAATTGACATTAAAAATTCCTATTTAAAAGTATCACTTAAACAGTATTAAAACTTTCAGTAAAATTAGTGAAATGACTGTTGCAAGAGCAAGCCAGACAATCTCCAGAATAATTTATATTAGCATGTAATGTGATGGAGCATGGTTGGAGTTTGTCCTTGGGTGTGTGGATTTGTGTACAAGTCACCTTTCAGCAGGTCAGTTGACTAAAATAATTTTCTGATTATCAGTAGTCTCTCAGTAAAGCAAAGCCTTCTGTCCAGCTAGTCTAAACTATTTCTCAGTTGGTGGTATTAGTTTTTTGAGTTCTAGTTCTACTGCCTGATCTGCCTGGAATGGCTGGCATTCCACAGCTCTTCATGTACCTTGAATTTCTAGACACACTGTTCTGTCAAACATGGTTTGATGTTTTTCTAAAGGTTTTTCTACTAAACAGTATGGTGGAAGGTGGCACGATGCTTTAAAGATTCTTATTCTGGGTGAGGGAAAAGGAAGAAGAGAAGTTAAAAGATTTGAGAAAGAATATACTGAGAATAAGAATTTTCTCTCTAATGTGAAAATGGCTTTGATCGAAATCTTCTGGTTGAGCCGTACCAAAATAAAATGAAAAGATTCCCCTCTTTGCTAAGAATGTATTGGCTACTTAGGAGCATATGCTGCAACAAACAATAGATGTATTCCCAAGAAATTATTTCATTTATTTTAATATTCTCATGAAGTGAGTCCAGATACATATTTTATGTCCTTTCCAGAAATGTAGCATTTCAGGTTAGAATTTGTAGGTTTTATTATTCTACCAGAGTAGAATTTTGATTAGAGTTTGCTATCACAGAAGGACTTCTTAGACATTAAAAAAAAAAAGCCTTTGGGTGGGAGTAAATGGTTCTTACCTTTTTTAGGTAGTACTTGGAGATTTTTTTAATAATGCTTCCAGTTCCTGCTCTTTACAACCTCTTCTATGTGATTTGATTAAAAAGATAATACATTTTGGTGAATAATCATAGGATATATATTAGAATAATAAATTAATCTTCTCCCCTTGTATTGGATTTCTAACTCTACTTACTCTAATCTGACCTCTTGGTACAATAGGAACTGTGTTTCCAGCATTTTCATCAAGTCCATTTTCAACAAACTTCACACAATAAACTCTTCTGACTTCATTCCAGTGAGCTGATTGTCAAGATTTTGCTGACTCTCACCTCTACCGCAGAAGGATTCCTAATATAGACAAACATTTTTGAAGAATGTCTTCGCAATGATGAATCATAGGAAGGAAATGGGGGAAGGGAGAGGGAAAGGCAGGGTAGTTGTCTTGTTGTCTGCTGGTTGAAATATTGCAAACTGCTCAGATTCATATAGTACTGATATTTCTCCCACATTCATAGCAGAATAATTCAAAAGCCAAGTCGCAGTAGCAGAGGAGTAGTGCATCATAACTGTTACTGCCTAGACCTATGTTTTTCCCAGTCTCCTCATCATCCTCTTTTATGCTTTTTTAAATGTTGCATGTTGTCTCAGTATCTTCTGTTTTCATAAATGCACCACTCTCATGGCTGTAGTAAAAAATTCTATAGTTTCTTAATATTCTATATGCAATTTTAGCAAAAAATTAGAACCTTGCAAATTCTCAATAGCGTATTTATAAGGAAGCGTGTCTATAAGGAAGAGATTCTTTTTATGTGAGGCACTGGAACAGGCTGCCTACAGAGGTGATGGATGCCCCTTCCCTGGAAACATTCAAAGTCAGATTGGACAGGGCTCTGAGAAACCTGACCTAGTGGAAACTGTCCATGTTTGTTGCAGGTGGGTTGGAACCAGATGTCTTGTAAAGGTTCCTTCCAGCCCAAACTATTCTGTGATTCCATAATCACTGATTCTAACCAATCTTGTTTTCACATACTTTTGATTAAGCAGTATATTTCTTGAGATAATATAAGAATTCATTGGCATTGTAAACAAACTCACAAATACAGGAAATTCCATTGCTGAATTTCTAAAATGTAAACTTCAAGTCCCTTTTGAGAAGAAGTTTTTTGAGATTTTAGGAGTTAGTATTTATATTTCTTTAATAAGGCTTTCTTGCACAGAGTATAAACTACATTTTTTATTATCAAGTTAACATTGTGCTCTTAAACAGTAATAAAAAATACACATGAATGCAAATTGTTCTTAGCCAATAAAATCCTTACAAAGATTCTGATCCTTGATACATCCTGTAGAATGGGAATGTGTTTTGTCTCCAAGCATAGTGGATTTGTTTGAAGCCTGTAGCCATTTGCACTGCTCATCTTTTGGTCTGTTCCAGCTCTGGGTTCTGACTAGCACCCAATTTTTTCTGCAGGTCTTCACAGAAACACTGAAATAAGGATTAAATTTTTGTTTAGCTTCCTGGGAAAATGTGTGGCTGTACTGTTTGCTTCTGCACTGTGGCACTGACCCAAAATAGTCCATCTCAGCATAAGAGCTAACATCATCATTTTTAAACCTGCAGAGATCCCAATCTGATCAAGAATTGCAGTGTAGGTGAATAGATCCCAAATATCTGGGTTTTTTCTGCATAGGAAAACAAAATATGTATTTCATTTGAATTTTTAATTGCAATTTTAGATTTAAGAAAACCCCAAATTAAAGAAAACAGTGGCATTAAAGAATAAGAATAAAATTGCTGTGGAAGGGAGCTCAGTGTGGTTATACTCGTATTGCTGGTGGGTGCATGGATGTGTGCACAGATGCACATGCTGGCACGCATTTCTCCTTGCTTTGTGGAAGTCTTTAAGATTTGATACTTCTTGGTTATAGGTTGTTAGTTGTTGGGGTTTTTTTGTTTTTTTACAAATACTTTTTTTTTTAATCCATTTTGCATTCTTCAAAGGTTTCTCTCTGGTTTGTGCTGGCCAAGTCTGCCATTTTTTTCTCTTTGTCTGCATCCATACAGAAATCTGGGTATTCTGCATACACATGTCCATCTGTGGTTCCATTATACATCATGGGAAGAAAATAAAGACAGAGTGAATACAACAAAGAGTTGTATTTGGCAATTAATTTACTTCTAGCAGCAATGATAGAAAACTGTCTTCCTTTTTTTTTACTATTATTTTCATTCCCTGTTATGTAGTTTTTAATTAGTTAAGCCCGATCACCTTGTCTAGAAAGGCCATTTACATATTGGTGTTACAAAATTGCCTCTGAACATGGAATCCTAGCAAGGTTTTGCTGTTCATTGTAATTCTTTAGGAATACTAAGAACAAAAACTTGGAATTTACTTTAGCTTTCCTTTAAAACAATTCCGTTTTAGCACTTAGCTTTTGGATTAACTCATTTGGTTAAATGTAGTTAAAATTTGATACAGAGCACTTGAATTGAAACATCACTGTGAGCTGGCAAAACAAACCACTTAAGTAGTTATTATTTTTATTAACCTTATCAAAATTCTATGGCAAGTGCAACACAATTTCCATTTTAACTGATCCAGTTATGCTCTTATACCTGAAGTTTTTCTTTTGTGTTTATATGTATAGGATGACTACAGTTATTCAGGGATAAGTTACTCTTGCATCTGCATGATTTTGTCCAATCTGTTTTGGAAAATACACAGTATTTGATATATGCTATATAATTTAAACTTTTTTTTACTAATCAAAAGTATTTTTTAAAATTGCCATTAAAAAAAAACTTTTAGATAGCCTGATGGAAACTTCCAGATAAGTCCAGTGTGCTGTAGTTGAGGTCTTGAAACACACTACTGAGTAGTTATCTTAGAAAAAAGGCCACTGCCTGAGGAAGCAGACTCACCTGCTGTCATGATGAGCATTGCAGTGTTTGCTGTGTAATTTATATAAAATTTATATCATTTTTTATCTGTCAGTTACAGCTGTGCTGTGAAGCCATCTCCAGCAGTGCTGTATCCATAACACATGGGGTGTTTTTGCACTGGATGAATAGATGGGGCCAGGAGGTTTGCCTTGTGGCAAAGTGGGGGTAGAAGAGGGAGGTTTCTGTTTTTATTACTGGCTCTTCTTTTTTCTTGAGTCTGTTGAGTCTGAAGCCCACATGTGGATGTCAGATAGGTAATGGTGGCCAAGAGAATGGTTGGTGTGGTTTTTAAGGCAGTGCTTCCTAGACCTCCAAGGAAACAGAAAAATAACCTGGTTGCTTGATCTAGAAAAATATTGTGAAAAAAGCACAAAATTATTCAAATGTGTGGCAGGTTACTGCATAGAGGAAGGGAATAATCAGCTGTCTGCATCTCTTGAGAAAAGGACAGGACATAAATTACTAAGGCAGAAGCCTGACTTAAGAAAGACGGAGATTCATTTTGATCACAAGGGTAGTTAACTGCAGAAATTAATTCTCTGAGGAGATTATTGCTTCTCTGGTAGGTTTTCAGAACAGCTAATTTTCTGTAGCACATTCCTTTTGCCAATACTCTCCATGTTGCAGAGTGGATAATTTCTGGTAAAATTCCTTGCCTAAGCAGTCAAGCCAGAGTGATGCTTGCCTGATTCCCTGAGCATGGCACAGCAGTCCTGGGGCCACGCTTCACGAGGCCCCTGAGTGCCCTGGCTTTCCATAACTGGACTTTCATACCACATGGAAAAGACCATTGAATGATTGATTGATTGATTGATTGATTGATTGATTTCTTAGGGAGGGGCTGATGGTGTTGGTTCTTCCTGTAAATCATTTCAATTTTGATAGTGTTTGAAGTTATTTTGCCATCAGTGTAATTGGTAAGACTTGTATAGCAGGAAAAAACTTAGAGTCACTATGTAAACCACAGTCCCGACTAACTGTTCTGTTTGTCACCATATTTCTTGTCTGTGCAGAGAAGCAGATAAAAATGTTGCAGAGAGGACTTGTTCTATATCTAAAAAGTGTGTTTCTTACTAGCCTTGGAGTACATTTTCTGTTAGGTTCCACTAGGATTGACTTGATTTCTTACAAGAATCTGCAAATTTTTCTTGTTTTTAAAACAACCAACTCAATGAAAATATTGCTGCTCTTACAGTCAGAAAATGTCTAGTCATAATGATTTGATAATCATAATGATGATTTGATTCCAGGTGAAGCTGGTTTCACTCTATACTCTAGGCATATTGAATTCGAGTTATGCCCTGCGTACTCAAATTTAGCTTCTTTTTCTTGCTAGCCATCACTTCAAATCAACACAAAGTGTTTTCCTATATCCATGGTCACTTCCCTTAGCCTGCCTCTTCCACTCCAGTGCCCTTGGAGGTTCAGGTTTTGCAGATCTCTGAACTTTCACCCAATGACAGTCTATGGATGAAGCTGAGATCCCCAGCACCATGGGTGGCCCAGGTGAGAAAGGTGTGGAGGCAGTCCTGTTGCCATGCCATTATGCCTTTTGTCTTCATGTTATCCTTGGGTACTTCCATGTATAAAGGTTATACAAGTGATTCTTTCATGAACCATCAGTGGTATGAAGGATGCTTCAGCAGAATGGATAGTTCAGGCTGGGGTTTCAGTTCTAGAGAATTGTGATGTCTTTGATTAAAAAACATATGTCCAATCTCATAAGATAAATCCAAATTGAGCTTTTAGTGATGTTAATGTAAATAGAGTTTGCTTGTGTAAGTCAAAGGAAGTGATTAATCCCATTAAATATGGAAGTTTGATAGATTCTTACTACAAAGATCTTTTGCATTTTTATAGAAACTATTTCCACTTTTTCAACATGGAGAATAATTCTGCCCTGACAGTCCCTTCTGTTTTTAAAACTTACTAAACTAAAATATAAGCCTCAACTTTACTATATTCTGGAAATACAAAAGACCCAGGTCTACTGTCTTGAATCTATTTTCTCTTTCAAGCCTTTATTTGCCATCCATTCCATTAGTGTTGTATCAGTGGGAATTCCATGAAACCTTTCAGGTTATACTGCCTTAATTGTAGCAACTTCAGGGCAATACATTTCAGAACTTTCTCTGGTGAGGGTCAAGCATCCATCCATGGTGAGATCCATGAGAGAACAGACACAGCCACCGTGGTTGGAATGCTCTGCAAGCTGCATAACCGCAGCATAATGTTAGGGAAACTTGCCATCAGTACCATGTTTGGTCTCTGTCCCTGCGCTGTTACTGTGCACAAATTCATGCTGTAAGTATAATTCCTTTACTGTATATTTCCCTTGACATTCAAAGCTTTGAATGCTTTCCTGACTACAAAATTTTGAAAGTGACAGATTTCTCTTAAAATGTAAGATGATGGTCTTAAACTGGCATGTTTTAAATAGCTCCATTGGCCTCTGTTAGGTTGGTGTTTGGGATTAAAACTTTTAGAGTTCTCCAAGAAAGGAGATTATAAACCATTCCACTTTTCTTTTTTTTTCCAGAATATATTGATTTCCATGTCAAAAGGGTCAATTTTTGCATATATTTCATAAACAGATCAATTACTCATTACTTTAAAACTACAAAAGAACCTAAAAATAGCATCCAAGACACCGACGATCAATTGCAAAACTCTTCAGTAATGAATGTAAATATTTGCTATGAAAATGTTGATCTTTGTCGCTGGTAGGTTTGGGTATTGTCATTCCTCTTAACACGTGATACTTTTATTTTCCTGATTCCTAACTTCATAAAGAAAATCACTTTATGTTAGTCCTAATTCCATTGTTTTATAAAAATCCCAGTAACAATTTCCTGGAAGATATGATATGTGAGGATGCGTTCCCCTTACAAAGCTTTTGGTGCAGCTGAGAATAGACAAGTCAGAATATTCCCCTGAGCACAGCATACGTGTGGGTTTTTTTAATTCCATGGGAAAGTGAGGATATTCTGGTTTTACTTCTGCTGAGCAAAAATAAGTTAAAAGAAAATCCCTGCAACCTCTGCTCTGTACAGGTGGCAGTTGAAAGACATGGAACCATTTGCTCAAACAATCTTTTAAATTCTCAGAAAACTCCCAAACCCTAAATTAAATCTTCCCCTAGACACCAGTGTGCTGTAACAGGACACTCTGTCAGGCAAGGAAGGGCCTGGAACAGCTGTCCAGGACTGCTTTTGTATAAATGTTGTGATGGTGTTTGGCTCAGTCATTTCTGTCCTTTTTCAAAGCATGTGCCTTTATGGTAGTGGGTTGCATTTCCAGTGCTCCAGCACTTCCATGTGATCAGAACATCCTCACATGATGAGCAGCTGCTCACACATGGATGAACAAAGGGAAGACTCAAAAGCACCGGCTTCCTTTTTAACCTGAGCATGCATTGAAGTGTCCTGTGTGTTTTTTCATGAGGTGGGAAGCAGCTTAGAGAGGTTTGGTTGCTTCTGTTTGTAAAAGTTTCTGTTTGTATGCTGCTGGCTCACCGCACAAATTTAACAATCAGTCCAGTGTCACAAAGGAAGTTGGTTCCTGAGTTTCCATTTGCAGCTCATTAACCCAAACCGTGCATAGGATGGGGTTGAGTGAAAACATTTTGAAGTAAGCAGAGCTACTCTTCAGACAGCAGTGGTGTTTATTCTGTGTGGCCTTGACCCATGGAATATAACTTTTTGAAATGCACTGACTGTAGGTAATAATGCTTTAGCTCAGAGCTTTTCATCAACCCAAATTACAGTCACTACTTAGCTCTCAAGGGCCATTGGATCCCTCTGATGGTGCTTTCTGCTACCAGCTGCAGAAACAAGCTGGAGACCTATATAGGAGTAAAAAAAGAACACCCCAAGAAATCTGGGTGTGTGAGAGGAAGAAGAAAAAGAATGTGGTGTTCTGAGAGGCTGTGTGGGACCTAATGGATCCTGGGAGTTGGATATGTGCCTGTGGAACAGTGGGCTTCCTTAAATCAGGAAGCAATCTAGAGACAGGAGCACATTTATGAGACAGTGCCATGTAGCAGGATGTTCTCCAGAGGAAAAGACAGAAACTTCTGAGGAGCTTCTCACAGGTTAATGTCCTGTCCCCTTACTGAAGCACAGAGTCCAAATCAACTTTGGCCTATGTTACAAGGAAGTTGTTCTAGTTCAGATTCCTGGAGAAAGTTGAAGCTGATATTCTTGCTACATCCATCATGCAGGGTGAGAAAAGGAAAATAGAACAAAAAACCTGGAATATGGTGGTTGGGTTCAGGATTGCTACAGACTGGCAGGTCAACTTTGAGAAGATGGGATGTTATTTTAAGACATAGAAATCAAACTAGGAAAGGATTTGGAAATTTTTTTTAAACTTCCCAAGGAAACTGCTTTTGTGTTTCCCCAGGATACAATGGAGTGCTTTCTAAATGAAGAATTTGGGGTAGAATGTCTTTGAGAAAAGAGTCCCAGGGATCAACTAACTAAATTTTATCCTGAAATCTAAAATGAGGAGAGATTTCTACCTTGCTTTAGAGCCAGCCAATAAAGTCACATAGCAGTTGCAGACTTCACTGTTCAGATATGTTTAATGACTTCAAATCTTGGCATATGTCTTGCTGATCTTTAGAATTTAATTTTGAGTAGTGTATTTAATAAAAAATGGCACAGTATGTTCCCAAAAGTGTCCTAAAGATTTTATCTGTTAGTGTCAGTTTTGCAGAAATGTATTAGTTAACTGTACTGCACAGGAGTGAGGAACATTTCTTGTTAATTTAGGGAGGGAGAAAGCTTGATGACACATGCAAATGGAGCATCATATATTTTAAGTTCTGTGTGTGTCGCCTACACTTACTGCATTTGTCCTTTCAACATCTTTCTTAGCTTGAGCAGCACCATTTTTTAATTTTATGTGACTGAGATACACCTGTTAAAGAGAAGACTAATTACATAATAGCATTTTTATTAAAGATTAGGTACCTTTTGGGAGAATATATATATACATATGGAGCCCTGATGATTTCTGCCTTGAAATTACTGTCTTCCTTTCTTTACCTGGCAGCTGTCAGTGCTCAGGAAGGAGCTGGGCCGACTTGTTCCCTGCAGGAGTACAAACTGCTTGGGCTTAAGAAAGCTACAACAGTGCTTACATGAAAGTGGAAATGGAGCGAGGGCAGCACTTGAAAGGTCAAGCAGACACAAGTTTCTCTTCCATGAGAGTGGAACTGAAGTGCCAGGAGCAGCTGTCCTGTGAAACTCTTTAATAAGCTACAGATGTCCTCAAAGGATAGAAGGCAGCCCAAGTGTAAAAGAGTAGTGGGACAATCTGCCCCAACCCTGTGTGTCAACACTTAAGGCAGAAGCACATGCAGAAATGGTGTGGTTCCAGCAGTGCATTGCCCTGGTTCTCTCCAGTCTTTTCCAGGGAGTTCCAGTGGAGGGATGACTTTGCATTGAGACATCTGGGCAGGGGAACACAACACTGCAGTTTGTTGTCTGAGGAAGAGATTCACTGGCTCTGGTGGAGCACAGGAACCATGTATACAGTGTAAGGATTAGCTCAGTTTTAAGCTGGAGTATCTGAGAAAGTAATTTTCTAATTTTATTCTTCACTCATGGCAGAAGCTATTCCTGTTTTAGACACTTCTATTGGCTCTGAAGAGGTGACTCTCTTCTGAGCTATACAAAGGACAAATACTGATCTGCTTCATAATGATAGGTTCAGGAGCAAGATCTTTATCTCAGATGCAGAACCTTCAACTATTTCTTCTCCTCTAGTTATAACTGTTGCAAAAGAGCATGTGGGGTTTCCAATGATCTGATCCCATTTTTAACTACACATTGGTAAAGAGCAGCACTGGCATAAGTTGTTTTGCAAGGACTGTGCAGCATCCAGTCCTACTCCCATCTTCCCTCTGGCTCCTTGACTCTTCAGGAACTTTTTAGCCCTCTGTGTTTTATAGCCTCTGATGTTCCTGCTAATGCCAGGAGCTCCCTCACACAGCTTCATGCTTCCTGCCTGGCACCAGCCAAAGCAAAGCAGAGCTCCTCAGCCTGTTCATTGTTACCCCTCTCTGAAAAGCTCAGAGAGAGTCTCTGTACCTAGAAACTTGCACTGGGGAGAGCTGTCTCCAGCTGGCCCTTGATGTTGCCTGCTGAAGCTTAGGCAGTGTCAGCTCACTCTGCAGGGCACAGTGCAGTTTCTCACTTCACTCCCTGGGAAGCCAGAGGGATTTGTACCCTGAGACATTTTAGAGACTAGGTTCAGTTCAGCAATGGGTGTCTTTTCCCCAGGGAGCAGTTATTATTAGCTTCACAATAAATGACAGCTGTGAATGCAGTACTAGAACATCTTAGTGATGGCAACAAGAATAGAGCAGGGCACACGTGCTCTGAAGCTGGTAATGGCATCTCCCTTCATGTCCTGTAGCAATGAGATATATGGATTAATTCTAAATGCATTGATAACATATAGGACTAAAATTATTTTATGCCATTTAGAACAAGTTCTTTGAGCTAAGGCTGTTGTAAATTCTAATTAGTCCGTACTAATCTCCATAACAGGCAGCTATTTCTAATGCAGATCTAACTGATGATGTCTGACAGCATTTTCCACATTTAATTATACTCTGGTAACAAGCTTGTATCATGTTAGGGTCAGAACGTTTGCTCCAGTTCAGAAAACTTTATTTTCTGTACTCTGAAGGGAATTTGTATTTGCTGCAGTTTTGTGCCTATTCATGGAACACCAATTTATGCCTGTTTGCTTGTATTTATTTGTGCAGAAAATAGAGAAAACTCCTTCAGCCGTTCCCGAAGCTCCAGTGTGTCCAGTATCGACAGGGACTCAAAGGAGGCAATCACAGCTTTGTACTTCATGGAGTCCTTTGCCCGGAAGAATGACTCTGCTGTTTCCTCCTGTCTCTGGGTCGGAACAGGCCTAGGAATGGTCATAATCCTATCCCTTAATCTGCCTGCTAGTGACGACTTACGGCAGTCAGATCCAGTCATGGTGTCACCAAGTGGTGAGAGTGCAGCTCTTTTCCTGCTTTTTATCTGTCTTGGTACAATGAGGCAATAACTGCATGATTTTGTATGGCCTTTGGGGCAGAAATGTCAAAAACTCAAGCAGCGGTCACTCACTGAGTGGAAGGCACACAGGTATAGATGCTCATGAGGGACCAACAACTTCATGGACTGAGACGCTTTGGTTGTGTTAGTTCCAAAGATTGCCTTATGTAACAGACAAAGTCATATGTTCCTTGTGAGGATGTAGAAATTAGCAGTGTTCCCTCAAATTGTGAAAATACATTCCTGTTTACAATTCTGTCTGGGATTCTACAAACAATTTGGCTGTCTTAGTATCAGAAAGCTGCAGAGAAGCAGAATGGAGCTCAGGAAAGGAAACAAAAATGTTGGCAGGTTGCTGTACCAGGAGAGATCCTTGGCTGAGTCAGTGATGGTGTAGTAGAGAGAACAGAGGGCTGAGAGGTCAGGTCTGAGGAGAGGCAGCATGGGCTTAAAAATGGACAAAAAATGGAGAATGCACAGAAGCACAGGTTTCCCACCTCATTTTATTTAGAAAACCAATGCTGGAAGGTCACCAGACTTAGAGCAATTTTACTACTGGGGACTAAAGATTCTACTAGTATAATGTAGAGATAAACAACAGCATGTATTATATCCATCATTATAGATATCAACTGCCTGAGACCTTTCCAGTACTGGCAGGCTGTTTGTTCACCTTTCATGTGGCCAGAAAGAGCTGAGCAAGCATGCATTGCCACCTTGGCTGGATTAATGTGTGTGCTGTGCTTACAAAAGCTGGATGTCAGCTGTGCTGTGCTGATAACCAGTCTGATTGTGGTGCCAGTGCCAGTGAGAGGAAATTCTGTTCTGCAGGCACCATCCTGACACTGAAGGGAGCTGTGCTGACCTTTGCGTGCTTGGACTGCATGGGGACACTGACACATCGGCCCTATGAAGTATGGAGGGATCCCCACAGTGCTGATGATGGTGACAAAACAAGGAAAAGGAAACTAGTCATGCATTCCCCTTCCTCCTCCCAGGATATGGGTGATCATCAATTTGCAGTCATTTGTTCAGAAAAACAAGCCAAAGTCTTCTCATTGCCTTCCCAAACATGTCTTTATGTCCACAACATCACCGAAACGTCTTTTTTATTGCGAGCAGATGTGGTCACCCTCTGTAACAGCGTCTGTCTGGCGTGCTTTTGTGCTAATGGGCACATCATGACACTGAGGTACTTATCTAACTAATCTTGTGGCAAAACTACGCAGAAAGGTGTCACAGGGCTGTCATATTCCACTTGTGTTTGCTCCAGAGTGCCTGATACTCTGCATTAACTCCTTGGTGGGTGCATTTAATTCCCTGCCTTGATGCAGCCATACCTAATCCTTGGGCTGTCTCCACATGGGGAGTTAAGATAGGCAGATGCACAGCAAAGCAAGCTCTTGCTCTTTTCTAGTAATTCCCTACCTGTGACAGTTGATGGCTAGTGATTTTTAACTATGATTAAAAAAAGCCCTGATAATTTTGCTCTGTTGTGTTGGGTCAGGTAGAGAGAAGTATATAGCTCAGCCATAGAAAGGGTTCTGTTTATCCTTTGTGAAATACCAAGTCCTACTCTTGACAGTTCTGAAGATTTTCTGTTCAGAATACTTGATTTCCCTCCCTTGTCTGCTCCCCCAGGAGGCTGACTGTGCAGTGGCCCTGTAGTTGTACCTTCACCTTGCTGCACCCTGTTTCCCTGGCCAGGCCATTTAAATTTGGAAAGTACTGTCCAAACCAGCAAACCACGAGAAGCTGGAAGACAGCAAAGGCAATGCTGGAGCCTTTGTCCACAGGGTGGAAGCAGGGCCCTGCCAGGCCCTTTCCTACAGACGGTCCTGCAGGCCTTGCCCTGCAAACGACCCAGCCATGTGGCACAAGCCATACCATGCCACATGCACATCCCATATCCAGACAGTAGCAGTAGTGTTAGGGCCATGGAGACACGGCCGCTGAAATTTCTCCATGTCAGCAAACAAAATACAATGGGAATACAGCATTTTTTATGACAATTTTTCAGCTTAGAGCTGTACTTAAACTGTTGCAGTTATGAAGAGCATAAAGTGAAGTGTTGGTTTAAAATGCTGGCAACAGAGCAGGTATACCATGTATGGCAGCTGGTGACTAATCTGGGAATCTGCTTCTCCTCAGCTTGCCCAGCCTTCGCCCGCTGCTGGACATTAACTATTTGCCAGTCACAGACATGAGGATAGCACGGACCTTCTGTTTCACTAATGAAGGGCAGGCTTTGTACCTGAGCTCTCCCACAGAGATCCAGCGCCTGACGTACAGCCAGGAAATGTGTGACAACCTGCAGGTAGGGCTCACACCTCACTCTGGTGCCTGTGTGTGGGAAGGATGGTGGCTTCACTCATCAGGGATAAATTGGCCCTGATAAGGACAGTGCTACAGGTCCTTATCTGCAACACAAAGAGGTCAGCAGCTCGGTTGTTCTTTGGCTTTTTCATCCATTGTCACCTGCACCTGGGCAAAAAGTCTTTACAATGGTAGAGATGGGCTGGTTTAGTTTGGTTTGGTTATTTTACAATGAAAATGCAAATGAAAATGTCATTTACTGAAGAGAAGGAATTGTGAGAGGTTACAGGGAGAAACATGAATAATAAAAGGAAGAAAAAAAAAAAAAAGAAGGGGAATAAGTTCTGGGTTATATAATTAGCAGTGAGCCAGGATGGAAGTATAAAAGAAGTGGTCCTGCCAGCACTCATTATGCCCTAGGGAATAACACGTGCTGAGCTGCTCAACTCACATCACAGCACTGTCTGTCTCAAGTCTGAGAAGGCACTTTGAGAAGCGAGCATTGCATACCAGCTTTTGTGCACCAGAGAGGAGATTATTTTGCAAGGAGCCAATTTTATAATAATCAAAAGGTCTGGCTGATGCATCTTAGACTATGGATCTACAGCAAGAGGCTGTTACAAGCTAGATTTCTATTTTTTTTAATGAGCCTTAACAGCATCATGCAACTACCAAACAAAGGGAAACACAGCCCTTGCTTCTCTGTACTGCTGGACTATGGCTGTTTTTATCTTGGCTTTTATGCAAAAAAAAAAAAAAAAAAAGGTTTGCATGATCATTTTGTGTGTACAAAAAGCAGATGTCCCAGTATCACCTGCTACCTGGGAAAACAAAGCTGGGCTGGGTGAGAGCTCCACTTAAGCTCCAAGAGCTGCAGCAATTTTTCTCTCCAGAGCAGGTGACTGTGCAGAGGAGCAGTGGCTGCGAGTCACAGTGCTGTCCTCACACTCAGCCCCCAGGAGCGAGCACTGTGTGCAGCACAGCAACTGGATTTGCCTGCAGTGGCTTGGTTGAGTGAACACAGAGCTGAGCAACAGGGCAGGAACTGTTCCCAGTACACACAGGGTTTCAAACACTAATAGGACTGCACACTTTGCCCATCAGGTTTTTTTTTTCCAGAGATCCAGCTTTTCCTGATACTGCTGCAAATAAATCTGAGCCTGACATTTGTTTGGAGTTGCTGCTCCAAGATGTGGAACCAGAGCAGTGCCTTCAGCCGATGTGCTTATTTATCATTGCTGATGGCACACTAACGGGTTGGGGGAAGGTTGTAGGAAGGTAATGAATTTTGTTTAAAGAGAAAAAAATCAACTAAACAACAAACCTCCAAACTCTGAATTGCTGGCAAGCGCTGAACTCAAGTATGATAGAAAAAGAAAGCAGAGTGGCTGCCCAGCCTGGCTGGGCAATCACTAAAGCAAAATACATAATAATACACAACAAATTGTTTATTCAATTATAGTGTCACCTCTGCTGGTTATGAGCAAAATGTGTCCTTATCACTGGTATTTTCATTCTGTATGAACTGCAATTTTGTTTCTCTGGTAACAAATATGGGACTGGGCAGTGACAAACCAAGTCTCTTTGAAAGCATGAGTGAGTCTAATTAGCCCAAGCATTTGTCAGAATACATAAATATCACCTACACCATGCTATTGACACAACAGACTCTTTTAAAATAAATTGATTAGATTCAGTGCATGTAGCTTGTTAATGATAGTCAAGAAAACACCTAGAACCACTTTCACCTCGCTAAGCTTTTACATGGAGTTTTTCTGCTTTACTAGGACATGCTTGGAGATTTGTTTACTCCTGTGGAAACACCAGAAGCCCAAAACAGAGGCTTTCTCAAAGGACTTTTTGGAGGAAGTGGACAAGCTTTTGACAGAGAGGAGCTATGTGAGTGATTTATTGTTTGGGGGTTTTTTTTGGGCAGAAATTAATTCTAGAGATCTTCTGCCCTTGTAATCTAAGAATGGAGCACTACACAAGATGTAAATGATTGATGAAAAGAGAAAGTTGACCTAGCAGAGGAAGGGGAGGGTCCTTGTCTGCCATTCCATAACTCCTTCACCTTGGCAGCTATTTCAGATCAGCTGAGTGGGGGACACATGATTGCACTGCAGATGTGATGGTGGCAGAGCAAAGCCTGCCACATGTGCCACTTGCCCCTCAAATGATGCCACTGCTGCAAGGCTGCAACTCAAGATTGAGGAGCCCTGACAGAGCTGGGCCAGGAGCTCATCCCTGTCTCTCTGTCTGTCCATTTCTCCTTTGCAGTTGGCGAGGCCACAGCAGGAAAAGCCTCTCGCAGCCTCGCCCAGCACATTCCAGGATCTGGTGGGATTGAAGGTGTGAGAGGAGCTGCAGGTGGGGTCATTGGGGACCTGACTCGTGCACGCATTGCCCTAGACGAGAGGGGACAGAAGTTGGGCGAGCTGGATGAAAGGACTGCCAGCATGATGGCCAGTGCAGAGGCGTTTTCCAAACATGCACATGAGGTAGGAGCCCTGACACCCACACCCTGGAACTGGGAACTTCCAACCCTGCGACCCAGCCTTTGCTTCCCTGTAGGAAATCTGAGTGCCCTTCATTCCATTCACCGAGTCCTGGTGTTGGAGGTGTGCTCATGTCAACTGGCACAGCATTGTTCCTGCTCCCAAACTATCAGAATGCCAAAAATAAACCGCCATTGCACACCCCTTCCTTTCACGTTTCCAGAAATGAGCATCCGTTGTTAGCCTCTGAATTTAGAAAGTGGCACTTTCATCTTGCCTTTCTCACTCATTTGTTATGATTTGTTTTTTTTAAGCCACTTAATGCAGCACATCCATGCAGTAGGGCAGAAAGCAGGTAGGTGGATGAGTGTATAGGAACCTTTATAGATCTTACTGGGAAGAGGAGAATATTACTAGTACAGCCCTTTGGTACTGTTATATAGAATCAGAATTGCCAGGAATAGGAATAGCTTTTGTGCTTGGAGGTGGAAATGGAAAGTTTTCCATCCCATGCTGTTAAGACTGGGAAAACTAAAGTGATTTTTCTTGAAGATTAAACATCAAGGCATACTTCCCAAAATGAACATTTTTCATTTAATGTGCATCACATCTATGGACAAGAGCTTTACATTTTTATTGGCTTTTGTAAGTGTGAGGCAGAAAGGACGTGCTCTGAAATACAAGAAGTTTGTATAGTCAAGGCATATCTCCTATGCTCCATAGATAAGTGTCTTCTTTATTCCTATAGAAAGCAAATTCCTTTAATTTTTGAAGAAGAGAAGTAGTTAAAGCTCCTTAGGAAAAATCTTCTAAAAAAAGCAATAGCAGGTAATGCTTTTTTAATTAAATTAGAGATCTCAGTGGACTTAAGACCTGCTGACATTGGTAGTGAAATATTGCTTTGTTTTGCATTTATTAGTTCTGAAGTTTGACAGTTAATGGGCCTAGGTCATGTGTGGTTTCTCTTATGCAGGGTGATGTTTGAGTGCCATTTGTTTGGTTTTTTTCCCATCTCTGTAGGTGATGCTCAAATACAAGGACAAAAAGTGGTACCAGTTTTAGACTTTCAAAGAAGCTGCTTGTGGCTTTATTGAGAACACTGTTCAGAGAAGCAACCTTTATTCCCAAATCTATCAGTCACTGGCCAGAGACAGTTTTTTCTCCTAGAAAATGTTTTCGTGTTACTATTCATCACAGTGGACATCAAGGAGAAATTTTACAGACTGTGGGACAGAAGCTGGAATCATGAGGGTCTTTCCAACAGCTGACTCATGGAATGGCCAATTTTTTCCAAAAAAGGAACTCAACCATCACTGTGGCATGTAGTTTTCAGAAGCTGTAGGTATGAACTGTGGGCAGTGCATCTGGTTAATAATATTCTGTACAAACTCTAATGTAATGCACTTATACAAGTTTGCATGACTAATTGCCAACTAAAAAAAAAAAAAAAAAAGAGAAAAAGGAAGCATGTTGTGATGTTGTGACCGAAGAAAAATGGGATTTATTTCTATTCTGAGAAAAAAAAGAAAAAAGAAAAAACACCTTAAATGACAAAAAATTATTTATTTTTTAAAAGTGACATTATAAAAAGCCAGTACATTTCAAGCATGTTTGCTACTGTTCTCCACATAAAAATTAATTGAGCTGCATTTTCTTATCTGCTATTTATTTCTCTTGAAAAGCCTTGCTCAAAAGCTGTGGTCTTTAACTCCTACCAGAAAAGTAAATAAATTTAAAATCCTATCCCCAGAATTTAACAATTTTGGACAGGCACTATCTAAAAAGGTCGTTAAGACGTCTATAGATGGTTTATTTGCAATTCAGAGCACATGACACATCATCCTAATCTATACTTTTTAAAATGTGCTTTAGATTCATCTGTTGTCCTTGAAGGGGTGCCATGCACTTTTCATTCCCATGAAGTCTGAATCACTTGGTTGCCTTATTTCCCAGTAGCAGGAATAGAAATCCAGCTTTGGAAAGCATTTCTTCAGGTTAGGAAAGGCAAGATGGGAAACCACAGTCCCATCAAACACTGCTCACAGAGGCTGCTTAGCAGCTTGCAGAGCAGCTTAAGCGCTCAGCTGAAATTGAAAGGGGACCTGCACAGAAAACTCCCCAAAACCTGAGAGAGAGAGATTAGGGCAGCATTACACACTGGGCCAGGGAGGAGCATGGAAAACCATTGCTAACATACATATGGAACACAGATAAAGTGATACCATGGGTGAGAGGCAATTTAAACTCTGCTCACACTGCTAAAAGTAATTGGCTTCTGCTTCAAAGTGGCTTGTTTGGTTTTTGCAGTGAATGCTGCAGAAAACTCCGCAACCTACAGCCACAGAAGAGAACAGTATGCTGGATTTATTGTCTATCCTGCTGGAATGCTCCACCCTATCCTACAAGACTCACTGCCACACAGGTCAACTCTTAGGTTAGAAGTTTTTCCAAGATTGACTTGGAAACAAGGCACTGAAGGCTTCTTTTCATGTGTCTGAACATAGTTTCAAATTTTCAAAAGAAAAAATAAAGTGAGGAAAAATTGGGAAAACATTTAATTTTTTTCTATTAAAGAAGTGTTAACATCTTCTGTCCTTTTAAGGAATCCTGATGGACACTGATGCAGACAGGCATCATCCCACTCCCACCTAGACCTTAACTTCACCGGTGTTTGTATCATCAGAGTGTTTAGATGATCCCTCTCAAAGATGTGTTTTCCATCTCCTTCCTTTACCTACAATAAAATACAGCCCAGGAAGTTGTATCATCCACAAGTCTGGCCTCACAGTTGGCCCACTGCACAAGTTAAAGGGCTGGAAGAGATCCAAGGTGTCAAGTTTTAATTTCCCATTGTAGCAGAACAAAATTTCATGATTTACAGGATTTTTACATTCTGCTGTAGGCAAAATCAAAATGATGGCCCTGACAGGTCTAGCTCAACTGAGAATGTGACTCCACAAATTCCTCTAGCACAGGATAAACTGCTCTATGTTGTCAGAACTGTAGAAACTTGGAGAGGGAAAGGGTCAAAGCCTGAGCAATGCCTGGGTTTCTGCTGATAGCTAAGAAATTAGAGTTGTCCATGACCCAAGAGGATTTCTCTGTGTGTGTAAGGCTATGCCAAACTTGCCACTCTGATGCCAATAGGAACTGGGTTGGGGAATTCCTTCCAGGGGCTGGGTCACAGAAATAACCACTTGTGCTTGTGAGGAAGCACTGCTCTAACCAGGCATCAAGAATGAGAAATAAGGGAGAACATGACAGCAGTTTGATCTTCAGTTTAAACCTGTATTCATCAGGCCTGTGCTCTGGCCTAGAATCCAAACCCACTGGTCTCTGGGCAACAAAATCATTTTTGGGGCAGCATTCAAACTGGCTAGCAGCCAACTTATTTTCCTTTCTGCCCTGGAGTGTGGCAGTCAGAAGCAGTCCCACAGGCTGATTGGAATCATAGGATTTTTGAAGAAAATTTAAGGGCAATTTCTAACGCTGATCACTGCAGCTCACCCAGAAAGGTGTCCTCAACAAGTCTCTCACACAAAGCTCAACTGACTCTAGCTGCCAGCAGTCTCTAGTTTAACACCAGGGTGAAAAAAACCAAAACAACTGGCAGTAGATTTCCATTTGCATTTTTATGCAAAAGAGAAATGAGAATTTAGCAGCCCTCAAACTTACAAATTTTAATACTAAACTTTTAAGTAACTTTTCTCTAGTACTCCCAATCAGGTCACAGCTTTCCGCTCTTACATATTTTACATATTTCCAGACAGTTACTAATTACTATTTCTGTTAGGTTCACTACTTGTGACTATAATTATCAATTTTCTTGTAGTCTGTAGAGATCTAAAAATTGTATATGTTTGTATATAGTACATTCTATATATATAATATATATATATGTAATGTATATGTTGTATAAGTTTGTTAGTGCACACTGTTAAATGCTTTCTATCAAGATTTACCATGTATGTGGAAAAAAAAATAACTTTAAAAGTTCAATAAGGGAAGAAAAACTCTTGCCTGGGTGATTTATTGTGAATGAAGGGGAGTGTGGGATTTTCGTGAGGCTTGCCCTGAACACTGCTCAAGGCTGTGACTGGAATGAAGCTGCAGTATTCCCAGCAAGAAGAACAACATCTGGCTCTGAGAAAGACTGTAGGACTGTGACTGGCTGGAGGAAAATCAAGGATATTATGTCACTGAATGTTGAAATCTTTCTGTGCTTTCACCTTTCCCACTCAGACAGCACCACCTCAAGCAAAATCCCAAGCTTAGATGTATCTTCAGCCTTGTTACACCAGGCCAGATTGGCTGGAAATACTTGCTCAGTTTGAAATGCTGTTTGTTCATTTAGATACTTAGTTCTCTCATGTTCTTCTCTCCAGGAGCTCTGTCACAATCACATCCAAAACCAGTTACACAGAACTTCCAACAGCACCTTTGGGTTTGACCAGATGTTTGTAATCATGCTGTAGACAGACAGAGAAAATGCATTAAATTAGATTATATATATAAAAATATAAAAAGCAAGTCTTCAATGAAGTACAAGCTACCTTATTTATTAATAAAAAAATTAAATCCATTCCTAGAGCTTTAACTTTAGTTGCAAATCTTGAATTAAAAGACATGACAATTGAAATTTTAAGAATCGGGTTTTGTTTTCTATAATTACCTGGGAGGGAGGGGGTTTAAGTTTTATAATAGTTCTACAGTTCAACTATCTACATCAGTTAGTCATTTCTCACAGTACCAGGATTGGTACACAAAAACACTCTGTTTACTACATGTATGGTATAAAATTATCTCATAAACACTCCTCTAAAACAGTTTATAGAATTCTTTTTCCACCACAGTGCATGCATAATAATGCAGGTGGGCATAGAAACTTTTTTCTTTTCCTCAGTAGAAACCACTTGAAAGCTGCACCCAACCACACGCCTCCTTCACATATAAACTATGTGTTGTAGCACAGGCAAAGGTACAGGTTTTTTGTTAATTATGCCCCTCAAACAGCTTGGGCCCTGCCCCATCCATCCTTTCCCATAGCCCAAAGGTGAATTCAAGCACAGCATATTTCAGTCTTGAATGTTTTGTTGCCTTGGAAGGGTCTCGTAAGAGCACACTCTCTCTCCTGAAGGAATGTGTGTGGCCATTCATAGTCAACTCTTCCTCTTCGTTGTATAAGCAAAGTCACATAAATGAGTGTTTCCATTCATGTGTTTTGTTTTGTGACCAAATCAACAAATCCAACATTGTACTTTTTTAAATAGCAACAAATATTCAGATTCAGTGTCAAGGAAATGTGGGCTGAGTATGTGTGTGGTTTGTTAAAAAGTCATTACCTGTGTCTCAGAACAAAGGCTGATCTGGGGTGAACCACATACTCCTGTGCTAACCATGTCTTATTTCCATAGCTATCCTAAATCAGTATCACAAAGCTAAGGCATCTTAATGTGAGGCTGTTTCAAGCCCCCATTAATAACCAGAAAAACAAAATAGGGAAAGAAAATAAAGGAAATAATTGATACTAGTTGGTGTAATCTCTTTTTTTCCAACTTCTACTCCTAGATTCTTTATAGTATCTCAAAGGTGCATCGTTTGTGTAAAGCCGTTGATTGGAGTTTACACTTCTCATTCAGGAATACAAAAGTTGCAGTTGTGGTTGTTGCTGGGATGGGGGTGGTCACCTCCCTTCCTCCAGCAGCTCCTGCCAGGACAGAACCCCTGCTGTTCCCATGTTCCACTGCAGCAAGCTCACATGGAGCTCCTAACTGCCTTACCATCCCCCAGGGAATGTTACCAGCCTTGGACCCAGGCTACCAGCCAACTCCATCACTCCCACTTCAGAGTGAACACAGCCACCCACAGGCTGAGCTCTCAGAAGGGCAGGAGCAAGCCCAGTGTAAGGGCTCTTCCCAACAGCTCCTCTGAATTGCTCTGCCAGCAGAAGCCCAAAGCATCATCCAAAGGTGCTGAGCTCCCATCTCCCTCTTGTCAGCTATGTCCAGTTCTCTTGATGAAATAAGAGCAGCTTGAGAGAAAGGCAAAAGGACCACACCAGATCAAATTACCAGTGTCATTATTTGTCACCTGCCTGTCAACACTTCCAGTAGCCAGGGAGAAAAGAAAGCTGCAGCAGAAAAACCAAGGCTAAACAAGTTTGTGGTCTCCACGTGAGGAAAAGGACCAAGAGGTTGCAGGAAACACCAAAGATGTGAGTTCTTGCTACCAAGGCTGGGCAAGGTCTGCCCCATAGCACTAGCCAGCTGAACGCAAATTTGAGCCATTATGAGCAGAAAGCAGATGGGAACCAACAGACCAGGGCTGCTCATCAGCCCCAGGGGACAGGCTCTCCCTCTGAGGAGCTTGGTCCCACAGGTTCCCATCATGTGAAGACAAGGCACTCCCAGTGACCACGGGTGTTTGCCAGGGCTGCATCCCAACCGGCTTCCTTGACATCCCTGCTGGTGCAGGAGTCAGACAAGGGCTGTGCAGGGCACGTGCAGGGCCGGACTGCAGTAGGAATTCTGTGAGCACCAAGGGACAAGACTGTCAGCAGTTGTAACAGACAGGACTCTTACCCCTTCTGCAGCATTCATCTGTCCTAGTGCCAAGCTGTGCCAGCTGGCAGGAGGCTGGAATGGGCTGTGGAGAGAGAAACACATGAACAAGCTGAGGGACAAACACTACCAGATGCATCCCATGCTGACTACACAGAGACTGCGGCTAATTTGCACTCTGGTTATCAGGTCCTGAATTCATAAAATGCCATCAGCCAATCAGAGGTGAGGGAAAAGAGTCCACAGGTGAGTAATGTGAGCAGCCAGGCTCCTTCTTATCACCTTCAAAAAATAACATAAACCCTTTTCTGCAGTTCTGGACAGTGCCTCTGCTTACCTGACTGAGCCCTCTTCTCTTTCCACTGCTCAGTCTCGGTAAGAGTTAAAGTCTAATCAGAATTGAGGAATGTAAATAGCACCAATAAGAAAACAGTGCAGAGCCAGTCCTAGTAACACAACTCAAACACCACAGTGGCTACCTCTTGTCTTCTCATTTGCTCCAAATTACTCCTTAATTAAAATGAACCCATCAAATTGATTAGTCAAAATAAGTTTGGGTACATGTTAATCCCCTTACTGATTAGCATCACTTCCTTCTAGAGAGTTTGCCGAGAAATACATGTGAGATCCATCATTTGGAAATTCTGAAGGCAGTGTGTGGGATGGAAATACTGTAATGTGCCAAAGAACAAGCAGCCCAAATGACAGCAGCCCCAGTGAGGCCTGGAATATGGCACAGGTGTGTCACCGCAGGGCACGCAGGACAGGAAATCATTAGGCCATGTGAATTGATAATGAGTCCAACCCAGCCTCTTCACAGGCAGATAACACAAATGGCCAGGCACCAGGGTGCTGAGGCTTGGATCTGTTAATAACAAAAGCTTTGATAAAGTAAGAAAAAAAAGACAATGCTGTGGATAAAGAGCTCAGCCATCAGGTGACAGATGTCATAGAAAGCCATGGAATAAAGCAGGCAGGAAGAAAACAAAAAAAAAAAATCTCAGTGTAAGGTGGAATACAGAACAGGAAAGAAGGCCAAGACAGTGCTGAGAAGAGCAGTCAAGGCAGCCTGATCTGGGGCTCCAGCTCAGTACCACATCTGTTTTGCTGCTCAGGAGGCAGGTGGTGGATTAGAGTCTGGGATACAGCCTTTTGTAAGAAGGACCTGTTAAGATCTTTGAACACTCCCTGTGTTCTCCAGCCCTCAGTGCAGGCTACTTCTAATGCCAGGACAATGGCCCTGCCAAAAGCACCGCATTTGAAGTTAACAATCTCGAGCCCCCTCTCAGGCTGCTGAAAGCCAAGTTGTGCATCCTCTCAGATCAGGCCGAAAAAGTAACTTCAAAAGTACACTGCTTAAAAAGGACCCAGCAGAAGTTCAGAAATGAAAGGATAATTACAGGCTTGAAAACTGCACACAGGAGGCAAGAATGGAAAGAGGGAAATTGATTACATTAGGGAGGAACTGCAGAAAAAATACATTATACAATAATTAGAGGCATAAGGAAGATGATGGGAGGCACTTGTCCTCCCTTTCTTGTAAGGCACAAAGGCTAGACAATGAAAATGACAGAATACAAGGTCAGGTATTGTGTGAAGTTAACAAATGCAGCTGAACTTTTGTAACCATCACAACTGTCTGGAAGGGAAATGAAAACTTTTGATGTGAGAGTTAGCCAGACCAGAAGGTATCAGTGGAGAGACTAATGCCAAATAGTGGCAGATTAAATCCCTGCAAGCTCTTTCCTTGACCCTTTCTTTTGAAGAATCTGATCCTGGCTCATCTTGACAAGCCCACACTCCTAGGAAAACTTTTTGCATGATCATAGCATCAGAGCCAAAGAGAGAGGCAAAGAATGGGGGAAATCTGATCAGGTTTTAGTGGGGCTGCCAACAGGCAAGTGCAAGGCTTCCTTAGGAGAACAGTCTCTGAATGAAGAGCCGCAGGTCACCCACCACAGTGTAATGACTCCTCTCAAACACACTAGAGCTCAAACACCAGCAAGGCTGCCATGTCAGCTGGCCAGACTGAGATAGTCGTCTTCTTCTTCACAAAAATTTGCATTGCCATGAAATTTTTAACCAGTGCATTGAGCTTCATTCTTCAAAATATTTCTGCTGGTGATTTTGTACTAACTCTAAGAGACTCTAGACAATATCCCTAAGGTAGCAGTAGGATTAATTACAACAGTCAGTCACCAAAATGCTTTTTTTAAAATCAGAGGCCAACCAAGCACAGGTTCTGCTCACTGTGAACACTGCACAGCTCTTCAGCGAGAAATCTAGCCAACTGCAAAGCCACTTCAGCACACAAGTGTCATCAGCAGAATCCAGTAAAAGATAATCCTGGCAGACGTCTGCAAAATTCTACATCAAGTGCAATCACAATGACGTTTTTTGCCCTAGAAAATTATACACAGGCACTGCCAAATTATGTTGGGACCTTGTTTTAATAACATAATCCAGTTCATTTCATATGTAATAAATTCATTAGGCTTTGGGGATTTGTACAAGATCAAGCACACTTAAACAGAATTCATTTAAATATCCTTCTTTTAACAATTAATAATTTCACAGTTCTGTAAACACGTTTCAGTGCTTGTTGAGTTCATACCAGCTTCCACTACATGTTTCAGAAGGCAACTTGGTACCTTGCCAGTAAAAACACAGTACAGGAGGATCACGCTGCCAGCAGGTGATCACAGGCCCTTGCCCTGCCCAGTCCATGGTGCCTTCTGCCTTTCCACGCATGGGAAAGGCACAGAGCATTGTCACAGCTCCAGGTCCTGCAGGTCTCCCCAGCTGGGGCCAATTTTCACTTTAACATTCAGTTTCACTGAGAGTTTGATGGCGCTTTCCATCTCATGTTTCACGATCTGAGCAACCTAGGAGAAAACATCAGGCATCACACACACAGCTTCAATGCTCTGGGTTTCTGTCAATAGGTGGGGTAGACAGACACCTGAAATTCCTATCCTGCATTTATTTGCACTGACTTACCACCAATGGGAATGCAGCTAAATTAGTGGTTTTGAATGGAGAAACTGTATAAAGCCAGTGAGATTTTATGAAGCACAGAGCTGAGACTGGTTATGTAGTGTTTACGACTACTCAAAAAAGGAGCCAAGATTAACTTTCTGTTAAACACTTGGGTATCCAGAAGAGTCTCATCTTTCACTCAGCTGCATAACTCTTAAGTGTTTCATGGAGTCTGTTCTGAAAACTTCAAGGTACCGAAAGCAAGACACAAAACAAATTTGCCAGAAGCAAAGAACAGTGGCTCCTCTGTGTTGTGCCAGCTTGAAAAGCACTCTGTGAAACACAAATTATAAACCTCTCAGAAAGCAGGTCACATACCATGTGAGTGCTACAAACACTGCCAGGTTCCCCCTATTTCTTTAAGGCAACTCCTGCCCTCTAGTAAACAGACAAGGTAATTGTTCTGTGCTCTCCAGAAGTATTCCTAAGAAAACATTCATTTAAATTCACAGTTAGGAGAACAGAAATTATTCCTTTCTGCAGCTGTTTGGATTACAAGACCCTGGATTTCTTTTTCTCCTGACTCTAAAAACCTGCCTTGGGCAAAGGTACTCCCTTTCCTCCCCCAAGTCCTATGCAGAATCCAGTCTGTCTAGGATTGCTTATTTGAATTAATCTTTCAATCCACACCCATCCCATGAACCTCTCCACAGCAGAGTGAAAAGAGGCTTTGGAATTACAGTGATTCCTCAGCTCAGATAGAAGCCACCCTGGCAGCAGAGGAGCTATTCAGTCTGACCCTTCCATGTGTTTTCATAATTTCCTCATAGGTAGCCACCATAGAAATTCCTCCATTGTTTTTGCTGGGGAATGGAGGAGGGGATTTGAGGAGATCTGAGCAGAAGTCTTTACAACAGCACAAAGAACTAGGGGAAGATTTGTCTTCCAAACCCCTATGCCCCTGCATACTGCATTTCAAAATGATCTTTATAACCTAGAAAAATGCTTTGAAATAGGATGTAATTCAGCACAGACAAGTACAGACTAGAAAGAAGCGGGGTAGAGAATTAGGACAATAATCTACTATTCAAAAATAGGATGAAAAATAACTGCCTAGACAGGAAAAAAAAATGGGTTATCAGAGATTAAAAACTGAACAGGGCCTAAGCAAGGTACACTGCTGTAAGAAAATAAGAAAATTAAATTCTGGATATATAATATAGAAAATATTGCTTGTATAACAACATCAATTTTCCACTCTATTCAAACCACTCCAGCCTTGATCAAGTTTGGGGCCCAGCAGATCAAAAGAAACATGAACCATAGTGAAGGAGATTCTCTGAGAATGGTCACAAGTCCAGCACATGGCACCAGCAAAGAAAATCGGATAGGTCTGCTGCATCTAGAATGAGGTACAGCAGCTGTGCTGCAGGGGAGACAGGAAAACATGCTGGTTTAATCAACTACCCACAAAAATCTATGGAGAAATATATCTGAAGGAAGTTAGAAAAGCTGGTAATAATTGCTCTTGAAGTTGAGGTAGTTAATGAAATAAATAGAATACAATAAATAATAAGCAAATCCATTTGCTTGTCTCCAGTTCTCCTAAGAACACCATGATAAACTGGAGTCAGTATCTAAAGATGTTAAGGCCTATGCTCAGGGGATTTCAGTCTTCCACAGGAAGAATATTAGGAGCCTTTTTGTCTCAAAAGCACCCTGCCTAGATTGAAGCAGCAGACGTCTGAACAAAGCTGGCAAAATGAGAAAAAGCTCGAGCTGAGACTCAAGACAAAAATATCAAACCCTTTGTTTTAATTTACATTAATGTATCTATATTATTAATAAATATACTCATTTATATTCTTCCTATTTTAATACATATTTATTAATATATACATGCATGCATGCATGCTCAGGCCAATCAGCACTGCTGAAAGCTCTGTCAGACTAGGAGTTACTGCTTGCCATCAGGAGATGACCTTTTATCATTAGTGATGAGCCCGTGCAGAAGTGGAAGAAAGGGACCCAAGATATGGAAGCATGGCCTGGGACCCTCCCTGTGTTCGTGCTCAGGACTTGGGAAACACTGAGCTGCCAACATCCAGCTCAAATACCTGCCCCTGAGAGCTGCTACACAGACTCTTCTGTGCCCAGGTCCAGGAGTGCCTTCAAGGGAGGAAGAGCACACACACACTGAGACATTAAGGGCACTTAAAAACCACAGAACATTCCTTGTGCCTACCCTGCTGCCAACCAGCACCACAATGCTCCTACCAGAAAGAAAAGTATGTAGGAAAGGAGGAAATGAGTACCAAAAGGATTGAATCCTCCTTTCCCTGCAGAGAGTACAAACCACAGCTGTTGTAATACATGCTCTGCGTTAGGCACCAGAGCATAAGCAGGGAGGCAAAAATACCTCCAGATGAGGAAATATTTCCCCCTACACCTGTCAACAATACTAAGCCACTTCACTCATCAAGCCTCACAGAGAAGAACTGCTGTTACAAGCAACAAAGCATACTCTGAAAAAGAACTTCAGCCATGGGGATGGCTTGAATCCAAAAATCAAGGGATCAAGCATGCAAACATGCTTTTTCATCCAACTGAACTTTGTTTTCACAGACCTTTCAGCACTCAGGGAGGGGGGATCCAGGGAAGAGAATGTGAGCTCCTAGAAGGCTTGTTTGAAATACAGTAACATAGTAGAGCTGAAAGAGGGACTGCAGGTCTGTACCTGGATGGCATCTTCCTCTGCAACTTCATAGAGCAGCTCATCATGCAGCTGGAGAATAAAGAAGCCTCCCTTGATGGGATGCAACATCCCTGCATTTCTCCTCCTCAACAGCCTTCCTACACAGGTGAAGAGCAGAGTTTGTTAGGCACCACCACACAAAAGTGTGTTTCTTGTATCAAAAGCCTTTGCACATTCTTAATGCTGAAAAAAAGAATGCAAGGACGTTGAGAAAAGCTCATGCCTACAGACAAAAATCACAAATCTTGGCTATTCTATCACTACTTGTACAGCTACTGAGGCAAAAAATGTTAATGAAAAGTACTTTAGATTTATACATTTCAGCCTTACATTATAAAGATATAAATCAGAACAGAAGCAAGTGACAGTTGTGTCTCCAGAACCATCTATTTTGAAAGTAAATTTTAAAGAAAATCATGCAAAGTTTAATCAGAAGCTGGTTCACAACATTCTCTCTGGCAATGAATTAGGATTCTGCTTTTCTTCTAGAAATATTTTAATGGCTAGTTTAAGAAAGCAGTCAGCCACCTGCAAAATGCAGTTTCTGAAAATGTTGCTCCTGAGTAGAACTCAGAAAGAAGGGAAAAAAAGAGCAGTTATTGAATAAACAAGTAATCAGCTGACAAAATCAAGTTCCTGGTGGGCATTCCCTGACAAAAAGTCAAACGAACCCTTCCCTGGTAAAAGCTGTGGATGTTTTAAAATAAACACAACCTCACACACAGAGACTGAGAAGTTATTTATTTCTCAGGTTAGCTAACAGGAGGACTTCAGTTCACAGAAAGGGTTTCAAGCCATCATCAGTTCCTCACACAAGCCTCACACTGAAGCAGCAATGTTGAAGCAGCCACATGATACATCATGCTCCTCTGATGACACTTGCTGAAAAAGAATGCCTTTCAGTTCTTGTAACATTCAGTAGCAGAGCAGGGGAAAACTGTCACAAATGCACCTATTCCCCTCCCTACGATTACAGTGGCCAAAGGTCAGTATCTTCTGCTCCTAGGAGGGGTGGGAAGCTCTGCCAAGCACATGCTTTCTACTCATAGCTGACCTCTGAATCTGGTCTCTCCAAATAAACTCCCTGACACATTTTTAGAGGTTTGGCAATTGATTATTTTGTTTCTGTAACAGACTCTTCATATTAAGACAGCTTCATGTTTCAATTGAAGCATAAGAACAATCAAAGAAATATAGCTCTCCATTTCTTTCTAAAATACACCTGATGAACAAAACATCTACATTAAGCTAAAAAAAGTCTTTGTGGCATTCCTCTGGGAATGAATACCCCAGCACAGCTTTGCTATCTGCAGCCAGACAAAACTTATTCTGATACATGCTTCACATAACACTCTTGTGAAGCCTCTCTACATCAAACTCCAGGCAACATATTCCAGACTTTCTAACCAAAACATGTATTTTTAGAACCAGAAGTCATCCCACTCCACTTTTTAACTGCTTCTGAAGCCAGAGTGTCTGCTCAGTACCTCCTTCCCACTTCTGAGCAAATCTGTGGTACCATCACAGACCATAGCACACGAAGTCTTGCTACCAACCCTTCCAAGATCTTCTCCAAAGTAATTGGAGTCTCTGTTCTGTCACATTTGCTTTAGGTTGTTGAGCAGACATTCTTCCTCCTCCTTCCTGATGACTTTTTTTGTCCCTTAAACGCAGATTTACCACTGACAGGAAATAAAACTTCTCCCACCTCTAGGCCCAAAGGCACTAACTTTTTTCAGGTTGTTCGGTTTTTTTGGTTTTTTTTTTTTTAATTTACATTTGTAACACTGAAAATCTTGATCCAGTGTGCAAAGAGGCAACCATACCAGTCTTATCTCTTGGGAAGTTGCTCTCCAGATGACCATGGGACTTGATCACAGAAGAGAAAGTTTCCAGGCGTCTCTGAATATTCACAGTGGCTGTTTTGACAATATCTGCAGCAGATCCTTGAACAGTTGTATTCACAGCCTGGCGTTCTGCCTGAACAGAGAGAGTTGTTCTCAAATCTCACCCCCCAAAAAAATCAAATCCAACATGTCAAATGTACTTAACTAAAAATAATAAATATATGGCCAAATATACACAGAATAAAAATTCCGAATAAAGAGCTTTTTCTAGCTGACTGAAAGACACATTACAGACTAGCTTCAGACACAAAATTTCTACAGGCTACTAAGAAAGTTCCAAAAATTTAAAATTCATGAATACAAGTGTAATAACCTGCAAAAGAGTGACAATCCACAAGGAGAAGTATATACCCACGGTAACAGTTTCAAGGGGAGAGGTAAAATCTCAGTTAATCCAAGTACCACAAGACACTTCTGTCTATCTTCAAAGCCATAAAGGATGGACAATCAAAGGCAAGAAACTGGACTTCATGGACTAACAATCAGGTCTGCCACATCAAATCCTGAACTGCCAGAGCACTACAGCTGTGCAAAAACACAGACCACCTTTTTTTTTTTTTAACACAAGCAACTTGTCTACTAATCCCCTCCTCAGACAAGAAAATGGTATTCAAAGTCTCTTTTTTCTTTGTTTAGACCTGAAACATGTGCAAAGAACTACAAGGATGCTAAAATAAAAGTGAAGATGTCATTAACTGGTCTTGAATACGATTTTAAAGACTAAATCAAATTTGAACAGAAGATGCACCTACAAAGCTTCCTGCTGAAGTATTTTTCAGATCAAATTGTCCATTATTTTCAAAAGTTTTTTGAAAGCCTCTTTGTTTCCCTGTCAACTATTCAGAGTACAAACTCCCCCACTTGCTCCCTCTTCTACTTCAGTCTTTAATTCCACGCAACCTGAGCCAGCTTCCTACTGAGAAGTATAATGCTTTCCTAGGGAGTCAAGGTACACCTACTGAAGTAAAGTCTATGGCAGAAGTGTCCAAAATGACCTAGGAAAAAGAATTATGCAAGTGCAAAGGTGTGTTCTAGTGTAAATATTTATCTAAGAAGTTAAAGCAATTTTCCTTTCAGGGAAAATATGAAAAGGAACAAATACCCAAAAACATAGGCCTTAAATTCCCTTTCTTGTTCAAGTGCTGACAGCATGTAACATACAAAGACTGCTGAGTGAGAGCAACTCAACCTGAAGAGTTAAAGTACACCCCTATGTGGAGGCTTTTTCAAATCATGTCCATTGATTTCAATGAATTACTCACTCCAGCTCCAACGTGGGAGTTCTGAAGTGACGTTAACACAGTGATGACAGCTGCACACCCAGTCACAGAAGACTTACATCAAACAGGCTATGACAAAAACTCTGTTATTCAGAGAATGACAGAGGGAATAATGAACTAAACAAGAAGTAAAAGGTCATGACTAAGCTCACAAACCTTGTAAAACTGCAGACATGGCTACGCAAAGAAATCTGGTATTTTAAAATTTAAAAAAAACAAAAAAATTTTTAAAAAAATGCACAGCACTCAACATACATGAGTTTTACTGTAGGGATTTGGGTCTTTGATAGCTGGCAGGTATCGCCGTCTCCCCAGGATGGTCTGCACAAACCCATCCCTTCTGCAGCTCTGCACTGTCTCCCTCAAGAATTTCTGAACCCCTGTGAAAGAAGAGAGAAAGTTTTTTGTAATGCAGCCGATGTTCTGTACTGACTTCTCAATGGGGTCACTGAAAGCAGTCTGGGGCAGCCAAGTAGGAAAGAGGAAATCCTTTAAATTCCCCAGACCCCATCAGTGGACAAAGCTAACGCTCACTCATTCAGTTCTGCTGCAAAACCTTTTAAGAACTTTTGAGGTAGAAGAGAGTGCACAGTGCCAGGATATCTGGCTGTGCACAAGGAGGTGGGAAGTCCATCTTGCACAGTGCCCAGGCACAGAGGGTCATATGTGTGTTATCGATAATGGAGAGGTCAGAACCTGGACCAGCACTGGACAGACAAGTAGTAGGGAGGGAGCAAATTGAAAGCAGGAGCCAGAGCCTTTGATGCCTCAGGCTGCCTGACTTCAGGCTGTGTCCCTTCAGATTCTAGGATAAAAGAAAATCATCCACCTGTACTTTGCAAGGGAAGGAGCAAGTCTGCCAGGAGTATTAAACTTAGGTCAAAGAAAGGTGAGACAGGGAAGAGTGAACTTGCACTGCAAGTTCAGGTAACAACTGTACTAAAGTGGGAAAAGTTAACTTCAGACAGTTTCTTTCCATGTTTACAAAATACAAAATGCAACATTCAAAATCAAGACTGACAGCATAAGTCAATTCATTAGGTATGTAATTTAGCAGTCAGCCTGGCAACACACAGCAAGTGAAAAATCCATGAGAAGTGAAGTTACAATATAAGGTACACTGCACTTTTTATGCACACACGTGTATCAAGAGAGAGGAAGCAGGAAGTCGTTCCTAACGGTCATAAAGGACTATTCAGAAATTGATGGAGACTAAAGGCTTAACAGAAAACCATTTCTCTGCATGTGTCTCCTAAAGAAACAAACACAACATCTTCAGAACACAATTTTCCAGCTCATTTTTTCAAGTCCAAGATCTAGCTGCCTCTTGTCCCATTTGCCCTCCATTCTTTTTCTGATTGCAGCTCTCTCTGCAGCTTTCCTAAAAATTAGCATGCTTTTTAGAAACAGAACCATGTTTTTTTACAGAACATGGGAGAGCATCTCTGAGCAACTGGGTAAAAATTAAAGGGTAATATGTAAAATGGCTTAGAACTTCACGAAAGCAGAAGACAAAAGCACGAGAAAGAAATGGTTATATTTAAAAATTATAAGAAGCATGATCTAAAGTTGTCACAGCATATTATTTGAAGGTGTATGTTTTAATAAAGAAAAGCATGTTTCTCATTCTTAAGAGCTTTAGAAATATTAATTAATTAAAATAACAAAAATATTACTGTAATAAGTGAAAACAAAGTCTTAAAGGTGAATAAAGCCAGAGAGAGAGTAAACATTAGAGAGTATCAAACTGCTACATTTATGCACTGGACATTTGCAAAATGAAAAACATTTTCAAGAGACACGAATAGTAGGTTGAGACAAATTTAGGATTTGAAGAGACATGGAGAGAAGGGATTAAAAACAACCACCACCACCCAGCTCCCAAACAGCCATATCCAAACCTGTGTATCTTGATTTGAAGGATTCAATATAATTGGCAGCTTCATTTTCATCAATCCCCATCTGCTCGCCTAAAGATTTTGCTCCTATTCCATAGATGATTCCATAGCAAATCTGCCAGAGGAAAGGGTGAAGAATCGCAACTGTTTGGTCAGCCATGCAGAGAAGGCAGAGCCAAAACAAAATGTGATTCACTGGAAGACAAGTGTATGGAAACAAGGGCAAGTATTCAAGAAGAGAGACCCACTCTGAGTCCAAGCCATTCATGCTGCTTTCCTCTGCCCTCATCCCCCAAAACCCGACACCTCCAGTTGCAGCGTACCCAGAATGGGAGGACGGACAAAGCAACTACTGAACAATCATGGCCGAATTCAAACGGAAAAACATACTACGATGTGTTGAACACTGAAGCTTCCTGCCCAGAAAGCTGCTATTGACTTTTTTTCCTGAAATTACCTGCTTAGCTTGTTGCCTGGTCCTGTCGCCAACAGCTTTGGGATCAATCATTTTCCATTCTGCTGCAATGCTCTTAAAGACATCGGTACCACCATTCAAAGCTTGGATGAGGCGACAGTCGCAAGACAAATGAGCAAGGATCCTCAGTTCCAGCTGAGAGTAATCAGCAGCCAAGATTAAGCCACCTGAAGTCAAGAAGTTATCAGACAGTGTTATTTCATAAATTGCTCCAATATTCTATCCAACTGGCCAGCAAGAAGGACTGAACCCATTCTTTATCTTCTGCTATGAGAGTTTTTCACAGCAATTTCTATCAAGACAAATTCTTGCCTGTTTTTCCAATGCTCACGCCTGCCTGCTTTACATCTAGTCACATTTAGAATCCATCAAAACCACATAAACAAGTATCTGTCCAGGTGTCTAAAACAGAGCAGGCAAGGTAAGAACTGACATTTGGATAGAAAGAGCACTAGGTAGAGTACAATTTGTATATTAAGAGCTGCCTTGGCTACCTCTTTAAAGAACACATTCTTAAAGAGAAAATGAAAGTGTGAACATGTGAATGATATCCTTTGAATACTTTGCCCAGCTGAATCTCTCTCTTTTACAATTGTGTGAATAATTTTGAAGGCATTCTTATTACTGCACTAGTTTCCCAAGTAGGCTGCTTAGACACATGTATACTGTTATCAGTTCTTTCTTAAACTTTCATTATATCTAGGATTTTTTGCTAACCATATACTTAACAATTCCAGAGCATGACCTGGGTATTACCTGGGAAAGGAACAAAAGCATGCCTCATGCTAACAGAAAATGGTATCCGTCTTTCTTCAGATCTGTTTGCAGCTTGAACCTTTAGCCTATTAGGCAAAATACTGGAATGCTTTCTGCATCTGTGGAGAAAAAAAATTACTGCCCTTCACCAATTTCTAAAATACCAAAAGATGAATAACCATTTTTACCACAACAGATCAGTGAAACCAAGTGAGACATTGGCTGTTATTCCACTTTTCTGGACAACCCATACCCAAATTTGACCACAGAGGAACTGGACAGAGACTACATAAACACCTGAAAGGGATTTTGTGGAGGAACTTCGGTGAGGGAAATACGCAACCAATCAGTGTGATTGATAAAGCATAGTTCGATTTATTAAAGGCACCATCTATATTTATAATCCAAAATATAATGACTTAAGCATATTTGGCATAATTTCATTGGTTTTAGGTACATATGACTCTCCTACTATTGGCTCTTGCAAGCGTGAGATAACTACCCCTTCTACTTTTTCAGCTATGTCTGTATACCTGCCTTTTAGCAGCAAACCTACTGCATCTATCCTCTAATATAGCAACAAACTAACCATCTCTTCCTTCTCTCACATCCTCTAGCTGCAGTAGTATCAATTTTATTAATAGGCTGCTATAGCCTGATCTTGCTAATGCGTGCAGTTTAGCAGCCAGATTCTTGCCCTGAACCCTCAGACGAGCCATTTTCATGGCCTGCTAATAAGGCCTCAGCTGAGCCATGTCCGTTACTTGCTAACCAGCATCAACAATTCCTGCTTTTTCATTTTGTGCAATAAAAGCTCGATTCATAACTGATTCTGCTATGTGTTCCATACTATGCCACAAACATTGTAAAATGCAAGGAATAAACAAAAGAGCTACCACCAAAATTATTGCCACTATAATAAGTTGCTGAAGCAATGACGTTAACCATGGCCCCAAATGTAAAGACTTCAACCAATCAGTCAATTCTAACCCAGTGTTTTTCTGCAAATGATTGGTAAGCTCCTGCAGCTTGCTCAACTGTGTATGAATAGAGACAGAACGATCAGAAAGGTTCATACAGCACATCTCTGAAGAGTTCTTACATCCATGGCCCTGTGCTAAAAGTAAGAAATCTATTGCTGCTCGGTTTTGTAAGGTAGCATGTCTAACAGAATCAACATCAGTTAATAGCTGTGAAAGAGCTATAGAGGTTGCATTGGTCTGTTTTGCCAGCCAGCAGCCAAGCTTATTAAGATGGCCTAAAGCTCCTGCACTAGCTATGCCTGGAGTAAAAAGAGATGTTGCAACAATTTGTCCTGTTGACCAAAATTGTACATTATCCTGACAGTGAGGCTTAAAGGCGTGGGCTAACCTTTTGGTGCGAAGGTGTTTCCAATGGGCCTGTAAGATCATTGATGTATTGGGTGTAAGCAAAGTCAACCTTCCTAATGTACATGGACCCCCTCTTAATCTGGATGGTATACCTGGCCAAGCTCTATCTCCACAAATCAAAAATATTCCTGGAAGTAAGGCAATAGGGGTATTTGCAGACACTGAAATGTTGGCAGAGGTATAATTACACCTTTGTGAGGCATTTCGATATATTGGGAGGGTTGCATTTACCAACACCGTGTAATTAAGTCCTAGTTGTTGTAAGGACTTACCAGAGTAATTAAAGATCACACAGCATTGGCTCGAATGGACCCAAGTAATTCCAACTCTCGGGGTTCTAATGCTGCATGCCCCAAGTAACACACCCATTGATCCCAAGAATCAACACTATTTTTGGGACCCATTGGAATGTCCCTGGGACATGGCCAAGTGTCAAGAGGCATACCAACTAAACAGATGGAAAAAGGATTGTCTGGTGATGCTAAGGGACAGGCAGATGGCATCCTGCCCAGTTATGTTTGCCAGGATAACCCAGATATTAGTTTTGGGTTGTGCTGGGGCCTGTACTGGTACCCATGCCTGTATTGGGAGGATGCTAAGAATTATTACTGCCAAGATTAGGTCGTTGGTGCCTCCTAACAGCAGCATCCCACTCCTCCTCTTTTATATTACAGTGTCGTGAAATGCCTATATCTCGAGAACAGATGACCCTGAGTGCTACTGTAGCAAGGTAGCACTTAACCTGTCTGATAGAGTCCAGAAGATACCAATGTACTAACAGTCGATATCTGTTTTCACGATTGTCAAAAACAAGTTCAGCAGCTCCTAGTGAGCGATTCTCAGTTTCATCCTGAGCATCTCGCTGCCAGCTACTAGTATGGAAGTCCCACATACACTGCCCGCATACAGGTTGCCACAACTGTGATTGATGTACCCAAAGTTTTTGTTTACACCCCCCACAACAGATTAACACCCAAGCACCACTCCCACACCCCTTAACACAGCTTAAACACCGCCTTCTCCCAAGTCCAATACGGTCACAAACACTTAAGGGTTCCTGAAGAGCAAATGTCTCTAAATCAAGAAGGGTTGTCCACACAATTCTCTTCCTTAGAAGGCTCTGGAGTTGGAGCATCAGTGGCTGTACTGCTAGATAGTCCCTCAGGCATTCTCTCTCTTGATGTGTTGGGAGTGGAGCTATTTTTGGCCGTGGTTTGCATGGCGTTGCTATCAGTCACTTGCTGTAGTTGTTTTTGTACCAAAAGGTGGACTTGCTCAAGACTTTTCCTTTTTAGTAGCCACTGCTCTATCGGGAAAGTCCAAGTAGTGGCCGCCATCAAAAAGGGCCATTGTCCATGCGCAGGACCAGTCCCATTTGAGCAAGCAAGCACATCTCGCCCGATTAATGCCTGTACTTCAGTAGAGAGGTCCATTACTGTCACTACATTTGATACTGTATTTTGTCCATAGTAATGGATACTGGTTTACAACTTTTCTGGACCCATCCTGCTCTACCGACCCCTTTAACTGCCTCCAAGCAGTCTTGTAGAGGCCAGGTAGATGGCCAGTGACACCAGGCAATAATAGTAATGTGTGCACCAGTGTCCAGTAAGTCTCGAAGCCATTTTTCTTGAGGGCTATGCTGTAAGATAACTTCCACTACTGGACATTGTTCCATTGTGAGGGTCAGTAGTACCAAGCCCCCTGTAGATCCAAATCCACCAGCTCCTTGCACAGGTGCAGGTGCCTCCTTTATCAGTTGCTGCTGTGGGACCAGCTGAGCTATACAGCTTCCTGCAGGAATACTGACAGGAGGAAAACGTGCATGAGCCATGACCATAATTTCCCCTGTATAGTCTGCATTGATAACTCCAGGTTCCACAGTCAAACCCTGTAAGGTGGTTGAGGATCTACCCAACAACAAAGCTCCATAAGATTGTCCATTTAACATTAAGGGTCCACACACTCCAGTAGGGATTTTTACCGGCTTTGTATCCTTTAATACAATGTCTATTGCAGCTGCCAAGTCCAAGCTGCCTCTTGTTGCTGGCTGGAGTTCGCTAGCTGGGAGTAGGGATGGGCCGCCTGGAATGCTTGGGAGGTTTGGGCCGCAGCTTGTGTCCTTGTGCAGGGTCCCTTTGCTCTCACCCGCCCGTTTTTTGTCCTGCATCTGCAGGCTTCAGTGGAATGAGAGTCGAGCTGACAGTTTCGACACCACACATTTGTAATCCGACATTCTTGGCGTATATGGCCAGACTGACCACATCGAAAGCAGATGCTAGTTGAACGAGGCTTGCCGGCACTCTGGGAGTCAGGAGGTTTTAGTGGTGCCAGTGCAGCAGCAAAGGCTTGGCTCTGAGACTCCAGCACAGCAGCAAAGGCTTGACTCTGAGACTGCCCCTCTTTTAAGGTTGATGTCAAATTATTTACTGCCTCAACTAACATAGCCTGAGTTCCCTGAGGAATTTTACTCATATGTTCTAAAAGCTCTACTACTTCCCAATTGCCTGGTAAAGTAGCTATCACTGATTTTACCTGGGGATTGCTATTCTGAGTAATACACTCCTTAAATTGAGCTCCCTGCATAAACAGAGGTAACCAGGATCTTTCTATTGCTGCAGTAATTTTGTCAACAAAACTAGAAAAAAGTTCCTGTGGGTCTTGTCTAATATTCCTATAAGATGGCAATTCCCCTCGTTCTGGTCTAACCTTATCATATGCAACCCAAGCTAACCGCATTCCCTCTTTTACGACATCTGGTCCCAATAAATTTTGACTCTCAGGTGTGGCAAATTGACCAATCCCCATAAACTGTTCTAATGTGATCCCGTGAAGCAGATCATCCTGTGCTCTCTGAATAAGTGCAGCATCTTGACGAAGACCCTGGAAGTGAGCCTGCCGTAGCATAAATTGTGAGCTTGTCATAATTAGTTTGAAAACATTTTTTATATCCTCTTGCAACAATAACCCTGATCCCCAAATATAATTAAGCACTTGCTTTGTTGGTTCCCCATGCATGCCAGCTTCATTAACTGTACTACGAAGCTACATTAACAATTTCCAGTCTAAAGGAGTTATTGATGCTTCCATTCTATTTTCCCCAGCAGAGGTAAATGCAACTGGAAATGCTTGCTGTGTTGCATTCGGCTCCTGTAATTTTGCCACATAATCCCTTTCTCCCATCGCTACTGCTTCCTTCATGATCTCTCCCCATTCCACTCTACCCTTGATTTTACCTATGCCTTTTGGCACCTTATTATCATAGGAATGTGCCGTTGTTTTTTCTAGCTCAGCTGTCTCCTTTGAAGGCAGCTCCTCCTGCTGTGTTAGCAGCGGGGAGGCAGAGGGCACTGCTTCAGAGGCAGATTTAGGAGGTAATAAAACTTGTTGCGTAGTTGGTGCTTGAGGAAGATTATCTCCTCCAAAAACATACATCCCTGGCTGTGCAGCAGGGGGTTTATTTTGTCCTGTGGTGGACAGCATAGTGGGCGGCTTGCCATCCAAATGCATAGAGGCAACAGCAGCAATTTTTTTCTCTGCCTTATATGCCTCTAAGCAATTGATTATGACCCGCCAGGGCTGAGACAACTTTTTCGCTACCTTATCCTTATCTCTAACTGCTCTATACAAATAATCCCCTAGATTTTGCCACCCCTCAATTTTGAAAAAGTCACCTGGGTTGTTAAAAAAGCCCTTTTCTTTAGCGTAGTCTAACAGCTTGGGTAAATCGTTTTTAAGATCAAGTTCTACTTTTCGCTTTTCTAAAAAGAATTTAAATAAATCATATGCCACTTGCTTATCCATATCCCTCCCTTTTTACAAAAGAAATAAAGGGGCAGTCCAGCAATCTAAGCCAATTGCCTGCTAACATGCACGCATTGAAGCCTTTGATCAGTGGCATAACCGGGATGGTGATCTTCCTTTATCGGGAGCGGCTCAGGCACAGATCCATTAGTATGGCAGCATGCAGAGATCCTTGCCCTCCAAGCGCTGCTGCTTGGTGCTTGCCCGCTCGCTTACCTCCAGCGCTGGGTCGGTGCAGAGTGGCAGAGCTGCAGGGTCCCTGTTCCGGGCACCACTTGTGGAGGAACTTCGGCGAGGGAAACATGCAACCAATCAGTGTGATTGATAAAGCATAGTTCGATTTATTAAAGGCACCATCTATATTTATAATCCAAAATATAATGACTTAAGCATATTTGGCATAATTTCATTGGTTTTAGGTACATACTCCTCTCCTACTATTGCCTCTTGCAAGCATGAGATGACCACTCCTTCTACTTTTTCAGCTATGTCTGTATACGTGCTTTTTAGCAGCAAACCTACTGCATCTATCCTCTAATATAGTAACAAACTAACCATCTCTTCCTTCTCTCACATCCTCTAGCTGCAGTAGTATCAATTTTATTAATAGGCTGCTATAGTCTGACCTTGCTAATACATACTGTTTCAGACGAGCTATTTTCATGGCCTGCTAATAAGGCCTCAGCTGAGCCATGTCCATTATTTGCTAACCAAGCATCAACAGGATTTATTGATTCCACAAAGATTTAGGAATAAATCTTCCTAGTGTATTCAGGATTCAGTTGAGAAATTGGATAATTTCGCTCTAAAACAGGTAAGATGAATGGCCCAAAATCTGTGATAAACTTATTCCAGAAAGACAAGATAGTCACAGAAATCCTAAATATTCAACATTCCACCTTGAGTGCCAAGTGCCTCAACATCATTCTCTTCTGTAAAATGCATACAACAGTCCAGAGGCAGAAAAATTCCCCCCTCCCCAGCATCACCCTCATTACTGCACACACACACACACATTCACAAGACTGTAAAAACAGCAGAAATTGCAGAAGAGGTGCTCATAACACACTGCACATTTCCTCCCTAAAGACTGAGGGAAAAATTGGCCCAAAGCTGCCCAGTTTTCTTTTCTGAGAGGCCAAAAGTTTACAGCGTCATCCACATGTTCTGCATCCTCTCAGGGCTCCTGTCCCACCAAGCTATTCTGCAGATGGAATTGTATCCATGAGCGATTCCATTGAACAGTGCACATTCTGATGTGATTAACATCACATTCTCCCATTAGCACCAGTCTACCAGACAGTCCAGTGGGCTTTTCACTGGAAGGCAAAAAGCCTTTATAAGTCCTTGATGTCTGGATCAGGGATCTGAATAAATTCTTTATCAAAATGAAAAGGTATCTCTGAGATCAAGACTAGTTTCAGCAGAGCACTGAAAAAACATCATGCTCTCCCTTGTGAACTCCCTTTTCTTCTTAAATATTGGCTTTTCAGGAATAGTAGGGATCAATGAGATGAAAGCACAAAAATCACAGAAATAAATTTTTAAAAGAAATAAAGGTGAGGGACAATTGCATGTCTGACTACTGCAGAAAAATCACACTGTTCAGCATAGGTTTGCAGTTTATTAAATGAGTAAGGGCTTTATACCATGACCTAATTTAGCTGCACTCCTTTGGTCAGAAGCTTCTTACAACAGGAGGAAAGAGTAGCAATAGTAGCCAGTAAAATCATATACAGTTTAGACCAAAGTGTGCAAGGCCAATCAGACTTAGCTGGATGGTATTTTCTTTTGCACCAGCAGTCATTTCTGTGCCTTTAGGATAGCCCACCTCCCTAACACAGTGTCTGCTTAACTAAGGAATGCAGGAACACACAGGAAAAATCAGCCTGAGAAACAGACCTATCAAATTCTGGCAGATGCTCCAGTACTTTGATGAGCTCTTCTGTACAGGAAGAATTGCAAGAAACCACCAGGCATCATGAAAAGCTGCTGTAACCCTGAGCATTTTGACAGCTTTATCTCAGAATGACATTCCTGTCTCCATGGCTATGCCTGGTTCTTCTGAGGAGATATGGACAAGTTCCTTCTACTCCTGAGTTCCCTTCCCAAGGCACAAGAGTGTTAAATATATGGTGTTTAGCAGGCGCCAGACAGAAGAAGTAAAAACCTTCTCAAATTTCTCACATCTTGCTGTGGGGAAAAAAGGTTAGAAAAGTCTCTCTGGTAACACAACTGGGACAATAACATGAATGAAAAGAGAAACTGTAAGGGCAGAAAAGCACCACCAAGCAGGAAGCCTCAAAGCTCACAAGGGAGATGCTAAAAGATTGACCTTTGTGTTTTATAGATATCTATACAATTATTTAGAGACTGTTACATAATACTGTCAAAATAGAACTGTAGAATCACAGGAAACAGGGTATCTGGTTAAGAGAAACCAAATTAAGAAATCTTCCTCTGCTACCTGGTAGTTTCTGCAGGTCACTATCACAAATGAAATTATTAACAAAGAATGAAAAATGTGTTCACCCCTGTTCCCTTACAAAGGGAGCTGCACAGCATGAAACAAATGAATTTTCTTCTGCTCCTTCCACAATATTCTATCCTGTTTCAGAGTAGTTCTTAGCAAATCAAACCAGATCCTAACTTCAGTTTAGTTATTTTCACACTGAGGCTTTCCATCCAACAGCTGGGAATGTAACACTAATCTCATACAGAACATCAAAAAGAAGGCAAATAGCTGTATGAAACCACATGCTGTCAGCATTATTATGTCTTTCATGTGTTGGGGGGTATGACTGATTTTTAGGTATTTACTCCCCTGTAAGAGAAACACCAAATAACAAGTCACACTGACATGACAGCAGTCACAGGTGAAGTCAGAAAAGAGAAATTTGACAACCCAAACACATCAAGATTAGAGAGAAGCTTTGTCAAGATCCTCCTACCTGACCCCCAAATCAGCACAAGAATTAACATTTCCATGGGCTTGGGAGGGTGGGCTTTCTTCAACCATCGGTATTTCAATCTCAAAATCTCTTGGCACATTCTGGATATTTGGCTCTGTAAAGGTTACTCGACCTGAAAGGAAGATAGAGGAGACCCAAGGTCCAATACAGCTGTACACACTGCATCTCCAAAATACAATGGCCAGGAGAGTGAGAACACACAACCACTGAAAAAAATTTTAAAAAGGAAAAGTAATTTGTGTTTGATGGCCTTGTGATGGTTCCCCATTTATGCATCACTAGTAAGAAACTCCCAAAACTAGAACCTGTTCTGTAATCTGAGATTTACATGTTAATATGTGCAAGAAAGTAGTAATACTGCTCAGCAAATGCAAAAGCTATTTTAAACACATCTGTTTTCTTAAGGCAGATATATGTCAGTATCTTTGTTTGGTTGAAGCAGAGCACGGGGCTGATTTCCTACGTTTTCTTCTTAGAAAAGCTGCATACACATACAAAAAGACAAAAAAATCAGTAAGATTGGAGGCATTTGCACATATTTGTTCACCTGTAGCTGTGTGAGTCTGTGAAATTGGATATATCCTTTCCATTCCCAGTGCAGAATTCAACCGCTTCACCCTCTGTAGTGGAAACACCACTTTAGTAATGGCGTTGTTGATCCTCCTCCATTCCAGTATCAGCCCTGGCAACGGGTGAAGTGTCTTTAATTTCTCCAAAACATCCTTGTGGAAAGAAAAGGATACAACTAATCAACAGCCTTTAAAATTTTATTTTAAAAGTTTTTGCGGTTCTGCAGGAAAAAGTGACTCCTTCACCCACAGTGAACTTCCAGTGTCACTGCCTTAAAATTAAATTTATATCCTTTCCACTTATACCACCTACACCTAGGTAATCAAAGCATCACCTGACATAGCTGCAGTTTTATTACCCATGAAAAGACAATCACTTCTCTTTGGACTTCTGCACCCTCATCATCATTCTTAATCTGCACCAACCAATAAGCCACCTGAAATGATTAAATAAAGCATTGCTTGCCATAGGTCCCCTACATTGTCTCCTCTTGTCCAGCATTAATGCTTCTCCATCTTCTTGCATATTTTCCTCGCTGCTCTCTCCTATCTGTACACTACGAACACCAAGTGAAGCCCTTGACCACGCTCCTTGAGGGACAAAGCTCATCACTAGCAATCAAATCCTTTCAGTTTAATCAGAAATATGAAGGGACTAACAAGACTTTCAAAAGACAGTAGAATGCAAACATTTCTCAAAATAACTTTTTTTTTGTGTGCCATAGGCAGCTGCAGCTTCATCCCTCCGCATCACAAAAGGAGGAAATCCTTTTGCTTCTTGCTCCCTGCTCTTCCACCACCACTGCACCCAATGTCTTCACTGCCACTTTGAGTTCCAAAAATCAGTATTTGTCTTCCAAGTACAGACTACACTGAACAAGAGGAAACTAGGAAAACAACACAGATGAATGAAAACAAAAATATATATATCTGCTAATTTTACTTGTCCCGCAAGAGCACCCATTAGCCTGCAGCAGTTGGTACTAATGTAGGTCCACAATATTTATCAACTGGCAAGAAGGTCAATAGCCTTCACATTATACAAGCTTCAGATATAAAATTCAGTAAATTTGATAAACCATCAGATTAGCCATTCTGAAGACAAATTCTCTGAAGCAAAAAATACAGATTTGATAGTAGCAGGAAGAGAAAACGTATTTAATCAACATGGTATTTAAGTATCTTTCAAGCTGATGTGGAAAAATCCTTCTGCTATAACCTTTACAAAATTATAGTGCTATTTTGGTCTTGCACGTGATTTGGGAAATCAGATTCTGCCTGATTTACTCTTATTGAAGTCTGCTATTTATAGGCATGTCCTCACTGCACTCAAGCTTTAGGAGAGTAGGAGTTACTAACTGCTAATAGAGAAGGTAGAACACAGTTCGAATTTCCAGTGGTAACTGGAGGAGCAAAAAGCAATTAAAATTTACTTTCAGACTAGAAACAGATTTTACTGTACCTTGGTTGTACTGAACTGCTTGCTTAGCCTGACCCTGTTTCCTTTTGCAGTTGCTCTTCTGGTATAACCCAGGGTTTTCTTGTTCCCTTGGACTTTCACATCTCCATTTTGTGGCAACTTCAGCTCCAGGAACAGAACCTGAAAGAGGCCAGCATGTCAAATCAGTTTCCGCGCACTACTCCCAGGAGAAAACAAAGGCAACTGAGCACTTAAACAGCTTGTTCCAGCCAAAGTTACAAATGTTTCAGGTAATTAAAAAGCTGATTAAAGATCCTGGCTATCGAAGTCGTTCCTCCTCATTGTAATTAACTATGAAATGCAATTTAAAATCTCATTTTCTGAACACTCTAAGTTTAAATTCAGAGGTATGCTTTCAGAAAAGGTAATTAACTCCATCCAATAAGCAAGGTTATTACTGATAATCAACTGCAATAAAATGTTCAGATGACTGAAAGTGGGAAGAACGTGTGAAAAAGTGTTAGCAGGGAGTAGGCTTCAGAACAATATGAATGGAAGAGAAAGAGATGGTCCCAAATACCTTTAAAAGAATACCTAGAATATCAGTTTTTCTAACAAATTGACAAAAAACAGAAAATTAAGTATATGTTCGTTTGATGACAGAGAGAATATAGTTCTTAATTTTTCACTTCATGTTTCTATGTAGCATAATATAGTACACACTACTTAGCAGCTATTGTCTTTGATTTCACAGCTGGCAGAAGGGAAGAGAAAGCTTTTCTCCTGCCCATTTATGTAGCACAGAAGTTTCAATGACATAAAACTAGAAGGGTAAAGTTTCATTAACTTATACAAGATACTTTACATGACTCATAATAAATTTCCACGTGAGATACAAGCTTCTGTAGTTCAGGAAACAGCATTTCAGAGTGAAACTGAAGTCGAGCATTATTTCAGGAATTATAACAGACTACTGTTACTGAGCAAGATTTCTACATTTGCAACAAAAAGGAATATTTCTGGGGAATTTCTTTTACTGACAGCTGCATGCAGATTTTGACTACTTCCATATAACGTACAGCCCCTTAGCAAGAAAATAGTATATGAAGAAAAAAAAGAAGATGGGGAGAAAACTATGCACAGCAATTTTAATTTACTTGAATTATGCCATGTAATATACATTAACAAATGTAAGTGAAATTTTTTCAGGAATTAAAGAGTTGCTATTTTAAATAGAAATCTATTTCTTAGACTTTAAAAAATGTCAATTCTTAAAAGGTTCTTAAAAGCTGACAGTAGTTGATTCAAAACGTTTAAAGCAGTTTTTCCTCCTCGTTCATGCCTGTACAGGAGCAAGGGTAACAACGCATTCATCTCAGTACAACTCAACTCTTCTTAGGTTTAAGACTACATGACACTAAATCACATCTTGTGTGCAGGACACTGGCATTGCAAAAAAGCTTCTCCAGTCCTGTATCATTCATCCAAATAACTCCAAAAGCCATTTAATTTGCAGATCATCTCATGCACCCTTAGAGGTCAAGGTCCTATACAAACCACAGGCTTATTTTCACTTGGTTTTTATTTCCAACATACATATTTCCACTGCTACCTTCTTTATCTCTGCTAAAGTTGGCAGAAACCAGAATGATCGGTAACAAGCAGGAGAGACACAGCCTCTCTTGCAGGCAGCAAGCTCATAATGAGTGTAAGGATAAATGAACTCTCAGCAGAGTTGGGTTTGCATTTTGTCTTTTCTTCACTCTTCCCATGAAGAATTTTTTTTCTTATTTTAGTCAAAGCCTCTTGATGAGAACTTCTGGGGAAGTTCTCCCCCTCCCACCCCAACACTCACGTACCTCTGCAATGTCATCAGGACTGGTCAAGGAGAAGCTGTGCCCTGCCAGCTGATATGCCTTGGTCTCAATCTGGTTCAGTTTAGCCTGCATGACCTGTTTCTGGGTTTCATAGGCCGTTGTGCTGAAACCAATGCCATTCAGCTCCAGCAGAGCCAAACAATAATGGGTGGGCATCTCCACTTTAGAAAATACATCTGTAGTAAGTGCAAACCCAAGAAAATCTTTTATAAAACAGATCAACTGCAGATAAAGACATTCATTAAATTAAAAAAAAGGAGAATCCTCAGTTTTGGAAATACTGAAATGTTCTGACCCACTGAAATCTTTTACTGTAGATTTCATTTAAATACTTTTTTTTTCTGGAATAAGAAATATTTCATAATAGGAAGTGTTCCAGAACTTCCTACCACAGAAGTATTTAAGAAAGCAGGTTCTGTTAATGTCTTTTTCGAAAAAATACATCTCTTTGTATATCAACATATTATAAATTGCAGACATGCCTAATGTAAGGCTTCCTAACTTGATACACTTTAATTCCACCACCTGCATCTTTTTAAAGTGTTTTAAGGTTCAACTGTATAACAATCATAAACAATGTGGTAAATTTGCAATAAAATACTTCAGCAGGACTGGACCATAATCCTTGCCTCTGGATATAATTTAGGGGGAATTATTATCACGACCATCAATAGGCATATTTTTGAGAGTTTTTTTGATGGCTTGTTTTAAAACAGCACAAGCACCCAGCAATTATTAGTGCAAAGATATAGGATCATTCACTATGGAATCACAAGAGTTTAATGGACACAATGTATACATTACAAATCATGCTATATGGGCAGGCCAAAGAGCAATATGTTTCCTTCAGAAAACATTTGAGGATTTTGGGAATTACTTCTGACAAGAAAATCCAAAAACTTCGGAAAACGCTAATGAGAAATCATAGACAGACCCACAAGCCCCTCAGAACGGCCAGGGTACTCACCTGGAGGTACAAATCTGCTTGATTTAGAATAGACTGTGCTACAGCCTTAACCACTGGAACTGTGGAGATTTGGGATATAAAGATGATTTTTTTTTTTTTTTCTCAGAATATATATGCTTCCAAGAGAATTTCCCTCTTTTGTTTTAACAAATGAATATTTTGAGAGAATATATTTAGATAAGAACTTCCAAACCCACCTCTCTTCTGCACTGATCATTCAGCCTGTGGTAGGACAGCTGTATTTACCCTCTATCTTTGCCCCCAGAGGGAGGTCTCTTTACCTGTCAAATTTTCCTTCTGTAATTCCTTGTGGAGTTGGTCCATGATACTGAAGACAAGCACAGACTCTATGGCTGCTCTGTACCGCCCAGACTGTTCTCTACTGGCGCTCAGCCCCAGGCTCTGCACTCCCTGGCCGGTCCCCACTCCTTCCAGGAGGGGCAGCTCACTGGGGAGAAAGTTGGTCACCATACTGTGAAGGGTATATTCCTTGGAGCCAGAATCTAGCAGCCAACATGCAACCTTAAAAAGAGAGACCTCCATGAGACAATTTTTGTACCTTTTAGTCATAACACAATGCAAATATTTAACCAGGTGTTAATTCAAGGTTAGAGTGGATAGAATTTTTCTTCATTTGGCAGGCAAACTGCAATAATTTGTTACATCATTTCAGTAAAAACGTCCCGGAGGGCCTAAGTCCCTGAAGAGCTTAATTCTTGAGTGAAAATGAAAAGCTATTTCTGTACTTTTGAAAACTTTACCCTCTGTCAAATAAACACCTCTTGAAGTATCTTTTCACTTATTAATAATTAACTCAAAGGGAATAAATACAAAAATCAGAATCAAAGCATGTCTAACCTGAAAAATGACTTTGTAGAGATTAGAACTTGTTATTGATCTAGAATATTAGCCAAGCTGAGCTCTCCTGTCTTTTGCAGAACAGGACTAATACCAAGAATTCTGCATGGGATATTTTACTCCTGGTAGAGCTTAATCACCTGTCTTTAAAGCAAATTAATTTACATGCATTTTTCAATTTCTTGTGTCCAAACAGAATGAAACACAGATTCCTACATTGCCTCTGCCATGCAAGCAGAAGTAAAAACCCACATGTATATTTATGGGGTTAGGAAGGGTGTATGTATATATTCATTGTATCACTAAAATGAACCAACATGAGTATGACTATTATATGGAATAGTGAAGAGAAAGATACTTTTACTGCTCTTCAATTTCATCCTAAAATTACATCTTTTTATGAAAAAAATCTGTGTTTGTCCTTGTGTTGAACATCTCATCTATTTTCCTGCAGAGCTGAATATTGCCATGAAGCTGTTCAGCCCCATATGCAATGCAAGCTTTAAAAATCAACATTTTCTGTGCATCCGGAGCTTTTTGTAACATGGGCAACAAGGTGTTTACCTCAAGCTAGTGTTTCACTTGAGACACAAAACTGGTACCTAAACCTTTTGAAATTCCATGTAAACTTTGTTTTGTTTTGAGAAAATAGTGGCATGGTGGGTAAATCTTTTGTTTACAGTCTTTCGCTCTCAGAAGAAACAACCTGACCATGACTTGAAACATTTCAGACGCAAACTTCTTACTGCAACAAAACAGGAGTTAAGTCCTGTCTACTGGGACTAGGGAGAGATTTATCTTCATTTCCCCTGCAAAGTAAGGTATGAAATAATGTGCTAACCTCTGAAACACTGTTTGTCTTGCAGGCACTATGAAAATTCATAGCAAAGCATCTGTCCTCAAAATACTGTTCTAGATTGGCCACTGAAAGAAAATTTCACTAAACCTCTCGACAGATTTATACCTAAATAACAGAAGTGCTAGAAGATACTCCTGTCTTTCCACTGTTGTGTTTAAACTAGCAGTTTTATCCAAGTGAAATTTCTTAATCCTGCAAACCTTTGGGTCCTCAAAACTTCCTTCCAAGGAGATGCCACAAGCCATCAGCAGAGTTTTGTAGTGCTGTATGAAGTCATACATAATAAGTGAGCGATGCTTCTTGGGCTTCTTCTGCAGGTGCAGCTGCAGATGGTTCAATCTCTCTGCCACAGATAGGTTTTGGTCCAAAGGTGGTGGTGCCAAACTCAGACTGATTTCTAAGGCAGGAAATACAAGAAAAAGACATATTTTAACCCATTACATGGTAAAAAAGGCAAGATTAATATCTAGAATGCAACCACCTAAAGAACAAAAGCTACAGTTGAACTATGAACAAATAGAAATACATCTATAGCACCTTTACATGTTTTATCAAACTAGACAAGGCTGCCAAATGCAATATGCAGTGTTTGTACTAACAAAGGATAGCCAGCAATCAAGCCCTGGTCACAAGGTCATTTAGCACAGATTGGGCTATGTTCAGCATTTGAGTGCTAGATTTGTTTAGGAGAGCAAAAATTGGAAGAGATTGAAAGGAAAAAGCAAGTTAGATAAAGAGAACCTGGGAGCGAGCAAATGTTTTAGCCATATGCCTGCTCACAGTCCAGTGTCTGAACCAATCACCTGACCTTAGTACACAGTACTGTAGATGTGTCCACAGCAACCAAGGGTGTTTAACACCTAAGACTACTAAATGACTTCTCCACACAACAGAGCTGGGGTCAGGACAATCAGACCACTTCCAAGAACCTTAGTTGCTGAAGGAACTTTTTCGAGATGCAGTGTCAAGTAATCCAGCAGAGCCTGTCTGCTCACTTACCAGTCTGGTCTTGGATCTGCTGCAAAGAGATATAATAGGCATCTTTTCCACCCCAACACACTGCCAATCCAACTACCAAGATTTCTTCACATCCTTGGACAGGAAATCCATCATCTTTAACTTGCATCCACTGAAGAGAACTCACTAAAGAAATAATTTTAAGTTACTATTATAAAATGGCATCCATAAATACAGAAGAGTTAGAACCCTGAAAATACAAATACAAACAGTTGAGCCTAAAATTGCATATTATCTAGTCTCAGTAAAGCAAAGGAGCTGCGGTTAGTAGAGGATGGAGAGTTGGTGCCAAGAATTTCCTTGATAGATCTTTGGTGATAGCAATGAAGTATTAGCAACTTGTTGGCATGTGAGAGCATCTGAATATTCTTCTGTAACTTCTCTGAATGAGGGTCAAATATTTTAAAATATTTTAAAGATGTAAACTTGGTTTAGTATAAGCACATGTGAAATCCAGATCAGTCTCTGGATTGTTGCAATATTGCTTCTCTTTTTTCCCCACAGAAGTATTCATATGCTGAAGTTTGCTGCTGCTTTTTAAACATATTCGTCCTTTAAAATGACAAGATTAAGCAGTCAGATTCTTTGCTATCACACTGCCATAAAGACAACAACATTTCATAACTATCACAATAGATTTTTGACAGGCGAAAGTGAAATACTTCTTAAAGTGGAAGGAAGGAATACACTTCTATCTCAACTCTTGAAGAGGTTGCTACAAAAGGCCAGAATTTGGAAGGGATGCTTTATGGATGGTTTAATCTAAACAGGAGGAAAACCTTATTTACTTTGAGGATGACAGAACACCGGAGCAGATTGCCCAGAGAAGTTGTGGAATCTCCTTCCCTAGAGACATTCAAAAGCTGTCTGCACATGATCCTGTGCATCCTGCTCTATGTGAAACAGCTTTAGCAAGGGGATTAGACTAGATAATCTCCAGAGGACCCTTTGAACAACAAACATTCCATGATTATGTTATATCAGTGACTTTCCTCATTTTTTGCATATCCTTTCCTTCTCTAGGCCTGCTTTAAGCTGAAGGCACCACATGCTGTTCACAAAATAATGCACTGAAACAGGAAACTGACCTTTTTTGAATTTGCTGCCAATCGTTGATTTGGGAGACAAAAGGCACTTTGTTCTTTCACATGCCACTGAGATGGAGAATCTGCTTTTCTCCTTCCATTCCGCAACAAAAGTCTGGAAAAGTGCTTTGTCACTTGCTACATCAATAATAGTGAAACTTTCAGCACTTAAGGGAACAAATGGAAAAACATCCTGAGATAGCTGCAGTGAAAAGCCTCGGTCTATAGTGGAATCATCTTTTATCTCATCTATCTCAGTTGGGTCTAGACATCCAAGATTGACCTGGAATGTTTTTACCTGCTGCTCTGTGTTACCCTCACTATTCCACTGCAGCTGAATCGTCTGCCCTTCATTCTTGCAGGTGAGTTGTCCCTTTCTTGCAGATTTCACAGGGAGAGAAATAGAACTTTTTGGAAAAAGCTCTTTGGGAGGTGTTGGAGGAATAAACCCATTATTACTATCTGGTGCAGGACAGGATGTTCTGTTGCTTCCCTTGAGTTGAAGTGTTATGCCGTCTGTTTTCTGAAGATCCGGGTTTTCCATTTTTCCTTTAACCTTGAAAGGGCTTTTTGATTCCTGGTGAGTGGGCAAAGGCTCTGGCTCACTACAGTCAGATTCAAAAACTGGATCTGGCTCTTGACTAACAATAGGAGGAACTAACTCTCCTCTCAAATTGGAACTTGCTGCAACTGGTTCAATGCCTGAGAGGCTAGGCCATTTGTCCAACACATCCTGCAATCCTGGACTTAGTTCAAATGAGCATCCAGTCCACACCGCTGGATGGGGATTCTTCTCCAAAGCTTGGTGGCTTCTCTGGAGCTTTTCACCTTCATCTCCTACTAAATCCTTTTGTCTGATATCATTGTTACAAATGACTGATTTTCTTAATCCTGACTGACCTTGAAACATAGAAGGAACGTCTTTCAGAAAAGATAGGGAGTTTCCATGGTCTAAAACTTCTGCTATTTCATCCAAGGATGCTAGAGACATATTGTTACATTGTGCAGGATTCTCATGTTCTTTCTGATTGTCACCGACATCAAATTTTTTCTCAACAGGCCTTGGATTCTTCAAAACACAATCTGGAGAAAACAAAGCCACAGGGTCCTTTCCATTAACTTCCATGATATGAACAGCTGAAAGGTCACTAACATTACTGAAGCTATCATCAAACAGCAAGCTATCACTCATATTTAGGCTTGTTTCAAGGACAGGCTGGCATTCTACTTGTACAATGTGTTCCCTACCAAAATGGCAGGTTGCTGTATTCAGGTCTTTAGACACGCTCTCCCTTTCCATTGAATTTTGGGTCTGGTAATCCTGTAGAAAACTCTGTAGCTGTGAGTCAGTCACTGAGAAATCACTTTCTTTAAGGCCAGGTGCAGGCTCTATTTTCTTCACTACAGGCTGCAAATTAAAGCCTCCCGACTCCAAAACTTCAATACTACAGTGCTGAGTTGTGGTTTTTGTAATGTTATTTGTTGTGATAAGACTTGGGAAGCTCAGTTTCCTTACTGTTGGAGCCAGCCTTTTATCAGCATCATTTTCAGTCCATAAACTGCCTAGTTTTTCTGATATTTCCTGCTGTGGTATTGCTGCCAGCTCTGAACCTTGTATCCTCTGCTGTCCTGCGATTCTGGCTGCTCCCTCCTGTTTTATTATTATTTCAGTTTGAGTATCCAACTGGATGCTGTCTTCAAATACTCTAGAGTCAGAAAACAGATGACAGGCTGGACCATTCTGAACCCCATCTGCATTGCAAATACCTCTGGATTTTACTAAAGACTCTTTCAGAAAATCTTGATGACTGTTGCCACTCTGCAGTGTTCCAGCTTGTAACAATATTCCATTGGACTTCTCAATCCCATTTTTGCCACCATTCTGAATCTGAATATTGCAGGTTTTCTCCTCATCAGGACAAAAATGTTTATCAATCCTCACCGGAGCACAGGCCACATGTGTTTGAGTTTTATTCCTTTTATTCTGCTCACCACTAGTTTTATCATTTCTCTGTGTCCTAGCACTAGCAGGTGTTCCTCTACTTCCTACAATACTATGTATCTCCACACTGGTGTGTGGAGTACCCTTCAGCATAACAGGTGCCTGAAAACCTGCTCTTCCCTTAGGCATGTCTTCATTAGTGGTGGTAGGGTCTGTAAATAATTCTTCCATTTTAGCTTTCTTCCCAATCTTAACCTCCCCCATCTGTACAGAACTTGAGACTTTACAAGTTACAGAATCTGTTTCCATAAATTCCTTATTATTTTGGTTTGAAACAAAATTACCTGTAGAGATGGTGGTGTGGGAAAAAGGCAGCTTTTGTATGTCTATGCTAAGCTTATTTGAATCTTCAAGAAGTGACCCTTGCACTTTTGAAGAGGTATTTTTGTTCCTAGTCTGATATAAATGTGTGTCTGTGCTTTTAATCAATCTAGAGGCTAAAGACTCTGCTCTCAATGTTGGTGTTTTTCCTTGTTCAGTATGGTCCTCTTGAACTGCTGTTCTGGAATTCATCTTGGTTTTGACCAGAGAAATTTCTTCTATGTTTTCATTTCCACTGCAGACATTTGGCCGTTTTCTAGCCCTGTACACAAGATCATCCTTGTCTTCCTCTGCTCGAGCCTGTTTCCTGCCCATGACTTCGCTCTCAAATGCAGAGCTTTCAGTGCTACTGCTCAGTTGCCTTTTATATCCCTTTTTAATATTTGATAAGTTTCCAATCTGAAACCCAAAGCCATTACAGTGTTGAACTCTGCACCCTTTTTTATTTAACACCCTTGAAGAGTCAGCAGACTCCTCTTCATCTGATCTCTGCAGTCTGTCTTCCAGTTCTGACTCACTGCTGATCACAGAGGATATATCAGTCTCGAGAAAAGACTCTGGGGTCCACTGCACTCCCAACAGTGCCAAATCCTGCTGCAGAAGTCTCCTGGCTTCCTCCACAATGATGGAGGCTGCTTCTCTTTCAGTTAAGCCCTTCATTCCAGCCATCCAGATGCTACGCACGGCCCGGCGCTCCTCTGCTGACTCTTCATCCTCATCCACAGCCCTACGAACACTGTGGGGAAGGTAGCAGACAGATGTAAATATCCCTGCAGAACATAACCAACAACACAAAGAGCTGACACTGTTCTCCTCTGCTCCCATTTCATCTGCCTTCACAGCTTCCTTTACAGAAGCACTCTACCTAAAATATAACTGATGGGAAATAACTTAATTGCAAATAACTATTTCTAAAGATGAACAGAATGTCGATGATAGATATTACTGGCTGCATACCCCAAAAGCATTGCTAGATTTCTGTGTTCAAATGTACCCCAAAGAAGTTCCAATTCCTACTAGGGCAAGATGCAGGTCTCAATGAATCATCCTCCATGCACCATTTTCCAAAGAAAGGAAACTTCAAGAGCACAAACCAGATGTGTCATGGCACAGTCCAACAGGTACTTGATCAAGGAAGTTTGTTATTACACTTACATATAAATCACAAGAGAATCCCAGAAGATAATCAGTAATAAATCATTAACTACTTTGAACATATGGTAGAGCTGCCTTTTAGAGCAAAAACTCCCCACACAGCACTGACAATTTACACAGGACTAAACAGTGCATTGAAAAAAGGGATAAGAAGAAAAATAAGGTCTCAAAAACTTATTCTGTAAATACAAGATGCTTCTGTTAATTTCAGAATAATCATGGAACGACTGTGATCAGTTGGAGAGACAAGTTATTTCTAACCAACATTTGACACAAAGTTCCAAAGGGCTGCCATATTTTATTGCAGGTTTCATCCTTCACCTTACAAACTCCTTTACTTGACCTGGATTTACTGATTCCTCACCTTTTAAATGGTACTGAGTTCTTCAGAGCAGCTGCCACATCATCAGGACTGGCTTTAGCAAGATCAGCCACGGTGACAAAGCCAGCCCTGTAAAGTGCCCTAGCACGCTGTGCATTCAGCAGAGACACTCGGACCAGGTCACAGAGCTCCCTGTGCACCCCAAAAGTAAGGCGACTCTGGAACTGAGAGAGCAACAACTCCATGTTGTGCCAGCCCAGTCGATTACAGAAAACTGTTATCATTCCTGGAACACAAAAGTTACATTAATGTCTGAACTCCAGCCCCAGTTCTACTAAGCGGGATTCACTCCTCATCGCCCAGTCTGAATCAGCACTCATTTTACGTATCACCTTCCCATTATTTACAGAAACTAACTCATGTTCATTACAACTATTAGTCTTGCAGAATTCAATCTGCAATTAACTGGTTAATCAGTGAGGCAGAAATTCTGAACAACACTGTTTTTACAAAGATGTTAATATTGAAAGTTTGAAGCACATGCATATCCTGGAACAGGAGTCCTATGAAACAGTCACACTGAAAAAAATAAGACAAAGGAAAAAGTAGTGATGTGAATCACTAAGGGTAGCCACAGATCTTTGAGCAAACCCCGTGCTGACATCCATAAAAGCAGACCTTGGCCTGCAGGATTTCAGTTACTGAGAGCATCATAGGAGCAAATCCTATGATAAAGGTTACAACTGCAGTTCCTAGTGCATAGGAGAAGGAAAAGAGCACAGAAAAGACAGTTTCTGACTCACAGATTGCATCTACTATGAAAACCACTGAAAGACATGGCATCCCTCACTAATTTTAGTGATTTCAGAATACAATTTTATCATCTCTTAACTCTATGTCATATCAATGCTTCATTTTACTTCCCAGATTACTCCTGTGAAAATTATTAACACTGGAAATATAGGATTATGAAACTGCTACAAAGTTATTTATACTAAAAGGTTTTTTTAAAAAGTTATTTATACTACCAGAATTAAATTTAACTACTCTGCATCAGTTGGCATGACCTTTTCATTTTGGGGCCTTGACTCATGCTGCAACCCACACAGAGGGTTTTGCAAGTTGAGCAAAAACTGTCGTCAAAACTGAAAACCCACTTATGGAGTAATGAAGGATTTAGGCAAGAGAAAAAAACATATATCTCAGTTACATGGTGGGCTGTTTCTTCTACTCCCACACAGTCTTCTTAGGGAAGTTAAAGGTAGCAGCTGCCCTCCTGTGATCTGATGATAAATGATCCAGAAGCCACTCACTCTGTTTTGAAAACTGTAATCTTATACCTTCTGGACAATTAATTTTGCATTCAGACTTGTACTAATTTCTACACAGTATTTAACAAACTACGTTTCTGCACAATACACAGCTGATTTCCACAGACATTAACTGCACACTGCTTGTTCCCCTCAGATGGTCCCCTTCCCACTGCACACTCTGTGGTTCCACAGCAGGGGCAACCACAGGTTAAGCTATAAATCTATAAGTGGTTTTACAAGGCTGTATGCTGGTAGTACCACACTGTGGCTATCTTAGCCCCAAATTTGGAAGGACAAAAAAAAGCCAGACTAGCCTAAGACTCCTGGGGTATTTTGCTCAGACAACTTGCCTGCATAAGTGGCAGCAGACTGCTGCAGAGATTGAAGTTGACCACGACTACAGCCATATTTCATGGTCATATCTTGTAAAGGAACCTCGCTGATTAAATCCAGAAGGGCAAGGCTGGTGAAAAACCTGTTAAAGAAGTACATGAAGAAATGAAACTGTCATCTAGAGTACATTACTGTACATGGTAAAATGTACCGTGATACACAGGACAGAACAGTTCTACAGTACAGCACACAAAAGAAACAGAGAGGATGGCTTCCAAAAACATCAGCACAAACATCTTGTGCCACCAGTGTTCTCGGAACAGAGCAGACCAGGTCCAGCTTCTGACCTATCAGCTCAGAAAAAGAGTCAGTTCCTGAAAACAAACACAGAGCATTACAAATGTTATAGCCTCTAATCTCTGCACGTTCACACCCACATTCTGTGGGTACCTTTTGTGGATGGCCATTTGTCTGTACTGTTTCTCTGTTTTAGCTGTGATTTTGCCCTTCACAGAGCGAGCTAGAAAGCTTTCTTCAACCCCCACCAGCTCAGCCACACGTTTCATTGAGGCAGGCAGCTTCTCCCATAAGCAGAAAAACTGGTACCAATCAATTGTGGTCCACTCCTCGTACACTGGGGTGACCTAAAGAAAATAAGACAATGCCAAAAACTGTTTCAGAGAAATAAACAGAAGTAAAAGGTTAGGGTAAACAAAACTACAGCCTAGGGAATGTGGTTAGAGCATCCTACGCCCTATGCAAAGGCACTGTGTCACGGGCATGTACCATGAAGAAAGTAAAAACTCTTCTAATCCGGTTTCTTTGATATTTGTACTGATGAGAACTGACTCATATGGGTACTCCAATGATTAAACAATTTAGAATCTTTGCCAGATTATTCTTTAAATCCAAGCCACTAAATGATTTTAAGCTGCATCTTCAATGTCATTGAAGAAAACAAAATTTTATTCTTTTTTTAACATCATTTACAGATATCTATCAACCTTTTAAAGTCATGAGTAACCACACTAGCCACTGCTACAGCATCTGATAAAGCAGGAAGGACACAGATTTTGCCAGAATTTGCTGAAGTTTTCATTTATCTAGAGTATAAAAAAAATCTCAACTTTTATTAACATTAAAAAAAAGCCCTCCAAAGCCTTTTTTAAATGTTTTTTAGACATAAAACCAACTCTGTTAATGTTTAGTCAGCACAGTTAGTTTTTCTATGAGGAGATACAACTACTTCATATCTTTATCGATATAAAGCAAGATTGATTATTTTGAAAGAACTAAGAGCTGTTTGGCGCAAATGTTAAATGGCACAGAATACTATACGCCTTTGTGGTTGTAAATCATCCATGCCTCTTCATCTGCTGAGAACAAAAGTGATTAAGATGGGGCTTTATATTTTATTGTTTATTAGGCTTTTGTTGTAGTTTGGTTTTTTTTTCTTTAAAGAAAACTGTTTTCCTAGTCTAGCAAATCCTTATTTGTTTTAATCAACTTCCCTAAAACACAAGGGCTTGGAATTCAGTCTCATATTTGCACAAGTAAAAGATTCAAGCTTAAAAGAATTAAAAAGCATTTTAGCAGATAAACTCCCTGCAGCCCATAACGAAGACAAGAACAACAACACTTAAAAAACATAAAAAGCAAGAAAATTAAATAAACCTTTGGCCTTGAAAATGAACAGACTATAAAGAAAGTGTTTTAGAGTAGCTTAACAGAAGAGAATCTCATGAACATTTCGCTCAATACCGTATGATTTAAAATAACCTTAGACAAGCTGCTGCAATTAAAAAGTACAGCATAAAAAACATAATGCCATCACTGCCTCTACCCCAGAAAAGGAACAAATTTCACCCCTTTTTTTCTGTTTTGGAGATGCAAACAGGGAAAAAATTCACTAGTGCATAACACAAAGGAGTTTATTTTACCTAGAAGAAATAGAACAAAATATAATGTGGTCCTCTAAAACAGAGATATGAGTACAAATGGGGCAGCAGTAGATTCAAAAAAAAAAAAAACAACCCCAAAAAAACCCCCACAAATCTATCAGTATTAGTCCATAACTGGGCTACCGGCTACTGAACACAGCAAGCAGAGACAGGTACCCTCAGGCTCCTGCTTGCCCCTCTCTCCGAGGTCAACAAGCTTTGTAATTGCAAGCACATTCCTCTTGAAGTGAACTTTCATTTCAGACAAGGTTCCCAAATTCTGTCTTTGATTTATCATCCTGGTAAAGAGAATACATCCTACACTTAAAGAAGGCTAAAGCTGACTGTCAGATTTCAGCTGATAGGCCTCTGGCATGATAGGCCTCTGGCAGCCATGAATCCCAAGTTGTTCAGTGCAAATCCATCTGGTTACCTCACTAGTCTTCACAGTTCATGGCTTCCTTTCCCAAAGTCTTAAATAGCAGTGCTTAGCTTTTCAAGTGTCTGTGCTCATAAATCTTGACACACTCTGGTACACTTTTCCCTCACGAGATTTATCACACTCCTTCCTTTAGCCCTGGTAGCATCACCAGACAAATAAACTAAATCAGGGATGGATTTGACTGTAACTGAAACAAAGAAAGGCCCCCCATAGAAAAAAAGTAGTGTGACTCTCTGAGGCTTTTGGAAGCAAAATAGATACTAAATGTCCAACATTTTTCTGGGTCTCCAAAAGTAATATGAAATTAAGTCTGCTGATCCCAAACACACATACAAAAATCAATTTGTTTCATCTACTTCAAGTGCCTCAGAAAAATTACCATCATCTTATGCTCAAAACTTGCTAAATTCTAAAACCTCAGGAAGCCAAGAGTGATAACAATGGGGTTAAACAGCACGCAGCACCTGCCTACGCAATAGACGCTATGGTAACACACTAATTCTAAACAACATTAAATTTAGAAACTTTTCTTCATGAAGGATAAGCTAAGCAAAGCTCAGAAAAATCCAAACCTATATTCATGGAGCCTTCAAAAACTTTGCATTGTGCTGTCTCCCCTTAGTTTTGGTAGCAGAAAATACAAGACACAGAATGAGGAACCTACCAAATAGACAATATGCAGATCATTCTCCAGAACAAAGCTTTTCATAGCTCGCTGCAGGTCAGCAAAGATTTCCATGGCTTCAGTTGGTGAAAGAGAAGAGGAAAGAGTAGCTGAGCCAAGATGTGTTGGGTGATAAACCTCTGCTGTTTAAAAAAATATATATGTATTATATAGAGAAACATTTAAGTGCAAGTTCATAATCATTTTCAGATTGTGCTGTATTTGAGAGATTTCTAACTCTTTGCAGCTGCTTTTTCAATAAGAAATAATATATGTCTCCATTCTGAAGACAGAAAAACATAAACAATAACAGGCTTAGCATTGCCTATGTCTAAACTATCCTTTTCTTTAGGAAAACAAAAACCACAGTCTGCAGTTAATATGCACCAATCCTGTGGTTAAAGTTTGTTTTGTTTAAAGATATTTTGGAATTTTGTAGACTAGGATGCATCAGTCTTAGAGGTGATGTGCAGGTGATGTGATGTGCCTTCCAAGAACATGTGCACACAAAAGATATTAAAGCAGGTGTAAAGATACCTTCCAGAAAGCCAGAAAATTCTTGATACACAATTCTTTAAAATAAAATAAAAATGCAGAGGAGTCCGTAGTATTAATTTAAATTGATCATCTATTCAGCTAGCAAATCAAAACTAACTGCAGTCAGTGGGAAGAATACCAACTTTACCTTTCACACCATTGCCAGAGTCCACAACCTGAATGAATTCATTTTCCAGTAGCCATGCCACACAAGTCTTGATAGGTCCATCCTGTGCTTTGTCTTGCCCTTTCCCATTTTCCCACTTGCTTTCTTTCAAGCTGGATGCAAGCAGAGTGCAAGAGGCGTAGGTCTGCACATCCTCTGGAGTGTTGGCTACTCCCCCCACTATGATCTGTTGAAGAAAACTACCTGTTCATATTGCCAGAGATGCAGTAGGACAGAACATCAGAACAGAGAACCAAAGAGAGTGATCCATCATTTCAGTTTTAAAGAACCGTTTTCCCAGAGAGGGGAATATAAGGCAAAGCAACAGTCAACTTTTTAAAGACTTTCTTGGCAAGAAGTCAGTCATCTTGGGTAGAAGTAAGAGGACTAAGCTATAGAAAATAATGATTTGAAAATCTTATTTTGCGAGTGGACATACACATAGCAGCAATTTAGATTTGAGACTAGCCTGAGGCATTTTTCTTAGCCAACACTGTGAAATATTAAAATATGTTAGAACACAAACTGAAATTTTGTGAATACAAAAAGCAAACCATGAAGGTGGAGTTCTTGTAAGGCTACTGAGCATGGTGACAGTTTCTCTTAATAAATATGAATGCTGAGAGTGATTTTGCTTACCTTTCTTGGCTTTGCTTTAAAGGAACCCTGTTCTTTTAGATAGCTCTTATGTAGAAAAATACATTTAGAAATTCCATTGGTCTGCTAAAATTCAAAATCTGTGGAAGTACAAGCAAGTTCTAAGCACCACAAAGTTTGCAAAATGCAGTAAAAGTATAGCAAATAAATTTTATTTGAAGAATAAAATTTATTTTTCTAATCTAATGAAAGTTCAAGCCCAAAAGCTGCTTTTGGAAAGGGACCTAAAAATCATCTATGTGGAATAAAGTCCTTTTGGTCCTTTCTACTCCAATAGGAGTCCTACAGAAGAGAAATCAAATTGGGTACCATCCCATTTTGTATTCACAAAATTTCAATCATTCCTATGCAGAAGAGGTAGGTAAGTTGAGGGGGTAAATAAGAGACCCTACAAGGTTCCACAAATGCCATTATCGCCCAATTCAGCCCACAAAGCTTCTAGGATCAGTAATGTACAAGCATGATCCAGCTAAGAATGGCAGGTCACACCTAAAGTTTAAGAGTTACACTTAGTTCTGCCTGCTGCTTGGGTACATCTAAATGCAACAGCAAAGCTTCTTTGACTGCTCATATCCCAATCTGTAGCAAGCAGAAAAACATCCTAGACAAAATGCTCAATACTGAGGCAAGTTGGCAGACCCAAATAAGATGACTGGATTGATAAAGGAGGAAACACATGAAAAAGACGTGCACAGAAAACATTTGATGGTGTCACAAAAGAAACCATCCTACAAGGGTAGAAGCACAATTCTAATCCCTCTCTGATACCTCAAGTATTGCTCTTTTCATGCTAGAAGCAACACCTTCCCCTTCACTTCTAAGCAAACAGCTGCAAACAGGCTTGAGAGATCCCTGAAGTAGAGCAACAGCTTTTGATCTCTCTGAGGGCTTGCAGACTAAAATGCTCTCACCTATTGGAGAAGAAATGAAAAACAAAACAAACACAAAAACAATTACCTTAGTACTGCATCTTAGCACTATAACAGCCGCACACATTTCACCAAGGAAGTATTATTGGAATGGAAAACTAAGTATTTTCAAAAAAGTTGGGTAACAAAGAGAAAAAATATGCAACCTTAAGCACTGCATGTGAATTGAACTGCTCAGATGCATAGTACATCAGAACTAAGGCAGAACAAGCTTCTGGATCTTGCCAAATCACCTAAGGAGATTCCACAGCCTCTCCGTGCATCTGCTTTGCTGCTGAACTACTCTTGCTTCTTGTTCTAGACTGAAACTAGAATATACAGTGGCATCAAATTGACTTTCTCATTACATTAATAAACTGAAAAAATTCTCAAAGACAAGAAGAAAGCATAAAAACTGCCCGGTATTTTGACAGTTTGCATTAAGTCAACAAGATTTCACTCCAGAAATAACTGATTCAGAAATCCACAATTACTGATCTAAGTAACTATGCATCCTCTGAACTTTCATATATGCATTTATACATACATACACATATGTATCCTGCATGGTTTCCACCAAAAGTACATCTCAATATATGCTACCTTAAAATTCTCTGTCAGACATTGTTCAGTTCACCTTTAACTACTGAAACTCTGTGGGAGACAAAAAAGTCCCAGAGCCATGAAAGAAAAATTAAAATAATGGGTAAATTCCTTTAATAAGACCATAGTTCAGCTTAGCCATGGAAAATGCAGTGGTCACATAAATGATATTTTTTCCACAAAGTATCAGAGAGAAACTGGATAAGTGGAAAACCTTAGCTAGATGCAAGCTTTGCCAACTGGCACCAGATAAATTAATTATAGAAAAAACATGTTTGGCTTTGACTAAGAGAAGAACATTAGTTTTGGATTAGCTGTACAGTAAAGATCATGACAGATTTATGATAACTTGTTAAGATGTAAATGCATGCAGTCTGGACATAAGGTTATTTTGGTAGTGGGTATCTTAGTATGATCCTAGGAATGTTAACTTAGGATAAAACTGTAGCTGTGGAAATGCTACAGTAATTAGCAAATCCAGAGGTAATGGAAACACAACAGCACTTAAATTTAATGGACAGAATAAATAAATGCAGTGTAAGCAAGTAACGAAATACAGCTTAAACATAATTACATCAATTAACTACAGGATGAAATTATGCTCAGAGGATGTGTCTTGCATTTTCTTTTGCTTATCCTGACAGGTGAAACTTCTGGTATCTGTCAATCACATACTTTTAACAGAACTGGGGAGTAGGTAAGATAAACTGCCTGTTTAATGTAAACAATGTAAAGCATTGTTTTGTGAAAGAAAAGCTTATTTTTATTTTAGCAATAAAGAACATCTAATTCAGTTTGTATTTGGGTTCTGATGTGACCTGAAATTTCATCTGAAAATTTTTCTTTCACTCCTTCAGAGTGATGTATCTAAAAGAAAGTCCAACAGAAGATGGGTATCCACTTGGCTCTATATTATCTGACAGTTTTACAAGACTTAGGGGATATTCTTTCCCAAGATGCCGCTGATAATTTAAAGCTAATAATTACAATCTAGTAAACAATAAATTTTAAAAAAGGAACTGAGCTGTTCCAATACCCATTATTGAACATTTCAGATACTAGGGGAGGTCCAGGTTAGCATCAGACTAGACAAACACCAGAAGACTCTGGATATCTATGCATAAAACTCCATTAAAACCAACAAAGGCCCTACTAAATTCTAGGTTTTGTTCAGCTTTACCTATTTCTCCTTCGAAAAATGGTAGTTTTGATAAATGAATGCACAAAGAAACAAATTTCACTCTCCAAAATTATATTTTTTTAATTTCCATCAAATCAAGAGAAATTAATTAAAAAACCAAAATGTAAGACAATCCAAAGCTACAATGCTGGGAGAGAAGGAGGAGGAAGTTAACCCAAAAGCATGTATCTTCTCTCCGTCAGCTAAATTTCATATCCACGTAAGGCATTTTTTCCAGCTGAAGTTGCTGTTCCTCCAGTATCCTTACTCTGTAACAGAGTAGCAGCTGGCAACACAGTTTTATGTTCTCATCCACAAGACTCCGTGGAGCAGAAAAAAATTGTACAGTCACGAAGCTCATCTGCATAAAATCCAACTGCTTACAGTGCACAACACAGTCACATCAGAACTGTCAAAAAGGGTACTAATTATTGTAACTGGAAGGAGAAAAAGAAGAAATATCAAGAAATAATGTAATTTTACACCTGCCAGCTACAGTCAAATGAGAAAGTCTGAAAAATTTCGAAATCCAGCATGCAGCTGCCCTTTCCTTGAATGCATAGGGAGAGCTCGCAGAGATATAGGTCATAAAATGCTCTGTTGCTATGTTACTCGGGCAAAAATAGAAAGCTAAATGTAAGAACAGTCTGCTTACATAGGGGTCCAGTAAGCACCAATCAAACAATCAGGAGGGGAAATCTCACTTCCCACATCTGTTGAACTTCTTATTCTCTATTGTGTTTATACTTGTATAATGTGGCTTTCTGCAAACATTATCCACAAAGATAAATTTCCATTGCAAAATAAAATAACAGGCGGGATTATTTTGTTGAACATCAAACATGCATGCCACTGTATGCAAGAAGGTGCCATGTTATCTAGTTATATATTAACTACTTGTTCGTATTTCCCTCTGTCTCATTACTACTTTCAAGATCCATAAAATTGATGGCTAAGTTTAGCAGAAGTTTAATAAATCTAAAAAAACTAAATCATAATTTCAGACAACAGAAGTTTGTCAAATTAAGGTTGCAGACTTTAAATGCATTTCTTACATTTCAGGCCTGTCCAATGAGAGTTTACTGCCAATTTTCTCACTGAAACTCTAAACACTCTAGTCCAACTGACCATGGATCACCGAATTAAGGCAAAGGAGTAACACAGCCTTAGAAGCTAACAAGAATTCAAAGGAGAAAATAGCCTGTTCCTGAAGTAACCGACATACAAATAGTAAAATCAGTCTTAGGCAGTGAAAACAATCCCCTGGGAATTACAACTTTTACTCCATTAATACCAAACAAATTAATACCAAACAAATTCATCTTGATTAATATAATCATACAGAATACTGAAGGAATTAATCATGGTTAGTCCCTAATTGCAAAGTACTGCCGTGGATTTAATCAGCTTAACACCACTTCAATAGAATGTCAAAGACTCTGCTTACCCTCTGTGTCTATTCCTTTCCTGCCAGCTCTTCCAGCCATCTGCTTGTAGGTGAGGATGTCCAGCAGTCTGCCACCGAAGGTGGGTGTCCGGATGATGACGCGGCGCGCGGGAAGGTTCACTCCCGACGAGAGCGTGGAGGTGGCTGCCAGGATTCGGATCAGGCCCTGCCGAAAGGCTCCCTCTATGATGTCCCGCTCGTCGAACGTCAGACCTGAGGAGATGTGGCTTTTAGTGACCCTTGTGATGGTGAGACTGAATTTAAGAGCTAAAAGTATTGCTGTTCAGCAAGGGAAGAACAAACTTAAAGAACATTCACCATTCAGTGTTAGGAACTAAACTTACAACACTACCCTAGTTAACTTCTTCTGACTGGTAAGCCAAGTGAAATTTTGCCATTAAGTTTTTATTATCCAACTGATAGTAATAAAAAGCTTTTCTGAGGTGCTTTTACACATTGTAGCAAGATGAACTACTTACTGCATATTTACAAGCATTGCAAGTAAATACATAAAGAAATAAAATGAAAATGAGAAAACAGTAGGGAACTAGGATTTACTAATCTGATATCCTAAGCCTGGATTCTTTCTTTGTTATTCCCATTACAGGTGTAGTATGTATCTTTCAACATTATCTTCAGGGCTTCAGGCCAATTTTATAAGAAATACAAATTCTATAAGCATTTGGAATTATTCCTCCTACATAATTAATGCCATAGCTACTGCTATCTCTCCCAGTCAGTCTTTTCTCTCAGTGAATCAATAGGTGACATACCCTATTACCTACCTAAGTAAAAAATAAAAAATCTAAGCAGAAGTGTTCAAAACACATGCTCCTTTTATTTATTTCCTTTGTTATACTGCCTCTATTCACTCATTTATTTCAATATTAAGCTGAGCAGAATTGCTCTGAAATACTCTGGCAACTTTAGGAAAAACTTGAAAATGCTGGAGCTGCAAATCAGTTACTTTGCCAGGTATTTCACAAAGAAAAGATCAGGGAAGTTGAATTCCAGAATTGCTGTTATCCAACACAACAGAGAGAACATTTAGCAAAGCAATTTTTGAATTAGAATCTTCAGCCACAAAAAAAGAATTTCAAATTTTCCTGCAACTGTGGGATTCTCAAAGCTCATTTAGTCATAAGCTACAAAATGCTTTAAAAAGCATCTGATAAATTGCTGATACCTGCAGCAAAAAGAACCCATATGACTTAACCATTATTGAATTCAAGACCAAGATATTCAGGAATACCTGCATGATGAAACGCCACTCCCCATGGCAAAGTGCGCTGGAGCACAGAATCCAGGCCTGAAATCGAACGCTTTAACTGATCCAGGACCTCATTGATCCCTTCTCTGTCCACATCAACTGGGGCAAGGGCTGAGTGTTTTGCAGAACCTTGAGAGAAAATGTATTTTCATAGTTCCTACCAAAATTAATTTTCATTAAAGACACTATGCATACTTTAGTCTATTATTAAGTACTTTTCCCTTACTCTCAGTTTGTTGCAAACTGCAGAACTCCCTGGCAATGATGTCTGCCAGCTTCTCACACCAGTTCTTGGATGGACAGAAGAGCAGGACTGAATGGCCACCACAAACAGTCTCATAACACAGGCTCACAATATGATCTTCGTCTCCCTGAATAGAGATAAAATATTTTCAGTGCACTCTCAGATTAATGAGGTTTGTAAAGCCGTCCTTCTGTATCCCAGTAGGAATCTTCTACTTCCAGTCAGAAAGAGAAGCAAACGAACACGGAGCACTATTATCTTAGTTTCTGTCTTGCTTTATGAAGTTCAAACACTTGTATGACCACATTGTTGAGGGCAGTTCTAGACCTACTCATGAACACATGTAATGTCTTGCTTTCAGAACTCTATCTGAATGAAGGCTACACAGTGCACAAATAAATTACTGCAACCTCCACATCATGGCTAACAGCAGTGGGAAGAACTAGGAAGAGCCCCAGAGGAAAACCCCTCTACTTTAACTAGGGAACATTTGTTAACTTGGATGTCTCAACAAAAGCATGACATGCAGCAATCAACCCCAATAAGATGCACTCAGCAAGCACTGCTGACCAAAGACTGCAAGTGTTCAGAGCAATGTGGAAGGCTTTTAGGGATAATCCTTATACAGATGTTCATGCAAAAACCTGCTGCTTACTGCTTGCTTTTTTGGTTTTAAGATCCTAAGAGAGTCCCTGCAACTGATCTGTTGTGCTTGGTTATGCCAGATTCTCTTGTAGCAACTAGGCCAAAGGAGGACAAGAAAAATGTAGGTGTACAGCAAGAAATAAAAACCACCAAAATGCAAATGAAAACAGGGCAGTAATGGCAGGAACTTCTCCACAAGAATTTAGTCAAATTCAGCTGAAGTGATGAAGTCATCAAGTTCCCTTTTATTGGTTCAGTTTGAGGCACAGAAGTCTGAAGGTCCAGCGATAGACTTCAAGCCCAAGATCCCCCAGTCTTATAAAATAAGCCAACTCCTTTAAACCGTTGAGTCATAAGCCTAGTTTAGTTCTCTCACTTAATTTAGTAACTATCCAAAGCAACCATCTCAAAAATATTAAAATGCAACATCACCTTCTCAATATGACCACATAAAAGCTAACTTCCTAATGCTCTAGTGAAAAACATTTCCTCTTTTTTCCAGGATACTTTTTCTTTGCTGTGTCACCATGCTACTGACAAGATAATGTCTGTGCACAGCAAGAACGGAGTGCAAAGCATTCCAAAATATGGCTGCCATTCAGCCCATACTGCCCAACTACTACACTAGTATTACAGAGAGCGGTTGAAAGGACTGGAGAGAGAATTCAGCCTTCAAAGACTCCACAGAAAAGGATCTACAAGTAGAGAGCTCAAATTTTCCGTTCCTACCCACTTGTTAGGGGTAACATTATAGTATGTTACCCCTAAGTTTCTGTATCCTTTTCAAGCATGCAAAAGGACTAACTACTGAAAACAGATTCAGAAGAATAGGATGGACATCTGCCTTCTAATCAGTGTCAAAATTAGATCATTTAGCAGTTTAACATAAGCAGGATCAATACCAGATTTTAATACAAATACTTTCTCCCAATTATAAATGCAAATTCCTTGACCTAAGCAGAAAATACTTACCTGCATTTATGAAAGGGAAGTAGATTTTCAGACACAAGATAGAGTGGTGGTAAGAAGAGAATCAAACTCTTTATACCTGTCAAGCACTCAGAAACATAACTTCAAAGTCAACTTTGTTTTCAAGTCAGATTTGAGACTCTTCCAAACCTTCATGAGTGTGCATTTTGAAGTTTTTTTTTAATTTAAGTCAATATAAGGCAAAAAATATTAATTTTATTCTCAGTTTCACCATGACTCTACAAAGTAAACAATGAAGCTATGAATGTCATCTATTTAAAAATAAATATAAAATATACCAGGAGCTGTCTTTTTAACTTTAGCACTGCAAAAGGCGTTATCCCAAAGCCACTGCTCAGAGTTTTGTTACCTTCAGTTGCAGCTTGGGCTGGAATTCTCGCACTAAATTCATGGAGGAATCATATATGTTGCTGCCAATTTTCACCCACTCCTTGAGGGGCACAGGGCGGAAATCCGTACAGTACAACTCTGCATCTAACCAGGAGGCCAGGAGCCCCAGGTTAGGGAGAGTAGCACTCATGCCTACTATCTGTATCCCACCAAAACCAGGACTGGTGCTCTTTGTGTGTCTGGAAGCAGTGAAAAGAACATGAAAGTTAATGACAACACAGGCTACTGTTCTGGAAAATGGAATTCAGAAAAACCAGTTCGATCTACTTCCTTCCAGCCTGCCAAATGCTCAATTTTCAACTTCTTGACAAAGAAAGAAGCAATACTCTACTCTTAGAAAACATGTACATTTATGCACTGATAACAAGATAATTCAGCTTTTAATCAATTTGAACTTAAACCCTTACCTTCTTTAGGTAGCCAACAGCTATAAACTGCATATTAGGAGAGACTGAAAACAAATACAAAGATCAACTAGTTCTTTGCCAATAACAAAAACATGGAAATAGAGAAATGGCTCAATCTCCACTGCAGTCTTTCTAAGCTTAAATACCTGAATTAAAACACTTCTATTTGTTTCCATTTCAGGACAAATAATATTAGACTAATGTTTTTCTAGATCTGGAAAACAAAGCCCTAAGTATAGCAAAAAAGCAAGTAACTTCTGTTCCTAAAATGCTGAACAGCAGCTTTCACTAAAGACAGTGAGAAGTAATGGACTCCTAACAAACCTGACAACATTGTTAATTTAAATACCCAAATTTAGATTTTAATTCAGGATTTTACATCCACATAATAGGGAGCTTTTTTACGCTTCTAAGCTTGTGTTTGAAAAGTACTCATTTGCATTGCGTTGAGCTACAAATCAAGACATTAAAAAGATCTGACAAATCACTGTGAGCTCAGAAATAACCTGAATTTTCTTAGAAAACCCTGGTAATCCTGGCAAAGACAAGAGAGAGAAAACAAGATTACCCAGAAGCTGTAGTATAAAAAGCCAGTCACTGATGAGACAGATATAAGAAAGTTAGCAAGAGGCAGACTCCCTGTTACCAAGCTCTTTAAGCATTTGCTAGTACAGCTTCACCATTAAGGTTACAGATTTTTGTCCCTACAAACACAACTTTTTCCTCCCTAACACAGCTTTTGACCTCCAGGGATTAAAAAAGTTCCAGCTCTACAACTCAGTATTTGACTAAGGAGGAGAAAAATCTGCTGCAGAATTTTGGCTGAGTCTGGAAAAGCCTGGTGGAAAAGCACAGACACCCACACAGGCAATGGCCATCTTGAGAACATTTTCTTGCTGTGAAGACACAGCTTGTATGCCAATGGAACAGGCACTGATCATTCAGTTAACTGGCCAGAGTGGACAGCGTTTAAAAACTTTATATAAGCTCATTAAATAACAGAGAGGGGAAAAAATCCCAAAACACAGACTTGGAAGGACATTTGAGAGAAAATCTGGTCTTCAGTTCCAGGAATCCAGTGGATTTCAAAACAAAAACAGCACCCACTTCCTTCATATCAGGAAATGTTACAGTGTACCACTGTCACCTCGATCCTGACAAAGATAGAGAATGCCTGCAAGGTGAAGGCTGAAACACTGTGTCTTCCCAGAAACATTCCTTGATACACCTGTACTTTTTTCCCCTAGCATTTTCTCCTTCCTGCTTCCTCAATGTAAGGGAGCAAAGCAGAGGGTGGGCCTGCACATGTGCTGCAGCTACCTGATAAACCAAGAGAAAAGAAGCAGCAAAGTCATTCACACTGCTCCAAAATGTACTGGCTTTCAGGATTTATGGGGAGAAGACAAGAAGTCAGATATGATTAGACCAAGAATGCTGCTGGCTCCTGGAAATCACAATGGGAAATACTGGATGAAATGTCCAGTGGAGAGACAGTATAGAAATGGCCACTCCTCCATAACTAAATAGATAGTCTCTGCTTAGCCCAGCACTGGTACAACGCAAAAGACAAGAAGAAGCAAAGAAAACTGGCAAAATCTGTCAGTTTATGCTAAGGAAACCATTGATTTTGACTCTTCTCTCAGCACCACCAATAAGGATTAAGAAGGTTACATCACCTCCTCCATTTCCTTTTTTCTGTCTTTGGGCACTATGGAGCAGCTGAACAGTTTGGTGATGAGGATCTAGACACTGAATTCTTAAAAGCTTCTAGAGGTCTTCTCAAACATCTTATCTATTCCCCAGTGTCGAACCAATTGTGCTAAAGGCAAGAAAACATGCAACCACTAGGCTATCACACATTACAAGCAAAAGCAGAGCTCACCCTGAGCAGTGCTAACTAAGCAGACTAGAGACATATCCTCTAAGCCTTCTGATCAATTCACCATGCACAAGTTAACAGTATGCCCACTCTTCCATCACACCAGAGAATTCCAGTAGGATAATTACACCATTTCATGAAGCACTGAAAAATTAGGCAAGGCACATCTGCTAGCTAAACTGTTTTTAAAAAAATCGGCTAAAGAAGTAAATTTAAGCTTCAGCCTTACTTCTTTTCCTGAAAGGATAAATCCCATGGTAGCACACAAATTGAAAACCCTCTTTTCCTCATGGTTTAACTAAAATGGCAGGCCATTGAAAAGTGCTATGATGAGATCTTAATAAACAAAATAGTCAAAGTCATCACTCTCATAAAAACCTTGGAACTAACCCAAATTTCCATTCACACAGAGAACAAATATTTAGAGTCATCAACTATTTAGCATTAAAAGATAAACATCTCAGTCTACTCACTTTTTTGCTATCTTCTCTGTAACATATCTCACTTTGGTCAGGAGGAGTTCCAGCAGGTATCCTCGATGAGAGTCTCCCAACATGTGCAACTCATCCACAACCACTACTCCTGATAAAGAAAAGCACTCAGGTCATATCTGACAAACCTCCAAACTAAGAACAAATAGCCATGATCCTTCCACATTCCATATGATGAACTGAAATTTGTATACAAAAATCCATCTATGCTTACCAACACCACAATAGCTTCCCTCTGTCACTGATAGAGACAAATCATGATGGAAGTCATGACATTTCACACCTACCACAATCACACATACACACACACAATCAGCTTTTAAAAAATAAAAATAAATAGGTTGATTGTTAGTCTAGACACCACACAAAACAGTATTGCAACATCTATACTGTAACCTCCTTGCAAGTTAAAACCGTCAGGCTTCAGAGTATCTGGAAAGGAAAATTCCAGTACCCAAATGAGCTAATAAAAAATTTTGTTGATATCGCTGTCTCAGTTAAAAACATAATTTTTTACTAATGCAGTAATGTCAGGAAAAAAAAAAACAGGAGCAGATGTAATGACACCAGCAGAGTCTGCTTCGTATTAAATTGCTCTTCGTTAACCAAACCTGAACGAGCTCTATCATTTAGTTTTGGCTTTCTAATGAAAAAAAATGTTTATGTGACAGCATTGTTGCCCTCCTACCTCCTGCAAATGACTTTTTAATCTATTAATGACCTCCATCAAAATTTCAAGGTGTGTAGAAATATCTAAAAGAATAACATCTACAAAGGCTTCTGAATATCAGCAGCTAGACATAACAGACCAGACTAGGGTGTTTCCTGAGGAGAAAATACAGAGCCACTACTACTCAGACACCCAGTGCACCTCCTGCACACATCTCAGCAGCAGTATATACCCCTTCTGGCCAGCTGACAGGGTCCCAGGGATATGAAGTAGGAAAAAGCAAGATTAAACAAAAAAAGCAGGGCACAGAGGACACCATGCTTCATTAGCTCTGTGGCTGTGGAATTTTTTTTCTTCTTTGGTGCAGCTATGTAATATCTTTTTGGTAGGGCTAAAATAGCAGGAGCTTAAGGGCAAATCTGACTTTATATTATCTGTCTCAATGCTATTTTTCCTTCTCTTTTTTTTCTCTCCTTCCTACATATGTTCCTTCTCTCTCCGTCTGTTTTCTCCCTCCTTCTTTTTCAAGCCACTTAAGTTAGAAAAGAGTGCTGCACTTCTTCATCAGCCTCTTTTACAAACTCCCACCCATCCAGCTCCTCTGTCTTCCTGTACTTCATCTATTCTGTGCTTACTTGTAAAAAATGGCATATCATTGGTCACCAAATACTTATTTGTTGAGCTACCAGAAAAAGCTTCTTCCAGCTTCCCCATACAATCTTCCAGAGATGAGACAGGACAGTTTAAACAGATACCTACCAAAGTAAAATTCATACAAATCACTTCAGATTTTCATCATACTAAATAGGTACTGAAAATGAGGCTAGACTCAGTCTGCTGTTTCTGTCTGCAAATAGGTGTATCCCTAGAAGACAGCTGAACAAACCTATTAAAAAGTACCTGAGAGCTACCAGCCACATTTACTGTAGAATAACTAGGTTGTTTTAATTCGCCATCCTGTTTAAAACTAAAAAGTCCTGAATGAAAAGGGAGGACTTTATTTTTTTAAAATATAATTAAGCTAGTAACATTTTAATTTCAAGTTTAAATTACAAAACAAACATCACAATGGCACATTACAAATCCATTCCCAGCTGACACACTGATAAAGCAGCAGATTCTTCTCTAATAATTTTCCTGAATTTCTTTAGCATCAGTGTCAAGAGGCTGAACAAGAGGAATATCATCTCCTCTGTACCACATTATATAATAATGAGCAACACAGCATTGCTATTAACTGTTTCATACATTCTGGCAGGCAAAGCATTTGAGTTTTTCTCAATTTCCAAAGACAACATGGGCTATCAGCATAGGGTTGACATCAACATAAAGGAACTGCTCAGGCTTGAGATGGAATACAGCCAGGATTGCAGTCATGTCCCAATAACTAATCTCAAAAGATAAAACACCCTTGTTACAAACTGGTCTAAATTTAAAATTAATTAGAAGACAAGGTACAATTTTGCAGTTTCAGATAAGCTTGCTTTGGGTGACAGCTATATTGGTATTTTCAGTTAATACCCATATTTTACAGCTTTTATGAAAATTTACCTTCAAACAGAAAACTTGTTCCTTTCTTACATAAAGATGACTTTAAAAAAATCAAATTTAATTTAAAAATTAATGCCAGAGAAGCATATAAAGGAAAAAAAGCATTTTATCCTTATTTCTGTTATATGCCATATTGGGGCATAAGGGAAATGAAGGTTTGCAGCAGAGGTATTTTCAAATGGTGAAAGAAAAACATGATGCTTTAAGGAGGCATTGGTATTGAGAACACATATTCAAACTCAAATCTTGTAGTCACTTGGCTGCTTATATTTAAATTACTATTTTCAATTACATTCATCTTCAAAAGCGCAACAACATGTAGGGAATAAATGGAAGTTCCAACCACAGGGATTTGGTGTATCTCTAGCTTCTGAAAGATGATATCATTAAACAATGCATTTAAATATACTGAGTATGCTTCCAAGGCACACAAGCCAAAAGAAAGTTGTTTATCCTGACCCCACTGTCTACCTTGTGCTGGTAGTACAGCTTGTACAGTGTGGTGACAGAAGACCAAACTAACCCTAGTTTAAACAAGCAAAAAACCCTTAAACCAAGTAGCCATATATTGAAATAAATAACAGGCTTTCTTCCAAGTGAAGGGATAAAGATACACATTCAAGAATTGAGCTGGACTGCAGGAACCTTCATTTGAATGAGTTTAAAATGCTGCACAACAGTCACCCACTCATCTTCCAGCCCACTGGCAGTCTCCAAAGCATTCATGGTGATTCAGCTGCTATAGATGTTATCCCATGATCTCACACTCTGAAAAAATCGGCAAGGTCTTATTTCTCATTTTCTCTCTGAAAAGCTCTCTTGCAGCAGAATATAATGGTACCAGATGCATGCAGAACAGGGATTTCAAAGGTGGAGGTCTCAGAGCAGTTCAATCTTCAACTATTTTTGCAATTTCTATATTCTTAAAATAGTAACCAGCTATGTTACAGAACAGGGTGAAGATGAGAAGGATTACTGTATAAAACATAACTGGGTATAGCTTTCTTGATCAGAGAAAAAAAAGAGAATAACAAACTTCTGATTGGACTAGGAAAGCATGTCTCTCTCCAAGTGTACACGGAAACACTGGGCTTCTTCAAGTTTTTATCTCATCCTCATACTTAATGAATATTTTCATTATCTAGAGGCCATCAGGGCCACAGTGACCTAGAAGCCAGTACTACAGAAATGAATGGCACAGCCCTCTCAGTCACCATGCCTACCCAGAGGAGCACTGTGTATTCATTCCACTTGTCTGGATCCAGAAGAGCACAGAATGTAATTCCTTCTCTTCCTCAAACTAAATGAAGATAGATCTTAGATTCCAAAGTCTGTCTAAAACAAATGAACATAATACATTCCTGAATTTAAACATATCTCAGAACTTGAATTCGGTTTTATTGATTAGAGAACAGCTTCTAGCCATGGGAATAATTTTTAAAAGCAGCTTGCCATCCATTTGAGACAAACCACAGTCTGCAGCTTCTACCTACTCATCCCAGTTGCTGAGCTACATAGAACAGTGCTGACAGTCCTGCTAAATCCAAATAAGAGGTTCTCTGGAAGAAGAAAATTGCTGTACATTTCTATATGGTACATCTGTCACATACAGAACTTGGAAAATTCAAAGTGATTTCACGTTTACTAAGAATATGCAAACCCCACAAAGGTTAAGTTATAGTATTTTACCCAATGAGTCCATTTTGTTTTCTTCTATGAGCCTATTGATTAGTCCATTGGCTTTCTCAATGGTGCAGACAGCAACATCCAGAGCAGAGAAATGTCCAGCTGGAGCCATGCTTCCCATGTAGCCTTCAACTCTCACATCCACCCCCTGAAACAGGGCCTGTTTTCCAAGTATACAGAACATCATGCCAAGGTTACAACTCTGGTATTTGATCAATGCCTGCTGGAATCACATAAAAACCTGCACTCTACATCTACAATTTCTAGTAATTTTAATGCAAACTAATCAGATTAAAGCCATATCTCAGCCAGTTAGTGACACTTCTTTTTCCCACTGTCATTTTTTATTTCCAAAGCAGACACCACAGAGTACACGTCACACACAAGGCAGTGTACGTAACTGAGTAAAAGATGAGGACCTCTGCCTTGGATAAGAAGATTTAATAGTAAAAATGCTAGGGAACACACAGTGCAACAGCTTGTAATATGTACAAAGTTACATATCTATTGTACGTGTACATGTATATGGCTTATGTTTAAAGACACCTTCCTCTTGAGAAGTTGGGCAAAAGCCAAACATGGAACTCCAAACACAGTGATAACACATCTCACATTGAAAACCAAGAAACAACTCCTCTTCCAGGTCTCCTTACTGGAGTGCCAAAGCTTTGATACATCTCACACCGGCAGTAACAAAAGATACAAATATTTGGACCTCACAGGTAGGTCACCTTTTGAGTTCAACTCTGTGCAGCTACGGCCAAACCTCATGCCAGGAGTAACAGAACAGAGCACTGATAATCCTCCAGTTTTACAAGATTAAAGCAAAACGTGCCTCCATTATCGATCACTACAAAGCATCATTTGCACTTAGTTTGTAGGATTTCCAAGCAATTTGTAAAGTTAAGATAACACCTCAGTTAATGAGCAACCAAACTCTCTTAACTGCTAGAAACTATAACAAAAGTGCCTGCTGGGTTTGGATTTGGTTTTAGTCATTGTCCAAACTTAATGGCAACAATGTTTGATATGAAAGTCCTTCAAGAAAAAATATTTATGTCTTGAAGAGTGCTCCCATTTTAATTTTAATTTTTAAATAGCTGGGGTGAGAAAGCCAAGACATAACCATATTCTAGCATAAAAAAAATTAGCAAAGTCAAAGTGAAATCAAATGCACAAAACTGTGGTGGAATACCCCAAGGAAAGCTAAAATACACTTTTATCTTTTAGATAACATTTACACCTTCCCTTTGTAATTTTCCTAACATGGTATTTCATTAGAGAATTCATTTAAATTTTGGAGAGTATTAAATCAGTGAATAAACACAAGTAACAATGCTTTAAAAGTTAAAGCTGAAATTAAAAGGTTTAATCGACTCTGTAAAATTTTTCTAAGTTTACCTTTCTGGCTAAAAGTTTCATTTTTTTATCTCCAACTTGGAGCAAATTTTAAATTATGTACACCTTCTTTTTGAAAAACTCAGCAATATTTTTTCCCCTAAAATCCCTGCTTTTGCATTTGTTTAAAGAAATGTGACCTAACAACTACTACCCATAAATTTACCCTCCTTGAATGCTACTTACCTGCAGGTAACTCTTCTTCTCCTTGGCCACAGAGACAAAGGGAAGGATGAGAAGAGCTTTTTTACGAGTCTCCAGGACTCGCTTCAAAATAAGCAATTCTGCAACAAGAGTCTTTCCAGCACTGGTAGGAGCTTGGGGGGAAAGAAAAAATTGGGGTTTGTGTTTATTTAATTTTTAAAGTTTTAAAAAAATAAATTCAAGGAACAAGCATCACTAATCTAGCAGAGAAACAAGTTACTGGAGAGCCTGGGATGGGACTCATCAGTTGATGTCTCTCGCCCACAACCACATTTGCAGTCACCCCTATAAAGAATCAAGAAGACTAAAAATCACCCGCCTCTCTTCTAAGTTCTTCATCCTCTCAGTCCTGCTCTAGAACCTTTATCCTATGACGGGCAGACAAGCAACTGTCATTTCCCACAGATTTCAAGTCCACCAGTCCTACTTCTCCTTCTGCACACACACCCCACACACAATATGTGATGAGAAATGATAAATGGACTGAAAAAAATTAATAGCAAATAATATTCTCAGAAGTCTGTATATCTTCAATTGCTGATAAATTCAGCTCCTAGTTGACAGTCGGTAATAAGAAAGAGTCACCTTTAGCTGACTCCTAATTATCAACTTCTAAAGGAACTTTAACAGAGAAAATGGGACAAAAAGTCTCTCTTCACATCTGGAAAGGAGACCATTAAGTCAAGTATGAGGTACAGCAATGAGACAGATCTTAAGATGACTCATTAAGGCAAAGAGGATCTTGACCTTTCTAGCTGCCAGATCCAAATGTTTCAGCACCAGTATGTCCTTGTAAATGGCAGCGGAAAAACTGAGGGGACTAGTTTTGTGTGTTTGCATACCTGAGTAAACGAGGTTCTTCCCTTCCAGAACTTGTCCAAGCATCAGGCATTCAGCTTGCCATTCAAACATCTGCACAACTCCCAGACTGTGGTATTTCTCCAGAACTGCTTTGGGAAGACCCCAACTTGCAAGCAGCAGCTTGTCTACTTGATCTTCAGGAACATTTACCTGCTGATACTGCCCTTTGGAAGGAAAAAATAAAATTAAAATTGAAAAAGTCAAGCATCATCTTTGCATCTGAGGTCACTTAGGTTATACACCTAAACATTAAACTTCTGTACAAACTCCTGCATTAACAAGAAAAGGCAATAAACTATCTGGCTTATATTTTTCACTATTTTGTGTGGATGGTTCACCACTTCTCTTAACTTCTGACTTTTTTTTTTCAATTTTTCCTCCTGTAGGATTTTCTACATTCAATTAATTCCTTCACCAAACTCTTGCCCTGGTATTTGATTTTTGAAACAGAGCAGTCATTACCAAATATATGGTCAAAGAGAGCTTCAGCACTGATTAACATAGCATTGCAATGTACTTGCCATCTTGTCCTTGCCCACACTATTTCTCTTTTAAGTTACTGCCACTGAGATTTCAGTAATTCTCACTGATTACTGCCAGTGAGAACTACCCAGTATTTTTTGTTTTACAGATGAATGAAAACCACAACCTAAAACAAACAAGTAGCTCAAGCTATTCTGGACAGTGTGTCATATTTCAGTTTATTAACACTGATTAGTATCTTCACAACACTGACAGTTCCTCTAGCTTAATTAAGTTCCTTGTTGATTATTTCTTGTCTTAGTAACCCTAAACAACTTTGTGCTGACTACAGACACTGCCTCATTCCTCTCCTTCTCCTCCCTTTTTCCAAATCATTAAGAAAATTCAAGCTTTTTGTCCTATTCAGGTTTCTGATCCACAGGAATGTCTCCCCTATCACCCAAAAATATATAGTTCTTGTAAAAGTATTTTGTGAAAGACCTTGTGAAATTGAGATGAAAACCAAGTAATCATGTGTATTGCCTCTAGAAGAATGAACTGTTCTTCTGCTGCTACATTCAAAAAATTCTAAAAGAAATTTCCCACCATTGATGACAGTATAAGGGCAGGCTAGATTAATAATACCAGCCTGCATAAGCAACCAACATTTTTTCTCTCATCACTCTAAAAATTTCAACTGTTGCCTTGAGGTTAACCCCAACTTAGGCTGCCACTGCTGCATGGTCAGTCTCCTCTACAAAGCTTTGCTTCACTTTGTATAATCAAAGTACCATAAAATACTGAACAAAAATTTAGCACCATTGGGAGAGAACAGAAACACACTACAAAGCAAAACAGACTTCCCAAGGGGAATTCAGAGGAGACCAGAATTGTCTGTCCTAAACTGTGGTGGTGGTGGGCTGACCCTGGCTGGATACCAAGTGCTACCCAAAGCTACGCAAAGCCATTCCCCTCCTCAACGGGACAGGAGAGACAAAATACAATGAAAGGCTGATGAGTGAAGAAAAGGAAAGAGCAAAATCACCCACCAATTACCATCATAGGCAAAACATTTGACTTGGGGAAAATTAATTTATTACTAATCAAATCAGAGTAGAATAATGAGAAATAAAGAAAAATCTTAGAAACACCTACCCCCTACTCCTTTCTTTTCAGGCTCAACTGTACTCCCAATTTTCTCTACTTCCTTCCCCTCAGGAGCACAAGTGGACAGGGAATGAGAGTTGTAGTCAGTTCATCACACATTGTCTCTGCTATTCTTTCCTCCTCAGAGAACACCTCATACTACTCCCCTGCTCCAGTGTGGGGTCCCTCTCAGAGGAGACAGCCCTCCATGAACTTCTTCAATGTGAGTCCTTCCCACAGGCCATAGTTCTTCACAAACTGCTCCAGTTCATGTCCCCCATGTGGTCACAAGTCCTGCCACCAAACCTGCTCTAGCGTGGGTTCCTCTCTCCACAGGAGTCTGCTTCAATAGAGGATTCCCACAGGGCCACAGCCTCCTTTGGGCATCCACCTGTTCCAGCATGGGTTCCTTCATGGGCTGCAGGTGGATCTCTTCTCCACCATAGACCTCAAAAGGCTACAGGTGGATGACATCTCTGCCTCACCAAGGTGGCAGCAGGCAAACCTCTGCTACAGCATCTGAAGAACTTCCTCCCACTCCTTCTTCACTGACTTTGGTGTCTGCAGGTTGTTTCCATCACATATTCTCACTCCTCCAGCTGCAGTTGCCACTGCAAAGGCTTTTTTCCCCGCTTCTTAAATACATTATCCCAGAGGTGCTGCTGTTGATGGCCTTGGCTAGCAGCAGGTCACTTTTGAATCTGGCTGCATTGGCTCTATCCAACAGACAGGAAACTTCTGGAGGCTTCTCACAGAAGCCACCAGAATCTTATAGTCCCCCCAGTTGGCATGCAAATAAATACAGTGACTAATATGGCAGAATTAGGATTCAGAAACATAAAAAACCCTACATGATGGGACCTCAAGCCTTTTCCCTAGTATTAAAACAAACAAATTTCACGTAAAAAATGGAAAGAATAAAGGATAATGTAATTTGGCTGTTTAAATAATATCTTTAGATTAGCAGTGAACATGTTTGGAAACTTGTGGCTTAGAGATCTATGTACAGAAGTATACCTGTGACACTAGCCTTTTTTATTTGCTAACACAATGCTAAGAAACAGTCAGAATTGGGAAGATATAAACTGCTGGTCAAAAGCATTAGGTATTAGATTTCTCAGAAAGAAAGCCGTTCCAGAGGGCGGGGCCAGTTAAACACAAGAGTGCTGCCTATTGAATTGTCTTTGGGGAGCTGACTGTGGAAATGCATACATTTGCCTTGCTCTGTTCCACTTGCAAAAATGACAGATTTGTATCTTGCAGAGCATAATCACATCAGTTAGAAGATGTGACATGACTGGAGAAGAGACTGAGAAATGTATATACTTTAAAATGTTACAGAAAAATCACAAAAGAGATGAAATTGCAAGACGCTTTGTAAATATCTTGATTTAAGATGTTGTATGCAATCTCGACGCTGTATACGTCTTGATTTCTCTCTTGATTCAAGAGCACAAGAAGCTGGTAAAATGTATGTATGGCATCTAGAAGCACCACTTTAAGTGGCTCTGTCTGGCAGCAGGAGCACTTGACATGACACCTTACCACAAGATGTTTATACAAAATCTTGTATATTGCATACAGAAATATATTGTGTACACTTCTTCTGTATTCTATATGTATTCTTTGATCAATTTCACAACGTCGGTAAACAAACCTTGCCTGGCATACCAAGGAGAACGGACTATGCTGATTGTTGTATTAGGGCAGCACCTAGAGACCAAGCCAAGAATAAAGCTCACTGTTACACAACACACTGAATGCCCCCATCTCAGAACTGTGCACAAAATGCACATTTTCTTATTTTCTTTCTCGACTGCGCAGTGAAGGGTGCAGGAAATCCTTCGACCACCACCCTGCTAACACAAGCACGTACTCGGCTGCAGCCGGTGCCCTGGAGGGAGGAAGGAAGGGGCAGCGACGCCCCCGGGGCCAAGGGCCAAAAGAGGGGCCGAGAGGGGCTCGGAGGGTCCCGGGCCCCTTTCAGCAGCGCCCCGCCGCCCCCCGGGGTAGCCCAGCTCCCCCTTGCCCAGCATATTCCGACCCGCCGCGCTGCACGACCGAGGGGAAGGCGAGAAGGGAAAGAAAGGCTGCGCTCTCCCGCGCCGGTACCTGCCGAGCCGCTGCGGCGCAGAGAGAGGTCGAGGCCGGGCGGGGGGCTCAGCACAGCGGGGCGGGGAGCGGCTGGGCTGGGCGGCACAGCCCGCCGCGGCCTGCGGGAGCCGCCTCCGCAGACCCCCGCGGACGAGGCTGCGGCGGCACCGCTCCGGGTGACGCCGGAGCCGCCGCCATCTTCCCGCCGCGCCATTCAAACCCAGCCCCGCCTCGGCCGGCGGGGGGCCGGCCTCGGGCCGCGGCCCCTGAGCGGGCGGGAGCAGGGAACGGGCGTTCCCGCTACAAACCGGGCACGCCGGCACGCCCGAGGCGTGCGGCCACCGCCGAGGAGGGGGTGTCTTTGTACAAGCACCGGGCTTACCTGAGGCGGCGATCCGAGCGCGCAGTACGCGTGCGGCACTCGCGCGGTACCGGTGACAGGCTGAGATAATTAATGAAGCTCTTCTTCAACGAAACAAGGCTTACCTTGCAGAGCTAAGCAACAGGAGAGGGCACACAGGACAAACAGCCTCGTTTGCTGCTTCTAATGTCTCTGACGCCAAAATAGCTGTTTGAGATTCTAAAAGACTAGCAACGTGAAGATGAGGAGCAGTTCTACGAAAATTCTGCAGTACCCGAAAAACGAATGTCTTTGTCCACCACCCACAGAAATGTTAAGAAGCATTGTATCAAAAAATAAGGCTTTTCGAAGTTGCTTTTAATTTCAATTGAAGAAAGCATACTGAACTTCCCAAGAATAAGGACAGCAAAGAGTGAACATTGAAAGCAGGAGTAAACACAGTTACTTCCTGTAATGAATGAGCGCAATGGGCCATGTTGGATCAAAATCAAATTTATGATTTATTAATTACAGAAAGCAAAAAAAGCAAAGATCAGCGCTGGGCGACAGGGGAGTCCCATCTCCACCAACTGCCGCGCCTTCAGTCTCTTTGTTCACCCTTTTTAAGCTGTACGGCTTCCGGGTTACGTATTCTTTCTCGAGTGTCTCTGCGCATGTGTCTCCAGTTGCCAGGGGGTCTTTTTCTGCCTCCTGGTGGTCGAGAGATGAAGATGAGCAGTCTTCCTCAGTCTTGCCCTTGTGACCCCTTTCCTTTTAAGGTTATCTTCTTGACCTCCTGGAATTCAAGACATCTTGCAAAGCAGTAAATGATTATACAGGCGCCAGGAGTCTTTAACCACATTCTGATTTTACAAGCCCCGGTTGCGTTTCTCAAGGTTTATCAGGAGAACAAAAGGTTCTTTATCTATCACACTTCCTTCTAGACACCACTGCTTTATCTTGGGTAACACACACACCCCCCATTCAGAAAAGCTCTCCATATTCTGTATTTCTTCAGAGAAATGGATCACAGCTTAGGAGGCTGACTTCACATGAAGTGGGACCAGTGCTCTTCATCTCAAACAATACACACAGAAATTTCTGGCCCTCAAAGAAGAGCATGAGCTCTCATTCCTGTCATTAAATCTTAAAATTAAATGGAAGCCAAATTCTTTAAGAATACTGCTGTCATTTCAGACAATTATATCAGAATAAGTGTAAAGGATGGTTTAATGGAAGAGTCAACATATTTTAATAATCTTTAAATCAAGCGGCTCAGAAGGCTTATTTCACTGTTCGAGTTTACCAAACCAGACACTAACAGTAAGCTCTTCTGTGTTTCAAAGCCCAAGCACCAGACAACACACACATTTTTCCTAAAGCAATTATTTTAATGAATTGACACTCGGAGAATTGCACCCATGCTGCTACTCTGTTGACCAAAAGTTAGATATATTAAAGGGAAGACAGGCATATTGAAATCCCCCACTAAAGACTCCTCACTGCAGGAAACAATTCCCACTGCGGACTAACAGTTTTCTGTATTAGTATTGAAACAATACTGAAGAAAATAACTCAATAAAGATTTCTACTTAGTAACAATATATATTTCTATTGTGCCAGAAAAAGACCAGAAGAAGCACTGCTGATAATTAAAATGATCACAGCATAAACATGTTTCACTTCAACATGCAGTTTTACAACTTCAGTATGAAATCTCTTACTTCATCACTTCACTTCCTTACATCTTTGAAAAAGCTATTTACAATATTAAAGGAGACATCTATCTTCATTCTACTTTTTTTTAAACAGGGAAAAGACAGGTTTTGCTATCTGAAATTTTTAATTCATTAAAAATAGTTTACAAAATTTGAGGATAGACCTACTTTACCAAAGCAGAAAAAAGAGCTAACTAGCAACCAATCGAAGAATTTGGTTCCGTAAGTATGTGCACAGCTGGTTCATCAAGTCTCTGTTCTGTCCTTCAACCCAGTGCATTTCTACTACTACATCATTTCCTTCTTTCTTCACGTTCATTAAACACTTGAAGAGAAAATCCCCACTAGTTTCTTTAGCACTTTGCTCTTTTTCCACTGTAATATTACTAACTTCCTCTGAAGGGCAAGGTTCCTCCTTCGCATGACCAGAACCTTTACCAAGCGATGCTTCTCCCTGCTTTGCTTCCACCTCCTCTTCCTTCACAGGATCATGGTGTTCTTTGGCAGCAGATTCTTCTGGTTGCTCATCACCTGCCATAAACCCCATTTCAGAGTCTTCCGCCTTGGGGTTTTCAGAGTCTGAGTTGTTGCTCACACTCTTCTGGCTGTTCTTTCCCTCCTCCATTGCTTGCAGAATATCTTCAGAAGCTCGAGGAAGTTCTCGTAATTGTCTTATTCTCTCTCGTTTCTTTCTCCTTAAATGAATCCAGGAGTTTTCAATGGCAGTCACAAAGAGGCTAATTTCATCTTTTCCACATGGAACACGTTTATGCTGAACCTATTGCAGAAAACATAATTTCATACTATCTTCTCACAGTTACGCTTTCAATTAGGACATTGTTCTAACATCTAATACTTCATACTGTACCTTCAGATCAGTGAGAATCTTCTCTATCCAGGCTCTAACCACAGCAATCGCTTCTACAGCATCCCAGCCCATAGCTGCAGCTTTGACGGATAACTCTTTGACTGTAGAAGCCAAAACCATGAATGTAATTGGTTTTCGGGGTTTTTCTAATTTTCTTCTTTTAGAGGGAGGTGACTAGAAGAAGAAAGAAAATAATTACAAGGCTATGCAGTATTAGTGGGGTGACTTTTGTACTTAGAAGCCTGTGATTCCATAAGACACAAAGATTAAGAGTGTAATGTAAGGCACTAAGCAGTCATTCACATGGCCCATGCTCCACCTCCAGGATTTTTAAAAACAAACCAGCTAACAGGATCATGCACTTTATGCTAGTCTGATGGACAGAGGGAATTTATCTTCAGGTACTAGGCAAAAAGCTCCATTGGTTCCTTCAAACTATGAGCTCTCCATGAGCTGACAAAGTGTGGCTGCTCTTGGGAATAGAGGCCAACTGCCAATATCCACATTTTGATCCAAGTGCACAGAAGGTTTACTTGCATCTTCCTTAAGACTGGTTATTGTCTATACCTATGTTCAAATATACAAACATCCAGATCCAAAAAAGCAACTGGTTCACATTTCAGGTGAGAAAGCACCACTTATTAACCATGTAGGCAAGTCTGAGTTAGACATGGTTATACCTATTTGGTAACAGAATCCACATGTTAAATTAAAAGTGAAATCTCAGAAGGAAGTTTAAATTCAAATCCAGCCCCAAATTTAGCATATTTTTATTACTACTGCTATTTGAGATATGTTACAAATGATCCTTATTTTCACTAAAACCCATAGGAAGTTCCTACAATGGCTTTCTTTTCCACCCTTAACAAGGGTCACTCATGCATCACATGTCACAACTGCAAACAGACTGGCAGCCATCTAAGAAATTCCACTGTCCATACAGGTCAGCACATCCAACACTCCAGTCTGAAGAACAACAATTTGTATCACAGTAGTTAAAGATCATTAGCTCCTTCCTCAAGTAAGAGGCACAGAAAATCACAAGCAAACCAGAATTAAGCTACTTACAGGTACTTGCACATCATCATAGAAACTCCAGGCCAGTGCCCATCTCATGGTGCGTCCCTGGCAGAATTCAGTATGAGTGACTTTAGGAACCTATGCACAGAAGCGATACATTATTTCAGACTGATAAACAACATTGTTTTACTGCACACATTTTCAAACAAAGCATATTTTCTCATTATACAAACACACTTTCTGTCACTGCTCAGAGGTGTCAGAGCCCTCTCTTAATTTCTCTCCCTTAACTAAGACTGAGGTTCAACAGGTCAAGGACAGAGAAGAAAATCACCTATTTTGTGTCTAGCTCAGCATCTGCTTTTGGTAATTCACCTTTCTGGGAATTTGTTTCACCATGCATTCTCTTTCCTTCCACTCTATACAAGGATAGATCTTACAATTATTCTCTTTGCATGGGAATTAGTGAAGAGTACACTTCCTCCAGAAAGCCATCTAAAAGTCCTTTGCACAGCCCTCTTTAATGAGAATAGTAGCACAAGGTTCTTGGTGCCGGAACTGAACACAAACAAAACAATGCTGCTACTCAAATCATGCTACTATTTCTTTATCAACCAAATTGCTAGATTTTATGGGAGGTAAGAGGAAAGAATCTAGATCTTTTATTTTTTTGTTCTTTTGTTCTTTTTTTAATTTCTACTACAGCCTTGTTAAAGCTATTTTAATGCAGGAACACTGAATCTTCTAGAATGAAGACATGCTCCAATATGTGCTAAAGACAAAACTCTGCGGAGACAGTATTTGCTACTTATCTGCCAGTTTTGAATTGACAATAGTTAAACCTCAATTGTTCCCCTAACAAGGAATTGCAGTTCATTTTTTGTAATAAAAACTCTGTGAAATAATTCAACATGAATGTACGTTTGAATACACTGAAGCATACTATATTCTGTATAGAAGACAGGCAGCATATATATTGACTACTATGCAAACTCACCCCCTGGATTCGAAGTTCTTCTTTCAGTGGTGCTAAACTGCATTTCTTCCCCAACATGCAACTGTACCAGCTGAAAGGCACACGTTAAAAGAAGTGTTTTACAAATAGAGATCAACTGAGAATGGCAGGTATCAATTAGAACTACTTGGATCAGAAAGCTGCAAAAACAAGCAAGATTAAAAACCAAAACAACAACCAAAAAAAGCACACTTAAACAGAGTGACTAGTCCAACAAAATTCAGAACAGAAGGTCTAAAGACCTTTCTGGACAGGGAAATCTTTTTAAACTTTCAAGAAATACATGAGGAATACTTTAGAAACAAAACATGAGCAGTGAGGAATCTAGTTCCAAAGAGTGATTTCAGTTATAGGGAAGATGTTACACCTTAAAAGAATTTGTTTCAACTTCTCCACTTTCTTTGGAAAATGAATCAGAACAAAAAGGAATAATCAACTACTGGCAAGTGATTGTGCTCAAAAGCAGACATACTGACTTTCACTTGTGTTCACTCATTATCTTATCCAGGTTTCCATCACGTAACCCATATTTTTTGAGGAAAAAATCCGGCAAAAAAAGAAAAGGAAAGAAGTTATTTTCCCACTTCTAGTGAAACTTACTCTTCCACCTAGCTCTACATCTTCAGAATCTCCCAAACATTACTTTAGATGAAGCTCTGTTCTTCATCTAAATTATTATTCAAGCTTTACAACCCCATCTTCCACATTTTTTTGATGACTGGATCCAAAAAACCTTCTTCATAAATATAATGTATTGAAGTACAAAACTTAAGATTTCCCAGGTATCAAAGGATAGTTTTGTCCAACACTGGGGGAGTGAAAGCCCGATAGTCAGAAAACTGAAGACGTGCCATCTCTTTCAAAATAAGGTCAAAAGAAGGTCTCACTATGTTTTTTATTGCAGCTTGTGTTCACCCAAGACAGTATTCAGTACAACAGTGTCCTTTAGCAGGCAAAGCTTTTCCTTTCATCAAGGAAAAGACAGAAATTTTTGGTAAACAACAGATAACTAGGCAATGTCATAAAACCTCTCCCATCCCAAAATTCCTCAAGAATGAGCCCTGAGCTGTCTCTTATCAGGTATATGTGATAATTTTGCTGCAAGCTGCAAGTGTCACTCTTACAGGCTTTTTTTGTCTTCTCCCTTTAAATACCTCCAGCAATAACTTCTAATTGCTGCTCAGGAACAACTGGATGTGTAAGTATCAAACAAACTAAGCAGATATCACTGTCCCACAGCTACTAAAAATAACATTTTTGCATGACTTCTGCCAAAGATGAAGATAAAAGGCGTTTGTTTGGGGGTTTTTAACTGGAACAAAACACTTACCGTAACCTCTTTTTAAGCTGGAGACTATCATGAATAATTCTTTTGACAAATTCTAGTTCTCCTCCCTCAGCCATGATTTCTGTGATCCCTCCTGTGTTTACAGAGCTGGGAGGGGGACGCCGTGGATTTCGAGAATTAATTCCCTGGATTAAAAACCAAAAACATTTGACATGAACATTCAATGAAATGTTATGGTGCTTTATACACTGCTTCCTATCTTAATCTTTAGCGAGTAGCAAGCACCACCACCTCTACTTACCCTCCCCCTATCAGAACCATGGATAACAGACAAAGATCCATTCAAAATAAACATACCTGAGTGAATTCTATACAATCTCAAACCTAGGTTAAGCTACTTGTCACATCACAATCTATGGAGTTTAATTAAATCATAAACCTTCTTTTCTACTGCCCTGCATTATACATTTCTGATTATATTCAGTGGGTATTGCAAGACCTGTATGATACTGCCTACATAACTAAGGAAATGAAAAATACAGTTACGCAAAATTCCCGGAACTAATTCCTCTGTGCCACTGCTAGGCAGCAGGCACCTGATTTCAGATTTACTAGCTGTCTACTTTCCAAATTCATTTTCTAAGATGGAAAGAACTTGTGAAAGAATGCTACAGCTCATCCTCCACTTTAGGAGGGGTAACAGTTAGGTTTTCAGAACTCCTTTAGGGGCTAGGGGATGAGGAAGGAGAAGACTTAACAGCTATTTCATGATGATTTGGGACATTCCACTCAACCTTGCCCAAGTCAAGAGGTTAAATTGTTGCTTCTATCCACTGACTACTGAAGTACATACAACATGCAGTTTGTTACCTTACCTTAGCTTCCAACTGATTGGCAAAAAAGGGGGGGTTGCACATGCAGAAATCATAAATTATTTCAGATTCTTCTTTCAGTGCATCCATTAGAAGAGTCTTCTGTGGTACCTTAACCACTATTAGAAAAAGTGAATTAAGTCAGTAAGGAGCTTCCTGTTTTCTTTAATGTGAACTTCCTATTTTCTTTAACATGCTATATACATTTAACATTGTATAAAACCTGTACTTTCTAAGCAATGCTTTCTACAGAAGAGATGTAACAAAAATCACCATGCAAATAAAGATTTCAGGTCAAGGATTAGCACACAAATAGCCTGTATGTTTGTGCATAGCAGCAGAACCACATTAATCTGTTTAAAACAACTGGGACTGCCTGAGTTATACCAAGCTCTCCAATAAAACCACGAATGTGCTTTAAGCCCTTACAACAACTGGCACTAAAGCTTCACATGAGGCCTGTTCCTCCTTACAACAACTGGCACTAAAGCTTCACATGAGGCCTGTTCCTTTGCCAGCTGCTTTTCCAGTATATTGAAACACCATGACACCACTAAAAATCAGTGGCAGCAGTGACAGAAAACTCTCATTGTTCTACACATCAAGTTCTGGATCTTCAAGACTGATATGGACAGCAGACTAAGACATGTTGTTCAAATGATGTTTCCTAAAGTTTTTATTCAGAGCTCATAAATGGACCTGATTTGTACTACACTGAGTTCCTACAGAAAATTTTCCAAGCTCATTCTCAGACCAAGTCTGGCATACTGCCTCTGCTACCACAGGCAGTGTCAGGACTTATTTCAAGAAGGGAGGACAAAGAACTCTCCGTACAAGATACACAGTGGCAGTGGATGCAATTATCCAAGGGGAGCATTCCAGGACTCCTACCAGCAGACATAGTCCAAACACCAAGAAACACTTCAGTAACAGACAAGGAATAGAGAAATAGAAACCCCAGGGTGAAGTTTATCTTTCAGATTTTCATAAGGAAGAGTATTTCCCTATCCACACATCCCATGCCAGACAAATCAGCTTTTTGGCTTAAGCATACACTGACTTTAGTAAATATTCCACTCCAGTAAAAAAAATTTGGCATATATTTGGAAGGAATACACATTCTGGTATGCCACTGAGCATGGCAAAAATATGTCATAACATTTGTGTGCTACTAAATACCTTATTTCATTGTACCTTTTATAAGATCAGACAAGTTATTCTGTTCCACATTCTTTTTGGCGTAATTGAAGCACATGTCATCCACTTCTGTTGCAAGGAAGTACCAGCCATTCAAAGTTGCTCCAAGTAATGGGTATATACAGGATGCGCCTGTCCCTGCAGAAGTGAAAATCCATGAAAAAGGCAAAATAAGTACTGATATTCTATGCAGTGTGGGTGTTAACTATGTACTTACTACACCAAAAAGAACTAACTTCAAGAAAACACTGATTATGGATCATCTACTACTCAATTCTTTTGTGAACTTGACTTTTGTAATTTGAAAAATAGCATTATCAAATATGCACTTTTAACAAAAGAAAGAATTTAAGAATCTGTAATAAATGTTCTAGTAAACTATCAACTTTGGTTTAAGCTATTTTTCTTCTATATGACAATGGTTAGTCTACATAAAGAAAGCCAAATACATTCTTGCTTTACTAAAACAAAAACCCTACCACAAATAGCTTTCTCTTCTGCATTTTTCTATCATCCATCGCAAATAATTTGTGATACTTTGATGCATATAACAACCACAAAAAAAAAAAAATAGAAACCTAAGTGTCAATCAGGAGATTCAAAAAGAGAGACAAGATAAAAACTTGGTAAAAAAGAGAGGGATGCTAGAACAAAATAATTATGGCGTACCTAGGTGATTAAACTATCAATAAAAACCAGATTTAGGATTAAAGGGAATGGATACAAGAAAAGGGGAAGATATCCCACCACCACAAAAGTAGAGTTTAGACATGTATTTAGAATTTGTTTTCCTGGCTTATTGAGACATCAATAACTTCATCTGTCAGTACAAAAAGCAAGGGGGTTACTTCTAGCACTCCTGTCAAGTCCCTCTTGGATGATGTACTGCTTTTGCAAAGCTGAAACATCAAAGCTCATGCAAACTGAAGATTTTGCAGTATGTGGAGGACTTAAGAGGATCCGACTCTTCTACTCAGCCTACCTACTGTGACAAAGTTCATAGAAATCATTTAAAAAATGAAAATTATTATCAAATGCATAGAAACTGCCTAAGAAACTTCAAAGAACTAGAAGAAAGCAGCTGTGGACACATCATGTGAAGATGCAGACCTGGTATCCAGCACAACTCCAGCTAAAAATACAGTCAGAAAATTTCACGAGAACAAAACATTCTATTACAAAAAGTCATGCAGCAGATGCCAAGAAACAAAAACAGTAACAGAGATTACAGAAGCCCAGCTTTAAGGAATTCAGTAACTTTAAGGTTTTAATGTCAAGCATTATAACAGGTTAGAGAGGAAATGCCAGCTCCCCTCAATTTCACTGTAGGTTTTCTTCAGCACAAAACAGTCTTTGAAATCAAGCTTCTGAAACTGTAAAGAAAGATTCTATTGACAAAATAAAAGATGTGAACTAAATTCAAATGTACTTTCACTAATGCCTTTCAAATAATTCATACAGATTAACCAAAGATTGGGAATCCAAATGCCAATTTTATGATTTGTGTGTGGAAGCTCTTATGGAGTTTGCCTTCTTTTTATTTCTAATGAAAACCAAATTATGGCCATCAGTGTACATTTTATAAATTCACATCTCTTCTCTTTACATTTATCTGCTACCTAAACTAGATATCATCATAGATATTACCCAATAATCCAGACTGAAAGAGGACAATATCATCCATCTGCTGATGTTTGGTCCAACTTCAAAGACATTTTGTTCTCGATCATAAACAAGAAATCTCTGACCATCTACAACCAAAACACAGCTTAGCTAGCATTTGCCTGGGTTTCCAATTTAGCCTCTTTTACAATTCAGCTCACAAATATAACTGCATCAAAATAAATTAAAATAAAAATTGAAATTTAAAAAGGACAGATCATTCACCTGTGAAATACACCCATAGCAACAGGAAAAAAATGTTATTGAGTGGAACACTAAAAAATATTGCTATGCAACTCACAAACTCTCTGGTGCAGACATCCAAAACCAAATTAATAAATTAGCAATGAAACACGATTTGCTAGTTAGACCACTGAGAAGAAACACCTTTTAGTTCCTTTATAATGACATTTTTGCCTCCATTTCTAGAACTACAGATTTTGTATATTACACAAAGCTGCACTCAAGTCAGTTCAAGGGCCTGAAAAGCCACATAATTGCGTGCCATGACTATTCCTGTGTTCGTGCAGAGAAATCCTGCCCACCCAAGAAGGCACACGAAACACCTGTGGAGCTCAGACTGTCTTCCACCACAACGAGCATAGATCTCTTTGTTTCTCAAACCTGACGTTTTCCTGTGGATGTGCAACAAATCGTATCTGCTACTGTCGCTGATAGTAAATGAGGATTTAAACATTTAGCTTTGCCAAGTACCTATGTCAATGCCTCTTCTCAGGGTTTGCTTCTCAGCATCCCGGTGGCCGATTAGATCCTCCACCCAGTGGATGTAGTTCAGCCTCAAAGGGACAGTGGGAATGAGCCTTTCCACGGGGATATCGATCGTTAGCCCGAAATCCTCCTTCAGGAGGGTGCACGTCAGAGCTCTCACGGCCTCGGGATCCTTGAAATTCAGGCTGAAAGGCACAAGCACAGCTTTCATGGGTGCCCGGGGCCGGACACACACGGGCACCCACCGGCCCCCTCCCGCCCTGGCCGTACCTCACCCTGCCCGCGAGGGTGGTCTGCACGTGCTGCTGGAACTCGGGGTACTTGCCAGCCAGGTAGGCGAAGTCGGGCGGCTTGTCCTTGTAGCGGTTGCGGGCGTGCATGGACTTATTGAGGGCCATGTCAGGCCGGGATGTGCCGGCATGAGCCGGGAGCGCGGCGCGGGACCACGGCCGCACCGCCCCACGCCGGCCGGGCCCGCTCCCGACGCGCACCGCGGCCCCGCGGGCCGTACCAAGGAGCGGCGGCCGCGGGGGAGGCAGCCGGACGCCGCCCCGATCAGACCATCGCCCGCCGCCCCGGCCAGGGAGCTGCAACTGCTGAGCGCAGAAATGACCACCGTGGTTCCATGGGATTCTGGAATGCTATGGGTTAGAGAGGACTTTAAAGATTATCTAGTCCCAACCCCGCTGCTAAGGGCAGGGATACCTTCCACTGGACCAGGTTGCTCAAAGCCCCATCCAGCCTGGCAGGGTTGCGGCATCCACAGCCTCCCTGGACAACCTGTCCCAATGGCTCATGGCGCTCACTATGAAGAATTCCTTCCTAATATCCAGCCTAAATTTCTCCTCTTTCAATTTATTTCTTGTCCTATCGTAACAGTGACAACGAGTCCCTCTCCAGCTTCCCAGTAGCCCCCTTCAGACACTGGAAGCTTGCTGGGAGGCCTCCACAGAACCTCCATGATGAACAGACCCAGTTTTCTCGGCGTGTCCTTGCACGGGAGGTGACCTGGTCCTCTCATCAACCTCGTGGCCTCCTCTGGACTGGCTCCAACTGCTCCATGTCCTCCTCACGCTGGGGGACCAGAGCTGGACTCCGCACAGTTATAATGTAAATGTTCTGTACACAGGCATCATCACTTCAGCGCTAATTATTAAATGAGTAATGAATAAATGAAATCACATAAGCAGTTGCATTTTTCTGGCGGCTGCTATAAATACGTATTATGGTATTGGCTTTACGCAAATATTAGGGTGGATACTATATGTGTGGTGTTAAAATGGTTTTTAAGATATGTTTTTCCTTAGGTGTAACATAGGCTGATAAAGTGTCTTTATAGTAAGTAAACGACCTGCTTGATTGGGTAACACCCAGTGAAGACACCTACTACTGATATACCAGTTACCAGCACCGACCGTCTGTAGAAACTGAAGACCATAGCCCAAATTAAGACTGATAAAAAAAATAAATGAAAATGACAGTCAAGAAACATGCATGCTCTAAAAAGGCGGACTCAAGGAGTGGCCATGTATATCAGTTCTTGGAATATGGAAAACAGTTTATAGAAAAATTTTAAAATGCTTGATAGGGCCATGAATATGCAACAGGCTGATGAATTTAAGGGGTGTTGCCAAAACAGTGGGTATACTCTTGATCGAATGCAAAGCACCTGGCTGTTACAACCTTTTGCTTTATTGTCTCGTCTTTTATTAAACCTTTTTAAATTTACCAAGAAAGTGAACCTCGTTTTTCACGAGGCTCAGAGGCAGCACCATGAGAAGCCTCCACTCCCATATTTACATATATATTATCTATCCGAGTCACCTTCATTACCTTGAAGGAGTCTTCAGCATTCTCTGAAACGCTTCATAGCCATCGATTTCTATAAAATTCCTCCATGAAGCCACAACCAAGCAATGGCCTGAGGCCTGCTGCTTGTTGCGTACCTTGTGCCACAAGCTTTGCAAAACACGGATTTTAAATTATGTATTAAACAGTTTGAGATGGGGGAAAAAACCCCAAGGCTTAGACATCAAACCTGGAAAAGATTTTTGAGAATTTCCCCACTTCAAGCTCTTTCAATATACATATATACTTCTAATAATTATCATGCTGTTGTGCTTGTCTAACATAAATTATGAAAGAAAATTGTATTGCAATGTGCTTTATACGTCTCTGATTAAAAAAAAAAAAAAAAAAACCAGCAACAAAATCATCCTCAAGTAAAACAGGATGTAAGCACAGCAAAACAAAGCCTCAAATGGGGAATTAAAACTGACTTCAGTTCCTGGCTTTAGCACTGACTGTCAGGAACTTCCAAGTTTCAAGTAGGTGTCTTTCAAGTGGAATAGGAGTAGTCTTCCTTATTTAACATGGTGCTTTGGTTCCTCAGACAAAAACATGTAAGATTAACATTAAAGTATAATCTATTATTATTTTTTTATTTAAAGATATTTTCCTGTTTAAAAAGCCAGATACAAATCCAAATGACTCACTGTATATTGTTTAAAAATTCTCTCTAAATGTGCTGGCATTCATATTCTTGAATATCTGAGAAGACCTGCAACTGGATTTCATTTCAGTCCTACTTTCTGCACTCAGCTAGCTAGCTTCTTGTGGTGTGAAGTCAGCTAAGTTTTACATACCAAAGTACATAAAACTTGAGTGTTTTGTTAAAAAAATACACGAGATCACCAAGCCATCCACTCTTGACACTTCTGTAAGTTATTCCCCTTCCTCTGCCCCAGTCACAGTCACAGAAAATAAGCTGATATGAGCAAAACCAAAACAGACTTTAAAATATTCACTTTAATTCAGAACATTTAGTGTATTTACAATAGAAAGTTTCTCTCTGGTCAAGGGACTAGAGACTGAAAAAATCCATGCTACAGAAAAGTGGACAACCTGCACTGGTGCAGGCTGATTGATTTTTTTTTCATGTCTGGCTCACCCAGGGTAATTCCAGTGAAAAAGTGATGGAGACAGGCTGGAGATGGTACCGAATGGGTCCCACAGCCAAGCAGCAGTCACAGAATGCAGTCCAGGAAGTAGTGTGAAGTTATTCAACAGTTGCTAAAGTATCTATACAGGCACATACACAGTCCCATTTGCAGTTAGATTCATTGAATCATCCATATGTAGATAAGCAGGTAAACACAAGCCTACCAACCCATGTGCAAACACAGATTTGCAGAGGTGTTCATGCTACCTATGCTCATGCATTGGTACCACCTCACCCAGGCAGATGCACACACTCCTTGCCACCCTGCACTTGGACAAACACACAGGCAGATGTTCTGTTAATGCTAATTTAGATTGTTTCTAGATACAGAAAAAAAGCTTGAGAAAAAAAGCACCAAGCCTCTTATCTGACTCACTGGCTTGGAATCCCTACTCCTCTTGAGCCTGAGGGACATGGTGTAGAAAGAATAATGTCCTCCTGTTTCTGGCAGAGAACCAACTCTGCATCTCCAGGAGTCTTTTGCTACAGCGATACCTACTAGTTGCTAGTGGTTGACACCAAGAGGGGGCAATCCTCTCCTGCTCCCAGAAATAGGCACATCCTCCCACCACTTCCTCTGAGTCAGATTTGGCTATCAAAAGGCTGCAATATGAGCCACTTCAACTGGTTGATCTCGCAGAAAAATAGATCTGCAAGAAGTGAGTGAGTACTTTGATATCTGAACGGTCAGCTTAACCAAAGCACCCTACAAGTTTGCCCACCACATGATGTGTGGAGCATCTGTTCCAGCAACAACTTGTCCATAGAAACTGATCAGTGATCAAGTCATTCAGAGCTCCTATTTGCATCTTGGTCAGAGTCCACACACCACTTCTTTTATGAGGTGCTTTCCCTACTTGGGAAAGGAGGTGTTGCAGAGGTCTGCTGTGGCTTTAAGGTGTTGAACTACATGGTGGTTAAGAAGCAAACCTCAGACTTCCTCCAGCAGAATATGCTGCTGTTTCCAACAAACCCAGCTGACGAATGTTACAAAGATGGAGATACAGGGAAAAAAGAGAGCTATGATCCCCTCTTAATAGTCAAAGGCAGCTAAAAGCAGAAATAGATTAAAGATGGTTGTGGTGGCTGCAAAGTTGAGGAGAGTTCTGGTTTAGCAAAGCTTCTTGGACAGCGTCACTGCAGCCACTGAGCTCCATCTGGTTGAGAACACAGCTGATGTGCTCCACAGTGGCAGCATGGCCCAGCTGCAGTTTCCACAGTCTGAGCATCTCATACTGGGCGTCTCGCAAGCGCCGGTGCTCCAGCTCAATCCGCTCCAGGTCATAGTCACTGAGGCCCAGGCGCCGCACAAACTCCTTCCACCGAGACGGCGGCACCTGATCCACCACAGTGTACAGAATAGCAGGGTCTGTGATAAAGAGAGAAAACCATGAGAAGCAAGATTCTTCAACCTCAAGGAGGATGTGAATAATCCAGGGCTGGAGATTGGCTTGGTATCTTACATCTCCCCCTCTCGTTCAAGTCTTCTGCAGTTTTCCAAAGTAATCACAATGACTCGTGTGATGTCCAAACTTGCTCTTATCCCCCAAAACGTAATAGGAATGTTTCCACATGCTCTTGTATAAGGTTATGAGCAGAGTCAAGCACATTTGCTTAGGACCTTGCTGCCATACATTCTTGAAAAAGAATGAATTATTGAAATTATTCTGGGTCACTATCCCAGAGGCATTAACACTGACAACGTATCAACACATATGACAATCCATTTTGCTAGTAAGAAAAAGGGACAACAGAAAGGCCTTGCACAGATATTTAGTATATACAGACTCATAGGCTCTGAGCATGCTTCTGTCTTTTTACTGTGCTATGCACAGGGTACACATTCAGGTCACGTACACTGGGTAAGGTCTGTCCAGTATACCCCTAGCTGCATCTGCATAATTAGGTTCTTGTTTGACTAGGGAAGGAGAGAAGGATGAAGGAGTTTCACTTACTGTCTGGAAGCTGTGTCTTCCTGGCAGGTCTGACACAGTCTGGTAACTCAGGTGAACTCTGTGGCAGAGGTTCAGATGATACCGTTGCATTTACTTGCAATTCTGTTTCCTTCTGGGACTTAGGAACAAGGGTGGAAATTTCATTTCTCTTTTCCTCACCCTGAAAGACACATTACATAGTCCAGAATCACCCACAGCAGCACAGTACATCTGTCTCCTGCAAGTAACAACTAGCTTTATATGCTAAAATTTATCCAAGATGGGTGGGAGTGGGTGTTGAGATCTTAATTCTTCCTACATGCCTTGTTTCAGCAGAAGATACTAAACATTTCTTTCCAGCAGAACCCAAAAGGGTTTAACTTTCTTTTGTCACCATAAAACAGCAGTCTGGAAAAAAATACTTATTTACAAAATCAAGTAAGGCTGGGACCCAAAATCACCACCATTCTAGAAGCTCCACATGTTACCTTTCCATCAGCCTCCTCTCTAAGGCTGCAAAAACCCCACCTCAGCTTCTGCATGGGCCATCTTATTTGCAGTTACCTTGGACCTCAGAGAATACTGTGAAGCAGCACTGACAGTGAAGTAAAATTATTTAAATCCTCCAAGCTTGGGGTACCCAGAGAGAAAAGGGGATTAAGAACCAACTATCCAGAAAAAAACGGATCCAGGAAAAAAGAAAAAAAGAAAAAAGCCAGGAATTTGAAAAGCATCCTCTAGAAGAGAGGAAGTAAAGTGTTATTGGCTCTACCCTCTACAGGAAAAGACTTCTGAGTTAAACAACCCTATTATCAGCTCACTTGAAAATACAAAGCCTGAAAATAGCCCATGGGGAAAAATATTGCTCCAGATACTAGACTAACACGTTTGAAAGTGGAAAGTAAGCTCTTATACCCATCATCCTGCTCACCTCTGATACTGTCTCCTTGGTTGTCTGTGGTAAAGAAACTGCAAAGAAAGAAAGAAAAAAGCAGAAATTATTTTCACTTCCTCTCATTCCAGAGAAAACCAGAAAGCAGCTATTCACAATCCTGCCCTCAAAAATGTTTTATAGCAAAATACACATCCCAGAAATAAGTTCATGTGCACTTCCAGTCACAGCTATGGGTTTGGATGCAGAACTGCAACAAGAGCCTTGACTATTTCGTTCTTGGGCTACTTGGGCCTTGCAGCAGAGCAGAATAAGGGGATTCCACTTTCTCCCTCACGCACATGCACACACAAAACCACACAGAGAAACACTGTCTATCCCAATTAATATCACTGCACATGTCATTGTACTCACCACAGGAGTTGAAAGACAACACTACCCTTTTTTTCAGGACCAGCTTCCCTACTTTATGTGCAACGAAGAGGATAGAGATAAATCCAAATATTGCAACAAGGGTGCCAAGTACAATGTTTCCATCTGAACAAAAGGAAGAGAGCAAATGCATGAGTGACTAAGAAAAGAAGAGGTAAGTGATAGAGGAAAAACAGCAAGTAAAGATTTGCAAATGATAGGGAGAAAAAGGATAATGGTTTGACAAATTGAAAAATATAACCCTTTACATTAAGGCATTAAGAGAACAACTCCCCACAATGAAAAGATTCCACTACCCATCAGTCCCCTGAGTACTCACTCAGCCCAGATGAAGTCTGTGAGGTAGTGACTGGGCTAGGACACCGCAAGCAGTCTTCTCCAGTGCAGCTGAAAGCGCAAATCAGAGGGGTGAGTATGCATGCAATGAAACTCTAGCCGTTTGCAACCATCCTAATTAACAGACGAATCCAGGTAAGCCTGCAAAGCAGAGCAATGCAGTATGACTAGTGACTTTGGGCTCTCAGTGGGCTGATGCCTACTGATGGAAGAGACTCAGGGTGAAGACCCACTTGCCCCAGAAGGGCAATTAAAATATTGTAAAGTTATGTCTAGATAAAAAGAGTTGTGAGAATTTCTTTGCCCTGTGGAGCTCCTTCTGTCTCTCCTACTCAGCAGTGGGGCATACGGAGTAAAAAAGCTTACCTGTTGCAAGGCTTGCAAATATTACTACGTGACAAGAAGAACTGAGGCTTACACCTGCAAATTGCATCTTTGTTTTTTGAACCTGTAGAGGAAAAAAAAGAAAAAAAACCAGAAACTGTTGCATTATCTGGACAGAGAAGAAAATAAAGGGAAAAAATCCAATCCAAGATACATGAGAGATTATCCTTTTTTAAGCCTGGAAAACTGCTACTGAGCAAGAGAAAGGATTTGATCTACATATAAAAACAGAGCTGGGGGAAGATAGAAGTAATAAAAATAAGAGTGCCACTGTTATGAAGGTTGGCACCTCTGTAGAGGTTTGGAAAGGGACTATAATTGCAGAGCAGTTGAAATTAGTATAATGTGCAAAAAAGCAGTAAAAGTCACTTAAGTTCAAGCATGACAGGAAGGGGGAACCACATTAGTCAGGCCAAGTTGTGGGAGAAGAGGTTCCTGAGCAGCTGGAACTGGTGAGGAAGTCAGTTCTGGGCAGGGAGACATCACTTCAAGTCATGGAACACATAAGCACTCTTCTGATGTTGTAAGTGGAAGAAATTAAAGAACTATTGCTTCTAAGTAAGTCACAGGAGAGAGCCTGAGTAAAACAGGTGTGGGGAGGAGCAGGCAGGAACAGTGATGGAAGGACATCAAATTGCATGAGAGGAGGGGAAATTGTACTAGAATAAGGAGTATGCATTCTGTGGCAAGTGAGGGATGGGAAGAAAACAGTTGTACATCAGCGAAGAGGGAAGGAAGTTGCTCAAGGCTTGTGTGGAAACTGTGACAAGGTGATTGAGCACTAGAGGGAACACATTCACCAGTGAAACAGCAAACCTCACACTGAGCAGGGTAAGAGATGGGAAAGGGATCAGGAGCAGCACAGTTTGCAAAGAGAGGATAGCTTTAATACAAGGAGGGCGTGGGAGCAGCTGGACTGGAAGCATGGCTTGCTGGATGATTAAAGAATAATGACTAAATTAATTATAATTGTGTCTTTTGTACAGATCATGACCCGCTGAATAAGATGTTCAGAGGGGAGTGTGTGTCCTTGGGCTGGAAGGCAGCAACTAAGGAATGTATGTATGTGCAGACTTGGAAGACCAGTCAACATGTGAATGGGCACAGATGTGTGCTGTCTTGTTTGGCTGCACAGTCAGATCTGCCTGTGCAACCTTATAAAACAGCTAATCAAGGATATAAAGTCAGTGTTGCATCCAATACTGACTCGTGCTTTCTCAGTTATCACACATGAAAAGAAGATTTTAAAGGTATATGGAAAGATCTAGACTACAGGCAGTAGTGTTTAAGATCTCTGATGAGGAGATGAGGCACCTTGGGACAGCTAACACAAGTACTTCTCCCAGACACTGGCATCATCACAAGGTAATGCCCAATGCCACTGTAGTTCAATATTACTAGCAGGTCTTTTCTTTAGAACACTGCACAGAACACTGTGCTCGTTCAGCAACTGACTGACAAGCAGTTCAGCTGAGCACTGGGACCAAAGGTATTTCCATCCATCGTATTCCAAGTGCTTCCAGCAGTTGGTAGGGGAAATGCGGTGAGCATCAAGAGAAAGACAAACAAAGAAAGTAAGGGGAAACCTGCTCTAGAACAAAAAGACTTTGCTTCAGGACAGGCAAGGCAGAGGCACCAAAATTAAGTAGAAAGTAGCTCCTCACAACAGCCAAAACCAAGAAACCCTTCAAGGACAAAAGAAAGCAGCTATGATAAGAAACAGGGATTGATGCCAGAGGAAGCAAAAAATCACAGTCTTTCTGGGGAAAGAGGGCAGCCAAGCCCTAGTTGTTCCAAAACTACCATCCTTTCAGTGCAAGGCATTGTAGCATATCAGAAAGTCTACCCTACTACAGTACATCTGCACTGGAGCCATATCCATGCCATACTCACAGCTGGCAATAATCCCATTGGCACATGAGCTGCAGTTCCTACACTGGAAGAATTCAGACTCAGAATCAACCTGATACTGATTCTTCTGACAGCCACATATAGTATCTTGCTGTGGGGTGCAGGGGGTCTCTACTATCTGTTGGAGTTCTGAAGAAAGAAAGGAGAAATTATTACTCCAGCCTCTTCCTTCACCTTCAGCTGAGAGCAGTTATGATGATAGGTATTGTTCTCCCCTAATTTTCACAGAAAAAGGCCAGAAAGACCTGCAAACTGCATCTTAGACTGCACTAATTTGGTGACCCTTATTCCTGCTGCCCCTAAACACTCCCCATACACTGTCTTACTCATTCAATTGCTTACTTTTCCAAGCTCCCTTGCTCACCTTTGCCATCCTCTGCAGCCCTCATCCACCACCATTTTCCTCAGATCCTGCAGATCTGACAGTAACTCACCTGCATGACAGCGTGTGCACCGGAAGCATTTAGACATGGTGTTATCAACAGCTGTGAATGTGCCCTTGGCACAAGGAAGACAGACAGTTGCCTGGTTGGGCCCATCACAGTCTTTTGCCTTGTAGGTACCTGCAAGAAATTCACTTAACAGAGCTCTGACAGGAAGGCACATGCATTGTCTAAGTGAGGACAGGAGTCACCGGTTCCTCAAAGAAACCTTGGGATTGATGGCATAAGGAACAAGTATGCTTTCTCTCACCACTGTGAATGACACTGACAGCCCATAAGAGGAGAAAAGGAATACGAATAAATAAAAGGAATAAGAATTTATCTGAATTTAGGGATAGGTACCGAGCAAAGGGAGAGTTGATTAGCCGTAGGAAAGAGACAGTTTAAGAGTGCAGGACAGGGAAATGCCTCCAAGGTGAAAGTCACTATACTGTATTTATTTTGTGTACCTGCATGACACCTCATGCAGCAGTGGGTCTTTCTGGGGTGTAGGTATTGTCCTAGTTGACAGTGCATCTGTTTCTTTTCTCTCCTCAAAGGGTTTGAGGGGTCTCTTCCATCCAAAGCTACCTGACGGACTTGCAGTCTATATGGTAGTGGAGTAATTTCTACAGATTCCTTTGTCAACACACAGACAAAAATTAGAATAACCTGTAAATAGAGAGGAAGGGAGGGAGAGGAGAGAAACAAGGTGAAAAAACATTATATCCTCCTGCAGACTGCACCTCTGACTTCCGCACTTAGAATTAAATCATGAGTTCAGTTTACTTGGCTAATTCTGGTAATGGGACCCTCCACTGGCAAATGTGTGTGGGGAGATATTTACAAAAATAAACCCTAACAAACCAATGCCTGCCATCTGTGATATTAATATACTGTTCAATTGCCTCTATGGCAAACTGGTTGTATATAAAACAAATATTTTTCATGATGTGTGTTTTATACATGGAATGCCTTGAAAATGCTGCAGCTTGCATAAAAGTTACACAACAGCAAAGAAATGTTTTTATTAAGGAAGGCAGTAAGGCTGTCCATGTAGAAACAGTTCCACAGAGAAGAATGCACCCAGTACTTGAAGTTCTACTGAATAAATACACAAGATGGGAAGTTTGGAATAAGACAGCAAAGGAGGATCTCACTGCCTGCAAAGTACAGGAAATCTTCCAAAATGCCTCCTGAGCAAGCCAGAGCTAGAAATGTGGGAAAGTTAGTTTTTTGACTTCTCCCAGTGTCAAATGTGCATTTTTCCTCTAAACTGCATCTGTTAACAATCAGCCTGTACAGTTTGACACAAAAATACACAGTTTCTTCTTGTTTTAAACTCCTTTAAGATTTGATTTCTATTTTTCCACTTGAAAGTTAGTGTTGTCATGCCAATCTTAACAGAAATATTAAGATTGGCATAACTGCCATATGACTGTAAGAGAGTGTAACTTTGTACACCCACATACACATGAACCAAGGGTTAAAAGCACAGCCTGTACCAATAATGAAGGATGCCATTCCTTGGACACTGTTTTCACAACACGATTCCTAGCATTAAAATTGAGAAATATACTGCTTATGTAATGGCCAAAAGGTCTCCACTCTGGTAAGACCACAGCATAAATGACTCATCAGCAAAAGATCTTATACCGGAAGGATGGTAAGAAGATTGCAGCATATCACAAATACAACTCCTTTGCCTGTTGGCCCAATAGAAAAACAGACCTCAGCATGCATTTCAAACATTAAGATAAAGAAATAAACATGCAACAACAAAAAGGTAAAAAAAAAACCCAACAAAACAAAACCAGTAAAAACCTGGCCCAACTTGCTGCAGTCAGCAAGTTTCTACAGCAAAGACCCATCCCATACCAACCAATGGGTCCTGAAAAGTATGAAAGATTTGTGCAAAAACTACTTTATAGTACCATGAAGAAGTCCAGCAATATGATTAAGACTTGGCAACCTGCATCCCTTGTCATCCTCTTTGCTCATAAGTGATCCTGACCACACTATCTGGACATCCATGTGTTGATGCATCTGAGCATGTTACAAGATGTACCAATGAATTCTATGTATCAGATCATGTGACCGATGAAAATTAACTATTTTTTTTGCAAATGAACACTGCCTTACCAATATAATCTCAAAGTTTTACTACACTACCTTCCCTGTAATTGTAATGTTTTCCCAGCTTGTCTTTCGGAAATTGTGTTTTTGAAGATGCCCTGCAATACAGGCACAGCTTCAGTGTTCCTTTGTTCGATTGGTTGGGTTTCTTTTGCTTTTTCGGCTAGGAGAGTTATAGCAAAAGCAAAGTAAACCAATAAGGGTAAACCACATTTTGTGGTAGCAAGTACATAGAATGAAATGGCTAAGACAGCCCTACACTGTTGTGTTTCTCTTTCAGATTTAAAGCCTTAGGGGAGAAAGATACATACATAAAAGTAACCTAAACCTCAAGAAGGATGGAGTTTGCAACTCTGAGAAAGCTAAAGCATCGTTTTTCAGAGAGCTCTGACATATTCAATGAACCAGATGTTAAATGGTGGACAGGAAAAACAAGAACCACATATTTAAATAGATATAATTTCAGACTTAATTAACTGACCACAGAATAATTGTAAGCACTCCAACAACTCCTCAGAGAAACTAAAAATTGTTTCAGCAGCTAGCATTACAAGATTTATTGCTTGCAGGAAAATGGATGAAAAATCCTTCACACAGATTATCTGGCACACAGCAACAATAAAAACATCCTGATTCTATAGGCAGTGATTAATCCCTGATAAGAGAATATAAACAGTCAGTCCATAAGTCACACAAATCAGCAATACAAAGAAGAGGAAAGCATCAAAGATTAAGCCAAAAATACAGAGAAAATACACATTCAAAGCCAAAAGAAAACAGAAGTGCTTTTAATTTTTCAGATTTAGTGAAAGCATATCCGTAAGTGTCATCAAAGCAGAGTTAATACATTACAGACCACAGTCTGAGGAATAGAGAGTCACCGGCCACAAGCGACACATCCCTAAGACTCAGCTATCCAGCAAAATCATTCACATGATGGAAAAAAAAACAAAACACCGCTGTCTTAAGCACCTCCCCAAGCCATTCAGCAATACACTGATTTATACCAATGAACAATTTCATCAAATTTCGGTAATACATGAAATTAGAATAGTCTGTTCTGCTTCAGATGGAAGGCATATAACTTGTGGTATATGAACTGTGACAACCAGATTACAACATGGACTACAGAACTGATCAAAACCCTCAGCAAAACTAACCTAAGAGGATATGAAGGTGACCACATGGCAACCACTTGGTAGTGAAAGAGTGACCCTACGAAGAGTAAGAAGACTCCTTTATAGTCATGTTTTTGATCCAGACTGTGACTTCAGGGATAGAGAGTTTAGACCATAAGGGTGTAATTGCCCAGGGATTTCCTTGTTGGGGGTCCCTTTTTTGAGACACCTGGCTTAAACTACCATTTAACACAGTTGTTTTTACCAATAAATCTGTCTGACGGAGGTAAGAGCCTGATATTTAAAAATTCTTTAGCAGTTTTCCCTCCTCTAGACGCATTCAAAGATCTTCAAATCTTTGTGAGGCTCCAAACTGCTGCCAGCACTCGGATGAGGCTGCACCAGCACTGAGAACAGCAGTGATCCCCCCTCTGCCAGGCTGTGCTGCCGTGTTTGATGCCCCCCAGGACAGGGACAGCCCTCTGGGCTGAGTCCTGCTGACTCACTGAGCTCCTGCCCACCCCCAGGGCCCTCCCTGCAGGGCACCCCCTAGACATTCCCAGTTTAGATGTATGCCTGGAGTTGACACAGTCCCAAGCTTCAGAATCCAGCATTTGGACTTGCACAATTTCATTCCAATAATCAATGCTCAAATTTATCTAGAATAAATACACTGAACAGAACTGGCCCTAGAATTGAGCCCTGAGGAACACTGCCAGCCAGATTTATCTCAGTTCACCAAGCACTGAAGCCTCAAGTCATTGATAAGAGTTTGCTGAGGCAAAGTTTATAGGTCTTCTGCAAGTGAAATAAACTGAATTTCCATTTTCAGATGTACAGTTCAGTCCACTGGCCAGGATAAAAAAAACAGTACCCACTAAGCAACTTCCCAGAGACAACGTGTATTACCTAAGCCAAGTGATTCAAACCACATGTGATGCACACCACTGATTCATACCTACTCACTCATCTCAGTGAGTAGGGATCACCCAGGGAAAACAGAGTCAGTAGAAACTCTAGGGTTTACTTCTGAAACTGCTACAGGAATAACCAAAATATGGCAGAATGCTGCTTCCTTAAAACATTTCACCCCTCTGGGAGACAGCTGTGTTCCCTGCACATTTTCCTTACATACAAGGCAGCCCTAGTTCCTTCCCATGCCTTATGCCAGCACTTCACCTACAATGAAAAATGGCACAACAGCACAAGCCCAAAAGCTCTTCTATGCAAGATTTTGTCAGCTGAGACAATTTTCACACTCAAATATTCTTGAATCACTGCCACCACTACAATTTACACCCTTGTTTCTGCTTCTGCCTCACCAGGCCATGCACAAGAACTGCAATGAGGTGATATCCTCCAGAAAAAGGCAAAGGAAGAAAGCAAGGGCAAAGATAAAAGTGAAGAACAGAGCAAGATGCCAGAAAGATGGGTGAGAGGGTGGAAATAAGGGACATCTGAGAGCAGTGTTCTCAGGACAAGAAGACATAAAGCACAGTACTTGTGCAGCATGTCAGTGCTATCCCATATTATCACCTCACAAGACTGGGAAATACCAAATTATTCAGCATGAATGGCTGCAGCCCTGCTGCAACCTGCCAGGCTCCTCCTGCAGGGAGAAGGGTGGAGGGAATGGGTACAGAGACACACAGGTCATTTTGCTACCTTTAATACTCTTGCTTCAAAAACCACACCATACTAGTAGTTATAACTATCTATATTGTGTTGTAAATAATTATGAATTAAGTCTTTTAGTCTCAGCATTACCATCATCAGTGAAATAAATATTTGATTCATATAAATATGTTTAGTTTGTCATCCTTAATCTTCAGGGACCAAGTTGCATGAAGATTCCATTGTAATAACTTAATCAACCACTGCTCTCAAAAAAGGCTTCCATTTTGCAAATTCCATTTTTAAACTAAATAACTGCCTGCAAATACAAGGCATTATGAGTCATTAGAGTCTCAAATTATTTTGTAACAGCAAGTTACCTTGGCTTAAGAATCCAACATGACACACGACCCATGCACAAGTATTCTACATATGAATCATCTTTTAGCCTTTTTAATGAGTCATAAAAAATTAGTCAGTTTGGAGACTTGAATGAAAATCAATATCTTACTCAGACTAATGAGCTACCAAAGAAATCAGGGTACAGGATTTACCCTTATGTTCTTTGTCTGGTTCAGCCATTTCCAAAAGCTCTTTGAGCTTTGCATCTGTTTTAGTTTCCTAAACAAAGATGAAAGGGAAACAAGAACTTCTGCTTTACGCATTGAGAAATCTGCATTCAAGCAATATTTGCAGGAAGCTTTTGTCATTGCTCACTAAAATCTAGAAAGGACAAAAGAAGGCTACAAGAACTACTATTATAAATAATCTTCCATTTTTTGAAGATCAGATGAAAGAATGCTGTATTTCAGGCCCTGTCTAAAATCAGAAGACTAGTAATAGCTTTGATACAATTAAGAAAGGCCTTAGAAATCTTAACTTACAAACCAAGAGAAAACTGTGATTATCTATAAAGATTGTGGACTTCACATCATAAAATATCATTAAGTATATAAAGTTATTTCATATTAGTAGAGATTAAGAAAATAATGGAGAAGTCATTAGGTGATAACGACCGTAAGAAAATTTCTTTGGAAGTTTTCCCTCTGAGGACACTGTGCTGAACACAGAGTGCCACATTCACTGACCCTCGACACCCCAGCACTTTGTCTGCCTGTTTTCAGGGCTGAGTTCCACTGTGCTGCTGTACAGCCTCACATCAGAGTGCTGATGGAACAGGAGCCATGGGAAGGTTCAGCGGGGTCTTTACTTTTCCATCCTGAAATGATTTTCAGCGGGGCATGAGCGCTCTGCCCCTGCCCACACTGAACCGCACATGGACCTGCTCATGCCCCTCAGTGACTCACTAGGTGAATTTTTATGGCAGGTTAATTGTCAAATGCTGAGTCCTACTGATCAGAACAGATATATTGCTGTTTGTTTAATAGAGAAATGTAGTGACAGTGCTTTGAGATATGCTTTCCACTGTCAGGGTCCTAAAAGCATATCTCAAAGATATGTGTTAGCAAAGGAAGCACTCGGCTATCCAGAGATTACAAAAGAGAACACAAGGCATCTGCCCCAAATACAAACACAACTTCTTTGTGATGACTAAAGGAAATGGGTAAGAAAGAGCAAAATTACAACACTGGGTTTACCACAAATAATATTGCTACTGCAGAAAATTGATTACCTAATGAAAAGGGAAAGGCATACAAACTATCAGTACTGGCTACTTGCGAGAACAAGAATTTCCACATAAGTGTACTTGGTACAGACCCTAATATAAACGTTTCATTTGGCTAGAAGTAGTTAGTCCTAAAAATAGAAATTAAAATTAGATTAATAAGCAGTAAATGTTCAATTAGTCTGATTGGAGGAAAAAATCAGAAATGCAATCAAGTGCTATTAATTATTAGGAAAGGATTTGAGAACATAACCAAGTGTGTTGTTATGACAATATATAAAGGATTCAATCTGGACTGCAGTTCTGGTCCCCAACATTAAGAATATAAATTTACCCAGATATAATACAAAGAAAAGTAAAAAGGACCATCAATGATACAGACTGACAGCCACAAAGGAAATTATAAAATATACCAGTCTATAAGACAGAAAACTGAGCCAAGGATACTGTAGCAAGCTCAAAGTCATGAATGCCAAAGAGAAGGTGAACTGGGATGCATGCTCTGTCTCTTCCAATACAAGAACTAAGAGGCATCACATAAGACAAGCAGCAGAGAGGTTCAAAACAAACACAGGGAGGTACTTTTACAGCCAACATGTAGCTGAGGTGTGGGAGTCCCTGAGACAGTGCTGGCTCTGCCAGAAATCTGTCCTGGTTCCAAAACTGATCACCACATGCATCAGCAGAAGGAAAAAAAAAAAAAACAACACTGTAACGAAGATGCCATTTCAACTTGGAAACTCCTATAGTCCCAGCTCACTGGAAGTCAGCAAAGTATTCTTATTTTTCGCTGCTGTACACTTGCTCTGCTCCAAAACCATTGGCAGGCACCTGTGACTGGTCACTACTGGAAACAGGATGGTGGCCCAATAGCTCTTTCTTACAATCTAACTGGTGGCCTAGTTTTCAGTTTTTATATAATGTAGCTTCTAACTTCAAAATGGCAGTTTCTGCCCTTACTTTGAAAAGAAATCAGTGCCAAAAGTATCCTTATAGCTACTTTGTCTTTTTTCTTCATAAAAGGTAATTTTATTTAATAAATGAAACTTCTATTATATTTTTTTTTCTTTTAATGAGATAGAAAACACCCTGGCCTTAGTGAAGACGAATGCCATTTTGTCCACTGTAAAAGTCAGGAGTGCATGGGAAAAAAGCAGAGGACCTGAAAATGAGTTCAAGGACAGGCAGAAAGAGTGAATGCATGGAAAAAGGCTACAGGAAATTTTGAGAAAAGAAAGGCTGTGAGGCCAAATAGGTTAATATGCAAAATAAATGACAGATGGAAGGGCATGCAACAGAGTGAGACCTGTAACTCTGGGGAAAAAAAAATATGATTTTATTGAAAAGATAAACATTATCTGTAGGGAGCAGCATGTTGTTGACAAGTTGAAATGCAAACAGGAAGTGGAAAACATCTTCAAAAAGAAATCCCACTGAAGGATGCTTCCTCCAGTATCTTATTTAACTGAAGATAATATAATAAATTTGGGGAATCCGATAGGTTTTTCCATTTTTTGCCAACTGAATGAATAGTATCACATATAATATCTGATTACACCAAAATGTGTGCACTTCTATTCCTAAGCTAGAAACACACTTTTCAGGTTTTCTAGCTGCTTCGAAATCTGTCCATAATTCAATAGTTTATGAATCCTCCCTAAGTCTCAAGATGGTAAGTGATCCACAGCTAGAGTCAAGGTATTCCTTCTCGTGAGTTTTAATCGTACTGTCCTGCAATTGCTAGCTTTAAGTCTATTACCGGGTTTCCAAACCTTTCAAGTGGTAAAAAAAACCCCCAAACCCCACAAATTATCAACTAACCCAACATTACAAGTCCAGGGCAGCCAAGTGCAAGTGTGCATTACTAGGATGCTCAGGTATTTAACGACAAATAGTTTGACCTTGTAACTTCTACAGAAGAATTTATAGCCACGTTGTGATGCTGAGTGACACCACTCCACTGTCCTAGCTTCACCACGTATCTGCTGATACTGGATAGCCATTCACATCTGGCAATCAGGTTATTCATAAAACTCTCAAATTTCTTTTACAACTTTTTCGCTCGCAAAATCACAATGGGAAGCTTAAAAGTCTTGCCTCACGAAGCCCGGGAAGGCTAAAGAAAATCTACCGGTAAAGCAGAACTCGCTTTTATACAAATCCCGTGGTTTGAGGCGTAGCTACAACCCGCTAATCTCTGTTCAGATGCCCGCAGAGTGGCATTTGTGTGCGGCCGGCTGCACAGTAAAGCGGGGGCGGCTCGTTCCCGGCCCCCGCACAGCGGCGGCGGGAGCGGAGCGGCTCCGATCCCGGCCGGGCGGCTCGGTGCCCCGGCGAGCCCCAGCGCCCGGACCGCCCCGCGCGTTAACGGCCGCGCCGCGGGCTCCAGGGAATCTACCGCCGTTCCCGTAAACTCAGACGCCTTTTCCCAGAGTCGGGATAAATCCCGGAAACGGCGGCAGAGAACTCGGTGCCCAGCGGTGGGCGGGGAGTGGCGGGAGGGAGGCGGCGAGCACGGCAGTGCCGCTGCCCTGCTTCCCCGCGGGCACCCGACGGATGGCGCGGCTCGGCTGTCCGACCCGCTACCGCCGCTCCAGCCGCTCCGGCGCCCGCACCAGCCTCCCCTGCGACGACGACCGCCCGCCTCGCCCGCCCGCAGACTCCCCGAGCCCTGCTCCGCTGCTGCCCGCCCCGGCATGGGGCTGCCGAGAGGGGAGTCCCAGCCAGCCGGAGAGGGAGAGCAGAAAGCGAGCTGTCCGCAGACCGGCAGCGACGGGGAGCCCGACGGCGGCCGGGAGAGTCGAAGAGAGCCCGGGCCCGAAAGCTCGACGGCGGACACAGCTCTGCGGACCCGCAGTGGGCTGCAGATCCGCGGCACCGGAGCTGTCGCCGGGAGAGGCGGTGTCCCGCCGGCGCACGGCCCCGCTCCGTCGGGAGCGGCGAAGTCCCCGCCGTGACTTACCGTCCCCAGCGAGGTGCGGGGCAGCGCCGGGCCGCGCATGGCTCCGCGGCCCGCTACATCCCCGTGGCAGGGTCCCTCACGTCCAGAGGAAGCCGCCCCAGCCCTACCCAGCGCCGGCCGGAGCAGCGCAGAGAATGACTACCCCCTCTCCAACTTCCTGGCAGCGGCAGCAGGAAAGAGAGAGGCGAGCGGGAGGCGGCCCTCCGCCGCGCCGAGCCCCGCCCGCCCTCCGCCGCGCGAGAACCGGCGTTGGCAGTATTCCTTAAAATCCCAGACGGACAAGCTGAAAAAAAGCAACTGATGCTACATCGAGCGGCTAAAGCTGCTAGAAAACACGGGAAAGGAGTCAGAGGAAGTCTACTGATACCTTAAAGTTCTTGACACAGGAGTGTTTCACTCTTCAGTTGTACTTTTTTCCACGTGAAAATTAACCATGTACTTCTAAGAAAAAGATTTCTTGCATCTTGACTGCCTTAATTTTAAAGAAAGGCATTTTTCATCCACGATCACCATCCTGTACTTTGTAATTTAAAACACACGTTTTCTTGTACACTCCAATGAACCAGCTGTAGAGATAGTGCAAATATAAGCAAAACCAACATGACATTCTGTGTAAGCCCAGCTTCATTAGAATATCCTGTTAGCATGCTTGAAAAACAAAAATACAGCTAGGAATGAGTGCCTAAATGATAAAGAACTCAGCTTCATTTGTTGCCCAGGACTTTCCCTTGCTTTCTGGAATTGTCTCTGTACTCCCATAAAAGACATTAAATCATGCTACTAAGAATTGTTTTGGAAGAATTTGCCCATTTCAGTAAAAAATGGGTACAATTCATCCCGTGGACTTCCTGAATTACTGCGGAGAAATCCAAACACCTCCACAGACTGTTCCTACAATGGAGTTGCTTATCAGCTGTGTACAAGCCAACGCCGGCACGGGCACAGGAGAAAACAAGGAGGGCACTTTCCCACACTTTGGCTTGGAACAGCTGTGACTTTTCAGCTGCAAGTCTCAGGAGGGAAGGAAATAGCAGAATAACCTGTTATCAGATTGCAGCCATCTCTGGGGATAGAGGTCGAAAAGATTTTGTCTCATTCATTTCCTTGCCTCCAATGAGGACAATACAAAGTTAGCCCCTAAAGAGAAAATTCTGCCACACATTCTGTGAAGGAGGAAATGTTTTTAATGGGCTGTTTCAGGTTTAGCACTTGTTGTCATGTCATGGAGCTTCAGCCTTCAAAAAAAAAAAAAAATGGCCTATTTTTTTAGAATCACGTAAATGTCAGAAAAATCTCTGTGAACCTTCACATTTGACTCCTCCCAAGTTCGGGGAGGGACATCTCACTGCCCACTGCACATTTGACATTTACACCAATGTCAAACGCACCAAGGCACATCCACTTCCCAGCTTTCACCAGAGCTCCAGATCTAGGCCTCCCTCCATCCCTGCCACCTCCCTGCATCCTGCCAGGTCTCCAACGCTTCTTAAGGTCCTGTGGCTATGGGCTAAGGCCCAAAGGGACTGAGCTCACCCTCCTATCACACGATCAGTGTCTTGTAGCTTATCTGACACCCCAGCTTTATTCTCAGCCTGCAGAACAGTATTGGGTTTGCACAATCAGGTTTTAGTAGCAGGGGGACAACAGGAGTGGCTTCTGTGAGAAGCTGCCAGAAACTTCTCAAATGTCTGGCAGAGCTACTGCCAGCTGGCTCCAAAATTGATGCACTGCTGGTCAAGTCCAAGCCCATCAGAAATGGTGGTGTAAGGGAAATTAACCCACAAACACCAGAGGTTTATGTCCAAAAAGGAGACAGAGGAGTCCTTTTTGCTTTATTCGAATAAAGGGAGAGGCCATGGGGCATTCCCCTGGGATCTCTCAAATTTTTGGAGGACGCAGCCTCCCTTTTTATCCTAACTTCCCGGCCGCTTTTCCCTCTCTCTTTCCCCATTGGCTGAGGTACTCGAGAGGCACAGACTTCCCGGAACGCCTGACACCTGACATTCCCCTCTAATGTATAACCCTCCCTTTTCATTTTTAATTCTTGTAGAATTCAGTTTTCCCCCTCCCCGTTGCTTCTTTCATCTTCTGTAACCCAATTTTATTTACCAGCAAACCTACAGTTTGTTTGTAAAGGCAAATCTCTTTTTCCATTCATCAATCAGTGTAATCCCTCCCATTGTTTCTTTTATCTATAGGTGCTAACTTTACCTACCAACAGATCTACAGTTTGTTTGTAAAGACAAATGTAACATTCCTCTCAATCCCTCCTCTTTTATTTTTAGTAATTGTCTTTACAAACTTTAGCTATCATTGTCTTAATTTCTTGTTCTTGTGTCCTTTTTGGTTTTGCAATTATTTGCAATGACATCAATTTCTGTCCTTTTGTAGCCATCTCTGGGTCAGTAGGCATGGCTATAACCTGCGTCCCCTTGATCACATGTTGAATAAGTTGTATTAAGCAAGGGATCATGCATGGTAAAAGATTAGAGTTGCTACAGCACATAAGAAGAAAAAAGCAGTTGTTTAACCCACAGTCCACCAGGTAGCCATGAAAACATGTCCCATTCCCATCCTTTCCATGTTTGGACAGGTACATGAGCTAACTTTCTTATTCCTTTTGCTATTTGTTTCACCACCTTTCCATTGTCATCTATTTGCAAACAGCAGTTTGAGTCATTTAATTTGCCACACACACCCCCTTCTTCTGCTAATAAGTAGTCTAATACCATCCGGTGTTGAAATATTGCATTTCTCATCTGAGTAGATTGGTCAGCAAGAAGGTCAAGAGCTGTAGCTGTCTGGTTACTTACTATTTCAAAGACAGCTTGTAACCTAATTATCCAATTTAAATTATAAATGGGTTCTCTGGCACCTGATATTAATTCACTAGGATTCCAAGTGGCTGGGCCATAGTGTTGTATGATTTGTTCAGGTGGCCACTCATCATTACCCCACTTTTGGGTGCTCCCCCCAGCCAAGGATACATCAATTGACCGCTTTTCCCTGATTAGATCATCATATACCTTGATTCCTAACTGGTTTCCCTGAACTTGTGGTAGCAGAAAGAACAGAGGTCTGATATACCCCACATAACATATTCCTGACCAGTTTGGGGGTAACCTGCAATAGGCATATTGGCCACAAATCCAGTAATGCCTCTTTAAAGCCCACGTCCCGTTGGCAAAGGGACCTTCTCAATTTTCATGATCTACTGGGGGGTCAAAATACAGCTTGCTTCCTGGGCCTAGTGGTCCCCCAAGAATAGTTGCCCCACCATAAGAATCACAGTATTTGCACTTCCATGCTCCCACATGAGGTTTCCAGCTGCAGTTACATCCCAGATCTGTTTTATTAGATTGGGACCAGAACCTGCTAAAAAGAGTTCGAGTTCCATTCCGGTGTTGCCACTTCCACTGATAGTCACAAACAACATGTGTCCTACTTGTGGAATTATCTCAGGGGCAGCTTAAAAATAAGAAGTCAAAAAACTTATCCCTCTCCACTGCTTTACAGCCTTCCAAATCTTTCTGGTAAGTATGGTAGGAACACTTTACCCAGCTACCACTTGAGAGCTTAACATGAGTTTGATTCCATCTGCCCTGATATCTGGAACAATCATAAGGAAGGCATTTGGGGGTCCAACAATCTAAACCCAAAGCTAAAGTCCAGTCACAAACACTTTTCCCCACGTATATGCTTCCTGTTCTATTTAGACAATAAGTGCCTCTTTCAGAAGAATGAAGCCGCCATGGACTTCCTTCTTCATCCCAGAATCCTGTTCCATTATGGACTTCACTCAGGGTGCTAACCCACCATTTAGGTTCGACTGGGCTGGCCACCCATGGCCAGTTTTCAGATCCTCCTGGCCCCTCACAGACCCAGCAATTGCTAAGGTTAAAGGTTTTTGCTACTTCTTCTCCTAAGGTTAAAAACTTATTTTCCCATTCCTGGCCCCATCCTAACTGACAGTATAAAGGTAAGATCACTAAGAGAAACATTCTAACTGGGTTATGTAATTCCCTAACCTAATTTTTACTTTCATGTTGTCTTCTGCACCTGTGGTGAGTGAAGGCACAGAAACAGCTTAATGTAAAGGAAAACAGTGACAGCAAAGGACTGGCCCCCCCCGTGACTGGAGATTCGAGAGGTGGGATGCCCACACAAACTTATTTCAGCAGGCAGTCCGTGGGTAGGCACACGAGGCTTCCCTCAATGTTGACGCACTTGCTACTGCTGCAGTCCACTCCAGCTGAGTGTCAGTCGCGGCTTCCCGTCCTTCTCCTCCAGCTGAGATGTCCAAATCTCTGGGGCCTTAGAGACCTTGACCCGAGTGTGCTGGGTCCACCTGTGTTCAGCTGTCTTGACGGCTGTTTCTGTGGTCAGCAACACCTGGAAAGGTCCACGCCACTTCACCACCAGCGGTGCTTCTTTATACTCCTTAACTAGGACCCAATCTCCGGGCTGGATGTTGTGAACAGCAAAGTCCAAAGACAGGGTCTGTGCCAGCTGAGCCTCCTGTCGAAGAGATTTCACAAGAGACAGTACCCGAGACACATAATGTTTTAAATACACATCACTTATCTCTATCCCCCCACTAGGCTGAGAATTGCAAGGATAAGGAATTCCAAACATTAACTTAAAGGGAGATAATTGAATATCTTCCCTGGGTCTGGCCCTCATTCTTCCAAAGCCAGGGGCAGGAGCTGTACCCATGGCATCTTGGTTTCTATCACCAGCTTCAGAAGGTGTTTTTTTTATTTCTCCATTTATTCTTTCAACCCGACCCGAACTTTGGGGGTGCCAGGGGGTGTGCAGGTTCCATTGTATCCCTAAAGCAGCCATAACTCCTTGAAGAATTTTTCCTGTAAAATGAGTTCTCCTATCTGAGTCTATTGCTTCCACAATTCCATATCTTGGAATTATTTGTTCCAGAAATACTTTAACAACTGATCCTGTAGTTGCTGAAACAGTAGGGAATGCTTCTGGCCAGCCTGTTAATTGACATACTATTACCGGAAGATATTTAAACCTTGCCACTTGGGGCATTTCAGTAAAATCCACCTGACATCTCTGGAAAGGAGGTACAGCCCAAGGCCTCCCTCCCCTGGCAAGTTTCTTTGTAACCTTGTTATTTGTTTTAGCACAAGTCAAACAACCCTCAATAGCTCATTTTGCTAAGATAAAAAGACCCACAGCAGCATACATTTTTAGGAAGGCTTCTGCCAACTCTCGAGAGCCCCAATGACTCCCTTCATGAAGTTGTTTTAACAATTGTAAGGCCAGAGCTTTTGGGATCCACTGCCTCCCATCCCTTGTAAACCAATTGTTTCCTCTTTCTTCTGCCCCACTCTTTTTAATTATCTCGAGTTCTTCTGGTGGGAAAGACAGTTTCTCTCGCAGCGGTGCAGTTACTGGGAGTAAGGGGAGTATCTTAGAGATTTCTGGCAACAATGCAACTTTCCGAGCTTCTTCATCAGCCAATCGGTTTCCTATTGCCTCCTCTGAGTACCCTGCCTGATACGCCTTAATGTGGATTAATTGCCACCCTTTTTGGTAAATTCACTACCTCCAATAGGCGAGAGACTAAGTTTTCATGGGCTAACGTCTTTCCCCTAGAATTTAACAAACCTCGTTCTTCCCACAGTTTCCCAAATGCATGTATCACCCCATAAGCATATTTAGAATCGGTAAAAACATTCACTGTCTTATCCCGGTATAACTCACAGGTTCTGATCAGCGCATACAGCTCAGCTGTCTGGGCTGACCAGGTGGGCGGTAACCTCCCCCCTTCCTTTAATTGTTTGCCATTCACGATAGAGTATCCTGTAAAGCGCTTCCCGTTTATTACTCTTGACGACCCATCGATGAACACATTCTCTCCCTCAGGCCAGGAATTATCTCTCAAATCTTCCCTAGCTCTAGTCTGGAGATCTATAACCTGGATACAATCACGGCTTTCCTCCTGTCTCCCCCATTCTTCGGGGCCATTCAAACAGGAGGCTGGATTAAAATTTTCCTATTTTTAAATTCTAAATCCTCCTTTTCCATTAAACATGATTCATATTGTAATAATCGAGCACTCGTCATCCACATAGAGGCTCTCTCAGTTAACAAAGCTTTAATCTGATGCTAAACTTTTTACAATCACATACCCTCCCATTGTCAGCCCCTACCAGAGCTGTGGTCACAGTTTCTGCAGACAATGGAGCCAGCCTCTGGCCGCTGGGTTAACAACTCAGAAAAACAGGCGACAGGCCTCTGTGTTCCTTATTCTCTTACACGAAAATTCCTTTAGCATGACCCAGCTCAACACCCACATGTAGTTGAAATTCCTTTTCTGCGTCCAGAAGAGCCAAGACCAGAGCACCAACTAATTCATCCTTCAATTTTCCAAAGCACTGCTCCACTTCTGGTGTCCACATCACAACACCAGGACCGCTCTGGGTTAAAAAGTTACACAAAGGTCTAGCCACAACAGAAAAATCCTCGATCCAAGCTCCGCAGTCCCCCACCAACTCCAAAAATTTCCACAACCCCTTGTCAGTCTGGGGCAAAAATCCCCTGCACTCCTTCTGGACCAACACACTGCAACCCCTCAGTCAGAAGGTGTCCCAAATATCTGACTCTCTCCTCAACCACCTCTTTCTGCTCCCCCGATAACAGCAAATCATCTACATATTGCAACAGCTTAACTCCTGAGGGTGGAGTAAACTCTTAATATTTTCTGCAAAGCTTGCCTAAACAAACTTCATATATCTCTGCATCTGCATTTCAGCATAAATCCTACCAGACATTTTACATAAAGATATTACAGACAGTAACACAGACTCTGTGTTACTTCTTCTTTTTTTTTTTTTTACTCTTGTTACTTTTCACAAAACTAATTTGCTTTCCCATTCTAGTCATCAAATCTCTTCCCAGTAAATTACAGTCACAATGAGGAGCAATCAGAAACTCATGCTTTTTAAACCCCTCCCACACATTTAGCAAATTCCCATGCCTTTCCCTGTATTACTTGTATTTTCCAGCAAAACTCACAAAATCTTTAAAACAGAATCCTAATCTTTTCACGTACAATCTGCATTTCCCATATATTCCTTTATTCTCGTTCTCCCTCTCTTCATCACACACCGTATAACAGAGTCAGTTTGCGTCCTGTCACAGTGCAAACACAGCTCCTCCCCCACCGATGCTCCCAGCGAGCACAGCCCGCAGCATCGCATGCGGCTGGGCACCCCAGACCTTACGGGGCCGGGGCACCCCGAGCCTCACGGGGGCCAGTGGACACTGCTGGCCCTGCCCGGGGATGGCGGGGTCAGGCACAGCCCCGCGCTGAGCCCCGGAAGCCCCACAGCCCCCAGCCCGTGTTCCTGGTCCCGCAGCTCCGTGCTCGGACCTGCTGCTCATTGCCTCACCCATACCTATCACACACTCCTCCTCAATTCTCTTCCAACACACAAACACTCTCCATCCATCCGCCGCTGTCGAGACCCTCTCTCGACTCCCCTTTTTGCCCCCCCAGGGCATGGATTATCCAGACCCCTTCTCGACCGCACTTGTTGCCCCCCCAGGGCATCTATATAACATGGCCTTATAAGCCCCTTTGACAACTTATACTCTGGCCTCACAAAATAACAATATTTTATCATAATTCCCATAGTTACTTCCGGGTGAATATATAATCTGTCCCAAGACCTCAGCATTCTCCCCAAGGGACTCTCCGGAGGTATTATGGGATCCTTTTTGCAGCGTCCCTGTCCCGGCTTCACCCTTCCAATCCTCCATGGGTTTCCCGTTTCACCTGTGCTGCCCTCCATGGGCGCCCTCCCAGGTGTACCTGTGCTACCTTCCATGGGTTCCCCGTTTCACCTGTGCTGCCCTCCATGGGCGCTCTCCCAGGTGTACCTGTGCTGCCCTCCATAGGCGTCCTCCCAGGTTTGCTCCCCGAGGATCCCATTTTACTCACCAGTGAGATTTTCAGTGGTCCTTCCCTGCGGACTCTTCACGGACTCCCCTGGTCCGCCACTCGTCTGTCTCCTGGACAGTCTCGGGAACCCAATCAATCGCCCGGTGCCAGCTGGCACCCCGGGGAGCTGATCACCGAAACTGGGTGAGGCGTGCCTTCAGCTCCACCGCTGCCTGCCGCCCTGGACAGTGGAAATATCCCGGACCAAGCCCCCAAATTGTAAGGGAAATTAACCCACAAACACCAGAGGTTTATGTCCAAAAAGGAGACAGAGGAGTCCTTTTTGCTTTATTTTTTAGGGATTACACTGATTGATGAATGGAAAAAGAGATTTGCCTTTACAAACAAACTGTAGGTTTGCTGGTAAATAAAATTGGGTTACAGAAGATGAAAGAAGCAACGGGGAGGGGGAAAACTGAATTCTACAAGAATTAAAAATTAAAAGGGAGGGTTATACATTAGAGGGGAATGTCAGGTGTCAGGCGTTCCGGGAAGTCTGTGCCTCTCGAGTACCTCAGCCAATGGGGAAAGAGAGAGGGAAAAGCGGCCGGGAAGTTAGGATAAAAAGGGAGGCTGCGTCCTCCAAAAATCCGAGAGATCCCAGGGGAGTGCCCCATGGCCTCTCCCTTTATTCGAATAAAGCAAAAAGGACTCCTCTGTCTCCTTTTTGGACATAAACCTCTGGTGTTTGTGGGTTAATTTCCCTTACAATTTGGGGGCTCGGTCCGGGATATTTCCACTGTCCGGGGCGGCAGGCAGCGGTGGAGCTGAAGGCGCGCCTCACCCAGTTTCGGTGATCAGCTCCCCGGGGTGCCAGCTGGCACCGGGCGATCGATTGGGTTCCCGAGACTGTCCAGGAGACAGACGAGTGGCGGACCAGGGGAGTCCGTGAAGAGTCCGCAGGGAAGGACCACTGAAAATCTCACCGGTGAGTAAAATGGGATCCTCGGGGAGCAAACCTGGGAGGACGCCCATGGAGGGCAGCACAGGTGAAACGGGGAACCCATGGAAGGTAGCACAGGTACACCTGGGAGGGCGCCCATGGAGGGCAGCACAGGTGAAACAGGGAAACCCATGGAGGGTTGGAAGTGTGAAGCCGGGACAGGGACGCTGCAAAAAGGATCCCATAATACCCCCGGAGAGTCCCTTGGGGAGAATGCTGAGGTCTTGGGACAGATTATATATTCACCCGGAAGTAACTATGGGAATTATGATAAAATATTGTTATTTTGTGAGGCCAGAGTATAAGTTGTCAAAGGGGCTTATAAGGCCATGTTATATAGATGCCCTGGGGGGGCAACAAGTGCGGTCGAGAAGGGGTCTGGATAATCCATGCCCTGGGGGGGCAATACGGGAAATCAAGAAGGGATCTCGATTGTCCATGCCCTGAGGGGCAAAAAGGGGAGTCGAGAGAGGGTCTCGACAGCGGCGGATGGATGGAGAGTGTTTGTGTGTTGGAAGAGAATTGAGGAGGAGTGTGTGATAGGTATGGGTGAGGCAATGAGCAGCAGGTCCGAGCACGGAGCTGCGGGACCAGGAACACGGGCTGGGGGCTGTGGGGCTTCCGGGGCTCAGCGCGGGGCTGTGCCTGACCCCGCCATCCCCGGGCAGGGCCAGCAGTGTCCACTGGCCCCCGTGAGGCTCGGGGTGCCCCGGCCCCGTAAGGTCTGGGGTGCCCAGCCGCATGCGATGCTGCGGGCTGTGCTCGCTGGGAGCATCGGTGGGGGAGGAGCTGTGTTTGCACTGTGACAGGACGCAAACTGACTCTGGTATACAGTGTGTGATGAAAAGAGGAAGAACGAGAATAAAGGAATATATGGGAAATGCAAATTGTACGTGAAAAGATTAGGATTCTGTTTTAAAGATTTTGTGAGTTTTGCTGGAAAATACAAGTAATACAGGGAAAGGCATGGGAATTTGCTAAATGTGTGGGAGGGGTTTAAAAAGCATGAGTTTCTGATTGCTCCTCATTGTGACTGTAATTTACTGGGAAGAAATTTGATGACTAGAATGGGAAAGCAAATTAGTTTTGTGAAAAGTAACAAGAGTAAAAAAAAAAAAAAAAAAAAAAGAAGTAACACAGAGTCTGTGTTACTGTCTGTAATATCTTTATGTAAAATGTCTGGTAGGATTTATGCTGAAATGCAGGTGCAGAGATATACGAAGTTTGTTTAGGCAAGCTGTGCAGAAAATATTAAGAGTTTACTCCACTCTCAGGAGTTAAGCTGTTGCAATATGTAGATGATTTGCTGTTATCGGGGGAGCAGAAAGAGGTGGTTGAGGAGAGAGTCAGATATTTGGGACACCTTCTGACTGAGGGGTTGCAGTGTGTTGGTCCAGAAGGAGTGCAGGGGATTTTTGCCCCAGACTGACAAGGGGTTGTGGAAATTTTTGGAGTTGGTGGGGGACTGTGGAGCTTGGATCGAGGATTTTTCTGTTGTGGCTAGACCTTTGTGTAACTTTTTAACCCAGAGCGGTCCTGGTGTTGTGATGTGGACACCAGAAGTGGAGCAGTGCTTTGGAAAATTGAAGGATGAATTGGTGCTCTGGTCTTGGCTCTTCTGGACGCAGAAAAGGAATTTCAACTACATGTGGGTGTTGAGCTGGGTCATGCTAAAGGAATTTTCGTGTAAGAGAATAAGGAACACAGAGGCCTGTCGCCTGTTTTTCTGAGTTGTTAACCCAGCGGCCAGAGGCTGGCTCCATTGTCTGCAGAAACTGTGACCACAGCTCTGGTAGGGGCTGACAATGGGAGGGTATGTGATTGTAAAAAGTTTAGCATCAGATTAAAGCTTTGTTAACTGAGAGAGCCTCTATGTGGATGACGAGTGCTCGATTATTACAATATGAATCATGTTTAATGGAACAGGAGGATTTAGAATTTAAAAATGGGGAAAATCTTAATCCAGACTCCTGTTTGAATGGCCCCGAAGAATGGGGGAGACAGGAGGAAAGCCATGATTGTATCCAGGTTATAGATCTCCAGACTAGAGCTAGGGAAGATTTGAGAGATAATTCCTGGCCTGAGGGAGAGAATGTGTTCATCGATGGGTCGTCAAGAGTAATAAACGGGAAGCGCTTTACAGGATACTCTATCGTGAATGGCAAACAATTAAAGGAAGGGGGGATGTTACCGCCCACCTGGTCAGCCCAGACAGCTGAGCTGTATGCGCTGATCAGAACCTGTGAGTTGTACCGGGATAAGACAGTGAATGTTTTTACCGTTTCTAAATATGCTTATGGAGTGATACATGCATTTGGGAAACTGTGGGAAGAACGAGGTTTATTAAATTCTAGGGGAAAGACGTTAGCCCATGAAAACTTAGTCTCTCACCTATTGGAAGTAGTGACTTTACCAAAAAGGGTGGCAATTAATCCACATTAAGGGGTATCAGGCAGGGTACTCAGAGGAGGCAATAGGAAACCGATTGGCTGATGAAGAAGCTCGGAAAGTTGCATTGTTGCCAGAAATCTCTAAGATACTCCCCTTACTCCCAGTAACTGCACCGCTGCGAGAGAAACTGTCTTTCCCACCAGAAGAACTCGAGATAATTAAAAAAATGTGGAGCAGAAGAAAGAGGAAACAATTGGTTTACAAGGGATGGGAGGCAGTGAATCCCAAAAGCTCTGGCCTTACAATTGTTAAAACAACTTCATGAAGGGAGTCATTGGGGCTCTCGAGAGTTGGCAGAGGCCTTCCTAAAAATGTATGCTGCTGTGGGTCTTTTTATCTTAGCAAAACGAGCTATTGAGGGTTGTTTGACTTGTGCTAAAACCAATAACAAGGTTACAAAGAAACTTGCCAGGGGAGGGAGGCCTTGGGCTGTAGGTCCCTTCCAGAGATGTCAGGTGGATTTTACTGAAATGCCCCAAGTGGCAAGGTTTAAATATCTTCCGGTAATAGTATGTCAATTAACAGGCTGGCCAGAAGCATTCCCTACTGTTTCAGCAACTACAGGATTAGTTGTTAAAGTATTTCTGGAACAAATAATTCCAAAATATGGAATTGTGGAAGCAATAGACTCAGATAGGAGAACTCATTTTACAGGAAAAATTCTTCAAGGAGTTATGGCTGCTTTAGGGATACAATGGAACCTGCACACCCCCTGGCACCCCCAAAGTTCGGGTCGGGTTGAAAGAATAAATGGAGAAATAAAAAAACACCTTCTGAAGCTGGTGATAAGAAACCAAGATGCCATGGGTACAGCTCCTGCCCCTGGCTTTGGAAGAATGAGGGCCAGACCCAGGGAAGATATTCAATTATCTCCCTTTAAGTTAATGTTTGGAATTCCTTATCCTTGCAATTCTCAGCCTAGTGGGGGGATAGAGATAAGTGATGTGTATTTAAAACATTATGTGTCTCGGGTACTGTCTCTTGTGAAATCTCTTCGACAGGAGGCTCAGCTGGCACAGACCCTGTCTTTGGACTTTGCTGTTCACAACATCCAGCCCGGAGATTGGGTCCTAGTTAAGGAGTATAAAGAAGCACCGCTGGTGGTGAAGTGGCGTGGACCTTTCCAGGTGTTGCTGACCACAGAAACAGCCGTCAAGACAGCTGAACACAGGTGGACCCAGCACACTCGGGTCAAGGTCTCTAAGGCCCCAGAGATTTGGACATCTCAGCTGGAGGAGAAGGATGGGAAGCCGCGACTGACACTCCGCAGGGGCGGACTGGAGCAGTAGCAAGTGTGTTGACATCGAGGGAAGCCTCGTGTGCCTACCCACGGACTGCCTGCTGAAATAAGTTTGTGTGGGCATCCCACCTCTCGAATCTCCAGTCACGGGGGGGCCAGTCCTTTGCTGTCACTGTTTTCCTTTACATTAAGCTGTTTCTGTGCCTTCACTCACCACAGGTGCAGAAGACAACATGAAAGTAAAAATTAGGTTAGGGAATTACATAACCCAGTTAGAATGTTTCTCTTAGTGATCTTACCTTTATACTGTCAGTTAGGATGGGGCCAGGAATGGGAAAATAAGTTTTTAACCTTAGGAGAAGAAGTAGCAAAAACCTTTAACCTTAGCAATTGCTGGGTCTGTGGGGGGCCAGGAGGATCTGAAAACTGGCCATGGGTGGCCAGCCCAGTCGAACCTAAATGGTGGGTTAGCACCCTGAGTGAAGTCCATAATGGAACAGGATTCTGGGATGAAGAAGGAAGTCCATGGCGGCTTCATTCTTCTGAAAGAGGCACTTATTGTCTAAATAGAACAGGAAGCATATACGTGGGGAAAAGACTTTAGCTTTGGGTTTAGATTGTTGGACCCCCAAATGCCTTCCTTATGATTGTTCCAGATATCAGGGCAGATGGAATCAAACTCATGTTAAGCTCTCAAGTGGTAGCTGGGTAAAGTGTTCCTACCATACTTACCAGAAAGATTTGGAAGGCTGTAAAGCAGTGGAGAGGGATAAGTTTTTTGACTTCTTATTTTTAAGCTGCCCCTGAGATAATTCCACAAGTAGGACACATGTTGTTTGTGACTATCAGTGGAAGTGGCAACACCGGAATGGAACTCGAACTCTTTTTAGCAGGTTCTGGTCCCAATCTAATAAAACAGATCTGGGATGTAACTGCAGCTGGAAACCTCATGTGGGAGCATGGAAGTGCAAATACTGTGATTCTTATGGTGGGGCAACTATTCTTGGGGGACCACTAGGCCCAGGAAGCAAGCTGTATTTTGACCCCCCAGTAGATCATGAAAATTGAGAAGGTCCCTTTGCCAACGGGACGTGGGCTTTAAAGAGGCATTACGGATTTGTGGCCAATATGCCTATTGCAGGTTACCCCCAAACTGGTCAGGAATATGTTATGTGGGGTATATCAGACCTCTGTTCTTTCTGCTACCACAAGTTCAGGGAAACCAGTTAGGAATCAAGGTATATGATGATCTAATCAGGGAAAAGCGGTCAATTGATGTATCCTTGGCTGGGGGGAGCACCCAAAAGTGGGGTAATGATGAGTGGCCACCTGAACAAATCATACAACACTATGGCCCAGCCACTTGGAATCCTAGTGAATTAATATCAGGTGCCAGAGAACCCATTTATAATTTAAATTGGATAATTAGGTTACAAGCTGTCTTTGAAATAGTAAGTAACCAGACAGCTACAGCTCTTGACCTTCTTGCTGACCAATCTACTCAGATGAGAAATGCAATATTTCAACACCGGATGGTATTAGACTACTTATTAGCAGAAAGGGGGTGTGTGTGGCAAATTAAATGACTCAAACTGCTGTTTGCAAATAGATGACAATGGAAAGGTGGTGAAACAAATAGCAAAAGGAATAAGAAAGTTAGCTCATGTACCTGTCCAAACATGGAAAGGATGGGAATGGGACATGTTTTCATGGCTACCTGGTGGACTGTGGGTTAAACAACTGCTTTTTTCTTCTTATGTGCTGTAGCAACTCTAATCTTTTACCATGCATGATCCCTTGCTTAATACAACTTATTCAACATGTGATCAAGGGGACGCAGGTTATAGCCATGCCTACTGACCCAGAGATGGCTACAAAAGGACAGAAATTGATGTCATTGCAAATAATTGCAAAACCAAAAAGGACACAAGAACAAGAAATTAAGACAATGATAGCTAAAGTTTGTAAAGACAATTACTAAAAATAAAAGAGGAGGGATTGAGAGGAATGTTACATTTGTCTTTACAAACAAACTGTAGATCTGTTGGTAGGTAAAGTTAGCACCTATAGATAAAAGAAACAATGGGAGGGATTACACTGATTGATGAATGGAAAAAGAGATTTGCCTTTACAAACAAACTGTAGGTTTGCTGGTAAATAAAATTGGGTTACAGAAGATGAAAGAAGCAACGGGGAGGGGGAAAACTGAATTCTACAAGAATTAAAAATTAAAAGGGAGGGTTATACATTAGAGGGGAATGTCAGGTGTCAGGCGTTCCGGGAAGTCTGTGCCTCTCGAGTACCTCAGCCAATGGGGAAAGAGAGAGGGAAAAGCGGCCGGGAAGTTAGGATAAAAAGGGAGGCTGCGTCCTCCAAAATTTGAGAGATTCCAGGGGAATGCCCCATGGCCTCTCCCTTTATATAATAAGCAAAATAAAGCAAATATTAATAAAGCAAAAAGGACTCCTCTGTCTCCTTTTTGGACATAAACCTCTGGTGTTTGTGGGTTAATTTCCTTTACACCGGTAATCGATTTGTGATCTCCCTCCGTTCCTGTCTCAACCCGCGAACCTTTCGCTTTGATCTCCCTCCCCTGCCCACCTGCGGAAGGGAGTGGTATAGCGGCGCCGGTGGGCGCCCGGCACCGGCCCAGGACCATCCCACACGGCCCCGGAGCCGTTCCTCGCCCCGCAGCCCGCCTGGAAGGGGCGGGAGCAGCCGGCGAGCGGCGGCGATTGGGCGGAGGGCAAGGAGGGGGCGGGGCAAGGAGGGGGCGTCGCCGCGGCAACGGCGCGAACCGCGCGGGCTGTCATGGCGGCGCTCGGTGCGGCGGTGAGTGACGGGCCCGGCCGCTCCGCTCCCTCCCCGCCGCACGCCGTTGAGACCGTGCTTCGCTCCTTTCCCCCCCGCAGGAGCAACGCTGGCTACGGGCGGCTCGGGACTTCGTTCGCCGGGCGCTCCCGGGGCCAGACGGGCAGGAGCCAGCAGCGCTGGAGGCGGTGCTGCGATGCCTGCGGAGCGCGGGCGGCGGGACGCTGCCGGTCGGCTACAGGTGACGGCGGGGAGTAGGGAGGGGACGGGAGGGGTTGAGTCCGATGCCCGCGCGCGGCCCTCCCGGGAGCTCGGCGGGACTCGTTCCTGCTCCGTTCCCGCCCCGGATGCCGGCTGTGGGAGCGGTGGTGGCGATCAGGGGTAACCTGCAGGGGTAACCGCGCGCGTTTCTTTGGCTTCGACGCGCCCCCGGCCGCCCTTGCGGTGTGATTAAGCCCCGTATCCGCCTGTCTGCGGTGGGTAGAGCGCGTAACCAAAGCGGGGCATCTCGCCGAGGCGAGCTGCTGCACTGTACAGCGTTTGCACGGCAGCTTCCCGCTTGGACCCTGCTGGTTCGCACAGGAAGATGTTCCTGGGCATGGTCTGCGAACCTATTGGCCAGCTGAGCTCAGCGTTCGAGAGTGCGCCCTTAAAAAAGGTGAATCTAGGATAACATGGTCCATATTTTAGTTGATAAGAGGCTTTTGGGTGCTCATCATCATGAAAAACACGCAGCTTATTGAGATATATCCATATTGGAAGGCTTGGCTTGTCTGGATCTGTTTCTTTTTTCAGATCGTGGGAGAATTAAAATCTCTGGAATGCACAGTTTAGGGAGAAAAGGTCAGCTGGAATTGATTAGGTATTTGTGACCTTTAATTAAAGGTTAATAAATGTAGGGGTTGATCTTTCACACCAGCTAAACCTATCTCATTTGAGCCATATTTTTTTCTGTGTATTTTATGACATTTAAAGACACTTCAATTTATATTCAGGAGAATCTATAAAGAAGAGTTGAAAGTACTTGGTATTTTTCTCCTGTGAGGCTAGTGGTCTGTTTGTGAACAGTGTGCTACATCCACAGCTAAGCATCAAGTTCTGGAGCACAAGGAGAGAGTCTGCTTGCTTCTGTATGTGATAACCATGAGCCAGTGTCCTGTACTTCTGGTTTCTCTCAAAAAGCACTCAGCACATTTGACAAAAACATGAGCAGTGCTGTGCTTTTGTGTATTACAGGTACCATATTATTCCTGGTGATGCTCTGTTTCTGAAGGTGGAGCAGTTTCAACTAATCCCCTATTCATTTTTCAGCAAAATGCACAGCATAAGTACCTGCATTAATTGGCATCTTCTGAGTAATTTTTCTGTATCTAATTACTATTTGTTGCTGTTCAGATCCACCACTTATCTGCAGTAGTTTCTTGCATTCAGCTTTTGATCCCTGACTAATCAAGCAAAACTCTTCAAATTCACACCCTTTGAATTTGATTATGTTCTGCTACTGAGCAAATAGGTATTTTGAATAGAGCTCCAGTTTCACAACCTAAAAGTGTCAGTGAAGCTCACTGCAAACCAGTACCAAAATTGCAGGCTGGAGAACAGCCTGTTCTGGCTCTTTCAGTGTTGATATTAGGGTACTTTGTAAACTGAGTTCTTCATGCATTCTGCTATATTCTTGCACTTTTTTTCTTGTTTTTTTTTTTCCAGTTTCATCTCCATCTCTGACCTACAGCATCAGCAACACATAGCATGCTGCAGCCACCTGAGCTGGAGCACTAATGAATTTAAGGAATGGTCTCATCAAGGACAAGGTGCTTTACCCATGCAGAACACTTTGCCAAGGACTTACCTGATCCTGGTTGGCTATTTAGCAGATGGAAGGCAAGAAGACAAAGAAAAGCTGGTAGATGGTTGCCTTTATGTGAAGGACAATACTGGGATAATTCCATGTGAGGTATGTCCTCGGTCTGAGGGATTCTCAGAAGTGTTTATTCGCACTTCTGGGGCAGTGTCACAAACCATCAGGGGCTTCAGGTGTTCTGCCAGAGTCTAGTGAAGGAAGTAACACTCTGTGACAGGCAGGGAAACAGCAAGCTTATATCCTGGGCAGAGGACAGAACATGGGAAATGTGCCATCGTTAGGAGAAGAAATATTGAATGTACTGACATGGAGAAAAAGTCAGTACAATTCTGTTATATTCACCACAGTACAAGGTGGCCTGGGATACCTTCCCACTCTTTGCTGAATTCCAGCTAGTGGAGCAGAAATAACTTTCTGGAGAGTTGTACTGCATGTTCAGTGATGCATTGATGACCTACTTTCAGGAAATAATAGTTTGCATGACAGTTGACTTAAAAGCCCCCTGAAGGTAATTGCAAGTTGAGTGGAGGTAACAAATAACCCCTTGAGTGGTGATGACAGAGCACTGAAGTTGTGCTTTCCAAGGACACAAAGTCTAGGAAAAAGTTATATTGGTAAAAACTTCTAACTGAAAACACAGGGACAAAAGAAAGCAGGCAAGAATTTTAGAAAAATAGTCTAAAATAACTAAGCCTTGAAGTGAATTATCATCTTTCTGTGAGGTTGTGACTATAACCAAGAAGTGCTAGCTGTAGAGCTCAGCAAGTCTGATCCAGATTTGCATCTGGAAGGACAGAAGTTCTCAGTGCAAGGTAAGGGAGTGGGCAGGAAACACTGCTGTCATTTAGTAATGAAGCCCAGTAGTAGGACAAGAGTTTGTGATGCAGGTGGAAGGGTGTGTTGATAATGAACACTGTAAGTAGTGCTGAGAAAACAAACTGAAATTCATCTCAAGCATCAATCTCGTTATCTTTTGGTTTAGCTCTTGCACTTTGAACTGGAGTGGCTGGAGTCACTGTTTGTCTTCCCAAGCTGGTCATATATACCACAGACAGACCAGAGTGCAGCAGGGTACTTGGAAATCCTGGTGGATCCAGTGCCAGTAAATGCCCCCAAGGAAGTACTTTACAGCATTCCAGTCACCTCCCCAGTGTCAGCTGAGCCACTGCTTGCCTCCAGGTAAACACCTGCTGTGCCAAACTTCATCATAGCACTGTTGCTTTGACTTGGCAGGTAACATGAAGAGCACTTGATTTAGAAAGAGAGAAATTCTATTTCTGCCATGTGGAAGCATAGCAGCAAGTGGTGGAAGTAAAGGTTATACAACAAAGCCACTTTTCTTTAATAATCTGTTTGCCAGGAGTTTATTGGAAGTTTTTATTCTGTAATTTGAAAAAATAAGGCAAATTATAAGTATTTCAAGATGTAATTGAAATTATAGAAAGAGTATTAGAACAGTGTTGATTCAGCCATCTTCGAGACTAAAATTCACTCTTGATTAGTTCAACTTTTTTTTTTAACTTCCAGTGAACCAAAAGTATAATTGAACGTAATCAGTAGTCCTGTATTGTATTATGATGTTAATATGTGCCACTAGTCAAGTTCTTACCCGATTACTGAGATAAAAGTGCCAGTGAAATGTCAACTGGGAGAAGTACCTGTGCTTTAGCTGACAGTATGTGAAAATGAGTCAATGGAATTGAAAATCTTACTAAGTTGATAATTTCAAGTCATGGTAGATCATGTTTTACCTTCTCGAGTAGAAAATTCTTGGTGTAATTTAATTGCAATGAAATGTCACTAATTGTGGTGCTTTAGTTTCTTTTTAGTTATCTTTTGTTTTGATTTGGTTTATCTGCTTCTAAGAAAGTAATTTTAAGCTTAAGTGTTTGATTTAGCTCAAGGGACCTTTCTAAACAAACTATTTCCGTATTTCAGTGTATGTTCTCAGGCCTTTAACATAAAGCTCCTTTGTTACTAACTGATACCTGACCGATTTTCCATGTTACAACAAAAAATGTTACAGTGAGGTGCTGGTACTACTGTGTGTCTACTACTGATTGGGATTTTTTTAAAGTCTTGAAGTTAGATAATTGTTTAGATGTTTAGGAATCAAGGCTGGTTTTGTTCAGAGTAAGTGGGATGGTTATATTCAAGTCCAGTAGGAACTGAATGAAAGTTGCCAACATAAATTTTTTTGAAATTCTTTTAAAATCTTTTGAAATGTAAGTTTGAAGCAATAAATAGGATTGATTCAAGAAATACCATCTCTCTCACATCTCATCTGCTTTCAGTTTTGCTGCTCTTTCACTCTGCGTCAAGTTTGTTAGAAAGACTTCATTGTTGCTTTCAGGCCTCTTGTTTATAGGCTTAGAGCTTCCACAGTGTCATGTTCCATGGACCTACAAATCTGAGTTCTGTTTTCTGCAGAAGAATTGCTTGTGACTTTTTTCTTCTCCTTTAGGCCAAAAATTAGTTTCTTGTTTGTGATAAAGTTTTTCATAACCTGGCTGTTGTCATGGAGTGTGTGAATTTGTTCTTCTGTTCCTTCTGTCTTCAAATACTAAAATGTCAAAGGGATTTAGTTTAGAAAAGGTAAAGTACAAATTTTATAGCCAAATACTGTTTTGAAAACCTCTCTGAGAAACTGACCATATTACTTTGCTGGATCCCTTATTCCCAGCAAGTACATGCTGCATATTTTACTTTTGGGATACTTTTGAGCTTCCTTTCATCTCTGGATTTCAGTTGCCTCTTCAATTGCTCTCTAGGATTCCGTGTAAGAAAAGATCAAAGTTTACTGTAGCAGGGGAATTGACCAGACTCGGGCCTCTCCTTTGTATTAACCACAAGACATTCTTCTTTCTGTTTCTGAAGTGCTTTGCCTCGGCTGTTTGTGTCCCTGTGCTGGTGCAAGTAAGTCCTTGGAATTTTGCTCACAAATTCACTGTCTGGATCTATATATGTGCTAGCTGATTAATTCTTTGAAGCTTGCCATTGATTTCCCAATTTATTATTATTATTTATTCTTCATTTTAATAGTGATATCTTTTTAATTGCACCCAGTGTAAAATAGTCTTGGTATGTGGGAAGTCTAGTTCTGTGCCCTGCAGAAATACAATCCTTCTCCCTCATGCAATTGCAGTGTCCCTGAATGTCTTGTAGATACAGCCTTTTTGCTAAAAGTGTGAGGCAATCGTCTGGGTGGAAAAGGGTTTTTTGGGTGGGATTATTTAGGTCAGGAAGAACCTTTTTCACTGGAGTTTATGCTGATGTTGCTTTTGGTTTCTCTGCTCTAGAAACCCAGCCAGCTGCTGTGGCATCGTGTCCTCCAGCTGGGTCATGAGTACACAATCACAGGCTTGAGCATGTCCAGCCTGAAGAAATCTGGACAAATGGTGTTTGTCACCAGTGTTTCTTCCTGCCTTCTGCCTTACTGTGCAGAGCAAGTGAGGGAGCAGCCACTGAACAGTGCTTGGCAAGGAGAATCCAGTCTGTCTTCTTCTCCTGAGACTGCTGAGCACCTCAGTTGCTCCTTGCAGCTGGGGGCTGAAGAAGAGAGGCCAAGGTCAACCAAAGAGTCCAAGATCATCTCCTATGTGGTAAGGATTCATAGGCTTAGCCTTTGCCCACTCGTGCACTGGGGTTTCAGCTCCTGGCCTGCAGCGAACATTATTTTCATTGTGAATATGTTTTCTTACTCAGGCCCATAAGTCTCTTGTATTTTGGGACTCTGTCCTCTTACTTTCTGTTTGCTTTCTGTTTAGGGATTTATCACCAAAATACTCAATGTCCAAGCTGGTCTGTTTTTACTGGATAACCAAGTCTGCTTGTGCCTTGCTTACCAGCCACTGCTGAACTCTGCAAGGGGACTCCGACCAGGAGCCTGTGTGGAGGTAAGTTGAAATTTGCAAGGTCATGAAGTATTCAGCGAAAATGGCTCAGGCCCTGGGGATGGCTTATGAGTGTGTGAGTCAACAGAAGGCTACAGGAACATGGAAATTATTTCAGTAAGTATCTGGAATAAAACTGGAGATCTTACTGCCTAGACTCAGTCATGGGAATTGATGTGGTTATTATCTGATTCCTCCCGAAACTGTTCTTGGTGCCTCAGGCCTGATTATAGACAATCCAGTACAGAAAGGATTTAAGGTGTGGTAGTGTCATTGTAGAGCTAGGAGGTGGCAAAAGAGCACAGCAACACAGGCTTCCTCTGTAAAGCAGAAGAAGCACATTATTGCAGAATTGGTTTACAGAACCAAGGACAGAACCAAGCCCATTAGTCCAAGGAAGGCAACACCTCTTGTAAACATGCCTTTACCAAAACATCATGTTCCTCACTCTCCCGTTCACAACACCAGGTGCTAATCTTTGTTATTAATTCTTTCCCTTCTGTTTTCCTTTGTGTTGCTTGGGAAAACTCAAACTGTGTTTTTCCCTGATTCTCACCAGTATCCACAGGGTAACAGCTCTGGGGAGTAGTGGCAGACTGGCTATCTCTTCTTTTACACTCTGTGTCTATGTACCTAGCTCATCGACGTCCACCTCCTGCAGAAGCCTCTGGTGTCCTTCCCTTACACTGTACTTGGTGCTTGCCTGAGCACCACGGTTGTGCTGAGGAGTTTTTCAAGGCTCAGCACCTCCTATCAGCCACTGGCCTCTTCAGGAAATCTCTGCTTACAGCTGCTCTTCCACTTCAATCTTGGAATGCCACTGTACCTCTGGTTGGTGAGCCTCCTGGAGACATTTGAGGAGAGGTGAGGACAATTATGAAGTCAGGCTATGCTTAAATGTACTTTGTAGTTTACCTGGATGTCTTTTAGACAAAAGGATTACAAAATTACTGTGCTTGAATACTACAAGCAGCAATTGCTTCTGGTTTATTGGCCTGAGTAAGCCATTTATCCAGACTTCACATCATGTCCAGTTGCTTGTTACCTCACAGTTGCTCTCATGACAAAAGCCAGTGCATTTTTCAAGTGCAGGTAAGGTAAAGGTCTTGGGAGGCTGCAGTGCTTCAGAACATTCTACTCACATAATCCTACCTGGAATACTTTGACCTGAAATAAACAAGCACCGTAGGGGTGTCTGCCTACCAATGTTGTTTGCTTGGGAGATCAAGGTGGGCACTGAGGCTGAAGCTGGAAACTGGTGCTATAACTACCATCACAACTGATATAAAGGCTCTTGTGTCCTGTCTGTGCACAGAAGCAGCAGCAGCTGCTCAGCATAGACCTTTGAGATATTCTGGGAGTTGCCAGGAGTGAGATCATTTGTTTGAGAGTCTCTGTCTTGGCAGATTCTCCCACCCAAGTCTTCAAGATGGCTTCCTGCTCTCCCTGATGCTGTTCTCTGTTCACAGGATAGCTGTGGACCAGTTTCTGGGTTTACTTTTAGCTTCTGTTAGTAAAAATATTTGTGTTTGTTCTGAAGAAGTTATGGCTGATCATTGTCACTGCTGCCTTGGACTTTAAAGTATATACATTTTGCTCTCAGTCAAGTAGTAGTTTATAGAATGCTCAGTGTTCCTGTGCTTTACTGGCACTGTGGAATTTTGACAATCTACCAATCAAATGGCTTCAGTTTTGCATTGGGAATTATGCTAGCTATAAGTTTCAGATTTTATTATCTTTTCCACTTTCTTTAAATGTGATTGCTCAGTCCTGGTATTGCTTAAAAAATTGTTCCAGTGAGTGCTGTCTCTTCATTTGAGTTCACTTTCTGTCATATTTTGGTTGGTGGTGTGATCACTTTCAGACTTTCAAAAGCAGTAAGCTAGACTTACGAAATTAATTCTACATGAGGAAAATATTGGAATAAGAATAGTCTGTGGTTGTTTCTGACTTGTGGGTTTTTTGCATTCTGTGAAAGAAAGCCAAATGTACCTAACATGAGTAATTGTATCAAGCCCAGCCAAAAGGCATGGAGATCCATTTGTGTGGCTTAGAGGGAGATTATCTTCATGACATTTGTTTTTCTGGCCATTTGAGTTTTGAGATTTTGCCAGTCTGTCCATTTCTGTGGATTTTCCTGTTCCTTGTCTGCCCAACATAATTTGCATCAGCCTTAAAAACTCTATTTCTTAACCACTTCATGGTTTTTGTGATCTCTTTAGTTCTTGTCCTGTACAGCATATTCACTCAAAACAAGCAGGAGTCCCGGACTTAGATGCAAAACTCAGTAAAATGCAAGGACTGCTTGTGCTTTTAATGGTCATAATTCTTTTTTTCAGGTTCTCTTGTTTTATTGGGCGCCGTCGACTGCTCAGCTCTATGCACCAAAACCCTGGAGCTGCTGAAAAGTTCCTTGTCCCCCTTCTGCAAACTATAGTGCCAGACAGAGAGGAAGCAAGAGATATTTATGAAGAAATTCTATCAAAAATACACCAGTGTCCCCTGCAGAAAGTGAGTAGATGTTCTTTGAGCTCTTTCCTGTTTGTCTGATGGAAAAAAACTCAGCTGATTTGTTCTTTCTCTCTTTTGTTCAAAGTATTTGACTCTGAGCCCTCCATGCCAGGCCCCATCTCTGTCTGCAGTTCGCTGCATGGCAGAACAGAAGAGCTGGGAAGGCTTCAGTCCATCACAGTTGCTTTCCCCCTTGGAGGCACAGCATATGGGCACCCAGGAGCTGAATCGCAGACTGGCCTGGTCCTACTGCACACTCTCACCAATAAGTTTCCAACCCCGAGTGGTAAGTGCCTTGTTCTCTTTCCTGTCTCTGCCTTGAGAGCTCCTGGTTCTCATCATACCTTCCAGCACCCTGTCCAGTGCATGCCTCTGCCTCCTGTAAGGGTGGAACACTGCTTTTCTCATTGTGGTATGTTGAAAACAGACTGAATTTGAGCTGCTGCTACAAACACTTTGATTTATGCCTTTCAAAGATCAGAGATGTATGATACTCTTTGAGACTTCCTTTCTGTTGTAGATACTCCTGGGTGTGCTGAGGGTGTCCTCCAGGAGCAGTTCCCTCCAGCTGCAGGACAAGAGCAGCACACTTCCCTGTGTGATCTCCCATAAGGATGGTAGCCCCTTTGCCCAAACTGCTGTCATAGGTATGTCTCACTAAACTGTATTTGGGTGCTGAGCTTTTGCCCTTCTACCTTCTGAACTGTCGCTGCCTGACCTTGTGACTTTAAAATGAGGGTATTTACCTTATTGATTTTTTGTTCTCTTTTTATTTAGCTCAGCTCTTTTCTCTGATGTGTTGGCAGGATCACTCTTGCAGGTGGAAAACTACCAGATTGTAGTGGAGAGATTCCTTAAGACTGATTTTCCCTCATGGGAACACTTAGAAAATCTGGAGCATGTGAGAGAGAAAAAAACCAGGTGAGTCCCTTTATTCAGTGTGCAGGTAAATCATCACTTCCAGTTCCATGAGTATTTTGGACTACAGTAAGCCTTCTTACCAACACAGGATTTTGGTGCCAAAGCAACTGTTCTTTGCTATTTCCATAAAAAGAGCTCCTCAGCAACAAAGCCAGCTTTAGTTCAGAGTACATGCAGCCTGGGAGCTGCCCTCCACTTCAGTCTTTCCCACTGCTCCTGCTGAGTACCTGTAAGGCACTCACCAGATGTGTTCTTCCCATATAAGCATTTGTTTTGGACAGCCACATGTCAGGAACAGGAAGTTTCACTGTTACCATTGTCATTTCAGTGTCTATGTACAGTTCTACTTTGAGGATGTCCAGGTTCTCTACACTGCTGAAGGACAAATCCAGAAAGGCCTTAGGAGTGGAAGCAGCTCCTCTTTGAGGAAGAAGAAAGATGGCAGCACAACATCTGTGCTGGAAATTCCAGAGGCAAAAATGCTGAAATTGGAGGATCCCAAGGCAGATACTGGCAGAGATGAGAACTGTCAGGGGGACCAGAGGAGCACCAGAACAATGAGCTGTGTATCTCGCCTATTCTTGGTTACCCAGAAGGAAGGTCTCATGTCACGCAATTACCAACTGCCCGCAGAAGAAGCAGAGGAAGCAAAGGAGCTGCAGCGCAGTTTCCAAGCCACAGTGCTGTGGCTGGGCAGACCACGGCTCTGGAGCCACCCCAGAGAAATTTGGAATCTATCAGAGCTGGAAGAGACGGGCTGTGATGGAAAAGAGAGTGTGATGCAGCAAGAAGTGAGGCAGCTTTGGGATGTGGTTTGATAAGTAGAGGAGCTGGCTCCTCAGTGAGCCTGTGTGGTAATTTAGTATCAAGGGGAAGGTATTTTTTGTGTTGGGTACAGTTGTGTTTTTGCACTGGCAAATTCCTTCTTGCATCCCATGCAAGTATCATCTCCTCTCTGTCACCTTCCTGTAAGAGCATCTGCCTTCTCTTGCTCTTGGTGATGCTAACCTTACTTCTCAATCAAGACATCCTCTGGGCTGGGTTCGCTGTCTTTACTGTATTTTTCATTCCATACCTAACAGTTCTCATCAGCGTCTCTGTCTCGTCCCTTCCCCCAGCAGGCACTACTGCTCTTTATGGAGAAGTCTCTGCGATGGTTTCCATTCCTGCACGTGGATGGACTGTATCGCTTTGTTGTGCCCTGCTGCTCGGTAAGAGAGAAATTGTCGTGCTGTATTCTCTTGGACACTTTTACTGAACTGCATGTGGGAGTCAAAGGAGTCAGTGGGTGGCTAAGCTGGTTTTGAGGTTTGGAATTTCCTTCTCTTTCCAAGAAACTGATTTCATTCTGTGTTTGATTAAAATTCTCAGAGCTCTGAGTTCAGTGGGATTTTTCTGTTGTTCTGTAAACCGTTGTTCTTCACTTTTCCCCTATTTAACTTTTATCTCCTTCCTTCTAATAGTCTTCTGTCTTGCCTTATCACTCTTACCTTAGGACTTGGAAGTGTTTGACAAGCTCTGTTTTCCACCTGTGTCAGCAATGTTCCTGAGCAGGCAATCCTGCCCACTGTGCCTGCCTGTCCAAGATAGCTGGCACTTACAGCATGAGACCTGGATCTCCTCTCTGCCTGAGAACCAGGTATGCAGTGCTTTATTGCACAGGGCTTTCACAGGCTCCTTGTACATCTCTCCAGAACTAGCTAGAAAATTATCACTACAGAGTATCTTGTTGATGAGACTGTTCTGCTCTAAGTTCCATCAGAGGCTGCTGCTGGGTTTCATATTTTCCTGCTTCAGAATTCTTCTAGAGAGGAAGCATGAGTTTCTTGACGTAGCTCTGAGTATGCAGAGCTTGTCTTTTCTGCTGTGGAGCTTGTCTTCTCTGCTCTGGTTGGGATGCCTGTAAACAGCAAACCATCTAAGGTTGTGTCTCCCTCACTTTTAGCTGACAGACATGTCAGTGCTGACAGGCATGGACCAGACAACTGCCTCCATTCCAGAAGTGCTTAGCAGCAGGTACGTTGGTTGCCCCAAATTTCAAGCAACTGTGTCTTAGGGAATGGCTCTGTGGTAATTCTATTGGGAAGTCCTGAATTAAATTGTGATTAAATATCCACCCTAGGAATATGGTTTAAAGAACCTGTGTGAAAGTAGTTCAGACTTCTCCCATCCTGGAGTTTGAAGATAAAGGGATTGTAGGTGACAAAACTGCAAAATGGTGTCTAGAAAATGGTTCAGCTACTTCTGGTGTGGACTAAGTCCCAAGGGTGTCTGCCAAATTCCTGTCAGAAGTGGAAGCAAGCACAGCAGGAAAAATCAGACTGAATGTATAGGACTTTTTTTGATTTGTTTTAGATTATTTTAGTGTACCTTGCTCAAATAAATATTAAGCTTTTCTGTTCAAAGCATGTTCAGTCTGGGGTGATACGCATGTACACTGGATTTTTCATCAGTGCTTTATGAAAAACTGTTTTCTTTGCTTGGTTTTTTCCTCTAATTCAGAAAAACAATTAGGAGTTTAGCAGATAGGAAGGTTCTAATGCCTCACCCTTTGTCTTCACTGCTGAGTCTGAAGCAACAGAAAGCAAGCTAAAGGGCCTCTTGTTCCTGGGAGGGGTTGGCTGCAGCAAGCTGCCCTCAGTCCAATGGCTCAGGTGGTCAAGGGCAGGTTCCCCAGAAACTGGGCTTACTTAACCAACAGTGCTGTGCCTTGTGGCAGTCTTGAAGTTAGGCCTTCTTCCATTCCCTTTGTCTTCAGGCAGGACAAAAATCCTGGTCTGCTCTCAGTTTCACAGGTTCCCTTGTTTCTTTCTGTGGTGAGATCATGGAGAGGACCTTGTGTGCCTCTCCCAAGAATGAAAAGCCACCTGTGATCCTTGGCCTTCCAAAGCAGAAAGGTAAGATTGTGGTACCCTGTTGAGAGGTAACAAATTGGTTCTTGTTTCTTTCTGTTTCAGAGCCAATGCACTTAGCTAACTGTGCTACTGTGTCTGGGAATAGTGGGAGTACACCAGGATGTTGCATCCTGTTGCATATCAAAGGGCTTGGAAACTGCACACTGTGTATGTGTAGATGGGAATGGGAATGCAGTACCCAGAAAACCTGGGAGGTGAAACAGTGCTGGCCTCATTGTAATGGGAGGAAAAACCCATCTAGCAGGCCCAGCTCAGTGACAGCCATGCTGCCTGTGTGAGTGAGCTCATGGTTTATGTGGTTCTGTGCCTCCTCAGGGACTCTGCTGTCCAGGGATCAAAGCGTGAAGCTCAGTGTCTCAGCTGCTTCAGGCTCCCCTCTTGTGATGGACATTTACATTACTGCCACCTACCTGCAGCATCTCTGGGGTTTGCTACCTGGAGCCAAGTTCCTCTTCCAGAATTTGGAACGCAAGATCTCAAGGTGCTTCTGTCTTTAGAACTCTGATCTCTCTTACTGTCTTGAAACCATCTCTTAATCTGTGGATTTTTCTCATCCCTTGTCCAAACCTTCATGTTTCCCAATCCCTTACCGTAAATTATTTTCCTACCAGGTAACAAATGAAGATCAGCCCAGCCATCTCAAGAAAACTTGAGTGTTTGGTTTCTGTGAGCTCTTTCTGATGTCTGCTTTTTCATATTGCAGATTCCATAATGTTTATTGCACATACATTGCCTCCAGCTGTGTGAGCATTGTATCTCTGCCAGCTTCTCACCTACCTTTTCCTTCTAGGTAAGTGTTGAGCCTGGTCTCATGTTACAGTGTCCCAAGAAAGGCTTCTGTGTTCCAGTCTTCTCAAATTCCTATTTCTTCTAGTCTTGCAGGAGAAGCCTCATCCCCCTCACTAGTGTTTCTATCCAGTTTGAGACCTCAGCTGCAAAACCTGGCCCAGGCCCGGATTTTATGCCACATTTCCTGTGTACTGACTGTGTACCTGCAATGGATTTGCTCACTTTGCAGCTGCATTTTCAAACAGGTATTCAACCTTCCACAAACATAATTTGTGAGAGGTCTTGAAGATTTTTTACTCTCACACATCCTTTGCTACCATGTAGAAGAAATGAGAGTTCCTATCTCAATTGCAAACCCTCTTTTCCAGTGTCTGAGAAGGACTTGCATATTAGAAAGAGAGCAATGATAACTGATTAGAAGTATGTATCTGATGCCAGGCAGGCTGGAAGATAGGACTGGGGGTGAAGTGAGGACATTGAGGAGGACAGTCCTACTCTGTTAATGTTCTGCTCTTCTCATGTTCGCTACTATTGGGGATCAGCACTTTGCAGCAGGTGATTTTTCTCCCTATATACACTTCTCCCAGGATACTCACTGGAAGTGAATTTCTTTACATCTTTGCATACTTGATTAGGGAAGGGTTAAAATAAGCAGTGGCCCTTCCCTTTCTCACTTACACCATCCATACATAGCTGTAACTTTGTTCTTCCTTCAGGGGCGGTGCACCCGACACAATCCTCCATGTCCCTCACAAACAGGAGTGAGGCAAGCCAGTGCACGGTAAGTGCTGCAGGGATTGGGTGTGGGAAGAGGTGGGGACAAATTACCATAAACAGGAGGGGGAATATCATATCAAGGATGGGATGGAGTTAGCACATCTGAGATGTTTTACTGAGAGCTGTTGTCTGGGGAATGACCCTTGAGCCACACATTGTCCTGCCTTCCCTCTGATCCCAGCCTGCCTGCTCTCTGCACAGGTTGCTGGTGGAGGATGGAACAGGTGAAGCTGTGGTGCTGTGCAGGAATGAACATGTGGCAGCAGTGCTAGGCCTGAGCCTTCTTGAGTGGGAAGCTGTGCAGAACTGTGTGCAGAGCAGGGGCAGCGTGTGCATTCAGCATGGGGAAGCTCCTGGAACAGGGGTAAGTGGGTTATTCCAGCAGCATTTGCAGTTTGCTGGACTCAAGTCTCAGCTGGGCAGGATTTCCCTTTGCTCTGAGTGTTCCAGAGCTTCTGTGCCTCCCTCTGAACACTCCTTGGCAACACACTCTTTCCTTTCTCAGTGTCCAGAGGAACTTGAGGATCTTGTTGCTTGTTACCTAAGGAATCTGTGCAGGAGTCCTCTCATATGTCGGCCTATCCTGTTGGATTTCAGCCTAGACAGGAAGCCCTCCAAGATCTTGCAGCCTGGTGAGCAAGAACTACTGGCTTTTTTAATACTTAGTGTGGGAAGGAAGGGAGGAGGCATCTCACCAGCCTGGTGAAGGAGAGGTGCTTTCACTGCCCACAAAGCAGGATCTTTGAAGGATTTTCTTGGGATTTTGATTTTTGTATTGCAGAACTAAGTTGTGTCTTGGTAGATCCATGGCTATAGAAATAGAGAAAAGGTATTATGGAAATCACTAGAACAACATACATTAATTTTTCTACTTCACACAGAAATATAAAACTGTTTTTGAGAAAGACTCCCACTTCTTGTCTGGGACAGGAATCTGATCAGGCAGTTATTCTGCAAATCTCTCAAATCATGTGGGTTTTGACTTTAGATAGGATAGCATGTAGGGTCAGTAGTAGGCCTGGAAATCCTCACCTGGAAATCAACACTGAAGTGTTTTGAATTCATGAGTGCTGAGGTTCAAGCTCATGCTGCAACAACTATGCAGTTGCTGTGTTAAGGGGACATTCTTCACACCAATTCTTCACACTGTTTGCACAAGTATCTAGTGCTTAAATTTGAGTCCAGGTACTGCAGGGGTTGATTTGCTAAGCTCACCAGAGAATGCTCTGCAGTGGAGACTGTTTCTGTCTGTCATGTACACTTCTGTAAAGGCAGGTTGGTAATACTGATAGAAGGTACAAAACTCAGTGCATCAGCTCTGTGCGCACATAATTCACAACGTTTCACAGTGTAGAATGTCTGTTTCCTCTAAGTTCAGAGTGGTACTGATAAAATGCATTCATCTGCCTATATGCTGGAATCATTCATCATGCTGTCCTTTTGAGGTTTAGCAGCTGCTGCAAGACCTTCCCTCTCTCAGCAGCTTCTGCAGCTGTGGGCTAGAGCAGAGCCAGAGCCCTGTACTGAGTTGTTACCTGTTGTATCCTTCTCCTGCAGCTCCCCTGCAGCTGCGGAATTTTCACTGTGGTGAAACAGAGTTCGTGTCACAAGTAAAGCCTCGTCTGAGCCTGCTGTGCCTGAAGGTGGAGGAAGTGGGACAAGATGTCTTACACTACCTGAACAGCCAGAGGATGAGCAGGACATCCAGTTCCTTCTGAGTGGGAGCCACTGCTAAATATCTCTCCCAATGGGAGAGGAATTATGCAAATACCTGCTGGGATCAGGAGCTTTTTTAACCTCCTTTGCAGCGGGAGCACGAGCCTGTGAGCACAGGGTGAAGCGTGCAGTCAGCAGCTGCTGTGAGTTGTGGATTTTCTGAATGGTCACTCTGGGGCATTGTCAACCAGTGATACTGGGCTGCCTTTTGGAAGAGAGATGTTCAGTGCTTCCTATGTGACAGCTCTTGCCTTGGGCTTAGGGAACACACTGTGTGCATTTTGTGTGGTAGTAGTATCTACTAAATACAGCTATGAAAATATTGCTTAAAGAACACTGTATCTGTTTTAGTATCTACTTTAGTTTACAGGTTTATTTGCTATATTAACAAAACTGTACAGTTCCCACAGGGTATGGTCTTTTTAACCTAACTGAAATTATTAAAATTACATTTTTAAATCATCTCCTTCAAGAAGAGAAGGGAAGTGAGTAAGCTGCTGTTTAGAGACTGCATCATAGTACTAAATGATAAGATTATTTGGGCATTGTTTTGCAGTTTATGGACAGCAATCTCAACTTTAGGTGGGGCTGGTAAGAAGAGGCAGGCACTGAGCTGTGATACAGGTAGTGGGTTTATTGAGCATGAGTGAAGTATCTTCCCTCTCAAGGCCTGCTGTCCACTTCTGAAACCAAAGTTTGAGTGGCACAAGACCTGATAGATGCCACATTCAGTAAAGTTCTGAGACTCCATCCTAAAAGGTTGCCAAAATAGCTTAAAGCAGAAGTTTCTGCATATGTTGCTGTGACAGCCTTATTTTCTGTAGGTGCTTTCTGCAAAACAGAAAATATTTTACTAAAGCTTACTCTCCACCCTCTGGAAAGAAAACAAAACAAAAAAAGCCCAACCCAGAATAAACTATCTCAGCCTGAGGACAATGTTGACTGTAAGTGATAAGACAAAGATCCAATCTGGTTAAAAAGTGTAACTGAAAGTAGTCCTGTAATATGAATAACACAGTAACAGAAATAGGAAGTACCAGATAACACTTACTTAAAAAATAAAAAGGAAAATTAGGCTCTATTGTTTTATCTGGGTTTAATAACTTTGCTTCTGAATTTGCACCTTCCAGTAGTATCTTACTAGTCTCCTTTTCCTCCTCATACTGTATGTTAGTTTTCTGTCTGGTGTCTACTTATCTGTTCCTCTTTTATTTCACATTAAAAATGCAGTCATCAGTCCTCATACAGGACTTTAGATGTTGTTTGTCTTTGCCACGATATTCCAAGCTTGCTGGCTAGTTCTCTATCCCATCAGTGTTCTGTCATTCACACCTTTTTCAGAGGGGAGTTTGATTTTAGCATTCCGAGAAGATGAAGAAGATAAACTGGCTCTCTTGTATACAGTTTTATTAATACAGACAGAGAATCACAAGCAAAGAGATGGATGAATCAAATATTTTTGGGAGGGGAGTTCAGTTTTGCTTGCCTTTAGTACTCTGAAGGAGCGGTTCTCAGCTGTATTGTGGGAAACCCTTTTCCTGTTTGTGTCTGAACTGCCCATGATGAGAGTTCTGGTCACTGTGTTAGATCAGACAAGGGAAACATCTTGTTCTGCAATCAGAACTCTTCCTTGATACAATTCTCCTTATCACATTCCTTATTCTCTTTGTGAAGCCAAACAAAGGGCACTGTTCTTGGTGTAGGTAAGAAGTAATAACACAGGAAAAATCAGCTAATTTCATGTTTGTGCTACTGTGTGCTCTGGAACTGGCAGGAACTGTTAAAAGTCCTCAGCCCCAGAGGGAGGAAAGGCTGAAGTGAGTCCTGCAATCAGTGTAGCTGTAATAACTGTTCTGTGTTCCTTTCAGCTGATTTTCTTTAGCTCATCCTTTCACTTCCAGGTCCTATCACCCAGAGCCAAAGCTGATGAATACTGAAGGCAGCTGTCCTGTGCTTTGGCTGTGTAAGCCCTCCTTATTCCAGGTCTGCAGGGGATTGCTCAGGCTGACAGCTCCCTCTGACTGTCTTCAAGGTGTCTGTAGTATTTACTGGAGATAACACACTGGACTGTGCAGTTGTATGACTGAAGTGGGAGCAAGCAAGCCTTGTACTGTAGCAAGTCTTGTGAGCTGGGAGGGAGAGGAAAAAACCCTAAGCCCTCTAAGGCCTTGCAGCTATAAATTGCAGCCCAGGTCCAGAGGGTGCACAGGAAAGAGAATGAGGGGACAAGTGAGCGCTGAGAGTGGATGGTGCAAGAGAAGGATCTCTGTGGTTGCAGAAAGTGATGGGAGAAGCTGGTGGGAGGCACAAGCCATGTGTCCCACCTGAAGGTGGGGATGGGGAAAGGATGGGCAGAGGGGAAAGACATTCTCCCATTCTGGCAGGCTTGGGATAAGTCTGCTGCTGCAGCCAAACTCCCAAAGAGGATCTACGTATTTTGTACATGTACAAGCTTACCTCCAGATCCAGCAGAGTTTCCAATTGCTTTTTAGAGACTTTATGGTGACAGCAGGTACAAGGGAAGCAAAAGCATCCAGTGACAAGCTGGAAAGGAGGATGACACTGACTGTGCATTCAGGTTCACCAGCTGCAAGTTGGTCATCTTTGTAATGCTGAAATCTGTAGCAGAGGAATAGTAAGAGGCAACCAGCAGGGAAGGCGAATAAAGTGTGTTTTTATTCCTTCCGATTTTTCTGAATATGGATGAAAATAGACCCTGCCCCTTGTATTGGAAACCAATTGCAATGAATTCCTGCCTGTAGAAGCATTACACCCCTCCTCATGTAGAACAGGAGACTATACTAGGGACCTTTGGAAAGTCTGATTTTCTGTGAGTAAAATGGCCTTTAAATAAAGAGATTGGGCTAGAGTCAAAGGTATTGTCATCAATAACCACTAAAGGGGCCTTTTGGTACATGAATTGGATCTAAGCTGAACTGGCTAAAAAAAGTGTCAAAAGATGTGGGGTTTGGTTGGTTAGTTTAGTTTTGGCTAACATTCAAGCAATACACTCCTTTGAAGTATGTCCCTCTTTCTGGTCCCCTGGCAGTTCTGTCCCTGTGCCAAGGTGACAATCAGTACCATGAGAAGCATATGAGATAGCAGAAGCCCACACCAACCCTTTCATTCATCCCAGGGACAGACAGAAGTGTTTGGATTAGCCATGCTTTCAGTCCCTTCCCTGACTGACACAGCTACTGCAGGAACCTCCTTGTGTACCAGGAACAATGCTGAAACTCTCCCCCATGCCTGTGGTCTCAGGGTGCTGTTGAGCCCACCTGTCACTCTGATGTTGCCCATAAACTTGGCAATGCTGTTTTCAATCACACAGGTGATTGGGAAATACCCAACTGCATCTAACAGTTCCAGGTATTTCTAGGCTGCTTGCACAGCCTAGCCTTGCCTGTAGCCAAGCTAAAAACTGGCTTATACAGAGCTCTGTACAGGCTGAGCCATGGGAGGATGACTACAAGGGGTCTAAGGACTCCTAGGACATGGCAGTCCAGCTTGACAGGACCTGCTGAGGTCATGACACAGCTTTAGTGTCTTTCATTTATTCTTAATAATGGGGGAAAGATGATTCATGCTCTTCACTCACTGAGAAGAGGGCCTGACCAACACCTACAGCTTCACAGAGTTGCATAATCGTTAAGGTTGGAAGAGACTTTTAAGATCAAGTCCAACTGTTAACCCAGCATTAAGTCCACCACTATACCATAACCATAAATGCACATATTTTACATCTCTTGGGATAGTAGGTGACTCTACTACTTCCCTGGGCAGCCTGTTCCAGGGCTTGATAACCCTTTCTATGAGCAAATTTTTCTTAATATTCAACTTCTCCTGGTGCAACTCAAGGCCATTTTCTCTCCTGAGCAATCCCCTGCAGACCTGGAATAAGGAGGGCTTACACAGTGTCACGGTGTGACTTGGGTTTGCCAATTTTAATATATTTAATTTCCTTTAGAGATAGGATTCAGGAGCAGAGGCAAAGCAGGCTTAAAACTTAAAAGGGTATAAGAAGAAATTTATTAATAACACAAAAAGAATTCAGAATAAGATTTCTAGATTATTCCCTCCTCCCCCTTCCTTCATTCCACATTTCTTAACAACAACATACAGAAAACATTTCAGTCAGTTATCTACTTAAATAATAATTTCAGTTCACTCTAGAGAGAAAAGTTCCTTTTTTGGTTTAGGCTTAGGGGTTGTCTTCACAATGTACATCTGCCCGGGAAAATACTGCAGATTATGACTCTCCTCTCATCTTCACAGTCCTTCCAGAGCTGTGCTATGGGTTATGTTACACACTTGGGGTACCACTTTTAAAGGCAAGGTGCTGAAAAACAAAATTCTCTTCATCTCTTTTTCTATTAAATGTCGCTGTCCATATTTCCAGTTCTAAAACAGAAAGCCCCATTTTCTCAAAGATAAAAAAAGGTCTTCTTTTCAAGCACTTAAACTTTCCCAAGTATATTTCACAGTTTAAAGGAATTTTAGTGTAGTCACAGTCCCCTTATAGCCTCACAAAAAAGGTTTTCAGCTACTCATTAGTTGCATCTTTTGAATCTCTTCCCATCAGGAACTTTATTTTCATTCCATCAACTTCTGTAGACTCCATGCTTTAATTCTTCTCATTCAGGAGAGCTCAGGAGATTGAGAATCTTATCCAGGCATTAAAAGAATCAAAATTGCATCTGGAATGTGAAGAAGCCCCGTGGTCAGCTGGAGGTCTCTTCTCTCAGACCGGGGGTGGGGGGGGGAAGGGACGGGGAAGGGAGAGCCTTGGTGGCTCCCTGATCCCCCTGCTTGGCCATGCCACGTGGGGAGGGGAGCCGAGTGAACTGAGCTGAGCTGAGCCGGGGGCTGCCAGGGCAGGGGCCTGGCCAGAGCCACCTCACCTCCAGAGAGGCCTGAAGCCGAAAGAGAGCGACCCACTCACCACCAATGTGATTTATGAAAATGAAACAACTCTCTCATTGGCCACCTGGGATGTCAACCACCAGATCAGCCTCTGACTGGTCCCCACATCCCACAGGGGAAACTCCTAGAGAGGGGACAGTCCCTCCGTTCCCCCAGGCAGCTCCCCCCACCCTTCCATGTGGAACCAGCACATGCAGCCAAAGCGCAGGACAGCTGCCTTCAGTATTTATGAGCTGTGGCTTTGGGTGGTAGGACCTGGAGGTGAACTGGTGAAAGGATGGGCTAAAAAAAAAACAGTGGAAAGGAACATGTCTGTCTACACAGAACAGTTATTACAGCTATATCACAATATTTCACATGTTCTTTCTAATGTCTTTTCTGTATGGATTACTTTAGACATCCAATCAAACAACACAAAAGCAGACAGATTCATAAGGTTTCACGGAGGGATGGGGGACAAAATCCCTGTGGACCATTTGCAACCCTCAGGCTTGAGCCAAACCCTCTTTCACTTGGAGAGATCTGAGGGCTTTTCCTCACCCAATTTGAACTGTAGGACAGCAATTTTGGCCACAGGGATAAGAGGGAGGGTGCAAAGACTGCAGTCTGGAGGAGACACTCAAGGGGTTCATCCATCAGTCTCCGCATGAGGTGACCACTTGGGAGGCCACTAAATTCATCCCACTGGAAGAGGCTGAAGACCTGGTGGTTTCCAGATCTTTCCTTAAGGAGTGACTCTTGTAATGTTTTATATAACTATGATATCACAGTTTTGTTGCTCTGGTAGTAATTTTTAGAAGCCAAATACTTCAGAAAAACTGAGAAAAATATATTAAACATGCTACAATTTTTACTATGAAGCACTTCTGGCTGGAGATTTATCCTAATTCTAGAAAGAAAAAGCTACCATGTTATCAAGATTATAACCTTTTCTGGAACAAGAATGTCAAAAGAGGGAGTAAGACCATAAATATCCCTGTAAAAGCCAGAAAAATGCCATACTCAGGGGTGCAGCACCATCATAATTACAGGTAGGTTCAACCAAGCCACACTAACCACACACTTAGAGGTGTACCCCTCAGCTCCTGTCCTGTACTGCAGCACTGCTTCCCCACTCTCTCTGACTGTGGTGACAGAGCACGGATCTGTGCTAGCATCGGAGAGCTGCACATCCCTCAGCTCCAGGGAAGCATTCCCACCCATCACCTGCTCCATAAACATGGCCCTGAAAGGATGTATCTTACTCTTGCAGGTGGTACTTCCCACCCTTAAACTCGTGAAGCAGCCCAGCTACTCCCTCCTTGGCCCACTGGATTGCTATGCTGTCCATCTGGATGTCTGGCTTGAAAATGCAGCCCAGGATGCTGCACTGGCCAATGTTCCCTGGAGATGTCAGCTCCGTCACACTGATGGAGTGTTTTCCTGCAAGGAGAGAGCAAGGAGGCAGGAGAAAGGTGGGCAGCAAGCCTGGAGAAAAGCCAGACTTCCCTGTGGCTGTCATGGACCCAAACCTGAGGCACTGGCATGTGGCAAAGCCACCAGTGGCAGTTACTAGTGCTGCTAGTAGAGGTCAGCTCTCATGGATTGTATGCCAAGATAAAGCACAGAAGTATTTCTTTAGCAAAAGAGTGCTTTAAAAAGTAGCTCTTTTTACTTGTGTGAGAAGAATTAATGTGGTATTTTCTTGTTTACTTACATGTATCAGGGATTTTTCTCTTTGCAGCTGCCAGAAAAGCATGGGGTTTTTGTCTTTTCTTAGTCAGGAACCCCCTTTATGCAATATAAATCTGATTGGAGGGCATAATGCTGACAGAGAAATAGCAGCTCTTTCCCCCTTATTGAAATCCAAATATTTTTCTTTCATTTAAGAAAAGTCAGCATCTCAAACCCTAAGCTGCAAGCCTGAGAATTCCCAGAACCAGGTCCTTTCCTGTGCAGTCCTTTCCTACCCATACTCACTCAGCACATTCCGAAGAAGCTACATTTTGGCCAACACCACAGCAACATATTTTTGTTGTCTCTAAGGGACCTGGGAAAGGTGCCCCGTCCTGGCAGATGCTCTCTGATTTCACAATAAATACCATCCCATCATGTCATCCTGTCTGGGAGAATGAACACAGTAGGTGCAGGACTTTATGTGTAGGTTTGGGGCTCCAAGCCCAAGGAAATTTCAGCTGGCACACCATTACACCTCCAGCAGCACAGGCCTACCTATCCTTTGTTCAGGGGTGGTAGGTGGCACTGCCATGATCACACCTCAGCCTGTGCCCAGGATGGTCACACAGAGGTAGAGGCAGGGCACAAGTTCATCACCCCACCAGTAACTGCAAGAAATCTGAGCAGTCACATACCTGAGACACCAAAACCAATGATCAGGGTGATCACTGCAGCCAGGATGACAATGACTGTAGTCATGCTATTGGGGAAAAAGGAAATGACAACATTAGTGCAGAGCTCACCTCCTTCACAGCCCATGCCCGGACCATCCATCTGCAGAGTTGTCTGTGGGAAGGAGGTGGATGCAGATGAACCCCAGACCCAGAATGAGGCAGATGGGTGAAGTGCATGACCACAGTAGTGATGAACATTCAGCTGAGCAGCACTTGTCATCAACAGTGGGGACGCTGTGGCAGGAGACCCAGGCTTTGCCTTTGAGAGCAGGCAGCTGGCCCCAGTGGAGGATGCTTCACTCTGCATTCCCTGGTGCATAAGCAAGTCAGGCAGTCCATGCTGGCACTTGGTGAGTGACCAGGGAACGAGCAGATCAGAAATGCCTCTGGCCCCAGGAGAAACCAGGAACAAGGCAGAGAATGTGCAGGAGGGGTCTGGAAACAGGGCCATTTTTTGAGCTGGTTGGATTTGGGATGCTCCATCGAGATTGGAGATCAGTGATGGGCTGTTGAATGAGAGACAGAGGAGGGGAGGACCACTTGCCAAGCCACACAAGTGGAGCAGCCATGCCAGCGGAGAAGAAAGGCAGCATGTTATGGATCAGCACAGCTCTATCCTTGCCAAGTGCAACCCCTCTGGCACAGGCCACCTTGGAGAGACCTGGAAGCACAGCTGGGTATGGACTCCCACCACAGCCACTGGAACTGTCATTTGGTCGCAGGCACATTTTCCTGTGGACTGAGGGGTTGTGGCAGCAAACTCAGCTCCCAGCCAAAGCAAGCCCTGAAGAAGCTCCCCACAACTCACAGGTACATCCTGGAGCTCATGCCCAGCATTTTCACAGAGACTCCTCACAGAGGAGAAGCCCAGAGAGCGTGAGAGGTCATGGCACCTCTGCTCCAGCAGCATTTACTGGTTTGCAGCACACTTTACCAGCTTACTGGGCAGCTTCCCACAGGGGAGGCCATCAGTGTCCCTACAACCAGGGACTCTTCCCACCACTGATGTGTGCCTGCATCTGTGACTTGCTCAATTTCCACAGATGTCATGATCTGATACAGAACTTTAGAGAACTGTACCATGTGAACAAGCCTCTCCCACAGAGAACAGCAGGAAGGGAGAAAGGGAAGGTGGGTCGAAAGAGGGAATAGAGAAAAACGGAGATGTTGCAGACTTGTTTGCCCTCCCAGTCTCCCTTGCATCCACATTCTTAAAGCCAGTGGGAAGTTGTCTGAGGAAACCCTATTTGCACATGCTCAGAAGGGATCAGAATTCTGTATTTCACCAAAATATCTCCAGATAAAGGTTCATACAAATCCATATACACATTCACATCCATACCAAGATCTGCCTAGATGCCCTCAGAGCTGAGAGATGTCACATTTGGCTTCTTCAGTCATGGCTGGGATGGGCAGCAGTTCTCCACCTAATCCCTCATGGTGGATCACAGCTGATCCTACTGGGAGAAAAGCCAATGGACATCATCCAGCCATGGGCAGCTGGGGACTCAGCCACTGCCTCGTGGGATGGGGACTTTGATGGCTCCTGTGGATCCTGCAGCCTGATGCTTCCAGCAAAGCCTTCCCATGTCCCACAGGGCTCAGTCCTGAGTCATTCAAGGTCCCAGCCAGGCTCACCATGGAACAGCCTGTGCTTTCCTGTTCTGGGGAAGATGCCAAGTGTGTCATGTATATTGAATAACATCCACCTCCTTGAGGAGCTCTACCAATTTCCACTCTGGGAAGTGATCCCAGAGCGAGATAGCTGCTATAAACTCAGCCAAGATTGTCATGACAAGCCTCAGCTCTCACACCTGGGTGGCACAAAGCAAGCGGCAGCCATTCTGCTGTCACACAACAGTTGTGACTCACCTTTATCCCCATATTTTACAATCCTTCTTCCTAAGGACAGGCAGGGAAGAAATTACTCAGAGTTGAGGGATACTGCCAGAGGGCTACAGTAAATGCAAGGAGGTAATGTCATATGGGATAAGCAGCCAGGATGTCCTGCTGTGCAGTCCTTGAATGCTTCAAATGCCACCACACTTACCTCTGGTCCTTGAAAGGACCCTCTGGCCTGAACACCCCCTCTGCCCTCACGCTCTTCTGTCCCTTACTCACAGATGTGGGAGTTCAGGGTGTTCCCCAGGCTTCCCTGAATGTCTCTAAACCTCCCTGGCAGGGATCTCAAAGACCCTGGCATGATACCCAGGAATTTTGGGGGCTGGATTTATGCCCCTGGAAACATCTGCCAACATTGCAGGAAGAAATACAAGCCACAAAAAAAAAAAAAAAAAAAAAAAAAAAAGTAGAGTATAAATTAGACTGTTAGAAGGTAGGAAAGGTAGATTTCTAGGAATGTTTATATTAGATGGTTCTTAGCTAACATGGAGGATTTGGGGCGTGGTATGTCTCTTCCTCCTTCTTCTCCATGCCATCCATGTTGGATGGCATGCTGGGATCCTGGGATTGGATGGGGACAAAGTTAGACAGTGTAGTAAAATTGTAGTGTATTGGAAAATAATTTAAAATATTAGATACATAGTTTAGAGTATAAAAGATAAGCCCAGCCCAAGGCCGATGCATTTGGCCCTGGATGTCAAGTTGAACAGACTGCTATTAGCTAGACAAAGAGTTTCTGAGATAAAAAATAATAAACAAACTTGAAAACATCAAAGAACAGCCTCCTCCAGTCTCTTCATCAGCCATCGGGGAAAACCTGGATTCCAAGCCACCTTCATGTCCTCCTGAGGTGATCTCAAGTCTAAGGAGACACCTCAGGCAGTGACAACAGACAAACACAAACCAGCACAAACTGGCCACACCAATGCTTTATCCTGTGATAATGCCACCTGCCCCCATGGCTGCAAAGCACAGCTAGTTTTGCACCCAGAGAGTGGCTACCCACCCTGCTCCAGACCAGCAGCAGGGCTGATTGAAAAAGCAGCTTGCTTGTCACAGAGGGAATAGCAATTCTAGGTATACAGATGCCACTGCCCACTTCAACATCCCTTGTGAAGGACAAGGAGAAATTAGTCCCTCTGGAGTTTCCTCTGCAGAAACTGCAAGATCCAGGAATCCCAAGAGTCTTACAAACATTTGCTGTGTGCTCACTGGAGCACAGAGTGAATGGGAGGAACCTGGTATCCTAGCCTAGTGGTAGATGCAGTTAATATTGCTATTTAGTTCTTCCTTGATGCTCCATGTGACAAAGCTCATGTGTGAGGTCTCTTCTGTTCACATGTGGCCTATCCTCTCCCCACTGCTGTTCCACTCTGGTGGGACAGACACAGGTAACAGCAGGGTGATACATCACAAGAGTCCAAAACATTCAATTCTATCCCTCCCCTCTGCAAGTGCAGATAGTACCATATCTCCAGAAAACGACCTGACCTTGGTATGCCATGGTCACAGCATCTGTGAAGACAAGTCAAACACCAGGTGCCTGAAGGTCCCACACTGTTCAGCACAGCCACTGTCCATTGCATGATATATCCTCCCAGGCTGTCCTGCCTAAATAACTGAATGCAGCTAAGCAGTGGTGAGCCCAAGCACTGAACTCTCAGGAATGAGGAAACACTGAGCATCTCAACTTCCCCCTCCCTCAGGGCAGTCACAATCAGGGAGGCCTGGTTAGTCACTGGCGCAACAGGAGAGACCTCCCACACATCCATTTAAGAAACATGTCTTATTTAAGACAAAAAATAACTTTTGGTTTGGTAGCCAGCTAATCCTGGGGTTAGAGTGCATAAGTGTCCCAGGATATCTGCAGCTTACCCATCACTGAGGGGCTGTGTCATAACAACAATTAGCTCAGGTCTCCCTACAAAAATCTCCAACCACTTGCTTGGCACTGGGCAGAGAGGTCCCACCTGCAGGTCCCCATCCTGGCCCCATTTGCACTGTGAGTCTCTCCTGCCTCTCTGTGCTGTGCTAAGAGGCTCCTACATGCTCAGCAGTGCTCTCAGAGCCACACAGGTTTGCAGCTGCCCCTTTACTGACTGCTGTTTAATCCCTTCAGGCCAAACCACCTCTCCCCCTCACCCTGAGGCCAGCTCCTGCTGCTCTCAGGTCTGCCAGTGTGCTGCACTTTGGAGTGCATAAAAGAAAGAAATTGGCACCTGCAAGACCCTGCAGGTTTTTCCCTCTGGGCTTGGTCTCAGATGAGGCTGGGGGCAGGATGAGCAGCTCTTGGGCATAACAGGTTGAGAAGGGTAGAGAGGTTGTGAAAGAGTAGAAAAAGGAAGGAAGCTTGCACCACCATTTTCAGTTCCCCAAAAGGGAATAGTGGGAATACAACTAGAGAGCAGGACTGCTCAGCTTGTCCCGACCATGGATGTGTTAGCCAAAGTAGGCCACAAGCCTTGGCAAAAGTAAGCGGGATTTTGAAGAAGGAATGTAAGAGATAAGAAAGTGCTTGGCGCGGGGTACTTACCCTGCAGTTTCATGGGGACTTTTGTAATATATACTAGGTACCTGCTCAGCTTTAAGGAGGCATAGATTGAGCGATGTTATTTAGTTATATAACCTAGTAACGCTAATATGATTGGTGCACTATTTTTAGTAATAGGTAAAATTGTATATGAACTTTGCTTTGTGGATCAATAAATGGCTTCATGGCATATCGTGAAGACCCCGTCTCTTCATTACCACTGTCGTCAGGGAACCTGTGTATCCTGACATCTACATCTACATGTGTTCCAGGGAGGATGGAAAAAAAGGGATTTTTGACAGTCTGTAGCTATCTGCAGCAAGTTTGGATGGTTGGTGGGAGTGAACAGCTTTTCCATGCAGAGCTGAGGATGCCCAGAGGAACTGGAAACAGTCCAGCACTTAAAAAATCCAAACTACTTTCTCTGCAATAACCAGAGGTTAAAATCAAGAGCAATCAATATGGGTCAGTGATGATAAGCTGGGAAAAAAAAAAATCATCATTATTTGTCAGCATTCTGCTGATTATTAAGCCTCTCATAATTAAGCGACAGTACAAGAAGCTGAAAATAGCTCTAGGCCTCAGCGGCCTGATGGGAAATGCACATTAAGAAATATCCTGTTGCCCTCAGTGACAGTTGATTAACGACTGTGGTGACACCTGATTTATAGCTACATGTGCAGTGGGCAGACAAGGTGTCCCCTTTCCACTCCAGTTAACTCCAGGTCAGCCACAGCAAAACCCATTGTACAGTTAAAGAGGTTTCTTCCATGTTGGAAAAACATGTCTGCTTCTTGGGCAGAGGCAGGCTTCACCAGGACCAGAGCAAGTCCCATTCCCCAGGGTAGCACCATATTCATTTCTGAATAGCTCATGCTGGAGCTGACTCCTGTCTTTATGATCATATTGCAAAAAACCCCAACTGGTGCTCAGGATACTTCCCAAAGAAACCAAGGGTCTGTGACTACACAATCTGCCCAGCTCTTACAAATCTTAAATTTATTAGCAGCTGGTGAACACCTGGCACACATCAACTGCCTTCACTGAGGAGAAGGCAACAGCAGGCACAAAGTGCTACCAGCTTTGCTAGGCCCAGCAGCTGGTACCCTACAGAAGAGTTCCCCTGCCTATGGGAGGTTTGCAACTTATTTTGGTGTCACTGGAATGCTGCAGGAGCCATCACTGAAGGAGAAGATGGAGTTGTGGCAAACTGACCAGCAGCCAAGGTTGACAGAGCATTCCACAGAGGTGTAGGTAGCCAGCAAGATGCTTTTCTTGGGGTTTGACCCAAAATATAAGTACTTTCCAGCTTTATGATCCCACATCTGTAATAATGATGTCAAGAGGTGCTTGAGAAGCACCACAAATGAGAACACTACTGATCTGGAAGAAGGAGAACTTGACACTATCTTATTGGCAATATCTGTCCTCAGCCTCACCTGCCTGTGAAGGGAAGCTGGAAGCAGCAGCACTCAGAACAAGCCCTCACCTCTCAAAAGAGGGAGATCTGAGCCACCTTGGGCTGCAAACACACAAAGTCCTCCATACTGCATATGGATCTGTCCTGACATGGCACTCCCATCAGTGCACCCCTGTGAAACACCTTCTGCTATGGGAAAAAGAAGCAGCCCATCTGAGCCAGAATCTGCTCTGCTCCTGAGATCTTCTGGGGCAAAATAGACACTTGGGAAACAGTGGCACAAGCGCAGTTTTGTCACCAGCCTTTCAAAGGAGAGCTACCTTAGCCTGGCCCTGACTCCAGAAAAACCCTATATGCAGTCTTTCAGGCTCCAAGCATTTTTCCAGGTTTTCCACAGTCTCTTATTCTTCACGGTTTCTCTTCCAGCTACACTGTTTTCCCTATTGAGGAAGTAAATCCTCTTCTCTTGACATCCAAAGCCCCTCCCCATGTTCATTTTTTGCCCAAATTTTGGAGACAGGCAATTTTATCAAGAGCTTTTGTCCTGGGGGAAAAAAGTCAGTACCTACCAGTGCAGTTCTGACAGCATTGCATTCATTTTGTCTTGAAAATACCTTTATTATCTCAAGGACCAGATAGCCAGAAATAACATAGCCTAGCAGACTAACTACACTTCTTAATGTCCCCCCTGACCCAGGTGTTTACCAACAGAGCACTAGAAGCCCATATTGGAAATGGTTGTTGGGGTCCAATGTCAGACTCCAGCAGATCAGAAGGATGTATTCATTAGCAAAGTACTCTGAATTATAAAGACCAAGGGCAAAAGCTGCTGGCAGACAAAAGGAGGACACTCCAACCTAGCCCCCCCCCCCCCCCCCCCCCCCCCCCCCAAGTGATTAAGGTCATTAAATGTCTTTTTTCAAGATAGTTCTTCAAGATATCCTCATGCACAAAAAACACCAAGCATACAGTGGTAGCTGGACAATACTTCCTAATCTTTGGGACCAACTGGGACTTCAAGTCTAACAGAAAGAAAAAGTCAATACCAGGGCCTGACCCAAACTGTCCAAAAACTGCTCTGCCCATGTCAAATGGAGAGCTGAAGTTCCCTGAAGGGTTTAAATTTCATTGGTGTAATACTGACAGTTTCTTGAAAAACATCAGCAATGGCATGTGTAAGGGATACCTAATACAAAGAGAAAACACATTTCTCTGTCTGAGAGGACTAAGATGTTTTTAGTCAGAAATTATGTGCCTAGAAGATAGTGCTGTCCTAATGTGTTCCCTCTGCAAGACAGCATGGAGGCGCTGAGAAAAAACAGCACAGCTAGTGGGGTGGGGGAGCAAGAGTTAGAAAGACACAAAAAATAGGCATTTTGGTTGACATCACATTCTGCACTGAGCATTGACTCTGTTATAAATTACTCACCACGATAGGGTAGGTCAATCAATAAGGCAATTTACTGATTTGTTGATAAGGAACAGGCAACACAGTGCTGGGTACGTGGGGAGTCTGTGCTCTGCCAACACATCCATCTCACCTTTGGTCACTGCCCCTTTTATAGGCAGTTTCTTGGTGGGCTGTGACATGCCCACTGTGCTGGGGTGCAAGTCTGAACAAGCTTGAACATTGACTAGGACTCAGGCAGCAGTGGCCACAAGCCCCCACCAGGTCGAGGCAAGGCTTGAGCATGTTGTCAGGTTACACTCCTAGCAAGCAGGTAACAGCAGGGACAAATCTGTTGCTGTTCGCACAAGCCTGTTTTTTCTTATACATAAAAAGTGGATACAATTAATGATTATAGTGTCAAAGTAAAAATACATAAAACAAAAAAACACAGAAAAGTATTTTAACAGATATAACAAAATCTTTTATCTTTTCCTATGTCTCATGTACATGCTTTACTTTGAATTCAATATTCTTGTTTATATTGATCCCATAGTGCATTTCCATAATAACATTAATCACTATGTAACATCTCACAACTCCATACACATACATAGCAAGGATGAGAATGAGTAACTACTTCTTCCATTAAAGGTTATCTCAAACTAAACTTTCACTTTGAAATTTCAGACTCAGCAACTTGGAGATTTAAACTGCCAAATTTGGAGATTTAAACCACCTGCCCTTCCCTGATTGTTTGACAGGGAAGTTTTCTGGATGATTAATGGAAAGCTATAAACAGCATTTGCATAAAGATATCTATCTCCTTTGCTGGGAAGGAGTTCCAAAACTGGCTTTGTAAGAGGAACAAAGAACAAAAGAGAGACTTTCAAGGCTAAACAAGCAAACAGTGCAGCTTTCTACTATTTATTTTCTACTATCTACTATTTACTGCATAATGCAGAAAGCAAGATCCAATCCTTGATGTGGACAGTGGAGCAGCTTTTCTCTCCCTAAGTGACTAACAGCAGGACCTTTGTACCCAGCTCCTCAGGCAGTATTAGCAGTCCCTAGCAAACACACCTGCAGGTTACCCTCAGGACAGTGGTGTTCCAGCCTCAATGACAGAAATGTGTTTTGCAAAGGAAGGTATTCAGGGTGTCTGCTTCACCCAGGCAAGCAGCTGGAAGCAGCCAGCAGGGTGGCAATTGCTCTTCCAGGGGAGTGCCTCCTGCTCCTTATCACAATTGTCATTTCCCCAACTCTGGGTTGATAAGTGCCTTGCAAAGGTTGCACAAGCCAAATCTAGGAGTTTTGCTATGTTCCATCTCCTGTGCTCCAGCTCTGCACAGATAATTGCAAACTTGTGTCTGTGACTCCTACTTATGCTCAAACTGCCCCCAGATCTTCCCTTGATGAGCTGGGCACTCCCTTTGCTCCCGTATCACACCCAGCAGCACTGTGTCCCACATCATCTCCATGGAGAACATACAGAGCAGGTGAACGATACTCTGATTCCTGCTCCTATCAATGCCATGAGACTTTTCTGGGCCTTTCTGCAGATACATTACTAACTCACCTTGCCCTTACTTTGCAGACAGGATATAATGTGACTACAGTTTACATGGAGAAAGTGTAGGAGTTGCAAACGAAGAGTAGCTTCCAGAAGCATGACTGTGCTATGTGCACACATCCAAGGCTGGAATCCAGATGTGTATCCAACAGGGAGCCAGAAGCCATATTCAGATTGCCAAGCCTTTCTAAGGCATGACCACAAACCCTTTGGAATGTGCCCAAATGAGTAGCTTTAACCTCATCAAGAAGGATAGCAGAGACTGTTCCCCTGCAGAATAGGACACTTCTTGACCTTCCTGTGAGGCAACTGCTCAGACTGAGTTTCCCCTTATGGTATGTCCCCACGAGCCACAAGTCCTCAGAAGTATAGGCAGCAGATTCCCAGAATTTGCTCCTGTTTGAGCACAAAATAATTGCATACTCACCCCTGGGTGGAACATAAGCCACAGTTTTGTTTTCCCTCACCCCCATCCCTCAACTCCGACCCATCACACTGTTTGCTGGCAGCAAGGCTATGCAGGGATCAATCATACAGATCCTCATGGATCATTTGTGTTTCTGGAGCAGCCAGTAGCAGTGCCCTGAACTCCCAGGAGCTCACCTGGCTGCTCAGAGGGCCACTGTCCTGAGCAAACTCCTCTATGAGGTGTCACTGGGTGGCTCACACGAACACTCTGCACTGTCCTTCACTTGTGCACAGCATGACCAGTGGTGGCAGCCAGGGTGACCTCTGTGCCCGTGGCCACAGCCTTGGTACCCACCTGCAAGAGAAGAGGCACCAGCAGCTCAACTCAAAGTGGGCCAGAAGATCCTGGTGTGTTATAGGCTTTGGCCCCAGGACTTCTCTAAAATGTCCTGAGGAGAAATCAGCATATTCAGAGCCAAAATTGCTAGGGCTCCATAAAGAAAGAACAACTCATCTCAAAAGCTGGAGAAAGATGATGATTTCCATCCCCTTGCCTGTTGAATAAAGCAATACATAGGCATCCAGAACCCCATGCCAGCTGCTTTGGCTATGGCCAAAGACACTGATCAAGCACAGAAAAAGGAATAAGTCAGTTCTATCTTAAAAACACACAAAACACAAGATGACATATGCAGGTGAAGGACAGGGAAGATGGCTAGGATTAAACAAGTAAGGGAGTTGAACTCTTGGCCTAAACATGGAGTGAGGCTTCTCCAGAGTTGGCCACTGTGTAACACAGACTGGCAGAAAATTGCTTTAAATGTAAACCAGAGTTTGGCCTAGATTGGCCTGGTGTGTGGTTTTCACACACCCCCGCTACTGGAAGCTGCAATTACTATGCAAAGGAAGTCACACAAAGCCAGTTGCACTGCAAGGATTTGTAGCAACCTGCACATTGAAAAGGCAGAAGATGACACACTTACAAGCCAGATTATCCCATCAGATAAGAGCCCACAGAAATGGGGTAAATTCACAGCTTCAGCAAGCAATTACTTCCAGAAAACACCATTAAGAAGACAGAATATAAGCCAGACAGCTTTCAGCAACCCATGTAGCAAATGTATACAGTCAAGAAACTGAGTTAATGTGGAAAGCTCTACCCCACCAAGAGAAATCCAGAAATACCTCAGGCACACATCATCCTACATCATAGGTACACTTAAGGAAGAAAGGTACATTGGAACAGCTTGGACCACCAGCTATCATCATGTCCTGCTATTGCAGGTGCCATTCCCATCCCCTGAGTGAGCCCCCCTCATGCCTCAGCCCCATGCTGAGGCTGGTGATATTGTGGAAGGTAGTGCCACATGCTCTGCATGTCTGGATGAGAAAAGTTACCTGGCTCCTGCTCAGCACAGCTCCCATAGGCAGCCAATACAACCTCTGCCGGAGCTCTACCTCCACCCCTGGTCAACACCTGTACATCAGGGAGTCAACAGTACCAGGAGCTGCACACCATGTAGGTACAGAGAGCAGGGGGGTCACTTCAGGGAGCAGTGCACTCCCATTCAGATGCTGTATACAGCACCACATTACCTTCCCCATGCAGGGTACATCTGGCTGGATCAACCACTTTATCGAGGATGGCCCCAAAAACTTCATAGCCGCAACACTGTCCTGCCCTCTCGTGAGGAGAGAACTGGATCCTATCATCCACACTGGGATGGGTACTATAAACAGTGCTGTTGAGCTTTGTCAGACGGCTGGACACCACCCCTTTGGTGATGAGGATCTCCACATCTTAGCCGCTCATCAGCAAGTGCTCTGTGAACTCCACGCCTTCTCTCGTGCAGCAGCAACTGCTGCAGCTGGGCCTTCTGCAAGGGCAGCAGGTTTTCCTTCTGCACCTTCAAGTCCTCCAGCTGCTTCAGCAGCTGGTCTTGGTGCTCTTTAATTGCTTTCACATAGCCCCTGGCAAACAGGCAGATCTCTGTGGCCACAGCCTCTGCGTGACTGCCCATCAACCTGGCTCAGCACATCCTCCAGGGTGTCCATGTCCTGCTGGCTGCTCTTCAGCAGCTCCCGCAGGGCGTCTCCACGCTTGTGGATGAGACTGCTGGTGAAGTCAAAGGAGTGCTGACGGTGTCTGCGCAGAACGCACTCCCGGCACACGGGCTGCTCACACTGCTCACGGAACAGCTGGAGCTCCTCTGTGGGATGGGAGGGGCACAGGAGAGGCTTCCCAGCCTGGCTGCAGTCCTTGGTGTTCTCCAGCTCTGTCACAGCATGGGAGGCTGTTTTCTTCTGTCTCCTCGGCAGGAGTAACCACCAATCATTTTCTGCATGTTGGATACAAAATACAAAAACTGAGATCCTTTGCAAATGCCTATTTGCCACAGGCTGCAAGTCATAGTGTGCACTGCTCCCCGTCTCCACTGAAATTCTCAGAAAGGACTTGCACTCCCCTGAGAACTAGGCTCCACACAAAGGAGGAGCTCATTAGGGATTGATCTCAGGCTCCTGGAACCTCCCTGACTGCATGGTCAGTGTTATGAATAAGTCCTTCAGAGAAAGTTTTACCCTGCTCCCATTCCTGTTCCTGTCCCAGCTCCCCGCTCCTGTCCCTGCGGGACTGCCTCTGGCTCTGCTCCCGTCCCCATTCCTGATTCCGCACTCACTCCCTGTCCCTGCCGCCGGACCCATCGCCGCTCCTGCTCCTGTCTCTGCTCCCGTCCTTGGTCCTGCCCCGTCCCCGCTCCTGTCCCCGCGGGGCCGCTGTTGTCTCCAGTATCGCTCCCTGCTCCTGCCCCGTCCCCGCTCTCGCTGCCGCCCCCGACACCATTCCCGCTCCCGCTGCCCGTGGCTTCAGCCCTACACTGGGATCCCGAGCAGAGCAAGTGGTTTCACAGGGATAAAAAAAATTCCAGGGGACATCCCCCAGAGAAAGTTCTACAGCTGTTAAAGCTGTATGTTTTTATAAGGAAAATTAATCCACAAACGCCAGAGGTTTATGTCCAAAAAGGAGACAGAGGAGTCATTTTTGCTTTATTCGAATAAAGGGAGAGGCCATGGGGCATTCCCCTGGGATCTCTCGGATTTTTGGAGGATGCAGCCTGCTTTTATCCTAATTTCCCAGCCGCATTTCCCTCTCTCTTTCCCCACTGGCTGAGGTACTCGAGAGGCACAGACTTCCCGGAACGCCTGACACCTGACATTCCCCTCTAATATATAACCCTCCCTTTTAATTTTTAATTCTTGTAGAATTCATACTTCTCCCCCCGCCCCCCCCCCCCGCTCCCCAGCCCCCCCCTCCCCCCGTTGCTTGTTTCATCTTCTGTTACCCAGTTTCATTTACCAGAAAACCTACAGTTTGTTTGTAAAGGCAAATCTCTTTTTTTCCATTCATTAATCAGTGTAATCCCTCCCATTGTTTCTTTTATCTCTAGGTGCTAACTTTATCTACCAACAGATCTACAACTTATTTGTAAAGACAAATGTAACATTCCTCTCACTTGGATTGGACCTGTTATAACCCAGACATCCACCATGTCACAGGCCAGCACTAGAATATTTCCATTCTCTCCTGTTTTGGATATTGGAAGTTAGTTATTGAGAAGGATGTATGTAAATCACCGCTCTCCTTACTTGTCTCCTTCACTAATGACTCGTGGCAGTTGCGATGGGAGCTCCAAGCCATAAGCAAATACATACTCCAAGGACCAGGCTCTGCAGATGCTCTGATAACACAAAGTAACCTCACCACAGGCTCTTGTGCTCCTCCTTTTGCTTCCCACTAACCTCTCTTGGATACACCACATTTTCAAAGCCTTCCAGTGTTGCATGACTTCAGCCTAAGACCTTTCTCACTTGTTACGAGGAACACAAAGATGGCACTCAGAACCATAGAAACCTTCCCTACACACCAGGAAATCCTTTTAAAATGGTTTTCCTTAGCCCTTGTTCTGCTCTGATATCAACTAAATCAAGTGAGAGTCTGTAGATGCCAATGGGGTGAAACAATGATAGCAGTAAATACTATAGGAAGTGGGTGACATTTTCTGCTGCTTTTTCCCTTCCGCAGTTATCCCTGGCAGAGCAGCACGCTGCTATTCAAGGTCTCTTATCACTCTTCAGCAGCTCCACGGGGTATGAGCCATTAGCTAATTGGAATGGTATGATGAAAATTACACCCGCAGTGGAAAGGTAACTAAGAGCTTAAACATTTTCCCTGAAGGCGTGTGCAGGGGGTCAGGGCAGGGAGGAATATGTTTCGGTTCCTTCTGGGGAAAGAATTTGCTAATCAAGCAGAAAGGAGCAGCAAAAGTGGAGGGAACAGGCTGAGTTGCTTAACCTAGGCTGATGCTTCCCTGGCATGTGCTGTTGCGTGTTTTTCTGCCTCTGCTTGTCACCTCCTTGCTTCAGAAAGCCATTCAGGCTTTACATCACTTTTCTTCTATAGTGCTCACTATGCCTGGCTTACAGGCCACTGCATCCCTCTGCTCTTCAACTCCAAACTCTTTTGCAGTTACCTCTTCCTTCTGCAATAATTTCACAACATGTAACAGGCAAGCACATGGGTTGATCATCAGCAGGTAGCAACCATGCTAGGCAGGACTTCCACAGCTCTCCTTTCATTTTGCCTAGGGGTGCCTTCACACATACACACTGTAAATGGTCCTGGAGGTAGAGAGAGGTAGAGCGGCAGCTTAATTTCCCCATTTTCCTTTAGGAGATGTGCCTTTTCCAAAGTGGGACAGTACAGCATGTGAGGCTCTTGTCCTGCTAGTACTTGCCCATACTCATGCCTTTGCCCAGTAACACTAAACTGGGATGCAAACCAGCATGTGGACACCACTACAGGCAAAGGTGGCTTGATTTTGGACTTAATGGCCAATAACACGGTTGATAGACCTAGTCTCAGGAAGCTCAAGAAGTGTTTGGACAACACTCAAAGGCACGTGGAAGTCCTGGGGTTGTCTTGGGCCAGGACTTGGACTCCATGATCCTTTTGGGTCCCTTCCAAATCCAGTATGATTCTACACTAGCAGCTTGCTTGTCCCCGACTGCAGAACATCCTGCAATCATACTTCAGGCAGGGGTGGTGAGTAAAAACCCGGCGATAGTTCTTGCTCTGGCTCACTCCGAGTGGGTCCCTGCCCGCCGCCCCCCAGCCGCGGTGTGCCGGTGTCCCCGCCGGGCCTGCCGCCGCCCCTCACCTACGCGCCCGGCAGCAGAGCGGCAGAGGCGGACGCCGCGGCTCGGGCACCGACCGGCCGCACGCGGCTCCCAGCCGGGCAGTCGGGGGGAGCTGCCCCACGCCGCCGGCCGGCAGCGGCACCTCGGTGTGGCACACCGAGCACGGGACGGGGCGGGCGGCGCCCGGCGATCCGTCCGGCGGCTCGCACAGCGAGTGCAGGCAGCGCAGCGCAGCAGCCGCGGCGACACGCAGGGCTGGGCGCAGCGCGGGGCCGACATGCCAGCAGCCCCCTCTCGGACGGCTCCCCTCGGGAACGCCACGCACCACGGGCTCGTTCCCCGCCCCGGTGCCGCCCGCCCCTTGAGGAGCCACACTGTGAGGGGCGAAGGCGGCCGGAGAGGAGGATCTGGCGGCCCTCCTTATCCTCGTCCTCCTCACCGAGGCGCGGAGGGACGGGTCCGCTGCTCCCCTCCTCTGGCACCTGCGGGGCTGTCTCCGACGGTTGTACAGGAAACGGCCCCTTCCCCTCCCACCCCAGCGCCTGCAGATCACGTTTCCAGTTCAAAACTTCCATGTTTACCGCCTGATTGGCCTCTGCAGGCTTTGTGTCGGGCTGCTGGGCGCCTTCAGGCCTCGGTAGTTTTTCCTTCGAATTACTGGAAAACTAGCTGCACAGTTGTGAGCGAGAGCGGTGAAACTTTCACTAAGACAGTGCAAGGCTGCCAGGCTTCCCTGCGACTGCCACCAGCTGGCGGCTGCCTTCATTCACTGGAAATTAGGAATACTGCACAAGCCAGGGTTGGAAAGTCCAACGTCAGTGAAGCCCTGCATGATGGCCCTTGGACTTTGAGAGCATTACACGGTTGCTTCTATCAGTCTGATGTGTAAGCTCTTCAAAGACTGAAACCAATTTTCCTTGTTTTGAAAAAGCTCTTTAAAGTGTCCTCCAGTGTGCCACATTCAGCCCATAATAATTGAGCTTTTTACCAACTGCTCCATTAGTTTGCCCAGGACATTCAGTATCTTACCTGTCCCATCCTGCTGCCCCTTTTGAATAGCAATGTAATGTGAAAAGTATTTGTGACTTCTGGAGTTTCAGTTCCCTAAGTCAACCAGGAAGATCTCCAAGTCAGGTTTTCGTTTTTAGAACCAGAGAGTCCATGTACAGAGCATTGGATAAATATTTAATATCTTTATGTAGCACAAACAGATACTGTCCCTGTAACAGATGTTAATGCCACTCTGATGCCCAGTGGCTTAATACAGGAATCATCTTCTGATACACTCAAACATTTCTGTGTCTTTTATGTTGTAATACAAGATCAAAGTTTTAGGTCATAATGAAGTATCTACAATCTCAAAGCCAATCAAAAGAAGATGTTCCAAACAACCTTCTTCAGACTATTAGCAAGTGCAGTAGCTGCAGAAGTTAGAGGGGATAAAAACCACAGTAATTGCGAGACAAGATGACTTGATAGCAATATTCAATACTGTCACAAAGAAAGTGTGCTGGAGGAAAGAATAATAAATGGCCCTAAAAATAAAGAGTAAACACAGGTGTGGGAAGAAAACAGGAGAAGTGTCATAATGTCACCTTTGTGCAGAAAAGGTGAGCTACCTAGAGAAGAGCACCACCTTCTATCACTGCAGAGAGATGGTGGAATAAACCATGACTGGCAGTGGCAGAAGAAAGCTGAGGATCCAGCCCAGCTGATCTGAGCACCTGCCCTGGTTGGAGCACAGCTTGCTACTGAGTAACGTATTTATGAGCTAGCAGCACAAAGCAGGAGCACTCTTGGGATGATTAGAGGAAGTTGTGAAATGGGCTGAGGGAGCCCTGTGAGACTTGGGGAAAGAAAGGAAAGCAGAAATACAGAAAAAAAACCAAACCAAAACAAACAAACCCACAAAAACTAAACTAACCCAGACACACAAAACAGGAGCTGCATTAGTACAAACTCATTATTCACTTTGGTTACTTTCCCCATAATATTGCTTTCTTGGGTACTGTCAGTCAGTGGAGGAAGCCCCTGTGCCACTACATCCTAAACAGTGGAAGGCAACTTAATGCACATGTTAACTGGAGCCCTCTGAATATCTTCAATTAAGCACATTGGTCTGCAAAGCACTGCAAGAGAGAACCTCTCCCATCTTTGATTATTCACAGTTTGCTTTGTAACTGAACAAAATTTATGGATGAAAAAACAATGTGTTAATTTACAGACACTGAAGGACAATAAAGGAGTACAGTTACATAAATGAAGAAATGAAAATGTCATTAAAATTAAGCTAATGTTTTACTTTTGTCACAAGAATTGATGGATGGCTAATTATTCTCATTTGACCCAAGATTTACTTGAAATGAAGTCCTCTTTAAACTTGTTTTTCTGCCCCTATTGTCAATGGTATCTATCAGAGCCTCCCAGAGTAGTTGCTCTGGGTGATCTGTTCCTTCCCCACTGTACTTTTACTGCCAGCTCCTTCCTCTTTTTCTTGTTTATGTTTCTCATTTCCTATCATTAAGCACCAGATCATTACACTGAGATATGGAAGATTTGTTTCCTTCTCCCTTCTCGTTATGGACTTCTGACTAGTATTTCTATTGTATCTCCTAATTAGCCTCTTCTGGGGAAAGCTTTATGCTGCTTTCCCATTTATCTTTTTCTGAAGAAATATTGGTAAAACTTAATATATTATGTTCAAGAAAATCTTTAAAGCACAATTTCCTTCCTAGACTCGTGAGGGGTGTGGGTATAGCCCATTTATTAAATTTTGAATTGGATGCCTCATGCCTTCCCTATTTACTCTGATAATTTTAGACAGTTGTTTCTGGATATCCTGCCGTAAGAAACAAACTGAAAAAGTGGTGAAATGAAAGTCATTAATAAATAGGACTGCTGAAAAGTCCAAGATGACTTGTTGACAGAAATCTGAGAACTTGTCAAAGTGCCAGAGCTTTGCATAATGGCAGCCAGAGGAGTGTAGAAAATGACTTGGAGGAATTTACAAAGAAAAAAGGAGTAGAATATACTTTTAGCTTCTTTCCCGTTGATGAACAAGTCCAGTTTTGCTGTGAATTTGTCAGTCCTGGGAGCTACTGTGTTTCAGAGGCTGCTCTGAATGCAACAGAGCTGCCAGGCTTGTTCTGGGAATACTTGATGCATTGTTGCATGTTTTCACGCAAACTGTTTCCAGCTACAATGATGATAGCTCTTCCTCTTTATATCAGCCTCATCCAGAAACTTCAACAAAGCATTTACAAGCATCTCCCTGTTCAGGCAGAATCTCCTGCATTCAGCTAAAGATGCATTTGAAATTATGTGGCATTTGACTGGTGAGAGAAGCATTTCTGTAAGGCACAGAGGCTTGTGTCATCTGCAGCCCTCACTTCTGCTTCCAGCCTGATGCCCACAGACTCACCACACCCTGAGTAAAGAATTTCTTCCTAACATCTAACCTAAATTCCTTCTTTAGTTTAAAACCATGGATGTTTTAAAAGGAGGTACTAGCACATACTTGTGCTGGGCCTCAAAATACACACAAGTAAACTGCCCCAAGCCTCACATGACAAAATTTCTGCAAGCTGATGGCATGTGGTTAATGTAACAGCTGCAGCAGAAGGACACCACTGATTTCCTGCCTGGGAACACCACTTGGGACAAAGAGAGGAGATTTCTGTCCCAGGATTTCTCACTGATTTTCTATAAAGCATTTATAGGGGAACTCACTCTTCAGAGAAACACCTTCACTACCAAATATCTCCCTTTGCACATATACACACTCTTAAATTTGTTAGTAGCTTTTTCTCTTCAGGCTTGTGTTGAGCTCTGGAGACAAAACAAAACTGAATCTAAAGTTACCTCATTTAACATAAGCCCATGTATCTTCATTTTCATGCTGGACTCCAAAGTACATTTCTGTCAGCTGCTATACATCAAACATACATCATACTTGTAGTCCAGCATGACTTCAGCCACTGCAGTATGACCTGGGAGAGGTGAAGGAGGAAGGCAGCCAAACAGCACTCCTGGCAGCATAAACCTCTGCCACTCACTGACTAATGGAAGGCACAAAGTCATCACACACAGGCTTGGCTTGACCCTAAAGTAGCAAACAGGAAGTGGATAGGGCATGGAGATGTGATAACAATTGAAACGGAAAGAAAGCAGCAAAACTAATCTCCCTTGTCCTCCAGATTTGCAACAGGAAACATGAGTTTGAAGTGGTCAAGCACTATCCCTTTCAGTTGGTAGCAGCTCTTTGAAGACCAAAGCAGCTGCAGGCTTTGTGCAGACTTGCCCTTGCTGTGGCTTCTGACCAGACATTCCTGCTTTCTCTGCCTCCCTACAGCTTTCCAGCCACCTGCTGCCACTTTCAGCTTTCTGCTGCCACTTTCAGCTTTCTGCTGCTATATATATTCTTTTTAATCTCTCCTGAATCCTGCCTACATTTTCTGAAGGGAAGATGAAACTGGATTTTTTCCAAGGAGGCTTTTCTAAGGAAACAAGTTCTTTGTGATGTCAGGCACTGATCTTTTTCAGCTTCCCTTCAGCCATTTGAAAGAGGGAAGTGATTTGAAAGGCTCTAAGTTTCCACACGCAAAAGATCACAGAATCACTGAATACTCAGAGTTGGAAGGGAACCACAAGGATCACTGAATTCCAACTCCTGGCCCTGCACAGGACAGCCCTAAGAATGACAGTGTAGCCGAGAGTATTGTCCAATCACTTCTTGAACTGTCAGGCTTGGTGCTATGCCCACTTAATACTGATGCTAAGACAAATGGAATTGTTTTGGTTTTTTTCTTTCCCTTTATTGCTGGGACCATAAGACAGAACAATATTACAGTAGGGTATTTCACTGAGATAGAACTAAGAATAAAAAAATGTGGCTTTGCTGCAGGGCAGCAAGGGCAGAGAATTCACTTTGATGGCACTTGTGGTTAGTATGAGGCCTGACCAAGTATACTTTTATGCATATATGTACAAAGAAATATAAAATCTGATTGCTTGTAACAGGTATGCAGGAAGACTAGCTCCCTGCAGGAGCCAGGTGTCAATCTAATGAGAATCAGCATTTTGTTTCAGACAGCTACAGGCCATCCTGCTTATCAAGCAGCAAAGTTGAGTTGGTGAGTCAAATTCTAGCAACAGCTGCAGTTTTTGTTTCTTGGTCTAGAACAGACAAAAAACCAATCCCCACCCTCCCATAAAACTCACAGCACTAGCAGTTTCTCAGACACTGCCTTGAGCTTTGCTAGCCTTCAGCATTCCAGCAAACACTTCCATGACATCCCAGGGGCAGCTGATTTCCAGTCATGGAACACTGTGTGATCCCAGCCTGGACCACAGGAAGTCACAGGCTGTGGAGGAGGTAGTGAGAGGTGACTGGAGACATCTGGAGTGGAAGTGTCTCTTCCACCTTGAAACTTCCAAGTTAAAGAAAATAGACTACTCAAAGGATTCATTCCAATCCTGTATCCTAAAAGGAATTCTCAGATTAATTACAGAGCATTTGTAGCAAACATTAGCAGAGGCAACAGCATTAACCTGTGGCACTGTGGTTATGTAGTTCCCATCCCAACTGTGGCATTCCTGTCTCCTCATGAGTTGAGAGATTTCTTCCAAGCAATTTTAACTGTTATTTCACAAACTACTGAAATATAAACCTTCTTCACTTCCCAAAGTTAACACTGGAAAAATAAACCATGACAGTATCAATGAATATTTGAGCATATCCTCTTTTGAATCCCACTTTTTTTTTTATTTTCTAGATCTGCTTAGAGGAACCCTTCCTTTACAAAGAAAGCAAAACAAAATAATATTTTCTCAATTCTCCTAAAACTGTACTGACTGAAAGGACAAAGGATGGCTCCACCCTATTGCTATATTTAGGAGGAAATTCCACAGTTAAAAAAAAAGTCTGGTTTTGATACTTGCAGCTATTTTCTTTCCCAGACTTGCAAATTATTTTCATTTTCTAGATCTCCACCATAAATGTTTTAGGCAAGGTTTACTAAAAGACAAGGAACAGATAACAAAGCATTTTTGCACAGTCTTACATTTTATAGGTAATCATTATTAGTAAAATAATGACTACTTTAAAAAGTCAAATAAAACCAATATAAGAACCATGGTCATTAGAAAATTACATAAACACACGGCAACCAGCTTAATACAATTATATGTGTCAGTTTTCTGTTATATCAGAGCACATACTTTAGTACATAGTGAGTAAAGATTCTGAATTAAACTTTAACTTAAACTGATTTAAACTTAAACTTAAAATAGTCACTTTGTATTTACTATAAAAATATTAAATTAGATTTTTGAAAAGCAATCCTCCAGTCCAGATGCAATCTCTAACATGCTAACTGCACAGAAAACACAACTTTTGGAAGGAACTGTACATAACAGAAGGAATAAATTTTCCCTGATGCAAATCCTTACCCTCCAGAAACAGACCGGCTTCCTAATCTCCAGGTTCCTTTTCAACACAAGTACCTTCCCTCATATCACTCCCTCCTGATATTTTATTCCCATATCTTGTGGAAATAAACACTCCAGAAAGTTTTGCAGGCAATTTCTAAAACCTCCTGCTTTCAGTGTACCTAACAGAGGTGTCAAGGTGCTGACTTGTAAAGCTCCAGCAGCCTGAGTTTACCACCTCAGAAAAGAATTTTTGATGAAAAGGTGCAAGGTCACAGCAGTGTGTCCAGCTCAGAAACTCATTCCCAGGGCTTCCTAGATTGCTCTGTAAGGCACAAATACAATAAACATATTGCACACCTTTTCACATTAATGGCACCAACATGAAAACACTTCAGAGTTAAACTGTACATCTGGAGAGAGAGATTGTGATTTATTTGTAGTTCATTAAAAATATTTTAAAAATACAGGACTTGAGCTCAGCCTCCTTTACATAACATGCATTGACAATGCAAACCATCCTTCTTCTTTTTGCTTTTCTACCTGTAAAAAAAAGAAACCAGTTGAGATTCAGACACAGCAAATTTCCCATAGACTTGTGATAGGATTGTTGTCTGCCTTTAACATCATGGAAGGAATCACATCACCAACTTCAAGACATATCTACCTCAATTTCAAATTTCCCTTCTAGGGATGTTTAGTTTCCAGTAAGGATAGGAAATCCTGGATCCTAACTCTCTTTTCTTTATCAGTATTTATTTAGGTTATCTTGGGCACCAGGAAATAGGTTATTAATATAATAAATAGTTATTAAAGCCTATAAAGAGCTCTTGTGACTGGTTTATAAGTCTGTACCACTGCAGATCTCCCTGTGAAAGTATCTTACTGCAGACTAACCTTTTCTTTGCACATCACAAGTCAGAAATCTAGACTGGAGCCTCCTCTTTACATTTGGATTTATTCATCCTTCAGCAACTGACTTGTTCAACAGCTAGGTAAGAGATTGCTTGCCTGCTGACTGTGGCTTTACCAATACATGATAATGGTGACTTGAGATTCTCTGGAGACACCAGAGAAAGAATTCCAAAGGTTTTCAATTCTAACACACAAAGATGCCATAGGAGAAAAGGGATGCTTGCTGGTAAACAGCTCTGTGGCAGAAAATAATGAGTGTCACTAGTTCTCAGGTCTCTTCTTACCAATTGTCTCTAATCTAACCTGTCACAAATTGATTAAAAATAGCCTTGGGATATTTATAACAAGATAGAGCTCTCCTCCCTTCATCCATCTTACAATGATCTTTTCCCTTTTATGACAACATACTAAAATTTTCTGTCTGAAGACTTTTCAGTCTCACCTTTGGTCTTTGGCTGACAGAAGTTAATTTGGCACTTTCTGTTGTGGCACTTAAAGGTGAGCTAGGTTTGCTGGAGTCTCCTATAGACCTGGAAATATTCCAAATAAGATTGAAAAAGTAAAAAATGGAAGTGACTATTAGAATATTATCTCTGATCCTGAATTAGGACTCATTATCAATCTTCAACACTTGTCATCTGTCTTGTGTCAGATTGCAGATATTTTAGATACAAAGGAAGTTGTGAAAACGCTATTAGACCTTTGTCCCACTCACAGAGTTTAATGTGAGAAAGTAAGGGAAAATCCACAAAGCCAAAAAAACCATAGCAATTTCTCCATTGTGTTCAATTTCTGCTGCATGGGTAATTAAGATACTACAAATATGAAACAGTAAAGGGTGAACTATTACCTTTTTATACTGGTCATACTGGCATGGGGAGCACTGTCATTCTTGGAGCTGTCCACAGCCACTGCCACGGGAACAGGGATTTCAACTGTCTTCCTTGCATTTTCTAGCAATAAATAATTGCTTGATTCCAATGAGAACGCAGCAACATTGCACGAAATTAATTTTGTTATACCATTTTTTCCAGAGGCATCACAACCTCTTCCCAATTGCACAGATATACAGACCAGAAATAAAATATCAGGTTAAACATCAACCTGACACCCATTTTTTTGAAAATGGCTGACAATGAAAGCAGAGACACAGAGCAACTACAGACAATGCTATATAGACAACCTATATAGAATGATTCTTCTACAATTAAATTTTCTGTGCTTTTTGCAATTAGAGGTTTAGAGACTTCTCTTATCTCTTTTCCTTTAAGATTTTACTTACCATGCTGAAGTTACATTACAACGGCCAAACAAGCATTGAAAGTGTTATGACTCAACCCAGGAGTCACTGTCTAGGCCCCTGCATACAAATGCTCAGACACTGGTCCCTTCTCCCTCTCTCCAAGTCCTTCCCCCTTCATACATCCTCTGTGGTTTCACAAGGGAAAAGGACAGGTGTCCCAGACAAAGCATGTGTACATGGTCACATGCAGTTCTGCTTGTAATGACAATGACTCCATGAAAAGATAAAGCAGCCCTGACCTCCTGCAAAATAACTTTTTTATAGTTACATACAGCAGTAAATCTATGAATCTTGAACCAGCAAGTATATTCCCCAAGCTAAATTGCTTCTACATGACTGGAAGCTCCAGTTATTCCTTTTATTACCATGGGCAGTACCTGAGCAAGACAGTCTGATGGAAAGAAGTACCCAAAAGACAAAAACTGAAATGTGGTTGAGAATAGGATAACCATTCTGCAATGAGTTTAAGAAGCCTGATGTAAATATTTTAGTCTTTTTTATTCAAGATTCTGCATGATAGAAGACTGATTAAAAAGCCCAGTGCTGCCCACCAGAGACTATCACAGAACCAATTAAGTTGAAAAAGACAGATGTGAGATCAACCTTTTAACATCACCTTGTCAAACAGACCAAGGCACTGTGTGCTACATCCAGTCTTTCCTTAAGCACCTCCAGGGATGGTGACTCCACCACCTCTCTGTGCAGTCCATTCCAATGCCTGACAACCCCTTCTGTGAAGAAGCTCCTACTAATGTCGAAACTGTTCTTCAGACAAGAACATAGCAAAGAGCAGGCTTAACATTAAGCACAGTAATTACTAAGAATATAACTTTAGCAGATGCATTTTTAGCTCTCTGAAGTAAGGAGTGTTTTTACCACACAGTCATTAACAGCAAGTGCACTGCTGACCACAACCACTAAGGCAGTAAGATAAGGACTCTCCAAAGGAGAAAAACACTGTCTTACTAGTTCTTGTTTCTCCTGAAGCTGGGTACTTACCAGTGTAACTCAGGGATGGGGTTGGAAAAGGAGACAGCATTGGAGGGACCATGTTAGAAGCAGCTGATTTCTGCTGGTCTATCAACTGCAACAGTTTATCTCGTGCTTCAGTACTCTGGCGATTCAGCTCCGCTATTCTTTCCTCCAAGCTCCTTGATACCATGAGATGACTCTAGTTAGATAATGGAATAATTACTTCCAATGAAAAATGTACAAATTTTCACCCTCAAGGAGGGCATACAATATATTTCAACTACTTCTAGTTTTCAACCTGAAAGTGAACATAATTTTGTAGAATTTCTATGAAAAATCTGATTCTGGCCCTTTTACCATCCTATATCTAAGTCCTCAACTCATTAACAGTAAAATATTTTATACTGGTCTTCCCTCAAGCAGGAAAAATACAGCTGTTGTCCATATAATTTGAGAAAGAAAAACCCAAATCAAAACGAATAAACACCCAGCAATTAACTACAATTAAGAATATACTTAATCAGACACACATACAGGAGGGTGTGAGGAAGCAAAGCAGGTTTCTAGCAGAAGTGTCCTTCTCATCTTTAAGCCAGGTTTTCATTGCTTTGACCTCTTCCCCTCCCTCTCACAAATCACTTCTACAGAAACAACACTAAGAGTTTGCATCATCTTGTACAACCAAATGACTAAATATTACACAACATAACCCAGTGTGGAAAGTGACAACACTCTCAGCCTACAATTACGTGAAGAAATTAAAAATCTTCAGGATCCTTAATTTAACAGTCAATCCACCACTGTGATAGAAGACAATAGCAAGAGGAGGGATGTTTTTGTGATGTTAACTTCGCACATAGGGATCCTACTGAGTAACTGCTTAGTTGCAGGTCAATTTTTTTTCCACTTAAACTGGAGCCTTCAAGGTCTCTCTTTCCCAAAAATCTTTGGATTTTCACAGAAGAGGACTGACAAGACAGACCCAACAAGCACACACACTACAATCAAACACTTGCAAAAGATGTATTTGCACTAACTTGAATCTCATCTGCTTTAGGGTCAGAGTAGCAGAAGAGGTCTATGTCATGGCTTTTAATATGCATTTACACATATTTAAAATGCATAGATTTATTTATTTAAAATGCATAAATACGCATTGGCAAGAAGTTGTGGGTTGGTGCAGTGCTTTCACTGCTAATGGTATCCAAACTACAAGAGCTTGGATCACCTTGCAACACCACCTCCTCCTTTTGCAGCATAACCTTAGAAATGTGTTGCACACTCTTCAGAACCCATGTACAACATAGGCCTGATATGAGAAACTACTGCTGATCTGCTTATAGAATAATAATTTAAAAAAAAAAAAAATCACAAGTCTCCAAGCAAACAAATAGTAACTGACAACATGAAAGACAAGAAAGCACCAGTAAACTACGGGAAAGCACATTGGCAAAAAAGGAGATCCAGACTTCCTCTTCTGTTAAATTCTGACCTGTCCTTGTGAAGAGTCTGGACTAGGATCTGCATTTTTTATCAGACCTGGCTGATGTAGACAATCACTTTTGTCTCCAGGGACACTTCTGAATTTGCTCAGTTGAGCTTTAATGAGAGCATTCTGCTGCGTGAGCTCAGCTATCTGTCCCAGCAGATCACCACTTTGAAGGAACTCTTCAGCTGTTCTGTTTTTTCCAGTGTCACCTGGGCAGGACAGATGGATTTTCTCATGGGAACTCTCCAAGTTTTTGTCTGAAGGAGGAATTAGCTGCCTTCGAGGGATAGGGCAGTTTTTCTCAGTTGTGCCCTGTGTCCCAAGGGAAGAAGGTAAGCTCCTTTCCTTGCATGGCTCTCTTTCAGTAGACTGGGAAATGGCTGCAAACACTACAAACATAAAATAAAGGAACAGTAAGGAAAGTGACATGTGATCCTCACTGAGGAAACTAACAGTGATTTTATTGCATCAGATTACTAATAAGCAGGAATTTGAATAATAACATCTGGCCTGAATGGTGTTATGGTACAGATCAAAACCACTCCCTGCAATATCCTGCTGTAAGAACTCACCAAGTGAGTATATCCCATTGCAAACAGTCTTACATTTAAATGATTTAATTAGAGATTGACAGAGAAGTCACTAAGAAAATAAATTATTTTGAATTTCTTAGCTGACAGATCAAATACTACTTCTTAGTCCTCCATTTTCCAAAATTCAAATACCTTACCTGATAAACTAAGTTTTTGTTTAAGTTCTGGTATTTATATTGGGTTATTAAGAAAACTTTTAGGATCCTAGAACAAAGAAAAAAAACAAAACCAAAAACAAACACAAGACTTTGGGCAAGATAATAAACTAACTACTTAGCCCTAAAGAGGAAGCACTGTGGCCAACAAATGCAGTCAGATATTTTTTTGTGGTAATCAAAGATAACCCACCACAGAGACATGACTACAGCTACAGCACTGTCTGCTGCTACATTCTAAGTACAAGTTGACTTTTGTGACCAAAACCAGATTTTCTATGATTCATACACCAAACAGACCATTCCTTCACAAGCTTTAGTTTTTGCCTCTTGAGCAGAGATGAACACTTAAAAATTTACACTCAAGTGTGTTTTATGAATCTTTGAGCACAAAGAAACATTCATTAAGTTTAACATTTGTTGGGCCATTTAGCATCAGTCTTAAGAGAATAATATATTTTAGAAAAAATGTTGGAATACAGTTCAGCATTGCTGTTTCAAATGACAGAAGACATCTGACAGCTCTGAATGGGAACTGAAACCAGACATTACTCTTTGTAGAACAAGACCTTTAATTCATTTCCTCCAGATCATGTATGTACCTCCTCACAGCACAGCAGCTCAACAAGTGGCTGAATTAGATATAAACTTCCAATTGCCCAGCCAACTCCTTAAAAATCAAAAGGACTTCTGGTTATTTTTCTGACTTGAAAAAGGCTTACAAAATAACAGCTGAAAGGGAGGAAAAAAGAGGAAAACCCCAAAACCCAGTCCTATACCCTCTTTCTAGTCAGCCACCATCAATCTGACCACAGATTTAACTATCCTACTATCAACAAGGATGTTATCCAGGGCCCTGGCACGTTCAGTGGGATGCGTGTGCTTACAGTGACAATTGCAGCAGGAAACAGCTCAGTTTTACAATCAGAGTGCTTCCTTCTCCTCACTTCAGTAAGGATAAATAAGAAACACCTTCCCTAATCATCCTGATGAACTTTCTTCCTCCCATGAACCAGAACTGAGCTACCAACCTAAAAAACTCAAAGCCTATGGATATTGAGACAAGAGTGAGCTACCTGGTTATCTGGCACCACATAATTTCATCCAAGATTTCCTCAACTATTTCCTGTGTATTAAATGAAACTCAATGGGAACCTGGCTCCAACAGCTTCCAAAAACCCCTTTGCTGGGAAGATTGGCTCAAAGCAGAAACACACAACCTAAAGACATCCTGGTGTGTCTGCAACACACATTGAAGAAACAGAGAAGTTCCGGCTTCAGTGGTCCCACCATTAAAGGTGATGGGGGCTAGATTACACCATCAGCAGATGGAAACCTGAAACAATGTGCTGCAGGTCATCAACAAAATGCTTCAGCAATACGATACACAGATACAATAATCAAAATGAGTGAAGAGTAAAAACATCAGTCTGGATTGCCACTGACAGGACTGCTGCCAGGAGATGGAAAACAGGAAGTGTAAAGGCTCTCTACCAACAGGCACAGTAATAAAAGAAATGTGTATCTGGATGCAGCAGTAGGAGATTCCAGCAATAGGGCCAGTAAGTTTAGGCATAGATTAAACATCTTCCATGGAAAACACACCTTCAAAGGTAGTGAGAGATTGAAACAGTAACATACAACATGAACTCAAGTGTAATGCAGTCAGAGAGATCTCACCATTCTGGAGGGAAGATAATCCCTGACTGCTCTTCTGCTGTGGTGGTGACAACAGCACAGCTGGCTGGAAGATGTGAGCTGGAAAATTTCTACCAGATCTCATATCACCTGAGGAACCTGGCTGTGAGTGCAACATGAAAGGAAGCTCTTCCTGTGGAAATTTCAAAGTATTTTCCCTATTGCCTGCATCAGTCCTGGGCTCAGAGTAGGTCAAATCAGGTTTTTCTAAAGAAAAAGACAAAGCAGGGCTAAAAGTTAAACAAATGAACAAAACAAAACTAAAAAAGGAACAAAGTTACTTATAGTGAAATAGCAATGTAGGAAAAATATCAATAACAACTCTTACATTCAGATACCTGAAAAGACAGACTAGAGTATGTTCTGCACATACTCCTACCCTTCTTCTGATGCCCAGGTACAGAATTATTTCACTCAAGAAAATTATAAATCTTTACTGGCTGTAATAGCAAGAAGAACCCTTACACAAAGCCTCACAATTTCAGGACAGTAGCAGGAGATCTGTTTAACTCATGCACAAGACTTACGGATACATGACTTGAACAGGTATTTGAGCTGCATTTGGTAACATTCTCTTGAGAAAAATCAGACTTATGCACTTGCCCTAGTGCCCCATATATTATAAATTTGATGGCAACAATGGTGTGCAAAACAATTCAAGGCTCTTTTGGGCTCTGCTGATCATCTCCTCAGAAAAAAGAAGGTAGTTGTTCTTCTCTAACTAAGGAGAATAAGGAAAGAAGATTTGAAAATTCTAGTGTGGCAGAGTTGTTGAACGTGAAGATTTGGGTCTTAGGTTGAGGTTTTTCTGGGGGCACTTTTCTGACTGTTTGGATTTTATATTTTGGGGGTTGATTTATTTTTGCTTGCTTTTGCTAGGCTTGGGTAAAGCACAGAAAAAAGGATCTGGTATGTGACTTCTTTCCAAGAAGAAAATTCTTCCAGGAAGAAAGCTTTTAGCTACAGAAATATTCACAAAACCAACATTTAACTATGGAATACGAGTAACACCAAGAAATCTTTGGATTCACAAGAAATTACTGACCTTGGGAGCAAAAGCAATATATTTAAACAATTGACCAGGAAAGACTGCTGGGAAAAAACTCGGTGGTGAACAGAACAAGCTCAGTCATGTTTGGTTAGTCTGGCCACCAATCCACTGGCTTCAGCTTAGGCAGTCTCCATGTCACACATCACTCAGATGGTCACTCCCCTCTCACAAAGTTACAAACACCAAGTGACAGACCTCTCTGGTTGGTTATGGGCTTCAGCTCCTGCTGTTGTGGCCAGCAGTGACCTCCAGTGTCTCATGAAAGTATTAATCTCAGACTGACAGGGTGCTCAGCAACAGGAAACTGAGATCCTGATTCTGTTTGGTTTGATTTTTTAGGGTTTCTGGGTTTTTTTAGGACCCTCAGAATGAAACTGACTTTAGAAGCCATCTTAAAGGGGGAAAGCTATTCTCCTTTATTTGTGCTCACAGCAGAATTTACAGAAGTGACATTCACGCTCATGCAAGAAGTACTTGTGGAAGCAGACATCTATTAAATACCAGATTTTCCACTACAGGGATAAGCTAATAACTCATTTTTCATCTGTCACACATTTATACACACACCTTGGCTGTTTGTTGGGCCTCTGCTTGCAATTCCAAAATGTTTTGGACTTTGTTCTCTTTGAGGTTCTACCAAAGGGAGGCCTTTAAATGCTTGTGTGAGACACATCAGCTTTTGATCTGTTACTGTCATGTATTGCTGAAGCTTCTTCTAAAGGAGAAAAAAAAAAAACCATACATAGAATTACAGAAACTTGTGTTCTACCAACATAAATTAGGAAATTATATACTACAAGCAATCTTGAAAAGAAATTTGGCCTCTTAATAAAACTGCATGATTCTATAGGATTCTAGTGAGGATTAAATATTATCTCCATGTTCCTCATTTATAAATAATTTGTTTTGCCTTTTCTTACTCATGACATCACTTCCTCTCTAAGGTTTCTTAACTGCACCATTTTTAAATGCAGCCATTGATCAAATCTACCTCCACTGCAAACCAAAAAAAGAAAAATGCAGTATTACATCTACTCATTGCTACAGTAGTGTTAACAGAACAGCAGTGTGAAGGAAGATGCCTAAACTTTTAGATGGATAAAGTGAAGTTCTATTTCACAGAACCAGCATTATCTCAGGCTCTGAAGTTAAATACAGATAAATGAATGACTCTCCAAACATTCCATACCCATACCTGCTACTGTAATTCTTACGCTCCTCATTCAGTTTGATCACTTTCTTCCAATTTACTGTTAAAATCTCCAGACATGAGATAATGCATCTCAGCCCATATTTGCAACAGAACTCAGAATTCTAACACAACCTTGATAGGTAAGGAACAGTGAGGGCTCAGTACCTGCATAGTAATGTTTTCTTCCCTTACTTGAAGAACTTCAGCAGTCAGAGCATCAATCAGTTCTCTGTGTTCATTCAACATCTCCTCCTGTTGCTGGCTCATCATCTCTTTCTCATGCAGCTGCATTTCAGTCTAAAGAAGGAAAAAAATTGAAAACTTACTATAAACCAATACAGACTCATATTTGAAAACAGGAATGCGTAATTATGACGTCATAACACAACAGGTCTTCCCACTACTGCTAAACTTCATTGATTTCATGACAAAAATCAAATTGCCAGAGCTTGAACTGTCAGAGAGCTTACTATTTGTCTTTGTTCCTCCAAGAACTGTACGGAATCCTACACATCCTTGTTATTCTGCCTTCACAGCTTTTACAGAATGTAACTAAAAGCATTTTCTCTCTGCAGATACAGTTCTTAAGTCACATCTTCACCCAGTAATCAAGTAATTCCAGGTGTGCTGAAGCTTGTCAGTATCCCATGCTACTTGTGTCTAATCTTTAGTTTCCCTAATTAAGACAAATTTGACTAAGTAAAGGAGGAAGTACTTGCTTTCTAATGTTTTCCATCAGAGAGAAAAAGTTCTACAGGTTTCCAAAAGTAGAATGACCAAACAGCTCTGCATCCACATGAAATGAATGAAAAAATGAATATTTTTGAGACTAACTCACAGATACTGCCACTAGACACAAAGACAGGCAGATACACCTCCCTTGGGTATATGAGAGGCAAAACCATCCATTTTCTGTTTCACTTCCAGCTAGAAAGAACAGGGTTTTTTGTATTGATCCAAGTGAAACATGCTGGGTCAGAAAACAGATTAAAAAAAAAAACCCTGTACCTGGTCCTGTCTTTTCAGAAATCAAAGCACAAAAGAAGCACTTCTGCCCTGGTAGCAGTGATGAAGCTTCTGGATGCCTTAGATCACATTTTATCTACTAATCCTACACAGCACTAACCTAGGCTTGGAGGAAAAGCTTCCAAGCAACTTATATTTATGCATCGATAGAACATCAGGGTTAACACCCATTCCTATTCCCAGGCAGGATTTAGGTCTGGCATACCCTGAAAGAAGTATTTTCATCCCAGTCCACTGCCAAGTGTGGCTCTAACCTTGTGAGCTTTACAGGAGCTGCACCAGAACATGCAGCAGATAGGGAGAACAGAGCAGCAGATTCAGGAAATATGCCCATACTCTTTTTGTCATGTGGATCTGGCAAAGAAACAGCTTTCTTAGCAGAATGGGGGTGAGAAGAAAATGATTAATTCTAATATTTGGAAGATGAACTAAAAATTAGTTTAGAAACCAATTCAGATTTAGCCATTTCCCTTTAAGAATTCATATGGTTTTATAAATGTTTCAGAAGTTTATTTTTTCTCTAGCCTCTTCTGTATTCACTATTTCCTTCTTATAGGTGTTGGCTTGTTAATCACTTAATAAAAACACATTAATGGAAGACTCCTGAATTCAAGTTTTTCTTCCTACTTTTTAGATATAATTGAGACCAAATCAGTCAACATCCTTTATTGTAATCCTCCTGATTTTCTGCAGCAAAACTAGAAGGAGAAAAAGGGAATCTCTCTAAATGTTTTGAAACCTCATGAAGACTGACTAACTAAAATGAGGGGGGCTAAATATCCCCTGCAAAGTCATATTCTCAAACAGCATTACCAGTTATAATTCAGGCACTGGAATTTTGCTAACTCTCCTAGCTAGGAAAAACATGGTGCACACAACTGCTTGATTTGTCAGGCATCACAGAGACCAAGTTTTTTGAAACACTCAAGACCAGCTGGGCTTCTTCCCAGCAAATTCTTAAATTCTAATTGCAATTAAACCTCCCTGAAAAGGTGAAAAGTCGCTTTAGATGATGAATGCAGTATCTATTAAGCAAGCCTAAATACAATTAATCACATTATGCAGCTCGAGTGAATTCTTCATATTGTTACTTAAGAATTTAAGCAGCAAATTTACGAGTGTGGCAGACAATTCTGCAAGAAATAATCAAGTTCTGGAAGGATGGAATTGTAACACAAGAAAAATTATGGGAGCAGCTTTGAAAGAAGTCTGAGACCCAGGAATAACTAATTTCTGTAGAAAAATTAAAGATAATCTAAACAGGATTATAAAAGCTATTACATTTATAATACAAACTGGATGCTATTAAATTGATGTGCTCCTAATAAAAAGAAAACATTCTACTGAAATTCTAAGATCCTTCCTTATAACTGCAAAAGAACCAAATTTAATTTCCTGCCTTGGTATTACAATTTTAACAAAGACCAAGCATTATTAACATATTTTAAAACATAAGACTGTCTCAGCTGAAGTCTATCTTCTGATGGCAGCTGCTTTTCAGTCTTGGATTAATTATTTCCTACTTGCTTCCAGGACTTAATCCAAGTCAATTCTTCCATATAGATTAAATACAGAGCAATAAAGGATTAAATTATTACACATCTGGTAAGAAAAAAAAATTTCAAATAAGATGGGTTTACCCCTTTCAATTATACACTTTGAAAAGGAATCAAAACAAGACAGTTCCACATTCAATAGAGATCTATTACCTTCGCTATGAAATACAGCATTAGTAGCATTATATTTAGATAATATACTCTGCTGCAACTATTAAGAGTGCAGGAACTGTCACAATCTGGTTTAAAATGTCACATAGACCAAATAAATCTGTGAGGCACTGCTCCCTCTTGATAGCTCTGGGATACAGATGAACTAGAACACACTTTTTCCCCTTTTTCTTGTGTAAGAAAAGCTTGTCTTGTATGTGGCACACAGGTGGTCTTCTTTATGGAATTCCATTAATTCTCAGCTGTGGACGGTTACAGTGAGGATTTCAGATCATTCTTGCTTAAGGTAAAGTTTCTGTTATGGATAGTAAAAGAGGACTAAGGAATCCCTCAAGGAGTATAGTGGGTTTAGGTCCACTGCTCTGGTGACAACAGCATCGCCTTTGGGAGGCAAAGGAAGAAAATTATTTTGTAAACAATGCTGTAGTTATGTTGGGGGTTGGAGTTTGTTCTTTTACTGTCCCACTTTAAAGAATTTTTCCCATTATTATGCTAAGGGAGCCTGCCGGGTTATACCCAGGCTCTTTTCAGGACTCTAGACAAAGGGGTAGGTGGGGCTGGCTTCCGGGGTGACTCTTTTGCGGGCGAGGTCAGGGGAGGACTGCCCCGCTCTCCAGCCCACGCGGCCAGAATGCCGGGGAAGCCAGGCTCTCTCCTGTGGGACACTGATCTGCATCTGCTCTGCTCCAGCCTACTACCTCTAAGACCACAGCTGACCACCAAAAAAAAACCCCAAACGGTGAGCAGAGAGCCCTTCCTCTACCCTTTCTCCTATGTTGGACACAGCTGCCACTGCCACCTTGTCCCCCATCTGCCATCTCCGCAGCGGCGCGGACCCGGCCTCGCCTTCCACCACCGGGACCGAGCACAGGGAGAGCGTGTCTGCAGCTGGGAGAAGGATTGAAACTAAGTTATTTGTTCTGTTTGGTTGTTAATTTTCATAGCTGCTGTTGTTTCTGTTTGTCCGGTTAGATATATTAGTAAAGAGCTGTTGTTCCTACCCCCTTATCTCTGCCTGAGATTTTCTGATTCAAAAATTATAATACTCGGGAGGGAGGGGGTTTACATCCTCTATTTCAAAGAGGAGCTTCTGTCTTTATTGGCAGACATCTGTCTGTCAAACCAGGACAAGTTATTACCCTGTTTCAACTCTGAGTACATGTAAATAACACATTTAAAATTATTTCAGTTGATATTAGACTCAGAAACTACCACTGCAGTCAACTCCTCCCTTTTCACTAGGGATACCAATTCCTAAGAAAACAGTTCCTGACAAACCACAAGTTTTAACTCCTAATTGCACACCAACTTAGTAACAAGCATGATAATCAGATAATCAGAGTTCAATGTAAAATGACTGGAAGCCAGAGAAGCCCTAAGTTCACATCCATAAAATAACTTTACAGCCCTCTTCATTCACTCTCAGGAGCAGATCCAAGTCTCTCACCTCTTTGAGGTAGCGCATCAAACGACAGAGAGCGTTCACCAGTGATAGAGTAAACCCAGACAGGCCTTCACTTCTCTCTTTTCTTTGGACCTCACGACCTGTACTCTGCTCGTATTCCTCCAGTTCACGCTCTACTTCCTGGATCATGTGGTTGAGAACATCTAGGCTGGGTTTGTTGTCCCTCTGAAGGTCAGTCTGGATTAAATTAGCTGGAGAATCACCTCTCCTCTGTCTTGCAGAGTCATGTGCAGCTTGCTTTCTTTTCACTGAAGGGGAAGAAAAAGAAAGGGTCATTGGAATTTCAACTTGTGTAGAGATCTTGGTAGTACCAATGAAATTGCATTGTTTATTGAAGTAAATCAAAGGAAATGCCCTCTCTTGCCATAAGATGAAACAGACCATCAAAGAATATCCCCCAGTCATTCCAGCTAATTTCACATCCTCAAAAACATTTTCTTCTGCCACACCAATACCTTTCAACAACTACTGTTTGGTGCTTTTATCTTTGATACACCTATTTGTACTTTTCTCCTTTCCAGTTAAATGCATGGAAATAGTTTGCTAATTAAAAACATCAGCTGCCTTCTCATACTCAGTAAGCAACTCTCCTTTCATGTTACAGCTTGTCACTGATGTCAATCCCCTCACAGAAAAATGTACAATATGGGGACTAATACATCCTTAATCTGTGCAGCACAGAACATGAAGCTGGATCAGAACTAGAAAAGTCCTGCACAGGAGAGAACTCCATGACCAGCAAGATAATGGAGAGCATCAAAGGGCTGTTTTTACGGTTCCCAAATACCTATGGACTTGGCTCTGACAACGAACATTAAACATATATTTATACTAGACAAGGAGCTGTGGAACACCCAGCCTTAGACATGCTCAAAACTCAAGGACCCCCTCATCAAACCTTGGTATTAGCCCAGCAATGTTTTCCAAAAATCCTTCCAATCCACATTTTCTTATGACATTAAGGACCTTAGACAAAGGGTATTTTATTTTAAAAAGTACTAAACTCTTTGCTGCAATTTGCTTTTGCTTCCTTGAGTTTGGGTTCAGCACTTGTCTCACAGTGTCACCGGAGTCTACAGACTTTTCATCTTCATTCCGAAGTCTTGAATGGGTTCTCTTGATTACACTGGTAGCATTGAGGGCTGATTTAAACACAGAACAAACAAAAAAACCCCATGTGAAATATTTCAGGCATGTTCTTAATAGTAATATGTTCTAGAATAAATTTATAGTAAGAGTTGGATTTTTAGTCTGGAAATACATCTGAGCCAAATTAGCATACATCTCTCTCTCACCCCCACCCAGGAAAGGAATTCTAGACAGGATTCTATGAACAGCACAACAACCTTGCTGTGATTTGGCAAATCCCACCTGACTGATCCAATGAAGGAGAAACAGTTGTTGGAGTCCAAAGCACATTTGATTCCTGTGATGAGGAAGTTTTTCTCATATCCTTTTCAGCCCACAACCGAGAATTCACCAAGGCATCTTCTTCTCTCAACAACCGAAGTAGCCTACACTCAAAACAAGAACAACAATGACTTGTAACAGGACAATGGCTTGATTCCAGATTATCTGTCTCGACAGATATCCTAAAATTATCTGCAATTGCCCAGGTGAGTTCCCTGCTCACTTTCATTTCCAGTCTCAGTGTTATAACAAGGCCTTTCCTTGGAATTCTGAGATCAGGAAAGGAGGGCAAAGGGAAACATAAGAACAACACTAACTATACCCATTCAACATCCTTTTAACTCCACGTGTTTCCAGTGTCAAGCAGGTGGAAACCTGAATGGATGTATTTATACTGACCTGTCAGAATTGATGTTGGATTTGAAACCCAAAACGTCATGGTATCCCTCTCCTAATAATGCTTCCTCCTCCTCTTCATTCAGAGCCTTTTCAAGAGGCAACAAAGAAAACAGACAGAAATCAGAAGAAGTTAGACATCAATCATATGGATTATTTCAAGAAAAAAAAAACAACAATCATTTGTTTTGGTCTTCCCCTCCGAAACATACTTAAATATACACAGAAGAAAAACCCCAAACTTGCACCCCTTTGTAGGAGTACCTAAGAAATACTGATACTGACAATTGTCTCTGAAAATAACACAGCAAGTGACTAATTCAATAACCAATATTTTCTTTGTATGATTAATATTAAATATGAAAACCCATGCAAAATAGAGGATAAAATTAAAGCTGCTAAGGCTGTACCAAAATAGAGATACAGCCACCAAAATATGGAAAAGAACCTGAATCCATAGCATTTGTAAAATTTTAGTCATTTGACATTACAAGCCAAACAACTTCATGATGAGACCTACAAAATTACATTTATAATCCGTGTGTAAAATGCAACCAGAACAAAATACAATCCTATTTACTACATTTATAAGTAAATAGAAACAACCAAATTTGGAATTAGGGTTCCTCAAACTACCAGGTTTCTGAGCCTCTGGATACGTTTAACCAGATAGCCTTTAACTGTGATTTTTGTAGGCACATAACTCACAGAAGCTTGGCAGACAATCAGTACATGTTTCTTTTAAAAAATCCACCTTATCCTGCAGCATGCACCCTGTAACACAGCTTACAAAGGTGCTGCAGTTCACTCCTCATATTATAAAAAATATCACGCCAAAATAACACTTCTAACATAGAAGTACCACAACTCAAATTACAAATATTTTTGCAAGATAGTAGGAAATGGGAGAACCATGGGAATATGAAACCATCACTTTTGCTCCCAACAGCCTGTTTGGTCTTCATTGGAGGGAAGTTTTCCAGGAGCACCACGCCTGTTCTCAAACCCCATTGAGCATTCCTGACACAATATGCTATTGAAAGTAAACAGAGCACAAAGGCAAACTAAACTAAATTTTGAACAATTTTAAATTACTTACAACAAATCTGAACAAATGTAAAATAATGCAAAAATATTAAAAGTTAAACTTGTAGGATTCATCAAGGTTGTGGAGTGAACTGAGATACAAATGGCTGTGTCCCCATATATCCAGACAAAATTGGTAAATCAGAAACATATTCTAAAATGTAGCAACTAGTAAGTGACACAGAAGTTCCTCTCAGACTGCAATGAATTTCAGAATTTAAAAAGGATAGTATGCTAATGTGAGAGAGCTTATACAAGATATAAAGATGCTCATTTCTCATATCCCAGGGTTAAATAAAAAAATCACAATTCACAGAGTCTCACAAAAGAAATTCACCTCTGTTTAACCTTGTCTCTTATAAATGTTATCAACAAAAACCAATTTAGTTCTGCTTGCAAAGTCTTATCTTTGAATAGTCTTATTTTATGCAAACAAAAAAGCCAAAGAACATGCACGCATGGAACAAAATATACATCACCTGGGAATCCATGAGAGATTCACTAAGGACGGAAAGTTGACTGGGAGGATGATTTTTTTGTACAATGGGTCCTTGAGATGATTCTAGGTCACAGCTAGGAGCCATTGTTACATTAGGAAAACCTAAAGGAATTAAACAACACAGGGAAGAACAGAGGGCTTGGTCTGTACTTATATTGCAGCACTTTGTACTGAAAATCAAGCTCCTGTACCTCACCAAAAAAAAGGGGGCACAAGGATGTCACTTTAAATAACAACCCAAGACCAACCATAGGGTTAATTTAATACACTGGGCCACATACCCAGCTTTTGTCCTTCCCACCTGCATAAATACACCTGTGCAGAAGCAGCTTGCAGCATCAAACAGTCACCAGGAACAAAAGAGAATGGCAACCTACACAGAAAAACCCCTAGGTTTAAGATTTCATATACAGCCAGCCCTGCCATCCAGCAGCACAAGGATCCACAATTCATATTAAGCAAAGGAAAAGCCTCATTCAGTAATTGTTGATAAATCTTCAGCCATATCCAAAAGCAAAGAGTCAGCTCATGCAGCAATGAGAATCATGCACAGGGCAGTAGCTTGGCTGTGAAATGGTGAGCATGAGATATTTCAGAGCATGAGATATTTCAGAGCATGAGATATTTCAGAGCATGAGATATTTCAGAGCATGAGATATTTCAGAGCATGAGATATTTCAGAGCATGAGATGGGAAATTCCACAGTGGACCAATACAGTGGAATAGTCAGCCATCAGTCGCTCTCTCCTGCCATGGGAGGTGATAGCTTCACCTGTGTTACATCCAACATGAACAGGATCAATCATACTGTGTTAGACAATGAGATGAAAGCAGTTAAAAAGAATGCTTTGTGAAGCAAGACTATCCATGGAAAGCAAGGAGATAATCTTAAATGTGCTATCACATATAGATTACATGTACTACCTGTTCGTGTGCGAGGAGTATCCCCAAGCAAGTCTTTTGCCACTGCCATAACCTGACCATCTTGCAAATGGTACTGATCAGACAGAATCTGAAAGTACAGTGCATAAGGAAATTTTATACTGAGCAGTCTGACTCTTAATTTTTTTCTAGTATTGTTCCTCTAAGCAGTTACCAAGAGAACGTTTGCAAAGTTGCTATTGTGCAATTAGATTCTAAGTAAGATAGATCAGAGCACTATACTTCATTCTGAGTAACCAGAATTCATACTCCTTTTCTGAAAAATTAAACAGTTATTACTTCTGAGGCACACATCAGCACTAACTCTCTTTAGAATAAATCCTTTTGCTTCCTCTTCTTCTCCCAGTCTGACACGATCTGGGTATTTATAATATGCTCATCAAAATAAAGACATATCTAGCAATTAAAAAAAGCATCCTCAAATCATTTGATCTCAGTGTTAAGTCATAGAACACTTACCTACATCTGACACCCAAAACATGTGTACTATTTGATGAGATTCCAACCAATTTAAGACAACTTGTTTCACTCAGCCTTGCATCCTGAAAACCCTACCTAAAACTTAAGCCACATACTACCAAAAGTTAGAGGTAAGCAGAGCTGAGTACATCTGGCATCAGAAGACATTTTGGGAATCTCCAGAAGATGCAGTTTCTGTATTCAAATTATCACTCCCAAAGTCTCTGTCTAGTATTTGAAGTTCATCATAACATGTGCCTCCTAAGGAAGGATGTCTTGGAGTGCAAAGCAAGAGGCATCCAGCTACCATGAGCCACATGGAGCTGACTGGGGCTTTGTGAGCAGAACACAATTTAAAGCTCCTCACTGACTCCTGGCTTCATTCAAAAGTTGGAAATTGAAAACTAGTAAAATCATATCCCAAAACCTGGGGAGAAGATACATAAACACCCAAGAAGAGGGATGTTAGTAACCTCTACTTCATCATGGCTCATCAAGTTGATCCAGAGACCATGAGTACTTGAGAAGACTTCACATCAAAGGCTCACGTATGCCCTCCTACTCAAAATTTGAAATCTGACTGACAATTTTTGCTCATCCAGGAACCATAAGAAACTGTTTTGAAATGATTTCACAGTACTAAATGCTGTTATTTCTACAGAGTTATTTTTAATGTCCATTGGTAAGTCTGCTGGCTTACATCTAGCCTCATACAAAAAATTCTAGGCAATGGCATTTCACTTGTTTTTCCTCAACCCCCTATTTTACTACATCCTTTGTTATATCACAAAATATCCCTACATATCTGAGTTTCCATGTTTTTCTAGTCTTTTGAGCTTGCATTACACTGCAGTAAATTAGACTTCTCTACTCTAGACAGTAATTTAGCTAATCAGTGAATATTCACCTTTCAAATACTGCACGTATCTCCTTTTCCAGATCACTATTCAATTTTCACATCTGATACAAACTAAATCTAGCCTTTCCATTTAGCAATCATACATCAAAACAATGCAGGTTTTTATATAAAGTTATTATACCAAATTAGCAGAAGAAAAAAAATACAGAAAGACAAAAAAGGAAAAAGGTTTGACTCATTTCCTGAAGACAATTAAAATTACAGTGATATGTACAGGCACACAAAAATTATTCTGATTAGTTTGTTTTTTACTCTCCTCACTAAATCTTTTTTGGCATCAGCAGGGTCCTAGGCTCTACCCTCCTGCTGAACGTGTTATGAACATTTTTAAAGCATTGCTCCCAAGGTAAATTAGCTCACATTCACTTGTGATGAGAAGAAAAAGTGATAACATCCTCTAATCCCTTCAGGCCCATTTACAGGCCCTGGACAAATCCACTGAGCAGTGTGCTTTGTCCCAGTTTAGTATCACTATGAATTTCATTAAAAATCACATTCTCTCCTGCTTCAGATTGTTATCAAAGTAAAATAAACTTAATAAATCCTAAAATCTCTCTCAAGAACCCATTTACCTCTATTCTTTGGTGCAATACACTGACATTATTTTAAACATAAGTTGTTACAGGACTAATCAGTGTGGTACTTAAACATTCACAATCTTAAGTTTCAGAGTGACCTCATTATCTTTTCATTCTGCTTTTTAGGCAGAAGAATCCCCAAAATATTAAACTTTTGCTTAACCATTTTATGATTCTTGCAATGTCCTTCTGTTCAACATACATAAGAAACAACACTAATAGGAGCACCTTCTTAGCTTTTGTCTCCAAGTCTTTTGCAGTCCAGCAGGATTCAAGAGGCTTAGAAAGTTACACTAACAGCACTAAAAGAAAAAGATCACCAAGGTAACAGAGACACAGAAACAATTCTCAATGGTTGTGCTCTACTGAGAAACAGTCTCCACAGTTACCCAGAACACAGGACTTGGCAATTAATAGGATTTAAGTTAGGGAGAGGTGAAAATGGTAACTGTCCTATCTGTTTTGTTTTTCTCCACACACAAGAAGATACCAGTGTTTGAAACAGCAGTAGCCAGATCTGTTTCAATGTGCCTGGCATAATTTCTTTTTGCCTTCCTTTTCACCAATTCAGAACTAGACACAGAGTAAACTTAATAAACTAATCTCTTAACTATAAAGAGGAAAACCACTCAGGAGGAACTGAGATGTGTGCATTTTCATTAGAAACAGCAACAAATATACAAGATTATTTCCTAAACATGAGTTTCACATCTGCAAAAGAATTAAGTCACATAACAGGTAGCCCAGCCAAATCTCAGAAAAGGTCTAACCTACCTTTTGTGACACATAACTTATATCTGCATGGAAGCAGTATTTAAACAAGGCTGCATTAGGGAAAGCCATGTAGAGGTTCACAGCCTTTTTTGAATGCTCTGCTGAAATATGCTTGGCAGAAAAGTACCGGAGTAACAAAAGCCCAGGTCTGAGGTTGATTAGCAAAATAGCCAAATCACATAAATTCCACTGTGACTGCAGAGAACCAGGGATCAAATAGAAATTTGACTTTAATTCTATGTACTTCCATTTGTTTGTCTATGCTTGAATGTTCTCAGAGATCAAAGAGAGATGAAACAATGAAGTTTGTAATGGTTAGTCTCCTGAACATTTACAGAACTACCAGATCATGTACATTTTAACTGCTAAGTGAACACTGTTCATCATCATTCTTTACCAGCACAAACAATTCTCAGTCTGTTCGAGTAGAGAGGTCTGAAAGGTAATTTTCAGTTTAGTTTCTATAACACATGGCAAGGAATGACCTGCCATGTGAAAAAGGAGATCTACCACCACTTTTCAGTGACAACTACTTTCTCTGTTAACTAGGCTTGGGTTTACTGCAACAATTCAATAGTCAAAAGCAAATTCAATAATATATTTACAGTAAGAGTACTTTAGAATGCTGAGAGAACAAGCTTTTCAATCCTCAGATAACAAGCTTGTCAGCCATAGCTTATCAATTTTTGTTGTATCAATTTTCTTCCCTCAACAACTTCTTGCCTCACTCTTTCAGCTCGCGACGCTGCACCTTCTTTCTTTAAATAAGCAGTGTCCCTCCCTGATGGAAAAATGGTGATGTTTGTGCCAAAGAAAAATGCTAGACACGAGGAAGAAAAGGCAAGCTGGCAATAACTCAAAGAATACACACACTTTTTACAATAGGTGAACTCTGCAAACGGTTCCTGCTCAGATGAAACAAGGCCTGGAGAATAACAGAGGGCATAGCCAGGCAACCTGGGTCAAATGTTCAATTCTATGTAACAGCTGGCTTGTCACAGTCTACTCCAATCACTGCATGCATGCAGCACACAGAGCATATGCACATATGAAATCAATTTACCCAACAAGAAGAATAATTGTGGCTTCCCTGTGCAAGAGCAGTTTTCCAGTAGTGCTGCAGATCACCTGCAGCAGGCTGCAAGTGCAAATTTTGCTCTTACCTCACGCATCAGAGCCAGTTTCCTTTTCTCCAAGGAATTTGCATCCAGTTGCTTTTGCTTCTTCAATTTTCTATTCAGTGCTTTCTCTTGGAGTTCCAGATGTGCAATTGCCTTGTTTTTCGATTTGTGTATTTCACGGCGACGGAGCTACAGAAGCAAAAAAGAAATAATTTTAAAATTATTAAGCAAAATTTGCAGGGCAAAGCTAATGAGCTCTTCTTGATTTTATCGTTCATGCACTGAACATTATTTATGTTAATTTCACATAGTGACAATGACAATCTCATAAACATCCACAAGTATAAAATGCCATCAAATTAAAATTGCCAGTCAAATTTAAAGCATCTCCCAAGGTGAATGGAGAAAGTCTCAATTTCTGTCTGCCCACTGACCCAGCAACTTTTCCCAGCTGTAACAGGAGACAAAACCCAAACACTAGCACCTGTAAGGTGCATAAAAAGACATAATGCATTTTCCTGATTTACCATTGTCAGGCACCAGACATAGTATCTCCCTTCTTCTAACAATCAGATTCTATATTAAAAATATAGTTGAAATACAAAGAAATTAAATGCGTAAGGTGCTTCCTAAAGTCTTTAGAAGCTATCAAGCAAAACACTTGTAGAACCAAGTCTTTCTCTGCTACTATGACCATCTACCCTAACCTGTCAAAATTTATAATAACAACTCATACTGCCTCTTCCATCCTGGTAATTAGTGCTATCAAGAAAATGAAAATACACACTTAAATACTAATAAATACAATGTAATTAAATAAATGCAAATACACATGATCTATCTATTGCAAAGAATTCACATTCTTTGCAACAAAAAGATCATTCAATATAAAGAATTTGTGTTAAATCATTTAAATAGAGTATTTTCAGAATTAGAGAGGCTCCTCAAACAAAGCACATCTTGCAGTCCTTCCCATCAAACCAAGACCTTCAACTAATCCACTGACCTTTCACATATTTATGTTTTTATGCTTTTATGATGGCATACAATTTATCGAAATAAAAACTGCAGCTACTGCTTCCCAGTGGGAACGAGCAACTGAAAATCACCAACTGCCAGACCTGGGGATGTTCAATATCATAAACAAAAAACTAGCTCTAAAGAGTCAACAGAGAGATGAAACATTGGCAGAAAATAGCCCCATAAGCATGGCAAGCCATTTTTATGTCAGACAACCACCTAAATATCCTTGCCACAGGGACAGAGCAGTGACCGCTATTAAACTTACAATATCCTCAGGAGTTGCACGGTGCACTGTCAAATCATGTACGGTACTCTGCGAACAGGAACCAGGAAACACGTCAAAAGTCATAACTGAGAGTAAACTTTATTTTAAAAGGTTTTATTTAAAAAAAAAAAACCCACCAAACAACTTTTAAAATGCAGTATAATTAGCCCAGCACTAAATTGCTGTGCACTTTCATAGCGCTGCAGAGCGTTCCACCCTCGGCGGGGCAGCCCTAAAAACCACACCTGCACCAAACCTGAGCGCGCCCTTCCCCCAGGAAAGCGGAGGCTGGCCTCCACCAGGGCCAAGGACACCAGAGGGGCCGTGTCCCCCTCGCACACGGCGCGCCCGCCCGCCCGAAGAACCCACACGCACCCTGGGGGTTTCCACAGCGCAGCCCCGGCAGAGGGCGGTGGCTTCCGCAGCCGTGGGCACGGAGACTCCCGGGCCTTTTTCCCGGCGGAGGCCGGCCGCCAGCGGGGAGCACTTACATCCCAGTCCCGCTTGGCCGCCGCCTTTCTGGGGCCCTTCCTGCCGGCGGTGCGGGGCCGCGGCCCACGGAGCAGAGACATCGCGGCCGTAGAAGAGGCGAGAGCGCCGCCGCCGACGGGACCGATTTTACTCGGCCCGCCCTGAGGGGAGGGGCGGAGCGCTGTCTCCTCCGCCCGCCTCTTCCTCCTCCTTCCTTTCCCGGGTTGCCCTCCCGCCGCAGGATTGGCGAACCGGCTTCTGCGGCCCTCGGGCTCTCTGTGAGGGAGCAGCCTCTGCCTGCCCCCTCCCTCCCTCAGGGCTGCAGGGAACAGCCCCCCACCGCCACCCTTAATTAGAGCACTGACTTGGCCGCCCCAGCCCACTCCACGTGAGCTGCTCTTGGCGTTATGGCTTGTCTTCAGTCTCGCCTCGCCTTAATTCTTCTGGGTGTTCGCTTCAATATTATCCCTCCTCGCTGCAAATACCCTCCAAAGATATCTCTCAGTGTCCCTCTGAGGAAGCCTTGGAAATTTCCGCCTGCGAAAATGTGCTTCAGATGCTGTTATAGGTGATTCAGAGAAGAATGTCCATGAAATTAAGGTGATACGAAATTAAAAGAGTGACCCTTGTTTAAAATAAACAAACAGATCTCTTTAGCTGTGCCACCGAGGAAGGGTGTACTTACACAGCCACAAGGAATTTCTGGTTTCTGTGAAGCAACTGGTGGTTCTGAAATGAGTCATTTAGCTTACACATAGGTGCATTATATTCCCTACAGACTTAGCCCAGAATATGCCACAGATCCTCCACTTCCCTGCTACATAGATGAAAACATGATGTAATTACTCCAAAAGGCCACAGTTAACATTTTGTCTTACAGTGTGAGCATAATATTTTGTCTGTGGGAGCTGGAAATTGAAGGCATAAGGTTTATCAGCTTTTCAAAACATTTTCCATTTCACCAAGATTTCCTGCTGCTGTAATTCTGGCTTTACCAGCATCACTGTAAAAAAGTTCATGTGAAGGTGTAGATGGTAATGGTTAATGTATTGAGGGAAGGAATTGTTTTACATGTGATACAAAGAGAAGATGAAAATCACAAGGGGAGAGAAAAGCATTAGAGAAATACCTTCAGTAATTTGCTCTAATGAAGTGCTGCAAATGTGGAGGTTGCATGTTGACTTCAGTTTCCATCTTGACACTCAGCATAGGTACCATATGCACCTAAAAGTGATCACCAGAGTTCAGCCTGTGGGAAGAGAAATGCATGCGAGGCAATTCATTAATCTGTGTTGGTCTGAAAATCTGGAAGACAAAACTATAAATCAAGGGCATATCTGGAATTCTTTTTTAACATGGCTTTAAATCGTCTTGAAGAACAAGGCCTAGTGAAGAAAAAAGCAATAAAGGCATAATTGCATCATTACATAATCTATTTTGAAACCTCTTAAGCCTTTTTGCTATCATTAATTACAATCAAACATAAATGTTAAATACCTAACACAAGCAAATAGGATAAAAGCCAGACACAATTCTCATTCAAGCAGAGTATTTTCAAACATTTTGCCCACCTATAAGAAAAGTTGGAGTGGGTTCTATCAGACATCTTTAAAGCCCGTCTACATTTCACTTCTCATTATTCTTCACACTGCATTTTCAACATAGTCTGAAAATATGGCATTATCTCTGCAGAAGCCAACTGAGCATCTACAGCATCTACTAACTTGCAGAGGAGTTTATATAAGACAGAGATTACATATGCAAACAGTATTTTTAAACCATCAGGTTTCCAAACAATTTGGTTTATTATACATTTATACTATTTCTAAGTTAGTATGATTTAGGGAATTCCTTTGTAATATCCTCTATCCTGGATATTTTTGCAATCATGGTTACCAGGGGAAATGTAGTTTCTTTACTGCTTTGGAGTGGGTTTTTTTTTATTTTGTTCCCAACAATGAGATTTTCCACTTTTGTGCTATAGAGAAAAAAAAAAAAAAAACAACCCAAAAACTCAAAACCACACTTTTACGAGCCTCTCATCCAGCACAGTTCCTCCTTGCCTTGACACACACAACCCTGGGCTTTATTTATACTGGAAAAATGGGTTCTTTTAGGAAATATGTGCCCTCCACACAGCCAGAGACAAGGGCCCAAGAGCACCATCCCCTTTTCTGGAGGTTTGGCACCCTGAGCTCAAGGGCAGCCTAGAAACAGCACAGCTGAGGACTGCCCCTCTTCTCTGCAGTGACTTTAGAATCAGGGCTATGGGGAAGCTTCAGCAAAGGCTCTCTTCAACCCTCACAAGCCAGCTGCATTTCAGGTGAGGCTCTGGTCCTTGGCTCTGCTTGAGCTGGAGCTACAGCCATGTGGCAGCCCTGTCTGTATCCCTTTGGCCCAGACCTGCTGACTGGCTTCTTGCCCAGATCTCAGACCTGCCTCACTGTTGGGGGCTTGTCTGCTGCTGATGAGACTGTGTGTGTCCCTGACTACCATCACCAGACCTGAGTCACTAACTTATGTTGGCCTCAGACCTAACCTATTGCTATTAACTTGTCCATCAATCTGGACTCTATTGAGTCCATATCCAGACCCTCTCTGCTTGTCTTGCTCACATCCTGTGAGATGAGGCCCTGACCGGTGAGGTCGCTGCTCTGCCCCTCTCTCCCCTCTCTGTGTTGTGGCACGCAGATCCCTATCCCTTAGGGAGCATCTGGCCCTTTTGGCTCCTGATGCCAGAGTATTGTGGCATATACAAGATCACTTCCACTGACTCAGACCCATAGTGTAAATCTGATGAGAATACTGTCTCTTAGAGGGATTGGTTCTTTCTTCCAAAGTACATGCTACCCTTCAAGAATAAGATCTGGGTGTAATGAAAAAGGAAAAATGCGCTACTCATCTTTGTCACAGGGTCTGAGTGGAGTGTTATAAGCCAGCCAACCTCCATTTGTTATCTGGAAAAGTAATGAAACAAGCTGTTCAGCAATCAGTGCACAAGCAACTAAATAACAGTAAAGTGATAAGCAGCAGGCACTCTGCATTTGTCCAGAACAAATCATGTCAAACTAACCAAATTTATTTATTTGGAGATAACTGACTTCGTAAGTGCTGAAAGGAATAGGTGAAACATGTTTCATGTAAAGCTTTTGACATTGTCTTGCACACAACTCTCATAAAGGCAAATTGGTCTCAGGTGGCATTTATATGAGAGGAGTGTGTGAGTTAAAAGCAATTGCCAAACTGGAGCAATGGATATTTCCCTATTTTTCCTAAAATTTCCTATTTTTCAATAGGAAAGTATATCAAACTAAGAGATCTGATCTGTCTGCTAGGATTGTTTACTTTCATTAGCAATTTGAATGGTGAAGTTGACCATTGACTTCAAACTTATGCAAATAACACCAAGTCAGGCAGTACCACACCTTGGAGGCAAAGATTTCAACAAAGGTTTGCCATTACTAAATCACAGGAAGAGCCTCAAAATAGTGAAATGAAATTAACATGAGAACAATGTATGAGACTTAGAAAACTTGAATTCTCAAAGTAAAAATGAGGGAAAATGCATAGTCTTTGGTAAGATACCATAATGTACATTTAATCAGGGAAAGCACTTTAAGAATAACATAACTCTGCATTGGAAAATGTAGACTATATGAAGAGCCACTTTTTTTGCCACAAAACAAACACAACTAGAGAGGGGCAATGCACTGACATCCCAATCTGAAATATGCATGATACCAAATGATGCAAAAATTACTTGCATCTGCCACAGGTACCCTGGTTTGCAGAACACCATCTTTGTGCCATCAGTCCCATTGCTCTGAGGAACCAGGCATGGCCCTCCTGTTGTCCGAAGTCTCCTCTGTGGCAGCATATGAGTTTCCTCATGCCCTCCCTCCAGCACACGCTAGAGGGCTGCTGGCCCTGGCAGAGGGACCTGTGCATCTGCAAAGAGCAGTCGGTGAGAAAGAAGCTGTAGGGTTCAGAAGCCTTGGACTCTGCAGGGTAGGGAGGGGAAGCCACAAGCCTCCCAGTGCCGCCACTGTTTGAAGTCCCCAAGGACAGGTCGCGCCATACCTTGTTAAGAGGCAAGATAGAGTCATAAAGTCTCCTGGTCTGCAGAGCATGATATATCAAGCTGAAAGGCAAAATTATTGTGTTGGACTCTCCATCTTCCAGCAGATCACAAGTGGTCTATTTTACCCTTAATGAGACTTCTTGAGACTCTGGAAAAAGGCAGGGTGACTTGAACCCTGCTTCAAGATGAACAGAACTGACTGACGATTGTTTAGTTTTCTTTCTTGGCAGAAATTACACAACGGCCCGGAGATCAAAATGGCAGCACAAGGCATGCTGGCTCATTTTGCTGAGCTTTGCAGCTTTTCCTCCAAAGACAACAAGTGACCCCCCCCAGGAAATCTCTTGGCCGTGAAAACAAAACCCACTACTTGTGGAAAGCTTCTGAGGCCAGAGTCACTGCAGTTGGAGACTGCAGGCTGACTTTATAAAACTGTGACTTCTGAAAGTTTATCTTCAGCTTGAAAAACCCTTCTCATTGCTTTGTAAGTAAAATTCTGCTTTATCTGACTTAAAAGTGCATCCCTATACCATGGGATCTGACATATTTCCTAGGTGTGTTTTCAACAGAAGACCATAGGACGGTTAAGCCGTGAGAGATCCCTTGCTTTTTCACAGCCCAACAGTGTCTCTCATCTTGCTGAAAAGGTTAAGTGCATCACAGTATGGTTTGTAGCCAGTTCCATGGATGACCCAAAGAAGAGATGCACCAAGCTATTTTCATATTAATGAAATGACATGTGATGCTGCCTTTTGCACCTTTAGGCTGAACTAAAGGACCAACTAAACCATATACCCCAAAGTTATGAGAAGCCAAAAATAAAGGTTAGGGAGCGCCCCATACAGGATTGTAGCTGCAGCTCCAGCAAGCCGGCATAAGAATATGGAGCAGGGACGCCCCTGACTGGGTGGCAAAGGAGCGTTGAAGCCCTGCAGATGCTGATCCCCACGTGCCTGACGATGTCGGCGTGTCCCTGCGCTCACAGCACCGCTCCCTAAGGGGAAAAGTTCCCTGTCAATCAGCTGCTAAGCCGGGCTCAGAATTTGGGGCCGGTCACAGAAAGCAGACCCTCCTCCCTTGGGCTGGCCAGCCCGCCGGCCGGCCTCCCTTCTCCTCCCCTCTCCGCCCCGCCGGCCGGCGGAGGGTCCTTCCCCAGGGAAAGTTGCTCGGCGTGCGCCGGGTGAGGGGAGGAGATGTGCAGCGCTACCCTCGGCACCTCTCGTCCGTGTCGCCGAGCTATTTATTTAAATCGCAGATAGAGCACCTCGCCGCCCGCCCTGCCGGGGACGCGCAGTCCGGGCGCCCCGCGGGGTCGGCAGGAAGGAGCGCATGGCTGGGAGGGCAGCCCCGGCCCCCGGGGCTCTGCTCTGCGCCCTGCTCTGGGCGGCAGCGGCGGCAGCGGGGGGCGGCCCCGGGGACAACCCCGCTCCCGGCGCCTTCGGCCACGTCTACCGGGGCGCTGTGAACATCAGCGCGGAGCGGGTCTACGCCTTCGCCTACCGCAGCGAGCCCGGGCAGGTAGGAGCGACCCCCAGAGCGCCAGGTTCCACGCCGCGGGGCGAGCACCGTGTCCCCCTCACCCTCTTGGCTGCGGGGGAATATGTGCCGGGGAGGTGCCGGCTCCGCCGCTGTGCCGGAGCTGGCCGGGCTCTCCTTCGGTCCTGCCCGCATCCTCCCGCCGCCGCGGTGGTTGGGAGCCGCAGTGCACCTGCGGGCTCCTTCCCACCTTCCCCGGCGGGGGCAGGGCTCCCCGGTGCTGTGGGCTGGGGCGGTGCCGGTGCCCCAGCAGCTGCGGGGTGTGCGGGTGGTTTGGTGCCCCCCCACCCCCAAAGGGGGGTTCGATATCCAGCGGTTCTAGCAGCAGAATGCGTTTAAAGTCTGGAATGGAGTTGTAAGGATAATAGTACTAGATTAAAAAGAATTTTTAAAAAACAACACAAAACCCACAAAAAAGCCAAACTGAAAAAAAAAAAAAAAACAAACCCAAAAAAAGAGGAAAAGAAAAAAAAAAAAAAGTGTGTGTGTATGCGCACTTAATAAGCCGTCTTAAATGCCATTTTCCCCACTATGCATTTCCTATAGGATCAGGGTGCTCTCCCCTGGTAGCCAGGGAGGTGAGGCAGGGCTGTGCAGATGTGTGTGAGGAGGCTGCAGGGCAGTGCGGCCAGGGCCATCCATGGCTGTTTGATGGTGGAAAGAAACCTGTCATTTATGCATACCTAGTTATTGCGGGTTCCCCCTCCCCACTTTTTGTGTCCTGTTTATCTCGAGTAGCTAAGTAGTACCTTGGAAACTGCCCTCGTTGTTTGGATTGGGCGTTAATTGCTGAGTAAGATGATCTGATGTACCAAAAGATCGTGAACTGTGTGCATGGATCTTTCCTCCTGTCCTCAGTTGCACAGAGCAATAGAAAATGGAAACCATGGCATTTTCCCACACTGTATACTATGTAATAAAATGCACCTGGTATTTATGGGCCAGCAGTTGGCTGGCTGGGCTATGATGCAACTGAGCCCAGCCTTACCTAACTGTTGGGTGTCACCAATGATCTCAGGAGGCCAAAAGCACACTTTGGGTTTGAGCCTCCTTTGGAAGCTGGTCAAGGTGTAAGTTAGGTTTCTTCAGGTGTTGAAAGTACTGGGTGATGAGGGCCTATTGGCAGTTGTCTGTGGCTTGTTAGCAGAGACAGCACAAATACTAACTTCAGTTACAATTAATAGTTCCTTCAATTTAATGTGCTCTTTGAAGCTATGTGTTTTTTGCTGGACACCTTCTGGAGATAAAGCTTTCTCTCCTGGAGAGCTACAGTGAAAGCATAGTGGGAGGAGGCAGGGAAGAAGCACGTGGCTGCTCAGTGGTGTTTGCAGGTATCTAAATGCAACTTCTAGGCTACCTCTGGATGCTAAGCTGTTCCCGTGGCTATGAAGTACAGACTGCTCAGTACAGACTATTGCCTTACTTAAGCAGGAGCTTTAATGGGCTCATCTCCATGGTCCTGTATACTGAAACATGAAAACTCTGCACAGATAGCGCCAAGAGCATGTCTAAGAGGGGAAAAAATCAGGTTTGAGATTTAACATTTTTTTCAACGCAGAATTCACCAAGCACTGACATGAATATGCTTAGAGGGTCATACAACCAGCTCCTGCTAGGAAATATGTTTGGAAGACAAGTACTCTTTCAAAAGATGGACTTTCAGGGGAAAAATTCTGATGAGGGATGCCTAGAACAGGTTCTAGGTAGAAATGGCTCTAGAGAGACTTTATCATGGTCTTGCAGTATAAAAAAAAGCTTGTTAAATGAGCAAGAAAAGCTTTCCACAGTGTAATGACAGAACATGGGGCAACAATTTTCAACTGAGAAAGTGTAGGACATAAGGAAGAGGTGGTGTTTTTTTTTATGGTGAGGCAGTGGAACAGGTTGTCCAGAGAAGTTGTGGATACACGTCATTGGGAGTGTTCATATTCAGGTTGGATGGGGCTTTGAGCAACCTGATCTAGTGAAATTATCTCCCTGCCCATGGCAGGGTGTTTGCACTAGATGATCTCTGAAGATGATCTTCCAGTTTTGTGATTCCTCATGTGCTCTGCAGTTGCCATTTCTGAGATGAACCAGTGGAAGGTGGCTGACCTTGACTGGGGTGATTGGCTGTGGCTGTGTTTTCCCAGTTGCAGCCCTGAGAGGCAAACATGACTGGATCTCCTCGTGCTGGCATAGTCAGTTTGAGCTGTCTTGATGTTCCTGTGTCTCCCTTTTGTTGAGAATTGCTCAAGATTTAGAATCTTGGTAGTGAAAATCTTGGCTTTAATCACCAAGTTCTTGTGGGCAGGGTTTTCTTATGCAGAAGCTGGGAAGATGTTTAGGGACATGCTATCTTCTTGGTGTTGGGTCTTGTGAATGAATACAAGTCTTGCAAAAACTCAGTGTATTAGTTTATTGCCTTTTGCTACAGTCTTAAGCCTTGAACTCCTAGTGAGGGAAGAGCAGCCAGTGTTTGCCAGCTGCCTGCCACTTGTGAGCTTTCTGCTCTTCCTGGTCTTTTTGGTCTCTTCCTGTCTCTGTGCTGGTGGAGTTTAGCCAGAAACCTCTGATAACTCAAGGCAGATACCACATGGGTGATTAACCTTAGTTACAGAAAAGTTAATTGAATAAAAAGAGCATTCCTCATATGGAAGGGCTGCAGTGGATGAGTTTGATTACTTTCCTCTCTGAAACAAAGTCAAGTCTGGAGTGATCTGGCTCTGAAAACAGGAATTTGTTTTCATGATGCTGTAAATTCTGCTGTTTCCCTCTCTGCTGCTCCCTGTCATGAGGCCACGCCTACAAAGCAAGGGAAAACTTGGGGACAAGGACAAAATGTGAGGGCTGTCTTGAGATCCATCCACCCTCTGTAAATTTTCTTGTTAGTGATGTGCTATGGCTGTACAGGCACATCAGAAAGTGCAGCTGAATAGAGCAGTGCTTGAATGATGGATGAGAGAAAGGAGGGAACAAGACCTTTTCTCTTGTTTGGTGCCTTAGAGACTTGCTGCTTTCTGAAAAGTATCATGCTTGCTTGATGTCAGAGGATGTTCTTCATCCACATCATCATCCCTAGTCTTTGGGATATGGGAATGCATGCAAGGCAGGAGGGGAAAAGTGAGTCCCATGGGAGTATTTGCAAGATATGTACAAGGTGGAGAAACCACAACTTGGGGCTCTGCAGTAGAGCTGCTTTGACATATTTGGCTTCCTTTCTGTACAACTTGTGGGTAAAATGAAAATAATGATACTTAAATCACCTGACTGAAAGTTCTGTGTATAAATACATTGCCAGGTCTCTGTCTGTGGAGTGGAAAAATCCTTTCTGTATGCTGTACTGAAACACTTGTCTTGAGTCAAGAGAGCTGAGAGTCTTTTATGTACTAGGATTTAGGCCTTAATTGCTGAGGTGGAACTGTGAAAGTAAAGCTGTGTTGAGGAGAAGCAAACTCACCTCTACTCCAAAGAGGTGCAACTCTCTTAGAGAATTGGCCTGTGAACAAAGACACATGAAAAGCTCCTTCCTCATGGTGGAAACTCTTGATTTGTAGTGGGGTAGTCTTACTGCTTTTTGAATTCCCTTTTTTCCCTTCTAATTGCTCTTTGAAGTTTCCCCATCTGTACAGCTGTTTGTTTAATTTTTAACTCTGAGTGTAAAAAAATAAAAATAGTAATAAAACCAAGTGTGTCACTTGTTGCTATGCCCTCATCTCTAAGAGCAACAGCAGATGTGCACTGTTAGAAGCCTGGTGAACAATTAGTTGGGCAAACAGGTTTATTTTATTTTAGGATAATTTATGTTTGAGACATCCAGGATGGGTGTAAAAAAAAAAGCATACTCATTCCACATCTTCAACATGTCCCTACTTGAGAGGGAGAGTGGAAGGAGACCTTTGCTGATTTGCTGGAGCTGCACGTGTGATGCATTCCTGCTCAGAAGACTGAAAACGTGCTGTAGAATTTTTCTGCTGGATTTACTACTGACTGGAGAAGGCTTTATGTGACACATAAGATAACCTGCTTAGTTCTATGTTTGTAGCAATACCAGGGTTTTCAAAAAGCCTAGTGTGTGTATGTGAGTACTGGTGGAATTCAAAGTGAATGAGTTTCCACCATTGTAAAATCTGGCAGTTGCTAATGGATAATTTGCTGTAAACACAAATTACCCTAATATTGTGCAGGTTGGTATGTCCTGTAGCAAATTGTCCAGGAGAATATCACGAGGAAGAAGACAACAGAAATTGTTTTTCCTCGTTGGAGCTCAGGTCAGCTGAATGTATGTTTTGGGAAATACTTGGGCTATATTTAGAAAAGTAAGTATCTCTGAAGAGAACAAGTTTCCAGCTTTCCATTTGTAGGCAAAGCTGCTGCAATCCAGACACAGTTCTTGGACCTTCATGCAATACATGTTGGTTGTGATGAACTCCACAGCTGAGCAGTGGGCTGCACCTATTTTAAGAGAAAGAGTGGGTGCTGCTATTTCCCTCCTCCTCCCTTGCCAGGACTAGGAAGAGAGCCCCAGTCTCAGTTTGGCCATATGGCCCAATTTACCATAAATTGTGATTGACAGCTGATTAAGCTGTGGCTTCTCTGCTGAGCAGTTGTGCAGTGTGAGGATATGTAGCCTTGGAGTGAGTGTCTTGTCTTTCAGACTATGAGAGGCTGTGTGCTACCAGGTGGGGTTGCTACCATCATTACCCTTCATTTTTTCTGGAGTTGCAGATAGGAAAAAGTTGACTGTCCTAAAGGAAGAGTGGTAGCAACAGTAACAAGAAGATCGCAAGTCTTCCAATTACATGCCTTAATGATGCATTTGTGCTCCTCTCGCCTCTAGTGAATGGGTCTCATTTCCTAGGCGTGGATGGTAGTTGCTCTTGCTTTCCTTTAGGCAGGATGCCAGAACGGGAATTCACCCATATGTTCCTCTGGAACTGTGTGATGAGTCACTTGCTCAGACCAAAGCCACCTGTCCTAGCTGCAGGGTAACTCCTTCATCTGCTACACAGGGCAGCCTGGTTTAATGAGTGGCAGTGATCAAATCTGTGTTTGCTGTTCTCTGCTGTTTGACATGCTAATGTAGGTCTCACTCCAGCAGCACCCATGTCTATTATAACAATTCTTAGAGCAATTTTTTCACCTCTTGCTTCTGAGCTGGCTTTGGGTTTCACATGTAAGACCCTCCAGGCTGGAACTAAACTACCTTGAAGTATTCCCCTGATATCCTGCACATGTTCTCCATAATGTTAGTCTTGGCTCCAGCCCAACTTTCAGTCCACAGCTACACCATGCGTGCAATAGAACTTTAGTCCACTGTTTGGAGAAGGCTGAGCTTGAGCTGTAGTGAGGACAACAGGTGGAGTTCTGTCTTGTGTTAATGCTGAGTGTAAGCTCACCATTCCAGCCACAAAGATGTGGGTAAAAAACAAAGAAATTGGGAAGATTACAAATACTTGCATGAGAAGATCTCCTGATGTCAGCAGAGCTGCTGTTATTACAGCAGCTCCGGGGCCTGAACACTATTGCTCTTTGTTTGATGGCTCTAGTCTCTTCACCACAGGACACTGGAAGAGCCTCAGCATCCCTTTTCTGGAACCTAATAGTAAATGCCTTATGTGACATTGAATTGTACAATGTCAAATAAAAAAAAAAACACCTAATTATAGTATATGCTGTCTGAAGCCAAGTAAGGTTCAACAGAATCCCTTTGGAGTAACTTGTGTATGTAATTTGTATTTCTCAAAGAAAACAGCCAACCCTAGGAGGTGATAGCGTAGGCAGTGTAGTGCACACAGAACTTGGAATGTGCTTGCTGCTTCTCAGTAGGTTCTCTTGAACACTCCTCACCCTGCTTAGGGTCACACAAAAAGCTTTTGCTTACAGGGGAAACAAAAGTAAACTATGAGAGAAATTGTATGGGGATCTGCTAAAATCTCAATCTTGGCTGCTGCTTTTTTGCATCAGGAAATGTAGTCTTGAAAACTGACAAAAGTGGGATATCTTAGGTGAAAAAATTATGTGGGGTGTGGCTTTGCTTTGGGCTGGGGATAGAAGCAACTGAGATCCCCTCAAATTAGTCTTTATCTTTCTAGGATTTTGCACTTTGTGGGTTTCCCTACCTAGGAGGCAAAAAGAGAGTATATCTTGACAGAGGCTATCAGTTTACAGGCTTTAGGGAAAAAAAACTGGAAGCTACTCTGGTTTCTTGCAGGGTAGCCTGCAGACCTTCAGATGGTGACTGTGGTGCTGGCAAGAATTTTATTTTTATTTCTAATGTGTAAGCTAATGCTGTCAAGCTCGGTAACTTGTCCTTGAACTAAAGCATCTCTTTTGAATTTGAATGTCGTTCCAAAGCTTAGTAATTCTCTTCTCTTTTAAACATTGTCATGTTTAAAATCAAAGCTGATCAGGCTTTGTTGTTCCCTCCCAGCCCCAAGATGTTTAGATTAAAAAAGAAAACAAATTCTGAATAAGAGGAACTTCATCAAAATGTCTCTCTTCAGTTTGAACTCTTTCCAAGAACAGTGCAGCAATTTATTATACATTTGCATTGTAAGTAGAGGCTGAAATGTCCTCAAATAACTTGTGAAGAAATTGTTGGTAGGGAGGTAAGCTTTTTCTGTATGGAGCTCATCTGTTATTTCAGGGGATATTTAAGGAATCGAAGTGCAGACTGTAAAAGGTATATTGCAAGGGTGTGCCATCTGCTCAGTTTGAAAATACAGTTTAGTACATTTGCATAAGCAAACATAATTTTGTGCTATGTATACTTGGAGAACCACAGAGGATTTCAGAAACAGCCTTCCTTACTTTTTTACACTGATGTTTTCTTTTGAGCATAGAAATAGCTACTTCAGTGTAGTTAAAATAATGGAAAATAGTTTAAAAAGAAGACACCATGCATTACAAGGTGTAATTCAATCCACATCTGAAATGTTACTGAAGTGAAGAGCTTGGGAGCCAAGAAAGAACCAGGTATCTAAATTCTGACAGCAATCCCTGGAGTTACTGCCAGGAGCTTGGAGTTTCAAGGTTACAATTTGAAAAGATTATAAGCTTTTTTGTTTCAAGAGTTGGCCTGGTTCTCCAGAGTTCCAGCTGCTGTGGTTTAGGAAGGTGCAATTACTGCAGAGTAGTTTGTTCCTTAACTGACTGTTAAAAATAGTTTGGTTATTTTTTAATTTTTAACATCTTCCTGAAGTCTGAGGGTGTTCAGAAACAGGTACCTACTTCATCCAGCATGACAACTCCCAGTTTCTCCTCTGGCTGTCCAGGAGACTCGCTGGTGACATTGTTTAGAGGACAAAATTTCAGTAATGGTAAAAGATAAATATGATCATGTTTTATAATTGTCTTACTTCCATTTATGCTTCACAGATACTGTTGCAAACAAGTGAACTCATGGGAAAGTCCATGGCAGATTGTAAATTCACACGGCACATTTGCACAGAGTGAAACATTTAAATGAAAAATACTAATCCTGCAGCAATTATGTTAATGTTTTCAAGGCTGTGCTTGACATACCCAGAGTCTTTCTCTCCATTTATACTGCTTCAGGTATTTAATACTTCTGGCAGAAATGCTGGGAGGAAACTGTAGGCCGAGGTTATTTGACAGATTGCTTTCAGCAATTAAGACTTATTGACATTGGAGTGCAGAGACAGAGAAATGCTGAAAGGGAATGATGGTCTGAGCTCCACTTGTTTTGTTGTCAGCCAGGAGTGTTGTTCACATCTCATGAGAAGGCAGAAAAGAAGCTCTCTAAAACCTGTCACTGTCTCAACTGTTTTCCTTCCAGGTCTCAGCTTCTTCCATTGCCTTGTCAGTGGGAAGACTGGCAGAGTTCAATGCTGGTGGGGTATTCATTCACTGCCTCAATTGCTCAATTCATCTGGTTCAGCCCTACTTCACTGAATTTCAGGGTTTATATAAAAATGAAGCACCTCTTTCTTGTGCAAAGGCAGCAGCAGCAGTTCAGTGGCTTTTGTACACGTGTCCCGCACTGAGACCTTTCATTGTGAGCAGCTGTCTGTGTGTTTGCCTGCCGGATGTGTTCCCTGCCCACGGGCTTGGCCTGGTGCCTTGGCGGGCCCATGACCAAGCGCTGTCGCAACACGGACTGGTAATCCCAACAGGCTGGCGTGTGGGTGTGGTGAAGAGCCTGGTGGAGTCCTGGTGTGACTCAAAGGCTTTGCTTAGCAAGGGCTTTTGGAAAGGAATCCGTGCTGAAGCCCTTGAAAACCTTTGCTTACAGCACAAACTGTTGTTGCAACCTCTGGCCTTGCCCTTAGATTCACATCCCCACAGTCTTAAGATGATGTATAATCTCTGTGGGAAATGCAGATTTAATAATCAGTCCAAGGATTCTTTCATGTCAACAAGAGGCTGGTGTATTTTGCTTAATGTTTGCAGCCATGTTGGTTCTGTTCAGCTGTGCAAATTTGGGGCTGGCTCCTTCTGCCTGTTCCCATCTAGAGTGGAATTCAGTTGTACTTTTTATCCTTTCTTTTCTTCTCTTCCCCTATCTCCATGGTGGTGGTGGAACTGAAGCACAAATATTTGTCTTTCCTGGTTTAACACATTTTTATACAGAGCCGAGAGCGCTCTCTTTATTCAGCTGTCTTATTGCTCTGTCCACCTTGAAACACAGGAGAAACTTCAATGTCATCTGAGAAACAAAACTATCATGACTGTGGCTGGTGAATAGCCCCTGCAGACAGCAGAGCTTTGGCACTGGGATGAAATGTGAGGATCAGAAGTCTCCAAAACAGTCCTGACCCTGCTTCAACCCTGCAGCACAAAAGACAGCAGTGTGGTTATTGCTGACAAATGTTTGTGCAGGGCCTGATTTGTCAAAGGGAGCATTTGGTACACAAGTTTGTTTCCCAGGATGAGGGTTTCAGCTTGGAGGGTGAGGATGAAATCTAGCAATATATTATAATACCAACATAGCCAGCCTCCTACTGAGTGTACAAGGGAGGGGAAGGTGCAATTAGTTTTCCATGGGGCTGGCAATGATCTGCTCCAAAGTGAAGTCCCTCAGCAGTGCTGGCAATGCCGGCGTGACAGCAGCCTGGTTGACCCTGTTACTGCCCAGGCAAAACTTCCTCCTCATCCCATCAGTGCTGTGTGAGTGGGGATGGATGCAGAGGTGGCTCATAGTCTTTGCAATGATTATAATTTTAAATTAAGACATGGCTTTTTCACTGGAGTTCCTCTTGTCTCTACATAAAGTTTTGTGTTGGAAGGGAGAGGTATGTGTGATAGGAGCAGTGGTTCTGTAGCAGGGAAGGGTTCTTGCATGAGAACTGCTTGTTTTTAAAATGAAATAACCTTTGGAAAGGTGTGGAGGGGGAAGCATGTTTGAAGTAAATAAATCACCTTTTTTTTTTCTTCACCTCTTGCTTTTTTTCACTCTTCTAAAAATATTTTGCTGAAGACAAATGCCAAGTGCTAACTTTCAAAGTTAAAGATGGGATTACTAGCATTGGCTCAATAGTGAATTCATTAAATCTGTAGCATGAAAATGTTTATATTGTCTGTATTAAGGCAAGAGAATCTAGAAGCAAAGCATGGATTAAAAGTTTAAGGTAGGTCGAATAGAAGAAGGCTTAAAAAAGCATTCATGTCCATTTGTAGGTGTTACATTTTTATCCCTGTTCCTTGTGATGCTCCTGCTAGATGGTTCATCCTGCCAGGGAAAATGTCTTTCTCCAAGACACCAATTAGGGTTCCTTCTAATCTGTAGCACTAAATTGGAGAGTGAGTGACGACAGATGAAGAGAAGCCCTGGTTGCAGTTAGATGGTAATTCTTTCTGCACTTTCCCAAGCTTCCTCATAATTGCACCTACATTTTGCTGGACTTATGCCCAAGCTTATTTCCAAGCCTTCAACTGTTAATTGGGAACTTCTTATGCAGGTTTGGCCAGCAGGCAAATCCCACTTGTTTTACTGCAGTGTTTGGCAGAAATAGCTGTTGTATAAGAAAGATGTCCATCAACCAAAGCTGTTGGGAGCTGTTGCTGTATCCTTGAGATCCTGGGATGGGAGAGCAGAGCTGCACCCTGGAATTGGCATCTGGCCCCTCCACTGGAAGTGCAGCATCTGCCCACAAGAGGCCCTGTGTTGCTGTGATGATGGCAGCAGGGTAAATAACTAGATGGACTGGAACCTCAATTGCTATCTGTCCTGCTTCTTAATCACTCTGTTTGTTTCTTGGACTTTATTATAAAGATAGTGATGGGATTGGGCAGTGTGATGCTCCTGATTGATCCGGATATGTGCAAATCTAGGAGGTACAGAGGTATTTATTGCAAGTGAATCATTTGTATATTGAGATGAAATTTCAAGTACAGTGGGATCTTGTTAATGAGCTGCTCTGTGACTTTCTGATGCTTCTCTGTTTGAGGCACCTTGTTTGAATGTGGTTTGGGAAGCAGATTTGCCTGTATAGAGTGTAGAGAGAAATGTGAGAGGAAGGAAAGAAGTGTAGTGGATCCCATCTGTGAGCCCATACTTAGGCCACAGGTGGTCCTGCCTTGATGCAGCTGGATGTTGCCCTAGATATTATCAGATCAAAAAGAGCTCAAGGCACCTGAATATGGACTTTTAGGAGAGCAGGGCAAAGAAGCTACAACCAGCTGTTACAGAGAGCAAATACAGAATGCTGAGCACAGTAAGGATGTAGAGAAATCATTATGGTAGTAATATGGCATATACCAGTTTTCATATGGGTAAGTACTTAGATTTTGAAAGAGTATTGAGTCTTGAGACTCTTACCTCCCTCTTTTGATATTCCTATTTCCTACATTATAAGATAATGGAATCAGCAGCAAAGCCAAATAAATGTTTTAGGTGGTATAATCAGCTTAGTTTTGTGGAGAGAGGGAAATCAAGTGAGAGTTCTGACTGCTGGATGACAGAGAGGGAAGGGACTTTTTCCCACTTCTCAGGCTTTTCTCTGTCAGAGCATTAATCACCAGTGCTTTTGTTTCCCTTCCCTTGCCCTCTCTAGGATAGATGGGAATCTGTATTTTGTTACGTGGATGGTCAGTCACCATAAAAGGCCTTCCAGAGAGGTTGTGGAGTCTCTATCCATGGTTAGCTGGCTCTAGGTGATCCTGCTTGTGTCCAGTTCTGGTTTCCCCAGTATAAGGAAGGTATGGACTTACTGCAGTGAGTACAGTGCAGAGCCACAAAGCCAATGAAGGCACTGGAATGCCTCTCCTATAGAGGCTGAGAGGGCTGTGAATGAATTGTATTCATTTAATGTATACATACTCATGTACAATTAAGAAGACCTGACTATCTGCAATATATGCATAACTCATGTCCTGGGTTATGGTCTGTATTTGTGACATCAATAGAGAAGTGAATTTCCCAATCTCTGGCTTGTATTAAGGGATAGTTGAGGATACATAAGCCGGTAGTGCTATTTGCTATGAATTTGATGTGAGCTCCCTATTGCATGGAGCCCTGGAGGGTTCACAGAACCATGTCCAACCTGAGGCAAGTGAGAATCACTTTGCCTCTGGAGGTGGGCTTGCTTGAACTGTTTCATGGGCAAAAAGCTGCTGGACAGGCAGCTGAAATGTGTCCTTTTTGCAGTGATACTGGCTTGTGTATTTTCCCCATGGGTAGGGAATTGTTCCATGTCCTTGCAGGAGAGTGGCTTGATCATTGTGTCTTCATGCTTCTTAGATTTGTTTTTTTTTGTTCAGTTCCAGTAGCTTCGTTTGCATCCTCATTCCTTGTCTCACAGCAAACACCAACAAACAAGCAGGAGTTTTTTCAGTCCCCGTGTTTCCAAGTTACACCAGTGTGTGCTGGCTTGGCTCCCTCAGGGCAGCTACAGGGACTTAGGAAGCCATTGAGTTCCCTTCCAGTGCTGCCTGTGGTGATACCCTTCAGGTGTTTTGCTTTGTGGTGATGTTTTTCTTAAGCTTGTTTTAGCACCTTATGGTGAAATATACATGTAAACAAAATTTCATGTGTAGTTTTTGTGACTGGAAGGAAAAACTGGAAAGCAGGTCAAATGAGCTCTGCAAAGTTTAGAAGTCAGAAGGCAATGGGAAGAGAATCTAATGTCTGCCCTTCTGTTTCAAGGGGGTTTAATTAAATTGTTTGGGGTTTTTTTTTGTTGAAGACCTAATTTTTTAGGAATTGGTGGCTGTCGCCTCTGTATTATGGTGATGTCAGGAAAATTGATGATGATTATGGTTTTCAGGGAGGTGTTTTGTTCTACTAGACTCGACTCACATGTTATCCTAGCGTCACCAAACAAGAATAAATAGGAAATTTTCTTGGACTTGGAATTGCAGATGTAAGTAATTTCTCTGGAACTGTTGTCATCAGGGTAAGAATAAGCTGCTGTCTCTGCTTCTTCTACCTTGCCAATTCTGTATGTTCTATTCAGAAGGTGCTACCTACTTGTATCTTTACTCTTCTTGGAGAGTATAAAGTCAGAATATCTGTGGGAAGTCTTTCACTGATCTAGTGAGAATCCATTATAATCTTTCAGGATGTGGCAGGTTTAAAATGTGTATATGTTAGCTACTTAATATGCTTTCATTATTTCAAGGCCTCTAATTGAGATGGACTCCTTCTTATCATACGATGAGTTATGCACTCTTGTATTTTGTATTCTTGATCAGTGTCTACAGTTCTGGAGAGGAAGCTGTAGGGATGCTGTTTTCAAATGGAAATGGTGGCACTTCCTTATGGTGTAGACAAACTTCTTGTTTCTCAAATAGTGAACTGAGGGTGTTTTATACCATAGCTGTCCTACCTCTGCAACCATGTGGTGGCCAATGTTAATGTAAGGAGAAATTTCAGTTGCTGGTGTATGAAAAGCCTTTCTCATAAGCACCCTTTCTTGTCCCCTTGAGGGACAGTCAGCAGTGTATTCCTGTTTTATTAGGTGGGATTATGGTCATATTGGAATTGCTTACATGAGTGCCAGCTGCTAATCTGCTTTTTCATGGTTGGCTATTGATGTAATCTTTGTGACTTTCCCAGTAATGTTGATTGAGTTGGATACATACGAGTCTCAGAAAATTCTTAGTTGTAGCTTTGGGTCTTTGTTATGTGTGTCTGTATCTGTTCACTTAATTTGTGGAAGATAATTTATGTAGGTTGCTCCCAACAGAAGCTACTGAACTCTCTTGTGTAGTCTGCATTTGCCCACTATATCTTGTCTGATTGTCACCTCTGACCTGGGCATGAGGCTCTGGTTCTGGACTGCAGCATCAGCAGAGAGGCACTTCTGTAAATGACTTCCAGATCTAAATAATTAGTCTGGTGATAAACACTGCTGATCTCCCTGTGCATATTGTCAGCACCTAGGTCAGACTGAGGAAGGGAGAAAGGCTTCTCCCACCTAGTTTTGGAGCTGCCTTCTTCTCTACCTTCAGCTTATCCTCTTTTCCCACAGGTAGATGCAGTGCGGGTGTACGTAAATAGCAGCTCTGAGAACCTCCGATACCCTGTCCTGTTTGTGGTTCGCCAGCAGAAGGGAGTGTTGTCATGGCAGGTCCCACTGATTTTTCGAGGCCTGTAAGTACTGGAGTCTCTTCCTTGTGACACACTCCTCTACCAGCTTTATTCATCAGCAGCCTCCCTCATGTGCTACATCTTGTAACCTGTGTAGACTGCAGGGCTTGGTTGCAGAGTGTTCTTGCTCACCGCCAGCTGGGTGTAGGAAGACCAGGATTTGATAGATAAACTCTTGGCAGCCTGCGCTTGGCTCTTATCTTCTCAGATATGTACATAGAGTTCCAGGAGGCTTGTCTGTGGGCTATCTGCCTGTGGCACCAGTCACTGAATCTACCACACATCATTGCTGTCATTCCACAGTTGCCTACCATGTGTGTAGGTAGTTCCTGGGCTCTGGTTTAGGGCAAAGTTTGAACAGGCTCTTGAAAGAGCACTGTAACTTGTGTGACAGTGCATCCGCGGGGAAAAGAGCTTGTTTCTCACCTCAGAAACATCTACATTAAGTCTACTCTAGGGAACAGTTGTTTTGGGGCTGCTTTTTTAATGAAAACAATGCTGCTTTGTATCTTCATTACCCCCAGAGCTTGTTGGGCTGCAAATAGACAATTTTCAGGCACCTTAGACCTTTCAAGGTGTGAAGCTTCATACTGTGGCTGAATCCTGGTGCCAGCAGCAGATATCCTGCAGTGTTTTGCCTGATGCAGGCAATGGGTAGCTGTCACAGCTCTCTGCCTCCACTAAATGGCAGATGTTAGAGACACACAGCTGTCGTGGGTATCCCTGAGGGAAGTGAAATGTTGAGGATGACTAGTCCCTTGTGCAGATTGCAAGAGGCAGCAGAGTTGGAGCTTGAATGCTGAATAAAAGAGAAAATGCTCCTGGCCTTTCAGATAAGAATTTCAGTTATGCAAGCAGGGGAAAAATGATGCCATTCTTAGTAGTGCTGAAAAACTTTTTAACTGCACTCTTTCTCACTCTCTCTCTCTTTCCCATCCAACTTTCTCCTCCCTCCTTCCCCTGGCTGTTGTAGGTATCAGAGGACCTACAATTACCAAGAAGTGAGTCGGACCCTCTGTCCCTCTGAGCCAACACCTGAAACAAGACCCTATGATCAGATTATATTTGTGGACATCGCTTCCATGGCACCATTCAATATTGCATATGAGCTGCTAGTCACCAGGCTGGAGAACTTCCAACTTGAGTAAGCTGGGATGCGAGAATACAAATGCAATTTCTTCATGTATCACTTGAACATCACTGAAGGATTTGTCTGCCTACCTTTCCCTTATTTTTCCTTCTCAGGAAAAAAAAATAAACCTTTCTTTTAATCTGAGGGTACTTTGTATTGCAGCTCTGAAAGTTTTAGACTTCAACATTCTGGCATTTGTTTTCTAGGACCAACAAAGCCTTTAACTTCACTGCCAGCCCTTCCCAGCCCCAGGTAAGTGGAATCCTGTGTAGATTGCTTGTACACCTTACCACATCCAAGTAATTGATGTGATCTTTTGTTAGAGATAGCAAGTCTTTTATTACTAGATAGTTTCCCTCTTAGGTTGCAGGGAAACTTTCTTATTGTTGAATTTTCTGTGGGTACAGTGCAGTGGTAACAGTGCTTCAGGCACTCTAGGAACACATTTGGGTCCTCCCAAAACACGTGAGCAGAGGAAATGAATGGTACTGGCCCTTCAGGAAATCCCAGAAATGTCCAGAAGTCCAGAGGCCATTGGACTGCTGCACTTCTTTGAGGCGATACACATCAGTGTTGTGTTCCTGCCGGTTCTGGCTTGTCTGAGCATAACTTATCAAGATGCAGTCTTTACTGGGAAAAAACAAACACAGAAATAAGCTGTAAAGGTGCAGTAGACTGCTATTCCTTGCTCAGGGCAGCAGGTCAGGCTGCAGGGTGATAAATGAAATGCCTGGTATTGATGCCTTGAGAGGCTACCTAGAACAGCGGCTAGACTGTGATAATGAAATAAAATAGGAATAAAGTAGTTATTTATTAAAAGGCCTTCAAAGGATACACCTTGGGCATACAAGAGCCTGGCCAAGGCTGCACCTAAGATGGATGACGGATCACATGTTTTCACACTTTTTATGTTTTGGTTCATTTACATACCGGGGTTAATTGTCCAATTACAGCTTTAGGTTATGAAGTCTCAGCCTCTCATATTTCTCTCCTCAGTTTGCTGTTGTTAATACTTTGTGGGCCTGAAGCTGTAACAGTGTCCTTGGTTCTCTTGGTCTTCTTGGGATGGTAAAGGATTGTTTTGTCTAACTAAACTGTGAGGAGAGCTTGCTAACACTTTATATGAAGTTCACAGTTCTATACTAATGCAGAATCTGGAAAATACGAAAGCTAAAACTTGAGGCATCAATATGTTGGTTAGTTCAGAAGGAAGCACGTATGAGCATTACCTCCAGCTGAACAGCTTTGCTTTGAGCACTGCAGATACAAATCCTCTCTTGAATGAAAATGCTGTTGGCACTAACTGTGGAGATATAGGAACCTGTAGAGCTAGGAAGGTGTGTGTGATTTACCCAGGCTGTCTGGGACTCTGTTTTTGTTGTCACTTTGACTGTTAATAACACCATTTAATTTTAGGTTTTGTATTACCAGGCATCTTGGCTATTCCTTTTTTCTGTCAAATGTCTTAATCTGGTTTGCAGATTTATGCAGTATTTTATACTACAAAAGCATAGAGAATGATGGTGACTCTTAATAAGTGCTCATTACTTTGTGACTGTGGTCTGATTTTTTTTCTGTCACAATTAACAATATGAGATTCCTGACTTTTAGTTAATAACCAGGTGTATAGAGTAGGAGACTACTTCTTAATTGATATAATGCTGGGGTTTTTGTAAGTCAAAGTACTAAGCAGTCTACAGGGGGAAGAGAAAAAAGATTATTAAAAATCTAGATGGGTGTTGTAAAAAGACATAACAACTGAAGGAGATGTCTGAAACCCAGCCTGTGCCTGAGGGCAGAAGAAGAAATTGGATATGCTTGTATAGGGAGAAGCATTGGCTGGATTGTGTTTTTAACACTTGCAGTGTGTGCAAGAGAACTGCTGGCCTCAATGCCCTTGTGTTCTGTACCCTGGTGCAAGTGTGGCTTAGAGGAAATTATTGAGGTGTCCTCATGAACTGAAAGGTGGTCTTTATGCACCTAAAACTTTCCAAGGGGAAAAAGTGCCCCTGAGAAACCAAGGAGCTCAGTCTGCCCATGTCATTATTTGGTGCAAACAAAACGTGCTCTGCTAAGGAAACTGGCTCGGTGAGTTTGCACTTTGTAGGAACTTGTGATTGGAGCCAGCACTCCTTCAGCAGGGAAGGGACCCTGCTTGGAGAGGGTGGTAGGAATAAATGCTTTAGTAGAAATGGGCAACTTGGCAAAGGCTTGGGTGATTTCCTGCTTATCCCCTCTCTCCCACTTGGGGGCCATAATTCTTGGGAATTGCATGGGGGAAGGGAAATATGAAATAGCTGGCCCTTGCTCAGCACTAAATTTTATGTGCCAGAAAGGAAGCTCTACAGTTGGGAAAGTCTTGGGATGATTTTGGAGCAGGGGTGGTGGTAGCTTCCTGCGTGGCAGTGGTGGCTGCCTGGTGACCATATAGAAGGGAGGAAGGTGGATGCTGGCTGTCCTCAGCCTTGTTCCCTCTAAGGGGGTATGAGGTGCCCATCAGCCCCTTGTAGTAGCTGTGGCTTGGATCCTGAGCCCTCAGGATCTGGCTTCCGAGTGGGATGGTGGGAGCCTTGCAACAAGCCTGCCTGCTGGGGCAGGCACAGGAAGCCCACTTTCGGCTGAGGTAGTGCATCAAACTTTTTCCTGGATGAATATACAAATAAGGATATTGCCTGGGACATCTTTTGCCCAGACCTGAAAAAACAACTTTTTCTAACCCCATCAACTGTCCTGTGGGCCTGCTCAAAGAAGGAGAGGCCATTCCTTCCCCTCAACAGAAAAGTCAGAATATTGCCATATACTAGTGTCTCTCAAGTTTTTTTAGAGTTTGAATTATTTTCAAAGCTGAAGTGCAAAGAGAAACCCCCGTTATGTTTTGCTGTCAGAGCAAACAAACAACCCTAAGTCCCACAACTAATATCAATAATTTATTTATTAAGCTCTTGACAGAGTTTCAGCCATTTGACCTAATACTGTTCACAGTCTGTCTTTGAGGCAACCCATCTGAGAAAGCTCTGTGATGTTTTCCGTATAAAAAAGTACAGCCAGCAGTATGGAAGCATCTGGAAATTGCTCATATCAACATAAAATGGAATGAGGTGTAAAATGAAGTCCCTTTAGTGTCATCAGGTGGAAAAAAGCTTAACTTAAGAGAGCTATGCAGTGTTTTGCATGTTGAAGATGTTTGTGTCTACTGGCATGCTGTGCAATGGGGACAGTTGCGTGTGTGTATTTAGTCTGCTCTTCTGTAGTGTAAGGTCTTAATATTTGAAAATATCAGATCTTAATATTTTAATATGTGTATATAAAGTCTTGATATATGAAATCAGGTCTTAATATTTCAATAAGGTCTTAATATTTGAAATTTCCTTTTTCTTAATGAAAACTATCCACATTCTACCCCAAAGCCCATCTAGGCCTGTTCAGATAGAGTAGGAAGGTGTTGAAGATACTGCCAGGGATGATTTCTGAATCATGACTCTTGTACTCTGCTTTCTCTGCAGTATTTTCTGTACAAATTTCCTCAAGATGTTGATTCAGTCATTATTAATGTGGTATCTGATGCAGCCTACCCATGCTCTGTTGTCTCTGTCCAGGATATTGTGGTAAGTCTAAGCAGAGAAGGGTAAGGAGCTGCCTGCTAGAGCTGTGTCCAGCTGTGAGGGGTCTGTGCCATGCAGAGGGAAAAGCCCAAGGCAGGGCTTTGCTCTGGTGGTGGTGATGAAGGGAGCCCCTGAAAGAGGAATGAAAATTCTGTGGGAAGGAGGCCAAGACAGAGATGCTGAGTTCAAGCAGCTTATACAGACTTTTGTTGTAAATAGGTGAAGAAGCTGTTTCTTTCTAGCCTGTACATAGAATATATATGTATATAGAACACATTCCATCTAGGGAATTTGTGTCGCTTGTGATGTTCCTTGCTGCCTTGTGTTGTGGGTCTGTCTCTCCATGGAGGGTGTTGGGTGGGATGTTGGTGGCTGAGGGATCAGTCCTCTTTGTTTGACTCTCCCCTGGTTCAAGGCAGCTTGGGGAAATTCTGATTTTTAGATATGATGTCCTTCTTCCTTTCCAGTTCAATTTCTTTTCTATATATTTCATCGCCTTTCCTAGGGTATTCTCTGTCATGGAGGCTGTTGCTGGCAGCTGGGAAATAGCCCCATACTTATTTTCTTTTCCCACCTCCCTGAATAAAACAGGGTCCTGCAGTGTAGGAGCAGACAGAGATATACGATGTTCTGTTCCCTTGGATACCCCAAATGGGGCTTTTTTTTGCTGTTTCATGCTGCGTTTGCCAGCTGGCTTCCTTTGAAAATAGTTTGGATGTTTTCCCTGGATTAACCCTTTGTTGTCCATTTTAGTGCCCTGTGTATGACCTGGACCATAATGTGGAGTTCAATGGAGTTTATCAGTCTATGACAAAGCAGGCAGCCATAACAGTGCAGGTGAGATGCTGATTTGTGTTCCAGTGTTTATTGGTGCCTGTGTAGCAATTAAAACCTGATCTCTTGGAGGGGGGGAGGCTTTGTGTTTCATGGATTTTTGTCTTCTTCCTTCTGTGCAGAGAAAAGATTTCCCAGGTGAGCAGTTCTTTGTTGTGTTTGTCATCAAGCCAGAGGATTATGCCTGTGGAGGTTCTGTGCCTTCTTCAATTCATGGTAAGTTGTTCTGGGAGGTGGATTTGATGGCTGCATCTGAGTAATGGAGCAGTGGGTGTCTTTTGGGACCTTCCTGTGGGATGCCACTGGGTGATTATTATGTAGGTCTGTCTTAGCCAGGTAGTTGTGAGGAAGAGTGAGGTATCAATTTGATATTGTTGGGCAGGTTAAAAGTCTTGATAAATGCAGGAAGTGGCTGGCTAGTGCAGTGTTTGGCATGCTGGGGTTATGTGCTTTTCAGATGCACCACTGGTTTCTTGGGAGACACTGGAGACATCCAGGCAATGCTTTTTGTTTGATTCTCACCTCTGCTCCCTGCTGCTATATTATCCTCCTGGCTCCATGGAGTCTCCGTTCCTGCAGGGATCATCTTCTTCTACTGCTGTCTTGGGATCTGTGACAGCTCTGAATTTGGGGAAACAGGAAAAATTGGTAATTTTGGGAGAATAATTTTACAAAATACTTGTTCTAGTGTCTTTTCCAACCAGAAAACACTACTGTGTCCACTTGCTGGGCAGTGATAAAAGCAGTCTCCACCAGTCGTGTGGTGGCTGTAACTGGAGTGGGAACATTTCTATTCTCAAATCTTCAAAGTTTTCTCCTTTTAGAAGAAACAAGACTGAAGCCAACAGATATACTGGGCTCCCTCAACAGCTTTTTACTACTCTCCAGCCACCTTTCTGCCCCAGTTTTCCCACAGAAGAGCTGTGCCCTTTGGGGTATCATTCTCTCATCCTAATGCTGTCAGCAAAGCTGGTGTGCTATGCTCTGCAGAAACAGAGCAAGTTTCTAGAGTAATACAGAACTGTTTTACTCACAGAGATTTGGCCAAAGGCAAAAATAGGCTCCCACTACCTGTAATGAGAGTCCTGCTCCTTTGGGGATTAAATGAATAGGAGATGATATGCCTTTGGGATTCAGACATCCAGACTTAAGCAATATATGGAAGGCTCGAGCAAGAATTTCTAGTCTGAAAAACAGGTTGCAAATAGGAAAGAAGGGGGAAATATTTGGGAAATGCTGTGTATTGACAGATCAGAGAACAGTTTAAAGCAAAACCACCCACACATTTTAGTGAAAGGCCAGACCCTGTTGTTTTTTGCTAGTTCAGAGAATCAAGGTCAGTGCCAGAAATCATTAATGTTGATTGTTTTTATGTTTGCTGTACACTGTGCATCTCACAGGGAATGTCAACCGTACCTGGAACCTGCAGCGGACAAAGAACCTTCAAGTGACAATTGTGCCCTCCATTAAAAGTCAGTGTCTTTGGGCAGAGCAATAGAACTTTAAAGGGGAATTTGACACTTCTGAATAGAGGGGTTTGGCTGGGCCAGCAGCCTCTGAAGGAGTGGTGCAGAAAGCACCAGCAGAGGAGAGAAAACCACTTGCAGCCTGCTTCCTTTGAGGAAGGGATGTGTGGCAAACCAGATAGAAATGGGGGGAGATAATGCTGAACAGCTTCTGTCAATTGCTTTTGAAGAAAGCAAATGGGTTTGGAAGGGCTGTTTGGGGCTGGGCATTTTTACAAGGTGGTATTGGGAAGAGTGCTGACCCTGAGAGGTGCTGTTCCTGCTCTGACCTGATGGATCCCTTATCTTTCCTCAGAGTCTGTTTATGTCCAGGCCATGTTTTTCAGCTTCCTGAGTTTCTTCTCCTTTTACCTGGGCTCATTGGTTGTTGCTTTTGTGCACTACATTAGGTGAGTTGAGGGGTTATAAAAGAAAAGCTTTTCTGTTTCTTATCAGGGACTCCACACCCTGCAGAAAACTGGGGATGAGTGGGGTGGCAAGCATCTAAGCAGAGCAGCTGAAGAAGTCCATGAAGAGTCCACTATTCAGTGGGCTCCTACTGACCATCATCTGGGAAAGACTTCTTCCTCTACTATGGGGACCATGGGAAGGATGGAAATCTAAGGGTCTGCCCTCTAGATCTTGCAGTTCCCCCAACCCTGTGTTTCCTTATGTAAGGACACTGGGCAGCAGGTGGCAATTGTGAAGGGACTGCTCTGGAATATGGAGTGTGAGAGCACGCTGGACTGAGTACTGCAATAAGTGGCAGTGACACAAATAGGGCCTTGGAGTCCCAAGAATGCTGGCTTCCTTCCTTACCTGCCTTCCTTGCCCCAAGCTCTGGTGTCTGGGCTTGCATTGTGAAGAATGATTGCATGGGCATGGCTTAACTTCAAGATATATTAATGAAAATACATTTCACTTGAACAATTCAGTGAAATATTTAAGTATATGCTCTTATTTGCTGGTATTTTTTTGTAATCTGGAAATATGTTGCTTTTTACCATCTTCTGCTTGACATCTGCATTAAGGAAGGTGATATGGGCTTCTTAAGTATCATGCTAATGAGTGCCTCTAGATTCTGCTACCCCTTCAGTAGATTCATATGTGCTTGGTCCCCTGAGCAGGAAAGATGGGTTTGGAAGGGTGGTGTGAGGGTCTCTCCCAACATACTGGGCAATGTAGGATGGGATAAGTCATTGAAATGGTTGTCCTGCCTCTGATGGATAGCTGAGAAGGCAAAAAAATCCTCTGTTGCTTTGGAAGTTAGAGAGGTGGACAGCAAATAGTAATGGCTGAGTTGTGTCTAGTTCAGACAGTATTTTTCTTTTTTGTTGTTGTGTATGTTTGTTTCTTTTGTGCTTATTTTTGTTTGTTTTATTTGGTTTTTAGAGCTTGCACCATATTTACCTATTGGTGTCCTAGATAATCCTGCCATGGCTGGCAGGTGATGAGATTTGTTGGCTGTCTCATGAGTGCTGTCTGTTGCTTTGCAGGGTTCAGAGGAAGGCTTCAGCTGGGAGATTGAGTCCTGAACATGGTAAGGTCTCTTCTCTGTCATGTGACAGCTTTGAGTCAGCACAGGCCAGGCAAAGGACAGGCTGTCAGTCAAGTACCTTCTGTCCTGTAGCTATCTTCCCTGGCAGCTCATATAGTCTCTGGTGCTGAGGAAAGATGTTAGTTCCTCTGTGCTCTCACAAGACAGAGCCTTTGAAGCCACCTGCCCTGAATCTGGTCCTGACTCCTGCCTCTAGGAGCTGCCTTTTAAAGGGGTAGAGGAAGGCCAAGCCTTGCCTAGACCTGGCTACAGGCTAATGTTCCTGATGCCAGGTCTGTTGATTTTTAAACAAGGCACTTTTGAGTATGTCAGCTCTTATGCTTTAAGAATTCCTGTGCCTGGTTTAAGCATGGTCTTTTAATGTCTTAATTCAATTAAAATGTTAAATTGTTTTTCACTGGAAGTTGCAGACAGCCAGGTAAATGAATGACTAACAGAGTTAGGTAGTGGTGTTTATGGTGTTTGTGTTGGCATTGGATTCTGTTTACTTTGTGGCGCACCCACATTTCCACAAGCTGCAGCCAGAAACAGAGCTGCATCTAAGAAGCTACCAGTGAAAGATTTTTTTTGTCATGTGCATGGGGGGCACTGAGAGTTCTTGCTTTCTGGTGGATGTGTGTGTCTTCTCATTTTGATTAAATATTTAGTGCCTGCAAAGAAGTCCAAAGTGTTGGTGCTGAGGTCATATGTATCTCTCTCCTTGAGTAAGAGAGGACATTGTTTTGGCAGCATTGAAAGGTTCTTGATGTTATTCCTTTTTTGATGCTGAGTGTTTTCAGTCTCTTCAGTCTGTTACATACCATCAGATAAGCATGGTAGTATAACTGCTGAGCAGTGTTTAAAGGATCAGCAGTGGAACTTCACTCTGACTGGCATTGATTGGCTTAATATTTCTGCTGAGGACTTGGGGGCATTTGAATTCTTAGACTTACTTTGTCAGTCACTAAGATCCACATATAACTCTGTATCTGGAATACCTGTGAAAGGCTTTTTTCACAACATGAACCAGGAACTGTAAAAATGTCCATCAATATATTCTAATTTTATATCATTTGAGATGGATCCTGCTGTAAAACAAGATCAGGTCTTAAGCCACTGGAGAAATGGGAAAGGCATGTGCATTGGGGGGTTTGGGTAAGCTGAAGGGACCTGTCCAAGGCTGTGGAAGAGCTCCAGGGTGCTGACAAGGAATCATTGTCTAAGACAAGGAGGCACAGTCTCAGCCAGGTGAGACCAGAAATCCCAGGGAGTGCTGCTGATGCTGCAGCTGAGATTTAATGTTCTGAAGCCAATTAGGAGCTGCCTTCTAAGCTGCCCTGCTGAGAGGTGGAAGTTAAATTCTGGTAAAGTTCCCAAAGCAGCTGCAGGGCACAGATGCTGGACCTGGAGAGTAGAGAACTGGGTTGCTGAGCAGGGAGGACTACTGAAAATCATCCCTGCAAAGGGAGAGAGGAGCATAGTTCCTTCATAGTTTACAGCTTTCCTCCCAGAGGTACTTACTGCTTCCGTGACCTGTCCTCTCCCTTGTAATCCATTGCCACTTTCACATACCTGACACTGCTTGTTGCAGCCACATCCTTTCCTCTGGGGAGGAATCATGTCCTGCCAACGAGCTGTTTCTTCATCTATTATCTCTTCAGGGTGTGTCTTACTGCTGCTTATAAAATGGTAATTAGCATTTTCCCTGTCTTCCAGACAGTGGACACACCGATTTTCTCTCTTGTTTTTTTTTTCTTCCCTTCCCACCCTTTGGAATTTCTTTTCCTCCCAAGTTCCCCTGGATCTTGCCTTCTTCATTACTCCTCATTCCTTTTCCTCACCGAGGAACTCGATGGAAGGGCTCAGCACTGTGTCTTTACCACTGGTTGGAATGTCCTGCCTCTCCATGTGGCTCTTTGCTCTTGTTATCCGTCTTCATTTCTGGCTTCTCTGGTTCCCTTTTTCTTTTAATCCCATGGCACACGTTCCCTTCCTCATTCTCACTGTCTGGTGGAGGCAATAGCTGGAGGAACCACGCCTGGTGTGGTGCATTTACTTTGCTGACTCACTCTCACAGTGGGAAGTGGGATAGAAATTAGTGGGTGAACTGAGTCCAACGTGGCTGTTAGAGAGAGGACAGAGTGCCTTTTCTCCTTGGCTTGTCTCCTTTGTGGAGATTTAAATCTTTGCTAACTTGGGAGAGAAGGTTGGCAGGTCACTTGAGAGAATAAAGCCTGGTCTAAAATTAGGAGAGCGTATCCTCATGGAACAGAATTTACAACATCCTGCCAATCTCAGCTCAGGACTGAAGACTGTCACCCTGGGGCTGCAGTGAGCCAGAGCCCTCCCTCTGGTGCTCAGTCCATGTCATGTTCACTTCTGATGCTCCTCTGAGCTGTTTCCTCTGTTAGAGGGATGGGGCAGGAGCATAAAAGAGACAAAATTTGAGATCAAGTCTTAGCCCCCAGCCCAACAAGCACAGCAGACATGCAAAAAAAAAAATGCAGCAATTTGGACTTGAAATATCAAATATCATTGCTGTATGGGTGCTTCCCTGACTTGAGGTCAGTCAGGGACAAGTTTTAGATCTTATTATGTTTGTGGCTAATGAAAACAGTATAAAAACTTACACAAAGTGTTAGAGAAATGCCCAGAATTTCCAGTTGGAAAGTGCACTCTGCCTGTGCCTGTCAGTTTGAGACCAATCATGTACTGGGAAGCCAGAGATGCAGCTTGGGAAGCCAGGCCTGCAGAGTAAGACTTTGAATACTATGCCATGTTCTGCATTGCTTTGCTGCTGACTGATCACATGGTATTGTTGCTGAGGTGAAGCTTTAAAGCAACTTTACCTGTCTCACTGTTTGTCACTACTGGAAAATTTGGTCCTGCTCCTGCTGCCCTTGCTTCCCCCTCCCTTTTGTGACTGACCTCTCAGTGAAGGGATTCAGCTGGCTTTGTTTTGTGCCATGTAGGTCAGTTGCTCAGCTCCACCACTGGAAGCAAAAAGAGGGAATATGGAGCCAAGACAGCACTCCTTGCTTCATATGTGTGGGCAGGAGACAGGATGTTCCTAGTCTGAAAGGCTTGCCCTTCATGTCACCAGCACGAGATCATTACTACTTTTTTCATAAAGCATACTTTTTTGTTCTCCTTGATTGGTTAAAATTATGTAGGAGCTGTCCTGCTAAAGTCTGTGACTCTTCCAGGGATAGCTGAAGGTATTTGAAGAGTTGCATGAGATGGGGAAAGAGAAGAATTAGAAATTTAGAAGGCTGTTAAGAACATTGTGAGACTTGCTCTAAAATTTACTAGTCTTGCAGCCCCACAGTGTTACCTGTACAGGGTGCTGGAGGGGGGCTCATGCTGCCAGTCTCACTGGCACCTTATAGGGAGAGGCTGAAGGGAATGGATTTCCTTCACACTGCAAAACAAGGGTTTCCCTTTTGCACAGTATGCTCTAGAGGGAGACTGCCATCTGTTTAGAGAAATGTTCTTTTTCCCAAGCCCTCCAGCTCTTCAAGCTGTTTGTATTCCTTTCAGAGACATTTTGAAGCACTGACATGAAACTAACTGTCCCTCCTGGGTCTGTTTGCACTGCAGGATGTGGGATGATGACTTCTTCACACCCCATCTCAGCCAGCACTCCTGATGGAAGCAGCTATGGTGCTATTGGTACAGTACATTCCAGTACTGGGGCACAGGGAGACTTCTCCCTGGGGTGGAGAAAGGCACTTTTAGGGTGATTTGACACTAGAGGAGAATAAATCTGCAAGCTACTTTAGGAGTATATTGCAACTGTTAGGAAAACAAAAACCTCAAACAACAGAATTGCTGTTTATGAGGCTTAGGTTATAATTTGGGGAAAAGCATCTACATAATAAAAGTGGCAAATCTGAAACAAGAGACTGTCACTGGAAATGTGTCTTAGACAAAGCTACAGTCACCTGAGAGCTGTGGGTGACAATGCTGTTTCAGACAGGACATTTGCTAGTGACTGACAAAGGTCCCTTGCAGGCAAGCTTCTAGTAGCCTGTTATTAGCTCACAGCCTGCTTTTAAACCAAAGCATGCCTTTCCCTTGGAGGCTGAAGAGTTGTGTGCCATAAAGCAAGACACAATTGGAGTTTCTTACCTCCAGGAGTTTCACTAGGGAAGAAATAATGTCATACTGTCCACAGGTGAATCATGCCCTGGCAGCAGAGGAGAAAAAACCTTCCTAAGGGCTTAATGACCACTTTATCCCTCTTTTCCCTTTTTCCAAAGAAATATTTTAGAAGCATTTGGAAAATGAGGAAGAAGCCTGTGTTCTGCTCATGTCTATGTGGGCAACAAGCTGGGAGTTGCCCAGCCTGTGGGAAGTGCAGGCAGGTCCTGCTGACATGTATGTGATCAGTAGCAGGGATGCAGTGGAAACAAAGCTGATACACTGCCTGCTTTGAAAAATTGACTTTCTTCTTTGTCTTTTGTTTTAGAGTATTTTTAGAAAAGCTTAGACATATATAAAGCTTACATAAAATCTGAAGGTTAACTAGGTGAGTGATTTTGACCCCTAGCAGTCTACTTCTTTCTCTATAGGTATTTGTCTTGTCTCAGAATTCCAGGTTTCAGAGCCCAGGCTAGTAGACAGTAAAAATGTTGAGAGATAAAAAGTAATAAAATAAAAGCTGAGTGAAAACTAAAATGCTGCAGAGAGGGGAAGATAATGGTTCTTCAAACTGCTCTTAGCTGATCACCTAAAACTTTTAGGAAGGTTTGGGATCATGGAATTTTTTTTTTTTTCCTGAACTGGCTGTATCAACTTGTCAAAGCATCGGGGACAGCTTTATTCTTGCTGGGATTTAGCCTTTACCCTGCCTGTCTCCTTCTCCCCACTTTGGCCCAGATGAGTCCAGTTCCAGTGGTGGACGTCAGCTGTCCTCCCCAGAGCGCAGGCCCCCAGCTGGTTCAGACACAGACAGCTCTGTGGAGGAGGAGAGCGACTTTGACACCATGCCAGAAATTGAGAGTGATAAGAACATCATTCGCACTAAGGTAAGGCTGGTGTTGCAGCTGTGGGCGTGTCTGGGCCATGACCAGAGCTGGTCACTTCAGTGAAATCTCAAAAATCCTGTTCCCTTTCAGGGTGGATTTCATCTAATAGTGTGTTTCTTAGTCTTTTTTTCAGTCACTGAAAGTTATCCCACTGTGATAAGAGTGCTGCTGAAGTGAGTGCTTTAATATGGAAAATCAAAATGTATTGGGGACTATTGAGAAAGGAGAAAAATGCCCAGAGAGTTTTCCAGAAGGTTCATGGAGGTGTGAAGATAGGGAGAAAATAATCTTCAACAGTAGGTGGCTATTTAATACAAGCAGTGTAGTGTGGCTACAGTGGATGTACAGAGGGGCTTTAAGCCAGCAGCTCTCAAACTGCTTCCCTTTGTCATCCTGCATTGCTTTGTGTGGTTGGAGCCATTTCTGGAGGTCAGAGGATACTGCAGAACTCACTCCCATAGAATCAAGGGACACAGTGAGTTCACTGTGTAAAACCAGTCCAAATACCACCAAGCTGCAAATATGTCAAGATCTACTGGCATCTGTAATCTACATTGGTTCTCTTGTGTTTTCTTCCCTCTTTCCCCACCCACTAATGTTTAGGTGTTCCTCTACCTGTCCGACTTGTCCAGGAAAGACCGAAGGATTGTCAGCAAAAAATACAAAATCTATTTCTGGTAAGGAGAATGCAAACTGCTAAGGCCCAAACTCTGGACCCAGAGTCTCTGGTTGTAGAGTCTGTCCACATATCCATCTGAACCATTTCTGAACTATCCTGTTACCCATTCTGACCCTGTTCCAGTTTAGGTAACTGCAGATCCCACATACCTCAGGATCAGTACACACATGATCCTGGCAATGGATTCTGTTTTGCATCGTTGCTTTTAAGTGTGGTAACAACCAGTGCACTGGAACGTAATGGGAAGGGGGAGAAACTGGCACTCAAACACATGAGCTTGCGGCTGACATCCTGGCTTTTCCTGTGCCCTTAGCATTTGCCTCCTGTGTGCATGAGTACATATGCTCCTCTGCTTCAGGGGGCACCATGGGATCATCGCCCCAGAGCAGTGAGGTGTGCACATTCCTCCATGAGCACTGTGGGGCTCTCTTCTGGGTATGCACCCTGATCTTGGTGTGAGTGTAACTGCTGCTGCTGTTTTCCCTCTGCAGGAACATCATCACCATTGCAGTGTTCTATGCCCTGCCGGTTATCCAGCTCGTCATCACTTACCAGACGGTGTGTTTGGCTCCATGGCTGTCCCTTCTTGCTTTAAACTTGCCCTGTGGTTGTGTTGTGCAAGGATGACAGTTACAGTGAAACTGGTATCACCCAGTAGTTCTGCTTTGTGTGAGGAGCAGTTTACCTTAGCTGCTTTCACTGCACTATATTTATGTTGCAGTGAACTTGGCTTATTGGGTTTTGCACTTCTGCTATTTCTGCTTGGGAAGTGGGAGTGCTGCTGTTTTCCTGCTCAACTGATGTCTCATTTGAATCCTGTTTCATTTTAGAGACAGGAGGAATTTGATGTTATCTCTGAGACTGCTGAAAGCAATAGTGTGTGCTGTGATTTTACCTCCCTTCTCCCAGGCTTTGCTATCCTGCAGTTATGCAGATTTCAGCAAACAGGTCTGCTAGTGGGGGGATTGAGAGCACACAGTATTTTTTCTGGAGGCTGTTATCAGGTTTGTGGCCTGTGACAACATCTCATCCCCCCCTAAAAGCTTGGTATGCAGATGTCAGTACTCCCCTGTGCCAGTGCTGGAGCTGGGCTGTGTTCTGGTACACCTTGTCTTTGTGCGGTGTTTGCATGGGGCAAACCCCCCAGAGCTGGGAGAATTTCCTAATGCCAGGCCTCCCACCTGCTCTCTGTCCAGGTAGTGAATGTGACGGGCAATCAGGACATCTGCTACTACAACTTCCTGTGTGCTCATCCCCTTGGGGTGCTGAGGTGAGTGCGCCCTTTTGTCACTGCATATTTGTCTCATGCCTCCTGAGTGTTTGTCCTGTGCCCAGGTCAGGATTTTATGCTTGCCAGGCTCACAGTAGTAGTGTTGATAAGACCACTGGGAGTTTAGGACTCTGATCTTTGTGTTTTGCTCACCAGTGGCGCTCTGTTGCAGTGAGACAGGTGCACCCTGGAACTTGTGGCACCTGGGTGCTCCTTGAAAATCATTGGCACAGCAATGAGGTACTCCCGTGCTCTATTGGACACTTGTATCCAAGGAGCAGCAGCTCTGCAAAGAAGTTCAGATCAGTCCTTCCAGTGTAGTATTTCTCTAAATTAACGTGTAAGTGCAAAGAGAGCCCAGAGTTGGGAATCTCGCAGAAGTTAAATTAACTGGGACAAGTGAACTATTCAAAATAAAATTGAGTGTAAAAATTGCAGTTTGGCAGCTGCTGAGGTGGAAGGTGATGGAGGGGGGAGCAAAATGGATTCACCTTATCACAACCCAGGGTTCAGCTTCCTGCTGCTGTTCTGCATTTGTCTTAAACCTTCTTCTTTCCTGCAGTGCCTTCAACAACATCCTCAGCAACGTGGGCCACATGATGCTGGGCTTTCTCTTCCTCCTCATTGTGTTGCGCAGGGACATCCTCCACCGTCGGGCCATGGAGATGAAAGATATCTACACCCTGGTAGGAAGCATGATTGCCTGGGGCTGAGTGGAGGCACGGAAGGTGGACTGAACTTAAAAATCAGAGTGATACACAATGAGTTTCCACTTGTCTTCTTTGCTGGAGGGTTGAATCTTCCTCTTTTTTTCCTCCTGTGCAAAAGGGTCTAGACGGGATGCTTATGTTCCTGCACACCTCAGTTCTTTACTGCTTACAGTATGTCCATATTGCTATGGTGGTGACCCAGCCTGGCCTGTGAAGACAAGGAGATTAATAGAGGAAGGACTCCCATGACTAGCTTTTCCTACAGCACTTGCTGTGGAGGAACTGGGACAGTAGGAGTGTCCCAAGATACTTCTCTTTATAGTGAAGTTTGATTTGGCTCACATAAGAGCTGCTTATGATAACTTGGAGAAATCTGGCTGCCTCAGTCTCTGAAGCAGAGCTTCTTGTAGCCAGAGCTTCTGTAGTCTCTTGTGGGAGATGATAGAGAAATCTGCAGCCCTGTGGACAGAGGTGCTGTTGGTTTCTGGAGACACCTGTGTTCTTATAGGCTTGGTAGCAAGTAAATGCATTTGCAGTTGTAAGGGGTCTACTGCTTGTGGTTTTCAGGTGAAACCTTGGCCAAATTGTGATGGAAATGCCTTCTCACGTTGGCTGATGGGCTCTGCTCAGATGCTTCTAAGACCCTACTGACCACAAGAGCAATTCTGGTCAGTCCTCTCTCAGTTTTGGGCAGGATGTAGCATGCCACGAGGTACAGGACAGAGATTTTCAGTCTCGTGATGTCACTACCAAGACACTGAGATCAAAACTTCAGCATGATTAGCTTATATTTGCCGCCTGTGGATTCACCTGGCTATGCCATGTGTCTAAATCCAGAGCCTGTGGTTGCACACAGGACACTGTGCTGCACTGGTGACTGGATGACTTGTCGAGGAGTTAGGATGGAAGAAGTGATGGAGAATGGCAGCTTGCCTGTGATCAGGACACTGGAGGCACTTACTATACAGCTCTGCTCTCTTCCAGGACTATGGGATCCCAAAGCATTTTGGTCTCTTTTATGCTATGGGCATTGCTCTGATGATGGAAGGGGTGCTCAGTGCCTGTTACCACGTCTGCCCTAATTACTCCAATTTCCAGTTTGGTAAGCTGAGTTTCCTTTCTCCTTTTGAAATGGAGCTAGGATTTACCATGTTCTGTCTCTTTCTGAGTTGCTGACTCAGCCAAGTTCCCCATCTCTCTACCCTTACAAGTCTCTCTGGAGTCTGCCTGTTTCAAAGCTCAGTCAGGAGGTTGTGATGCCCGGTGGGCACTTATTTTCTGATCCCCTTTAGTTTTTGTTGCCCCAGAGCATGGAAGATATGCTGCTGCAAGGTGGCAAAGCACCAAGTGCCGTACAGTGTAGTGCAGCAGCAGGGCCAAACCCAAGGCTGGCAGGCACAGATCCTGGATGCCTTGTGTGCCCTTGGAGCATCCTTCTGGGGCATACCTTCTGTGGTGGTAACTGTTTGTGCTGTTTGTGTTGTGTCCCTCCACAGACACCTCCTTCATGTACATGATCGCAGGACTCTGCATGCTCAAGCTCTACCAGACCCGGCACCCAGACATTAATGCCAGCGCCTACTCTGCCTATGCCTCGTTTGCTGTGGTGATCTCCCTGGCTGTCCTTGGAGTGGTATGGCTCCCTCTTACTTGGCTGCTTCTCTGGGAAGGAGGTGGCATGTCTGGGAACATGGCTTAGGTGTGAAAATTACTGGGAAAGAAGCAGAGTAGGATAAGAGTGTGTTAAGCAGCTGTTAGCATTTGAATTGTCAGTTGTGCTGGTCTTTCCTCCTTCCTTTCCCTGAGTTTTCAGGGAGCAGAAGAGCAGAAGAGTTTCCTATAGGTGTGCCCACCACATGCCATCCTTCTCCAGAGGAGAAATTAATGCATCCAGATATACATGTCCAAGCAGAGAGATGGTCTTCCTGTGGCGTGATTCACACTGGAGGAAACAGGGGAGAGGCTGGCTGGGTTTCCAAAACCAGTATCTTGTACCTAGTTGCTTGTGCCTATTTCTCTATGCTGTTTGTCACAGCTCCTGCAGTTGGTTTTCCTATCTCTGAAGAGGAGCAGGTCTAAGATAATATCTGGAGGACTCAGGCAAATTCCTGGAGTACCTGCCTATGGAAGGGCACTGGAGCAGAAGCTACAAGACTTTGCCTGTTTGCCTATAGCATTGCAAGTACTGAGCTGAGTTCACCAGAATCCTCAAACTGTGCTTTACCTTGGAGGTCTCTGCTTCTCTTCTTTTGAAGGACTTATTTTCATTCATCAGTAACCAGGCAAAATCCATGGAATTCTTGCTCTGAACTAGCAGCTAGATCCCAGTGGGCTCTCAGCTCCTCACTACCACATAATGCAGACGTCTCTGTTTACTGTCTGTGGGATAAGGCATGCAGGAGGAGCTGGTGACCTTGTGACTTCCCAAGAATCTCTTGATAGATGTGGTAGATCTTGACAAAGTTCAAAACACTAAGACTTTATTATGCATTGCTCTGTCTTCTTTTGTGGGATGCTTTAAAGCTATTCAGTCGAGCTTGAAAGCAGCATGTCTCCCTTGTTCCATTCATGGAGAGGTGGCTTTTCTGCTTGCTTTTTGGTGTGTGGGTTTTTTTCTCTAGTGAAAACTTCAGGTAAGTGCTTTGCCTCAGGATAATGAAGTGTTCACAGCCTGATGGAAGATCAGAGTTTCTGGACTCCTTCTTGTATGAATGAAAAATTAGGATTTTAATGTAGCATTAACATGTGCTTGCAGGTTACTTCCAGCCCTTAAATAAACTGAAAATGCACAGGAGGAGAAAATGCCTGCAGAGCAGTTCTGTCCTTTTTGGGTCTACTTCAATAGAGTTGTTAAAGAAATGGTTGGTTCCCTGACTGCCTTTGTAAAAATCTACCTCTTCGCCAGAGAGCTGCTGCCCAGCTCAGCAGAGAGAGTTTGCCTGGCCTTCGAGTCCCTGCATTTCTTTTCCCTGGGCCAGCTTCTGTCCATCCAGTCTTGTCTAAAGGGGAATTCAGAAAGAATGGTCTCCTCTCCAGGATGCTGAGCTCCTCTTGCTTCTCTGGACTTAGTTTTGAATTTGTTTTCTGGTTGGAAGATTTAGGGGTTTTTTTCAGTGCTCAGTGAGGTTATTTAATGTCCTATGCTGATACAGGACAGGAAAGGATTGTCCTGCTGAAAGAGGGCTCAGTTTACATTTAAAATGTCTTTGCTTTCAGGTATTCGGGAAAAATGACATGTGGTTCTGGGTTATTTTCTCAATGATCCACGTTTTGGCCTCACTAGCTCTCAGCACTCAGATCTACTACATGGGTCGCTTCAAGATTGGTGAGTACTCTGACTGAGCCATCTCCTCCTGGGTGTGTGGGAGCCTCCTGTCCTCACCTGTGCAGCACAGTCCTGTGTCCCCTCTTCTGGGATACCCTGTCCTCTCATCCATCTGATGCTTTCCTGGCCTCTGGAGCTCTTGTGCTTCCCAGAGCAGCAGGAATCAGCAGGAGCTGTGTGCTCTGTGTGGCAGGACTGCTGGGCTCTGAGGGAGCTGCCATTCAGCTGCAGTTCTCCCTAGTGCTGTGCTCAGAGAGGTTACCTACACCCTGTCATGGAGTGAGGTGGGAGAGCATCTGATGGGGAGCCTGGCTCTTGTGCTCTGCTTATAAACCTATTTCTTCTTCCTCTTAATCCCCTGTCTGCCTCAGATGGCCCTGACTCAGGTAACTGTCCACAGCTTTCCTATTTTTCCTGTTGAACTGATGGTGCTGAGGTATAGAAGCCAGGGATTGCATGGATGTGTGTGGGGAGGCAGGATTGTGTGCCACCTGGGTCAGCTCTTGGGAAGTGAAACCAGTTTGCCAGCAGCACTGCCAGTCCTGTTCCTTGACAGGGAGTGATCCAGCACAGGGAAACTCAGATCTTGGTGCAGGAGTGTTTTCAAGCTCTGTGTTGTGCCTAAAAGGGAACGTGTATTCATGCATGTTTGTCCATCCCCACTACCACTGATGGCTCTGCAGTGAAGCTTCTGCAATGATTTTGAGCACAGGAGTGCCTTGAGTGTGCTCTGCTCCTCTAGGATCCTCTAAAACCTGTGGGGCCTATTTCTGCTGTTTCCCAGCTCTGGCAGCTTGTTCCATTGAAGGAACTTTTCCCCCTTCCTGCATTCACCTAGCTCTCTTCCAGAGATGGGGTTGCAAAGCCAGCCTCTTTACACATACAGGCAGGGCCTGTGTGACTTCTGAGCAGTGCTAGTGTAGAGGGGGTTTTAAAATTTTTGTCATAACCTGTTGTTCTGGCCAACTGCCCTCTACACCTGTGATGGATGCCCTTCTGCTCGGCACAGACTGCTTCTGGAGGGCAAGACACGAATCTGCTGACACCTGGGGTTCTCTGTTGTCAGCTGGTGGGTGTCAGCTTCTTCTTCATAGGCATGTAAGAGCTCACTGTGCTGGCTGTTCAGGCTTTTTATCCTTTCCTTTGACAGATATGGGTATATTTCGGCGAGCAGTGATGGTGCTGTACACAGACTGTATTCAGCAGTGCAGCCGGCCAATGTACATGGTAGGTGACTTCTCAACCAGCACCATTCAGCAGTTCCTCACTTCTTTAGGAAATGTGCAGAGGAAAGAGCTGGGCTGTTTGAAAAAGTGATGGCCCTCACTTTCCTTGTTCACCTTCCTCCAAAATGGTTGGATAACTGTAGGTCTCTGCTGGAGTCGTTTACCCCCAAACTCCAGGCCTCCCCTGATCTCAGCCTTGGTGAATAAAACATCAGAGCAAAGGTGATACAAGCATGATAGGATTTGCCTTTGCACTTGCTCTGTGGGAGGACCCATTCAGAGGAACAGGTATGAGGCTCTGTGCAGTGCAGCCTCTCTGGGGAAGGCTGCAGTTATTCTGGGTTTGTTGCTTAAGCAAAAGTAATTGCCATTTCTGCAGCATCTCAGGGCAGATAGCAAAAAGTTAAGAAATGGTTGCTGTTATGTCCCACTGATTGCTTTCTCCTTAACAGAGTGCCAATTACGGCTTGAAGCCACATGGAGTTTTTATCCATATGAGCATACTTCTTCTTAATTTTTTATTTATTCTGCTATCTCTGAATAAGCAAACTTGGTCCACTCAGGCATGAGGCCACCCTGAAACAGCTACGTCATGAAAGCAGCTGTAAGCATAAATGCACATGCCCCACAAATATAATCCTTTCGCCTGCTGTTGTTACAATGCTTCTCCAGCCAAAGGTGAGATGGCAAGAAAAAATACCTCCCAGAATATGTGCAGGATGCTGTCCAAAGGTTCCCATGCTACCTCTTTCAAGCACATCCTTGCTCTCTGCAGTAACTCTTTTGCAAAACAGTGGGAGGGAAGGAATCTAACTAGAAAAACAGTAGAAGCAGTCAAAGGATTTGCAGAACCTCCTGAGGCTGATCCCTTAAGTGCTGAGCTTGTCCTTTTTTAGATGCTTAGTCTCCTTGCAACACTTTCCTTAAATTTTGGAGGGTCAGAGCAGTATCCATCTGATAAAAGCTCCCACAGAGCCAGGTGCCATGTGTTTGCAGGAACTGGACTCCAAATCCTCACATAATGCTCTCCTGAATTTCTGAGGCAAAGGCTTTTTTGCATACTCTTTTAATTTCATATGACCATTAGTGTCTTTTCTCCAGGACAGGATGGTTCTGCTCATTGTTGGGAACCTAGTCAACTGGTCCTTGTAAGTACTGGAATGTTGGTGCTTTGTGTATTTGTGGCCTGAAGTGATGGGCAGATGCAACAGTGTCTGTACAATAATCCTGTGCTGGGGCCCTCCTGACGTGTTTTGGCAGGCAGGCTGATCTGAGGGTGGCAGACAGATCCATAGGATGCAGTGCAGCACTAGAGCTACATGGAGTAGTACACATGAGTGTTTCAGCTGGGGGTGTCTCATGGCTTGTGTTTGAGGGAGCTTCTGCAGGGTTGGCTTGGTACTGTGCTGCTGTGTTGTGCTTCCCACAGAGTTGGGGCATCTCTAGCACATCCAAGGTTCAGGAGACCTGGCAGACCTTCAGTCACAGAGTCTGGCCGAGCAGTAACTGCATGGAGAGGGATCAGCTCTTGGATGAGACCTAAAATCATTGCCCCAGGCTCATGCTTTTCACTAAAGCTGCTTCTCAGGGACATGCCTTCTACCAAATGTATGTTCTAGGGCCAGATCCTGCCAAGTTTGGCCATGGGTTGGTAGCAATCCAGGGCTTTTGCCTGTCCTTTGGAGTCTCCAGTTGCTTCAGCAGCTGACTATGGCTAAATTTCATTGGCTGGGATCAGAGGCCAACAGTGCATTTCCTCCAGGGAACTGGGAACCTGTGGCACTGGTGTTGTGTCCCACAGTCCTGGTGGGGGGGTAGAACAGTGTGTGGCTGTCAGTTTGGGATGTACCCTGTCCCCAGTGACAGAAGCTGCTTGGTATCCCTTCTATCCTCTCTCTCAGTGCTATCTTTGGTCTGCTGTTTCGGCCCAGAGACTTTGCCTCCTACATACTAGGAATCTTCATTTGTAACCTGCTGCTGTATCTGGCCTTCTACATCATCATGAAGGTAACAGGAGGCAGCTGTCCTTGAGGACCCTGTCTCCAAAGGGAAAGGGATGGGCCTTTTATCTGGCTGCAGTTTGGGTTCCTGTGGTGCTCAGAGGGATGTGGAAGGCCCTTTGTGGGGATCTGGGTGGGACAGGGTGTTGGGGAGGGATGGTATATAGCCATTTCAGCGGTGGCTGAGCTGTGTCTTTGGGGGGTGGGCTGCTCTTCACAAATGCAGATAGTACAGGCTGGTGTGTGAGCCCTGTGCATGGCACTGTCCCCTGGAAAGAACTCAGGGTCTGTCCCTGTCTGCAGCTCCGCAGCTCTGAGAAGCTCCTGCCTATCCCCATGTTCTGCATCGTGGCCACAGCTGTGGTGTGGGCAGCTGCCCTCTACTTCTTCTTCCAGACCCTCAGCAGCTGGGAGGTAAATTTCCCTTTTACTGTTCTTTGGTCCATCTCTTTCTCATCAACTTTTCTTCCTGGTGTTTGTTTTGCACAAAAATGACTCTGGAGAAGAGTTTTGGGCTGCTCATGGGGAGCTGAAAGGGTTCAACTCATTTAGCAGACTTGTGAAGGGAGCATGGAAAGCTGTCCTGGGCCAAAAATGACTGTAGCTATGTAGAGGCTGTTTATAACCAGGTGATTTGGAGGTGACTGATCTTTCCTAGGGGACAAAGGAGGAACTGGGGATCTGGAAGGGAAACTGGGAAAATCTTGACCAGTGCTGTTGGAAGACATCCCTGGATCAGACCTGGAGTCAACCAGGTCAACCTGCCTGGGGTTGTTAGGGCTATTGGTGACCTGGAAGGCCATTAAATCCTGACTGGATACCTTCCAACAGGATGTCACATCCATTTCCATGGAAGTGAGGGGCTTTGCCTTACTGTAGAGTGGTCTGGTGGAGGCTGTGCAACTTGTGCTCTGCAGGACCTCACATGTGTTGACCAGAGGGTTCCCCTTGCATGTGGGTTGTGGTCCTCTCAGATCCAATCTGAAGTCCAATCTGTGTTGTTTCTGGCCTGCCCATGCCACGTTTTTGGCCAGCACAGCACCTTTTCCTGGATGCTGCTTGGAGGGTTAAGACCCTATGGGGATCATAGGGTCTAGTGTGGTCAGCAAGGGCCCAGTATGGGTGGATATCAGGTGCTGACCCTCTGCCTCCCTCCTAGGAGACTCCAGCAGAGTCCCGGGAAAAGAACCGGCCGTGTATCCTGCTGGGATTCTTTGATGACCATGATGTCTGGCACTTCCTCTCTGCAGCTGCCTTGTTCTTCTCCTTTCTAGTGAGTGCTGCTGAGCCTCCCACTGCTGGATGGCCTCACCCTCTCCTTTCACTTTTCTCCCCTCTATCCACATGGAGCTGTAACTGCTCCAGAACTCCACAGAAGTGCCCCAACTCCTCTGATTGGCTCTACCTCCAGACATCCTTCACAGTGGGATGCTCCTTGACAGTGAGATCAGGGATCAGGCTTTTTCCTTTAGCTTTTTACTCTCCCAGTGCCTCCTGGCCTCAAATTCCCTCTGGGGCTGTTGTGGGGATGCTGAGGAGCTGCTGTTGTGACCAATGACTCATGGATTTGTGAATACCTCCCATAATGGCAGGGCCTGGAGATCTGAAAGGAAGACTTCCTGGCTAACAACACCTGAATCTGGCTTGCACTTTCCTCCTCAGGTCCTGCTGACCCTGGATGATGACCTGGATACGGTGCGGAGGGACAAGATCCCAGTGTTCTGAGTCCCCAGGGACAGGGGCACAGCGGTGTCCCAAACTGCTCAGCCAAAAGCACTGGGCACTGGTGTCTGTGGAGAATGAGCCTGTTACCACAGCCAACAGACCAGTGGGAGCAGGGAAACCAGATCCTACAGCAGGCATGAAGGGGTGCTGTGGCAGCTGAGATGGGACCAGGAGGGAAGATGATGTTACTCCTTTCCTGCTGCATCCTCTGGAGCAAGCTTGATCCAGAGGCCAAGGCCAGTGCCCAGCCCTCTGGCTTGTGGGTGCAGTGGGTGCTGGAGCCAGTGAGCAGGGAGGAAACAGGAGGAAGGCATGTTAGAAACCTTTGCTTCCATTCCTTCCTGCTTATGTGCTCCACTTCCTCTCTGGCAAGCAGACTTGAGAAGTGCCATGCAAATCTTCCTGCACTGGGAGTTAATGCCTGCACCCTGCTGCCCTCAGAGTCCCTTCAGCAGCACTGGTAGAGCATTTGGTTCCTGTACTGCAGCAGATGAGGGAGCAAAGGACTCCAAACTGAGGTGACAGTGGGGGCACTGTGCTTTCTTTTTTCCTCTTTGTTGGAGAGACTCCTTCCCTAGCTAGTGGGGAGCCATGGTACCAAGGCTGCAGTACTGGTGACAGGTGGTGAACTGGAGCTGCATGTGAGGGCTCTGCCAGACTCAGAGCCTTCTATGTTGCTCTTCTGCAGCCTCTTAGTCACTCCTGTTGAACAGCCACACTTCTCTGGCAGCTCCAGTGCTGGCATTTGGCAGTGCACTGGTCTCTGTTATGGCATCACATGAACTCTCCTCAAGCAACCCTGAGAGAGGCACAGGACAGCCACAGCCTCATGTGGCAGCCCTTGGCTGCTGCTGTATGCCTTGCCAAAGGAGCAGGGTGGAACAGGGAGGTTTTCCAGCAGCCTCAGACTTTCTCCTCTCACGAGCTTGCCTTGGACAACTTGGCAAAGCAGGTTCCCTTATGGGCTCGGAGGGTGAAGGAGATTTTGGGGCAGTTAGTGTTGAGCTCTTTAGCTAACTATGTGGACCAAATTTTCTTCTCCAAACTTGTCTGAATGTGAAATGAGTTTTTTAATGACTTCTGCATTCTTTCCAGTTTATTAGTTATTAAAAAAAAAAAACCCACAAGAATAAGGTGTGGATTATTTCAGGCCTTGCATCTAAAATGGGACCTGTTTTGTTAATTCACAATTAAAGAGTGTTCTTTGAGGCCTGCTGTCCTTATTCTTGTCTGCCTGAGCAATCTGACTTTGTATGTGCATGTAGCCAGTAATGCAAAGGTTTCATTCCACTTCTGCATACTAAAGCAGATGACTGGTGAAGTTTGACTCCAAGAGTCTGTATCTCCTTGAAGAGTTTTGCACCAGCTTGGCTGTAGTTTGCCAAGAAGGTCAATAAAATGGATGTTCCTGGTTCCCTGCTCTGCAAGTTGATCTAAATTCTTCTTGCTCCTGCTCTCAGCAGCTGCTGAGACAGCAGTCAGGGCAGAGGGATGCCCAGTGGTGTCACACGACTACTGCCATTCTTGGGACTGTCACAGGTGTTTCTGGGGCATAGGTGTGGATGACCTGCTTGTTCTCTTAACCAAGTTTCCTTTGTGAGGCTATGTAGAGTAAGAACAGACACTGTTGTTTGTCACTGTAGTCCCTTGGGCAGGGTGAGAAGAGGGCTAGAGGAGGAATGACACAAGAAGCTGCCAGTCATCTTCCAAGCAGAGCTGTGCTGCTGTGAAGTGTCGGTAGAGGAGGCCCTTTGTGTCCCCACATTTGTCCAGTTCTGGGGACACATTTGTATAAAATATACTTTCTCCCTGTGTTCTCATAATCTGTAGTCTCAAACCTTGTTCCAAGCTTGTATTTGTTTCTAGACAGGAAGCTGGTTATCTTTTCTAAATTGAAATGTGAGGAAAAAAATGTTGAACAGCAGTTGGAAGTCTCGATGTAGGAGGTAGAACAGCATATGGGCTTGCTGGGCTGAGCAGAGATGAGCACAGCATGGAATGGTAAAGTGGTAGCAGGGAGGGAGAGGGAGGCTGGAAAACAGCACAGAACGAACAGAAAACCATGACATAATTCAATTAAATACAAGGAAAAGCACCTCAAGCTTGAGAGATGGGAGGAAGGGTTGGAATCATCTCCCTGCTGCTTCCAGCTTGCTGCATCCATTTTTAAAGTTTCCTCTTAGCTTTTCCCTGCCTGCTGGGTTCTGTTCATGCTTCAGCTCTCCCACTTTGTGGTTGCCTGACCCCTTGCTGGCTGTGGCTGCTGGGGGGTCTGGCTGAGCACGCAGGCACTCTGTGCTCCCAGCTGTCCCAGGCACACTTGGCTCTGCAGTGCCCAGAAATGCAGTTGTGTGCTGCTGTCCTCCAGGCCAGCTTGCTGGGTACATAGAGGACCTTCATTCCTTGATTTGTAGGGTTCATGCTGTTGTTTTCTCACCTTTCTCTGCTCACAGAGGGAGAGATGTGTAGGGGTGAAAGAAGAGCAGCATCATGGAATTGTGTTGGGAGATGAGGGGGCCTTTTTGCTGCCATGGGCCGATAGTGGAGTCCCTGCTTCCCACTGCTGTGCCCATGCTCGGGATAAGCTGCTGTCACAACTCCTGAAAGGGAAATAACAGTGCCATGGGCAGGGACACCTACTAGAACAAGTTGCTCAAACCCCTGTCCAACACCAACTAGGCCATTCTAAAGATGGTGCATCCACCACCTCTGGACAATCTGTTCTAGTGTTTTACCACTCTCACTGTAAAAAACTTCTTCCTTACATTCCATATATTCCCTGTTTTCTCAGGAAACGTAGGTAAAATTGTTCTGCCCAGTACAACTGAAAGGAGAAGAAAACAGCTTCTGTACAATACCAGTATCCCCTCACAGGTTAGGAAAACTACCAGAGTCATGTGAGCAGTTACAACTCTCCCTCTGGACTGGCAGAAGAGCAGCCAAGGCAGGGGGAATGCACTGCAGTGAAGGAGGAAGGCAGCTCCCTAGTGTCCTGTTTCCCCTCCCCTCTGCTATGACTGAACTGTATACTGGCTTTCACTGAAGGAACAAAAGCCCCTCTGTCTTAATACTAAATTTCAGCCTTTTAAAAAAATTAAGACCTTTCCTAAAGGTAACTTCCACACCTGCAAGAATTTTGAAGTTTACAAGCTAGGTGTTCTAGAGCCCCTGAAAAGAATTATTTCCTAGTAATTCTGTCAACCAGTATTGTGCAATTTCCCACAAAAGCTCTTACCTTGAATGGGTCTCTGTACAGCTCTGTACTGTATCCTTTAGCTTCAAATGGTGACAAAACAACTGTCTTAGACCACTTCCAAATCAATGCAAGGGGACTGTGATGAGAACCATTTTATAAAATTAAGTTCTATCTCAACAGTGATCGCTGTCACTAGGGCAGAGAGAGTACCTGCCATGTAATTTTTAGATTCTACACAATCAGTATTTATTTCTTCTGAATTATGTAGTTTTAGATCTCTAACTAATATGGTGCATTACTCTGCTATATGCAGAGAATGTATATCAGTGGAAAATTCTGACTGTAAATCCCCAGTCTCAAAGCAAAGCTTTTATTTTTACCTCTACTTAAGAGTGAATGGCATAGCTTTCCGTGGAGAAAGAAGCAGTACCAACAGGAACACAATATTCAAAGAGTGTTGTTCTCCTTTTTTTAATAAAATACTATCATGTTCATATCTATACAAATAATTATTACAACTATTAAACAAAGTATTACATTTAACAATAGAAATCTCAGAACTCTGAATAAGATCATGGTTTGGGATATTTACACCTGAATACAACATATTTGTAAAAAGATGTCAAAATAAACAGAGCAAGATCTTATTTACAACTGGAAGATGATGTTCCTGTTCATTCATTATAGATTTCTACTGCAGAGTTCCTATTTTCCATTACAAAATAGTAAGGACTTTCCACTGGGACCATATCCAAGTTATTTACAGCTGTATAGAACAGCAGCACAGCAGAATACTCTGGACTGAATATAAGTAATTTACATTGTGGAGGACAACAGCATCTTTGATTAATCTCCTGTGGCAAAATCCATACTTGCTTCCCTTCTCACAGTGAGCAGGCAGGGAACAGGATCCAACCCCCCACAAGCTCTGTTGTTTCACACTCCTGATTGCCAGAACAGCAGCACATATTGCAAACTTGGAAATGTTCTCATAAAGATACTTCTGGTGAGGCAGAAAACAAAAGCCTTTTAAAAAAAAATTATCTCAGAAAAACTGGTAGCAGCGCATAATAAATGGTGTCTGTGTAACTAAGCAGGGCTTTCTAGCAGACAGTATGAATTTGTATTGTTAGGACCAAAAACTTTTGCTAAATCTTTCACCAGTTCACAGAGTAGACTTCTCTCGGTGGCAATAAAGCCTTGGTGCTCTGAGGTTTCCAATTTACAGATTGCAGAGGCAGCAGGAAATTGAAAACACCCTTACACAAACCTGTGTCTGCTACCCGTGCTGGATCATGGCAGTGGGAGAAGGGAACAGCAGTAGGTGGTAACAGGTCAGGTGATAGCAAAGAATGGATCTTCTTATAGCACTGTATCAGAAAACAAATCTGAGTGATTTGGTATAAACATATTCAATGCTATTTTCTTGCCAGGGGATGTGGGATCATTATTAAAGTAATGAGCATGAAACTTACTAGGGGAACAGCAAAAGGTGACAGCTCTTATCATAGTCATCCTGAAAGAGCAGGAGTTTGACTGAGTCCTTGGGCCAGGACTGCACAAATACCTCAGAAAAGATGGAAGGACAGCAGGAGACCAGAAATAATTAAATGGCCCCTCTTCTTCAGCCATGCCCTCTGCAAGTTGCCCTGCCACATGACTTGTTTCCTGCAACAGCACTACAGACACCAACCACAGAAGCAGCAGCAGCACAGCTTTAAAGTGCAGTAGGAAATCTGTGCAAAGTTCTGGAGGCTTGGGACTAGCACTGTGCTTTTACTTTTTTTTTCAGAGAGATGCTCTTCCACCTGGGCAGCAGCACAGTGGCAGGCTGGAAGTATGAGCTGGAAAACTCATTCTAGTCAGGCTCAGCCCCCAGCTCAAATCACATCAGTTCTCATTTTCTTTAACTGTTCCTAAATGAGGTCCTTTCTCTCAAGAAAAAGGTATATAAATACTAACACATTACTATTTTATTGCCTGCTTTCAAATGAGTCTCTCTCTGCTCTTACTCTTCCAGGCTGTTTAAGGGATTAATATGACTACACTGACATTCATACAATCCAGCCCAATATTATTTACTGTTATTTGTTGAAGACATTTAGGCCAAGCTGAAGTCCACAGCCACACAATGCCTGTCAGGTGTGGCTGTCCTACCCCAGAGTTACTGCCTAACCCTTCCCTTCCACTGCTGGTTTTTCTAAATTAAGGGGTACTGGGTATTTTTCCTTCCTTCAAAGCCAAAACAAATCCTGTGTAAGTAACCTTCAAAAAAAGTATTATGGAAGAGAAAATGCCATTCTCAGGCTAATGATCCACAGCTAAACCCACAAAATCTTTTCCAAGTACACCTTGAAAAACAAAGGAACTGTTAATTCCCAGGTAGTCCTCAGGAAAAAAAGAAAATTTATGTCATTGATGCTTGCTGCAGAAAATGTATTTGCTTGTCAAATGATTTTCATAACAAGAAAACCAGAATCATTCTATCTGCAGAAACTCACCAGCTGCTCTCAAACCAGAGGACCAGGCCAGGTTCAACATTCAAAGCCCATCTTGGGTGTCAATTACACCAAAAGGCTACACAACAGATGCAATTTTTCTTTAATTAAAGTTATCTAGAGGCCAGTCAGCAGAGCAAGTATCAGAATTTGGATGAATGTGTTGATATGACCTCACAGAGAGGTATGCCTACTTTTCCTGTCACAGCAGTCTCCTGATCTCACACCAACACCATGGGATCATTTAGCATCATTTACAGCATGTAAAGAGACACAGAGCTTCAACTGAAATTGCCATGTTCAGGGAGGGGAATGAAATTACATTTCTCCATCCTGGTCTTATGAAGTTTCAGAAAAAGGCCTAAGAAGGATGACAAAGTACCCTGTCACAACAAAATACAGAGAAGACCAAAGGTCACACAGTAAGTACTTCTCAGCCACACTGCAAAATTATGCAGCTCCTGCAAAATCCCAACAGTCACTGTATGGCTATAATGCTTGTGCTGTGATTCCCTGCACTGTAGGCATTCTGTGAGTGAGGAGGTGCTGGTTTTGGTTGTCTTTGTAAACAGAAAGGGGCATGTGAAAGTTACTGACAGTTACTGCCTCTTCAGAAAATGATGTGCAGCATGAAATAAAACCAAATAAAATCACAGTTGACATATTCTATTGTGAATACTGAGGACTGCATTTAACCTTGAGACAACAGCAGTAAATATGGATGAATATGAAAATAGAACAGATATTTCAGTAGAAAGGGATCTATAGTGATCATTCACTCCAACTGCCTGGAGTGCCTCCATCTACTTCATGACCAAGTGAAATGCCTCTTAATCATGCTTGAGGTATCAAACACCTTTCTAGCAAGCCTGTTCCAGTGCCTGAACACCCTCCTGAACTCCTTCCCAGTGTTCAGTCTGAACCTCCCTTAGTGCCCCTTTGAGCCATTCCCCTATGTCCTGTCAGTGGATCCCAGGGATGAGAGATCAGCACCTCCCTTTGCAGTTCCCCTGTCAGGAAGCTCCAGAGAGCAAGGACATTGACTGTCTATCCAGATCCCTCCCCAAAGCATCTGTCAACAGCACCTCCAAGTTTGTTATCATCAACAAACTTGCCAATGGTGTGTCCAGCTTCTGCATCCATATCAGTGATAAATACATTGGATAGAACTGGCCCTGGAACTGAGCCTCATGCAGCATTGCTGGTGATCAAGTGCCAGGCAGATGTAACCTCACTCACTGTAAGTCTTTTGAGCTCTGCCCTTCAGCCAGTTCTTCACCCACCATACCATGAATCTGTTAATCCCATTAACAGCTGAACAGCTTGTCCAGATGGACGCTGTGAGGGACAGTATCCAAAGCATTACTAAAATGCAGAAAAATTACATCCATTGCTTTCCCTTCACCCATGAGGTGGGTGACATCACAGAAGAGTATCAAATTAGCTAGACAGGACTTTAATGAACCCACATTGCCTATGCCTGATGGTTGCATTATTCCTTAAACTCCTTTCAACAGTATCCCGTATAATATTCATAATTCTGTCAGGAACCCAGACTCTCACAGTCTGTACTTCCCTGTGTCCTTCCCTCATGCACTTTCTGCAGATTGGAATAAGACTAGCTACCTTCCTGTCAGCAGGGACCTGTCTAGACTCCCAGATCTTTTGTAGAAGATTGAGCAGGGTCCTGCTGTATGTCCTGCTTGCTCCTTCAGTACTCTGGGATGAATCCTATCTGGCCAAGTGGATCAGTGGACATTCAAGTGTTGTAACAGGTTTAAGTTAATAAGCTCTCTCCAGTTTTAAAAGACATCATAAAATAGTGTAGTTTTCCCATCAGAGGAAACTAATATGGTTTTCTGTGAGTGTCTGGAATGATAAGCATGCTAGAAGCCAGGGCTTAATTTTTCACTAGTTTGTCTTGAAAGCCAAACCCATTGCTACACACACAATTCCATTTAAATCACATTTGCTTCCCTCCTCAAAGACGAGAAAAGTGTGTAATACACAGAGTGGCTGCTGCTTCAATCCCTATCCAGAACCATGGAACAGTCACTGTTACAAAACTCATGACCTAAGGTGATGAGACCTTTGAGACCTACTGCACTACAGACACCTCTTTGGTCGAGTCTCACCAGGGCACACCCAGACCTGCAGTTGCCTTAGTTGGTTTGAGGCTGAAAACTGACTCATTCATAACCCCTGCCCCCTGCAAAGGCCAGTGGCTGCCACTTGGTGACTGCAATGTGGCAGAAAGAAACGGTCGTGCTGTGACCTGAAATACTCAATTACGTGTATGAAACAGAGAACTGATGCACCATTTAAGATAAGTTCCACCTGAATTAAATCATGATTCCAGGCAGAAAGGGATCTGGGGATACTGGCTGACAGCTGACTGAACATGAGCCAGCAGTGTGCCCTGGTGGCCAAGAAGGCCAATGACATCCTGGTCTGTATCAGGAATAGTGTGGCCAGCAGGGTCAGGGAGGTCATTCTTTCCTTATACTCAGCACTGGTGAGGTCACACCTTGAGTGCTGTGTCCAGTTCTGGCCCCTCATGTTAGGAAGGACATTGAGATGCTTGAGCACATCCAGAGGAGGCAATGAGGCTGGTGAGGGGCTAGGAACACAAACCCTGTGAGGAATGGCTGAGGGAGCTGGGGTTGTCCAGCCTGGAGAAAAGGAAGCTCAGGGGACACCTTATCACTCTCTACAATTACCTGAAGGTGGGTGTAGCCAGGTGGGGGTTGGTCTCCCAGGAAACCAGTGAAAGAATGAGAGGACGCAGTCTTAAGCTGTGCCAAGGGAAGTTCAGGTTAGATGTCAGGAAAAAAAAATTTCACTGAAAGACTGATGGGGCAATGGAATTGTCTGCCCAGGAAAGTAGTGGAGTCGCCATCCCTGGACATGTTTAAAAAAAGACTGGATGTGGCACTCACTGCCATGGTTTAGTTGATGAGGAGGTGTTAGGTTAGGTCATGCATTGGACTTGATGATCTCAAAGGTTTTTTCCAACCTAATTCATTCTGCGATTCTGTGATTCCCAACCAGGATCAGACCTGTTTTACTTCACCTTGCAGGAAAACACCAGACTGCAGGTTACAAGAACAGAGACATTGTCAGGATAGACTACAAACACAGCCCTATTATTTTTCATGTTAAAGCCTCCTTACTTTCCTGAATCAGTGTAAAAGGGCTTAGCAAAGCCAAGTCTTGGGCAGTCAAGCTGTGGAGAACTCTTCTAGGTCCCTTTTTGTGGGTCCTGTTCTTGGACATGGAGAAATATCTTCCTTTCAAAAAGAACAAAACAAAACAAAAAATCCCAGGGAGCCTGCTCATGCCCATGCCGTTACCAGGAGCTTCTGACAGGTCCCAGAAGCAACAAGTTGGTGCACTAGTGAGCAAAAACAAGCAGAGGATGATTGCATGCCAGGGAGCCTGAATTTACTGTGTTGTTTGAAGAATCAAACCCAGAATGGTACTTCCAAACATATAAAAGACAAGTATTTCTGCCCTGTTAGAAGAAAAAGCACACTGCAGAGACATTAAATAAATAAAATTTACCTAATTCTTCCCTTTCCGTTAAAAGAATTAGGTCCAAAATTTTTGAAAGTACAGGAGACTCGGCCAGCACACACACATTCGCTCCATCTCTCATGCATCTACAAACACATCATCCTTCCTCAAATCCCAATGTCTTTCTGTGTGTTTCACTCTCAACACATACGTGTTCATCCATGTTCCTCCTTCAGTCACAAACACACAGGTTTAGATAAAAGGTGCATTCAAGTGCAAAGTACTGATATTAACTCAAGCTCAATCCTATCAGCAATATCAAGTAAAAACTGTGCCCTCAGGAATCTCCACTCATTTTGTGGGAAGTGACAGGCTCAGTCCTCCTCCCATGTGCTGCCTGGTACAACAATGGGCTGTCACTCACAGAAAGCAGAAAGCTGGTGTTAGAGTATGGGCTAAAGAAAAGTAGAGAGGGGAAAAACAAAAGGACATTAAGAAGGTGCTAAACAAGGTACAAAACCCATCCTGAGGTAACCTGCAGCAATCAACAATGAAATGGCAACAAACACGGGGCTGCTGACTCTGTGACTGCACCAGGAGTCATGAGCTACATTGAAACATTGACGGAGTTCAGCAGTAACTGAAGCCAGTGTTGAAACAGATCCAAACAAGATTCTTAGAAACAGAAAGTCATGGGCTAAAGAAATCTAAATTTTCTAAAACAGCATTTTTAATTGCTAACCATGGGAGCACACAGTAATTTTTACCAGGTCAGCCTTAAGTCAAGTGTATGTGACAAGCTTGAGACAGAAAAAAGCTGCACAACAAATGCTTTTTCCAATTAGCATTGGGCTGTGTTGAAGCTCCTGAAGATATTTTACAAAGGAAAATGAGAAACCCAAACCATTCCAAGTTCCTCTGCAGTTTCAGGTAAACACATCAGGAACAAACTGACACCTGTAGCACTTGTTTCCTGTCTCCCATACGGATGCTCTCACTCCGTGTATTACTGAGGGCGGCCCTTACCTTGGGACAATCGGACATCAAACTTGATTGTTGGAAAATCAACAACCAATATTTGCACAGCTCTCAATGTTGCATCCTTACCATTCCTAGTAAGTAAGCATTGCTATAGGCACTGGTGCTTTAGAGTCAGTAAGGTGGGTGGAAATACGACGTGTATTTAAATACAGAAAGTACCATATACATACATTTAGGCAAATAAACAGTGATGCTGTGAATGGTCTCTCCAGGGGTTCCACTAGGATCTGCTTCCTTCTTCTTAAATATATAAACAACACATCAGACCAGAAGTCAGTTTGCCAGTTTTCATACAGCTGAGCTGCAGTCATGACCTAAAATATGGCTTATATTATGGGCAGGGCGGTTTGAGGGCTGCTTGGAAGAATCTGAAGCAGATGTGTTTGCAATGGAAAGCAAAGGTGACATGGCTGAGCCGTCTGGAGGAAGAGCCGTGGCTATTTCTGGAAACAAGGAAGTTAAGTTAAAATTGGATAAGTGCGATGTGTTGGTCATATGCATTGGTGGCATATCTGGAAGCAAAGGAAAACTTGGCTGAGCAAAACCAACAGGCCTGGGAGGAGACAAAATAGATCCGAATCTATTGTTTAAACCTCCACTGCTTGGCTTCTCCGTGGTTGGGTTTGGAAACATTTGGTTGGGAAAGTAAGGGATAGAAATGTCATTGGAGAGGGTAGGGTGGGCAGGAGAGTAAGGTGGATAGAAGGATGGCAGTGTATTCTGAGGATCTACTGGGATTAGAGCTGGTGTCCGAGTGGCACTAGGCTGAGTGACTGGTGGGATGAAAGAAGCGTTAGCATTTATTGGTGGATTCATGCCACCCTCTGGAATAAAAGGGAATCCAAAATTCTGGGAGAGAGTATGCTGGTCAGGGGTCGTGTTATCGTTGGACACTTGAGGGCCATCAGACATAAATCGGACGATGCTTCCTCTCTTTTCTATTGTGGACTGTTGGCGCCCAAGGATCATGCTGCCACTGGTGGACAGAGGAAGATGGGGAAGACTAGGGTCAAAGACATTCCCATGTCTTTGATTTCCGGATCGATTCCTTTCAGGCTGACGTATTTTAGAACCTCCATTGTCTTGCAGAGGATGCCTCGAGCGCTGAGTGACTGAAGAATTTGGCTGACGAACAGAAGGCTGCCCTTGCTCGCCATTTCCATGAGAAACTGCAGGGTGAGGGTGAGTTGGCCTCACCACTCCATGCATATTGCTGGAAACAGGTGTATTCATGTGGTTCTTAGTTCCATGGCTGTCTGTCATCCTCATGGGGTTGGACTTCTGTACAGAGATGTTTGGGCTTGTATTGCGACCCTGAATGTCTCCTGAGGAAGAAGAACTCGAAAAAGGAATAGTCAATGAACTGTTCCTTGTGTTAATTGCCCCAATGGGCATGTCACAGCTTTCCCTGCTCTGGCCATCACCATCCCTTCGGATGTGGACACTCTCCCGTGCTGGGGGACAGTTGTACTCAACTGCAGACGAGGCACTGCACTGTGTGTTCCTTTGATGTTCTGGGATTGCTCTTTGGCTTCCGCTAACTTGATCTCCAAGGTGAGGGGCGAGCAAACTCTGCATGAAACTTTGGTGGCATGTGTTTTCATTTTCCCTTGATGGCAGGGTATTCCCCGTTGGAATACTCTGTACTGGCTGGTAGGGCAGTCTCTTCTGCCTCTCTATAGATGGCACAGCATTCTGACCAATTCGGAATGCTTGTGACTGCATGACCCGGAGGGAGGACACAGAATTGCCAATTTCACTGTTTCTTGAAGCCTGTACATCAAAATTGCCCGTCGGCTGTTGACTGGGTCCAGAGGGCTTAAATGTTTGGCAATCAGAAAGACGCTGCACATCTGAGCCAACTGTGTGGTCGACCGACAAGCGGCCCTGCATATTATGAATCGCCAGCCCTTTACTTCTAGAAACATCAAGATAGCTTCTCATTTCAAGCTGGTCAGAAACCCTAGGGCCTTGAAGAGATATTCCTATTCTCTGCTCCGAATTAGAGGGCGTCTTCCCAATGAGAGCCTCAGCAGAGTAGCTGGAAACTCTGTTTCTTTCCTGCCTGTGTGGGGTGCATGTCATATCTGATGGTCTGGTTACGATACTAGCCTGGGATACCATTTGCTGCTCTAAGCCTCTCGAGGTCATAAGTCTTTGCATCTGATTGTGCCCTGATACGTGTTCTGAAGTGGAACCTTGCTGTCTGCTGCCAACATCCTGTTGCTGCTGATGCATAATATCCTGATTGATATGGCTCTGAGGGTGGTTATGGTGGTTTCTGCTTGTTGCAGGATTTTCACAGTTCTTTTCAGGCTGGGAAGCTCCAAAGTGCTGCTGCATCTGCTGCTGCATTTGTTGGTGGTGAGGATGGGGCTGACCACCTTTCTGCCGTGTTTGATCACTTCCGTGGTGTTTCTGCTGTAGAGAAAGTTGTGTGGCTTGTGTTCCCTGGATGAGATTCCGTTTCTTTTGCATCTGCACCTCCTGCTGTATCGTTCGCTGTTGGTGGACACTGTGGGATTGAGAGTGGACTGAGTTTTCCCCGTGAGTGACATGGTGCTGCAGCTGGTACAAGTGGTGCCTCTCTCTTAACTGCCCAGCCTGCTGCTGCTTTAGGTACGGGTGATTGCTGTGAAGGTGAGAGATGCCTTGGGCAGGGACATGTTGAATTGGCTGCAAGTGTTGCCCTGTCTGGCCTGGCTGCTCTGAAAGCGGTGGCTGAGAACCACACTGAACTTCAGTTTGTCTTAAAGCTGGCATTACAAAATTGCTGTTGGGTGGGAATAATCTATTGAGGCCATCAGCATGCCCTTGATTGCTCACTGGTGGCACTGAATTGGATGAATTAGGAGGAATCTGACTAACCAGCATCTGTGTTTGATCACCAATACCCTCTGGTGTCCGGTTCATCAGTGCCATCCCCTCAAGCCTTATGGGTGCTGTCTGACATTGCTTTTGCCTCTTTGCTGTAGAAAGCAGAAGGTCATCCTGAACAGCCCTCTTGGCAGAGTCTTTGCGACCTTCATGGTTTTGCTGCTTTAAGTGTGATTCCTGCAGCTGGGGAGCCTGCATGGTGCTTGCCCTGATAGCATTCAATTGTTCCTGAGCATATTCACTCATCAGAGCAGGTCCTGGGGACGGATTGATGTATGACCTAGATGGAAAGGAAAGGCTCACAGTTGCAGGAACAGTTCCAGGCTCTGAAGACTGGGATAAACCTGAGCAACTCACCAGGGGATGGATAATGCGGCTCTGGTGTATCAGATTATTCACACTTAGACTGGTTATGTTGGGTGTCTGAGAAGTGGAAATCTGCAAAGGAGTGTTTGATGTGTCCACACCTCCTACAGAGCAGCTTGGCTTCTCAACCTGCCTGTCAACATTTGTTGGTGCTGTGTCATGAGCACTGAATTTGTTCGGGGCTGCTTCCTGTGGCCCTGCATTGTTTTCTTTTACTGACTGAGGTTTAAAAGGCTGTTGCTCTCTCTCCAAAGGTGCAACCTCAGACTTAGAGATTACATCCCTTGTGTTAACCTGTATTCCCCCTCCACCTTTCTCAAGGCTTTCCTGGTCAAAAATAGCTCTTGCTGCAAGAGCTACAATATCAGTCTGTTCTGAAAATGTGCAGCTGTTGCAGGTACTGGTTGAAGTGCTGCTTGTGACGTCTTCTCTGGTGGTATCTGGCAACATCGATGCAACTGAGAAGCCTCGACTGCTGCCAGAGCTGGTTGACATGGGGGAGTCTGCCTGCCTGCTAGTGATAAGGGAAGCACTCACTACTTCCTGATCAGAGATGCAGGAGTGAGGCTGGGAGAGAGTGTCACTTTCTGTGTTCATCAGCAAGAGTTCCTGCTTCTCAGGCAAATCAACATTTGATTCTGCTGATTTAGAGTTTTCCATAGGAAAATTAGAATGCTCCCCCTGAACAGCAAATGAAGAGGCTTTTTCCACAGCAGTTCTTTCTTTTGTGAGATCAGACAGCATTTTGGTTAGACCCTGTCCTTCTAACAAGTCTGCATCTTGCATTACCACTGAGGAATCCTGTGCAACGTTGCAGGACTCCGAAATAATTCCTGCCTTGGAAGTAGGACCTGTTGTGTTGCTCTGTACTGCAGAAGTCCCATTTGCAACCTGCAAATGTGTCACCTGTGCTTCTTTGCGAGAGGATGTTAAGGTGTTGGGGGGTTCGCAGGGTTTGGGAGACTCTGACAACTCAGAGGCAGTTGGTGGGTGGCTCTGAGATTCCTGGGCCTGCTGGTGAGGAGCAGCATCTTTGGCTGGCGGTGGGGCAAGCAGTAACTGCTCTGACACTGCAGACTCCAGCGAGGAGGAAGTAGGCCCCTCTGCTGAGCTTGGCTCTGGAGCAGAGGGGGTTTCCACTGCCTGTTCAGAGCTCACAGCCTCTTTGGAAAGGGAGTCAGAAATGCTGACGCTGCTTGATGCAGATGTGCCACCCACCTGCAATGTGGTTACAGCCTGTGACATTGCTGGGGTTTTTTCTGGCAGCCCTTTACCATTTGAAGGCTTTGCCACCGTTTCCGCAGGAGCACAGTCCCCCTTCCCTGCATTTTTGCAAGGAACTGCTGAGCAGTACACTTTATTATTGACTGCTTGGTGTTTCTTAGTGCTTGGCTTTTTGTTTGTCCTTTTCGATTTTGCACTGGATGGCAAGCCAGTAGCCGCTTTTTGCGGGGAAGCATTTATGGAATTAGATGCACTGGTTAATACCGAAACCTCTGCAGGCACTGAAGATGCCACAGAAGTTGGCAATGACACACAGTTGACTGTGGCAATCTGGTTATTGACAGTTGTAGAATTGGTGGGGTGGCTGAGAGACAGATGCAAGCAGCTCTGTCCAGCCATTTGCGATATGCTTTGATTGAGGTTAGCTAAAGCTCCAAATGTATTGAGGGCAACATTGGTATTTGGATCTTCACTGGTGGTGGGCTGAATAATTTGCATAGGGGCTTGGTTTGAAGCTCCAGATGAAGACATCACAGGCTGCAATGCAAAAAGCTGCCCATTTAATGAGATTGTCTGAGGGTGCTGTTGGTTGGACATTGTCACTGAAAATGTCTGCGTAGAGCTAGAAGAGGGCAAAGAAGATGGCCTTGGTAATATATGGACAAGATGTTTCCCTCCGAAAGTCTGTGGAAGAGAGGCATTTTGCATGGAGCCGCTGGAGTTGGCAACTACAGTCGGTCCATTCACAGGAACTCTTACAGAAGCAGAAGGCTGAGCAGAGAGGAGGGGAAGAGGATTCTGATTTGCAGCTTGTATAATTACAATTTGCTGACTAACATTTTGGCTGGGAACTTCCGCCCTCACAATGGGCGGGCACGGAGCAGGGTTTGGAGGCTGGAGAATGATGACATTCTGGTTAGCTGGTGCTCCTGTCACAGCTGAGGCGACTGGCTGAGCCATCTGAATCACCTGCATAGCTGAGTTTAATGGAAGGATATTTCCTGCAGCCTGAGCTTTAACCTGTGACTGGCTGATTAAAGGCTGTATAGGTATGGGTGGGCATGAGGGCAAGGTAACTAAAATCTGTTCAGCTGACTGGCCATCCCCAGGCACAGAAGCATGCAAACTGATACTTGTAGTCACAGGCCTGCTGTGGGTAGAAGATACAGTCCCAGGACCATTGACTGGCTCATTGAGGACAGCAGTCATTATCCCAGATTGGGTCTGGCTCAGTGGCTGAACAGTGTTTCCTGCCAGCTGCAAAGTCGTCCATGTGGTCTGTGTGTTCCCAGCTGAAGGCATCCGGGTAAGGCTACTCATGTTTTTCAAGTCTGAAGTGCCAACACCTGAAGAGCCTGAAAAAGACCAGCAGTTTTCCAGGGGACTGGCAGCCACAGTGCTTATTGCTGTCACAGCCTTAACTCCTTCTGCTGCAGATGTCACAGGCATCCCAGCACTGCTGACCACATCCATACTTTTGAGGAGACTTGCAGAAGAGCAGCTCTCTGCAGTAGACAGTCTCACAGGTGGCACACAAGCTGTGTCTGTGGCTGAAATGGCACAGCCCTCTTGGAGGCCACTCCTGGAATTGTGTGTATTTGAGCAAGTTGCATTCACCTGTTGATCTTGGGAGGCTTCCAGAGAGGCACTGAGGAGTGTTTTCTTTGTTGATTCATTGCCCTCCTCATCATTTTTGCTTTTGGGGGTGTTTTGCTCAATCTGTGGTGCATTACTTGAAGAACACTGCAGTTCCCGTTCTGCTGCAGGTCGAGGTGTGCTCTGTGAGCTGGCAGGAGCAGTGGTGGGCACACCTCGCTCGTTCTCCGGGGTGGAGAGCTCGAGAACATTACCTGCTGGAGGTGTCGGAGCAGATGCCAGTGGAGAAACTGTAGGTTGTGACCATGGCTTGTTTTCTGTGGGATAAATACCAGCAATGGTCACAGGAGTCACTAGGTTGCAAGTTCTCTGAACTGGCACAACATTGGCTGTTTGCTTTTGTAAATTATGACCAACATTAAACGTTATTCCCTGCACAGACGCTCCCTGGTTATTTCCACTGGGCTGAGTCCCGTTTGAATAAACAATGATGTTCTTTTGAACCTGATCACTGGGAATAACAACTGAGACCTTGGCGTTTTTGAGGTTTCCTTTCCAGTGGATTGTAGGGTCATCATATAAGCAAATATCATTTGCTTTCAGTAGCTCAATGTATCTCCCATTTTCCTTTTGCAGTTCATCCAACTGTTTCCGGAGTTTTTTTATCTCTTCAGCTACAAAACAATGGGGAAAAAAAAATGGAGAGCGCTCCATTACATCAGCACCAGAGCAAATAATGAAATAATGTTACCACATGATTTAGAGAGTAACACTGTATAGTAATGAAATAATTTGTAGAAATAAATAAAATACATTATTAATAATGTATGCTCTTTTCAAATGGTTAGCACAACCTATGTGCTCTTATCCTGATAAGTCTCTCTACTGAATGGGAAAGTGAATTTTAAAGACTATTCCATTACTAATAGCAGGATATATAAAATTACTTAGGAAAAAACATTAGGACTAATTCAGATGAAACTGAATGTTAATCAAAATTGTTTAATTCCAAAAGGAAAGAAAAGCACATTAATCTTTTTCTTTTCTCTGCTCTTTTGCAAACATCAAAACTGTTTTCATTGATAATCTTACAGCTTTCCAGAAGAATTAAGTTTCATGACATCTAAAAATTACGCACAAAATTAAATACAAAGCACTCATGTAAAGCCACAAAAACTGGCAATGCACTTGAGAGATGGCTCATCAAACTGGGAAAACCATAATAAAGCAGAAATAAAAAATCACAAACCACAACATTAGCTCTGAGATTATTTTTTCATGCCTCCATCACTGTACTTTTACACATCTATTCAACTAAATTCTATATGATGCATTATATTTTTATAAAATGAGCAGTTATAACTTTTACAGCTTTTCAAAGAAAAAAAAACTTTATGAATTAAGAAAACTTCATCTTTTCAATGGAAAAATCTAACTGAAGTTTTTCAGAAACCATTCTGATCACTACAGTAGAAAAAAATGGAGCAGAATTTACTAGATGGTGCCACATCACCTAAAAAGCTCTGTAATTACTGTACATCACAATGCAATTGCTTCACTATCTTACAGCTATGTGCCAGAACACTCACTTGGGCTTACTGCTGGCTTTTTGTTTCAAGATATTCTAAGCAGCAGTATTTTTCCTGTATGTACACAATTTCTTGGGATTCCCATTTGTGGTTCCAGGCTTTGTTGTCAGTACAGAGAGACAGCAGAAGTGAGGGACAGAAATTCTAGAGCCCCCAGCCAGCATTTGTACTCACCCTGCTCATTGTTCCCTCCATTTAACAGAAGTTCATCATTCTGTCTTTTCATTTCTGTTATATACTTAAAGGCCTGATCCAGGATCATGTTCTTGCTCTGTAAAAGAAAACATATATATAAAATTAGCAGAAAGTTCTAGAATTTGTAAATCCATTAGTGATGAGGCTGCACTTACTCCAAGAGGTCTTTACTTTAAAAATACGCTCTGAATATCACTGGGTAGGCTTTGGGTTTTTTTTTTTTTTGTTTGAGTTGGGGTTTTTTGAGGTTGTTTTTTGGTTTGGTTGCTTTTATAAGATGAAACTACAGGTTTTGTGAGTAATACTGACCCTAAAGTGCTGTGAGATTTTACAGAGTAACATTTTCACTTTCTGATGCCCAAAGGTAGATACTAAGGCCACAGATCCTAAACAGCCAGCATTCTTTCTTGCTGATCAGCCTAAAACTCATGTTCACTAATAAACATACACACCACATGAAATTTCCAGGATACTGCCTTGTAAATATTTTATTAGAACGGAAACAAACACGGAACAACAATCCAGGGAGTTAGATGCATAATTTTGAAAGTAGTGTACTAGGAAATATGAGAAGAGAAAATAACCCATCCACAATCATCTTTTTGTGAAACTATGCTTATTCTGCCTGCAAAACCTTTATTCACTTAATTTCTTCTACTGTTCAGTAGGAACAATATCTGCAGGGTATTCCTCCATCTGGAAAAAGATGCTTCTGTGCATCAACTTCAGAGCATTTGTCTTGCTTCATCTTTTGCAAGGAGAGTCTTAAATTACTATTATTATAATTTCAGTTTCTGAATTGCTTTCAAGCCATTATATAAAGGATGACAAAAATAAGCAGTCATATGCAACACTGTCAGATAAAATGCTCAAAATCTGTGTAACAGCATTCATGTGAACCTGCACTTCCAAACAGAAATTCTATTACAGGTAGTTTTTAAAATACTAATAACTAATGACATTTTTGAGTATATTGATTTGAACAGTTTTGCCTTTTTGCTAATATAAATAGTAAAACAAGTATTTATACTTCAACAGACAAAGAAACATTTGAACATTTGATAGGAAACTTGTATGCACCTCTGGATGGACACTCACCTGCTTAAGTGCTGGAGAGCAGGGAATGAGTTCTCCAATTCTGTTTATCCCAGCATTAATCTTCTTTTTTCGATGTCTCTCCACTAAGCAAAAATAATATGTACTGTGTTATCTGGTTGGGCAAGTCAGCACAACAGCAGCATAAGGGCTCATAAATCCATTATTTCATTACACATTGGAACCTGGAGTAGCTTGAGTGAGGAAAAAAGTTCCTCTAAAGTAAATATCAGTTATCAAATTCATACTCAGTGGAATCAAAGAGTCATAATGTAAATAGCTATACCTTCAAAAGGTGGTGCTATTTTGGACCCCTTAATGAAAATGTAAAGTTCCTACAACTCAAAATTCAGGTTTTAAAACTGCTTTCTAATATAGCTTTATGACACTCTCTATGCAAGATACATTGATAACATTTAGGTGTACAGAAAGCAAATGAACAAAGATCATGGAAAGAATCAGTTTCAGATTTGGGAAGTAAACCCATGCCTCTTAAATTCTAACGTCAAATTTAGCACCAAAAGAGAAATAATGTAGATTTTATCAGTCTTCAGGCTTAATTTTAAATTCATATTTAAAGAGCAGCCAGCCAACACTGAACAGAACTGAAGCTCTATTTGTATATACCATCAGTTACTCTTGCCTACATTGAAAGGTCTAACTGACTGGCAGTAAAGAAAATACTGAATGGAGATTAGTTCTAGTGAAATACCCGTTTTGGAGAAAGTCAGAAAATGCTTGATTTATACTCTTCTAGTGATACCATTTACCTCTTCAATAGGTCTGAATATTGGCAAAAGGGGTCTACATTGTAAATCTAGGAGTGAAAATACCTCTGGGCATTTTTTCTACAGACAGTATCTCTTTGATCCACAACAGTCAGCCTCTTTCAAATATGGTTAATTCTCATGTAGCTATTTTTTTTACTGAAATATTTTCATGTTCTGTGCATACTTGAAACTATTACATGCCTTAAAAAAAGAAAAAAGTTCTGTCATGGCTTTGTCAGGACTCAAACCATTGTGTTGTTTGTTCATGGTGCTGAATGAACCTTTTGATTTGTACAGTTGCTCTGCTTTTGGTGGCACACAGAAATACTCACCTGCAGGTGAGTGTATTTAATTTTGCTCCTTTACAAAAGACTTGCTAATTTAATTTAAACAGTCTTATTTCAGTAGCCTGTCACTTCAATTTATTTTTCTCAAACTATTATTTTTTTGCATTGCAGGAGAGACTGCTGGCATTGACAGAGGCATGCCTAAATACACTAAATGCAGCAAGATAAGGTTTCTTATGCAAGAAATTTACCATACAGATTAGAGCACCTCTGTAAAAATTAAAACATAGGACACCTGGGACTTAACCTTTATATATCTTACTCATACATACAGATATCAGTGTTTGTGAAATGCTACTTTTTTGTTTTGGTAATATTTGCAACACCGTCCTCAGCTTTTCCAGATACTAATGACTAAGAAAGTACAGGCTTGAAAGGAGCTGGTCTCCACACATTGCAGAGTTCCACCCAGGTGATAAAGATTTTGGAAAGCTATCAACAAGTGAAAGTGGAAGTGGGAATTCTAATGAGGTCAGCAACCTTAGAAGTAAACTTGATAAGACTGTTTCCTGATTCTCCTTAATACTTAAGAAATTGGCCACACGCTGAGCACACTCAACAAGTACAACTTTGCACAGGCTTCATATGGAAACTGCTCAGTGGCTTTTCTAGCTGAGTTTGTGAAGACCACATGATACTGCTGTTCAGTAAAAGAACAACTGCAATCAATTTCTTTGGATAAACCAGGCCAACGGCTACCAGACTCTTCCCCAGTCCATCTTTGTGTTCCTACTCGTAGAAGATGCCATTGGTGCTAGACACTCACTGGGTGCTGCCCAAAGGATGTGACTCCTTCAACATACAGCTAACATTTGCACACAATTTCTGGGGTGTGAGTGCCTTAGGAATAGACTAGAGGAGTACTTTTAATCCAGGGAGCCTCTAAAGCTCTCCTGTAGGATACTTGTCTCTGTTTTGACAGAGGTGGACATTAGTTGCATGTGAATGCCTGTGCAGTTGTTCTCCTTTGGAACTGAACACAGCTGAAATTGTTTACTTCTTAATTTACTAGCTCTGGAAAGGCAGGGTCATGGTGGTCCCTCATACTTTAACTTGGTACTGTGGAAAACTGCAAACTAGAAACAATCTGCACAGATATTTTATGCAAGGACACAGAAAGGTGTTTGATAGGGTGAGGTTTTTCAGTGTACTAAACTCCTATGGAGGAACCTTCCTCAAGCAAAGTATGTTTTACTACTCCAAAGTATCTGTGCTTTTTTCCAGACCAAGCAGTAGAGCATGATATTCCTACCTGCATTATGTGTCTCCCGGTTTTTCTTTCTGTGAAACATAAAGTGAAAAACTCATGTGAAACTGAAGGTTAAAGATCTGCATACAAATATTTATTTTATTATTTCTATTACAGCTAAAAATACTGAATATTATAGCCTGCTCTGTGAATTAGAGCAGAAGTCACAATCAGACGCTCTTAGACATTGGTATTAAAAAGTTTCTAACAAAACTTCGTTCATGTTCAGACTTAAATCAATTGCAACTTAACAAGGCACATTTGTAATAGTCCAGTTGATTATTGGTACTTATTTATGTTTATATTCATATTTATAGTGGAAAGCTGGATTTTTATGTTCCTATTAAACAGTGTTTAAAAAGGCCAAAGATTAAAAAAAAATAGCTTTGTTTCTGAGGAAAAAGACAGTTAAGTATTTGTCTGAAATGTTGCTTTTACATTCACTGGATGACTGAAACAGGAAAAAGCTTTACCATGCAAGTTGATTTTCCAGCCACATTGCCTTCAAACATCACAGCTTCTTAAATCAAAGAGGCTTCCTTTGTGAGAGAAACCAAAAACTGCTTCTCTGCAGCTGCTGTTCTTTACTGTCTCAAAATTCTGAATAGGTGTGATTTGGGTATGCGAGGGTTGTGTTTGGTTTCAGATGTTCACCTGGGACTATCGTGCAATGCCCCAAATTGCTTTACTGACAACCAATAAATTTCAAATATATACAATACATATATAAATAAGATGTACTATACACATGCACTAAGACAAATATTTTCAGGAAGTACAGTAAAGCAAAGCATGTGTTTTCTGGAAAAAGCAAAATTCCAGAAAAAAACAATTTCAAAAACTCTGTCCAGCAGCATATTCTCAGTCTAGATGTCTGCTAGGGTATGCAAAAAGCAGAGTAGCATCTTTTGCTGTCCTTTTCGACTGTTACAGAACAGTTCAGATGTAACAAGGTCTGAGGTAAGAAGGCAAGATACATGTGGAAGAGGTATGATTACTATGAGGCACAGTATACCCTTTATGCTTTGAGTTGATACCTATTTCTGGTAGCTCACTAAAGATAGTGTGCACCTAGAGTAACTTAAGACAAGAATTACAAAACAGTAATGTTACTGTTACAGGTCAGACCCAGAGACATCTGCTAAGAAATAATGCTTAAAGATGATTGTTAATGCTAAATATGCACAAGAATATAAGGACTGGAGAGACCCAGTTCTCCTTTGGTTTGACATTACCATTACAGAACACAAAATACTCTATTAGTCAGGTAAGAAAGAGTAGTGAAATCCACAAAGACTGAAAAACTTCCTGCAGGATAAATCAATGCTCTCTCTGAGCTTTTCTTGATCATAAATCATATCCTACATGGTTAGTAGTATAAGATTAATGCTGCATTTAATAAGGACTGAAGAAGTCCCCAGTTAATCACATATTAGACCAACCATGTTAATACACAGGAACAAAACTCTGGAAAAGTTGGAGTGAGTGCTGAGTCACTGTTATAAATTTTGGTCACAGTGTTGCTGTACAACCTCAAAGTTTAAGTTCCAGCAGAGATTTGAACTGTAAGACCCAGATTCCACTGGGAGGTGAGGAAGAGATTTAAATTACCCTGTAAAAGCAGTACAGTTACCCCCAGATATCTACAAGGAGCCTCCACAAAAATAGAGACCGTGCTCTAACCAAGGCAGTGACATAGTTTTACACACAAAAGAATAGTCAGTGAAATAATTAAAGAATCTCTTTTGCCTAAGTGACCCTGGTAGATTTGTCTTTAACAAATAGTTTGCCATAGACAGGGCAAGAGAGATGGATCAACCCTGATGAACATAAAGAATTTCTTGTCTATACCCTTACTGCCAAACCCTTATTTAGCTAGAAACTTTGTAACCGCAACATGAATGCAGAGCACAGAGCTACAAAATAGTCATTTTCCCACAAAAACTCACCGATGCTGCTTCTTAGTAGGTGTCTCATTCTCTGTCATCTCTGGCATGGTTTCAGAGAAGAGAGCCTGAGGAAAAATCATGGAAGGAATTAACAACTCCTGCACTTTTCTGGATTCTTAGCCCACAACATTTACAAGGCTTTGCCTTGGACCACAAGGGCAGGGCCCTATTACAGTGTAGGCACAAATCCATCCCCTTGACTCAGAGCAGTTGATCTTGTGACATTAAAAATCAAGCATGTTACCTATCGGGATGTTTTGCAAAACCTGTCTGTAATGAACTGGTTTCCATTTCTTCAATTACTTTAAATACAACAAATATTATAATCCCAACCACTTTAAGCAAACAAGAAGAAAAGTTAAGAGTATATGAACTGTTTTTCAAATGGGAGGAGGAACAGCTGAACACTCTCTTATCAGCCCTTCCTCCCTAAATCTGCATTCAGTTCCTGTATTGAAATAAAGCACCAATGCTAAGCAAAGAACAAGCTACAATGAGGACATTTCATTAACTACAAATTTAGAGTGCTCTTAATGCAGTAGATTACAAAACTTACTTGCCATTAAGCAAGTTATTTATTTAAATTACTGTACAGATTAAAATGTACTTTACAGATTAAAATTATTTAAATTACTGTACAATTAATATGACCCTCCTACATTTTCAGATACGTAAAATTCAGTTAAAGTTATGAAATAACAGCCTAATAAATTGCACATAACTTATCCTCATCTTGAACAGATTGGTAACCTATACTTAGACAAACAATAATATTATAAAAATACACAAAAGATGAGATTAAGTCAGTGATGGTTGAACACATATCTAGCAGAGAAATTAATTTTAGAGAGCAAGTGACATATACTGTAGCTGACAAGAGGAAAAAATAGATCTGTTTTTTGATGTTTGAGCTCCATATTTACTTGCACAGTACCATTCACTCTCTCACCAACCAACCTGTTATTGCAACTTTTCCCATGGCCCCTCAAACTCCCTGTGGCTTCGCCTTTCCCTGGCTTCTCCTGGAAAGCACATTGGCTTCTTTTAACAGGCTTCATATCTTTAGAGTATTTTTTTTGTCTGGTTTGTTTGGACCACAGGAAGTGGGGGTAGTTTTTAATATAACTTTAAACACCAAGCAGTTCTTAATGTAAACTGAGCCTACCACTACTAGAACTGACACCAGAAACAAACCCCCAAAATAATCTCCTTATAAACCTGAAAGCCAGACACCTGTGAAGCTCCCAAAGCACTGAAGCATACACTTCACGAAGTGCTCTGTGCACACACCTGTGTGCATGTGTGTGCCAAACTAACAGAAATAATCTGCATTGTACCACAATTGAATTCAGATACTGCTTTTCAGCCTTTATACTCTAGAAGTTAATTGAATGTAGTGCATTCAGTAAAGATTAGAGGAGGAGAAACATTAGGGTTAATGCTGTTTATCACTCTAATCTTGAAGTACTTTCTACATTCCAGGGAAAACTTGGGAGATGTTGGCCATAATATAAAGTAAACAAGAAACAACCTATGAATAGATCCAGCTCGGGGAACTCAAAGTGCCTGAAGATTTCAGGAACATAATTCAACTCTACCCACACAACAGTGTTCACACCACCACAAAACTGGACACAATCCTCTCTGAGTTACAGCATTCCATTTCCCCACTGGGTGTTACACACAGCCTACCTAAACACAGCCACCACAGCCCTCTCCAGCCCAGCAATTGGAGCACATCACTTTCTATTTATATCTCTTCACAGACTTTGCTTTCTCTGTGCTCACTGACGATCCCCTGCATAAATTATGAAAACTCCTGACAGAGTTAACACTCTTTTACTGTCCAAGAAAGCAGTGGTGCAACTTCAGCACTTCTATGCATATTTTTATAAATTGCGTTACCTCATCTTAAAAATAAGATTTCTTCTCGTTGAAACCCAATTAGTTTACTTCACTAACAAATTTATTTGAGTTTATATGTAGTAAGATTAATCCAGTTGTTATCCCAGGTTGTCCAAGTAAAAACTCAACTCGGAAACCCAGGAAAGCCAGTTTCCCACCCAAGGCATCTATAACTAATCCCTCCTGCATACAGCTGGTGATGGTCAGTGGTATTCACTCACTGCATTCACTGTACTAGGTGATGATGAAGGGATTAACTGGGAGACTTTAGCAGATGAGCGATTCTGATTATTAAAAAAAAAAAAAAAAAACCTGTTTAAAGCCCAGCCATCTTGGACACTGTGGGGAACCAGAGAGATGTTCAGGTGTACACAGAGTAACTGAAGCCAGCACACCTCCTTTCAGCAGTTTCCAGGGCACCAAAGCACCCCAGCAAAATCTGTATCCATTACGGCTACCAGCAGAGGCAGGAGAAGCAGAGCAGCTGCCTGGTGATACTACACTAGTGTATCCATCACTGAGGCAGCACCTTGTGTAGCAGGTGAAAAAACTACTTAAGAGGACAAAGGGGTCACTTAATTTAGTGTGTACAGTACTGCTTCTCTTTAGTGAGGATATGAACACATGCGCATAGTTCTGGTAAAGCAAAGCTCTCAAACATGCTTAGAAAAAGGAAAATGCTGGATTGTATCGTGTGGCATTCACATACCCTGTTTCTTGATTTCTGCACTACCTATAAAAACAGAGCTGATGTGTCAGTTATTGGGCATTATGAGACCACAGCAAATATGCTGGAAATAAAAGAAAAAGATAAAAGAAGTCTTAGTTTTGGTGAACTTAGCATTTTTGAGAGGCTAATATATTCACCAAGCAACCATATTTTTTAATCTTGCAAATTTATACAGCTTGAGAATCAAAGAACTATTTCTGTATTGCAGTGTATCTAACATAGAAAGCATTAATGTGGATTTAGATGGCCAGCCTCCATGCAGGGCTACAGATAAAGCACAACTGCATGAAGGTAAGGTTATAAAAAAGCACCCATCCACAAATACCCCTCCCCATAACAGACATGGCTGTTCTGACTCCAGCTGCAGTCCAAGACACATTCACAACCCCTGCCCTAAGTTACAGCACTCACTTCTCCCTCCTGACAAAAGTTCCATACTCCTACAGTTTGGCTTCTTCTGTGTCCACTCAAGCAAAGTTCTCTTTCTTAACAGCAGCCATCCCTATCTCCCAAAGTCATGATATACACAATATTCTAACTGCCTTATTTCTTCATGCTGAGTAGATGCTGAAATGATTCAGCAATTCATTGTATATAGCATTCTGGAAGATAGACAGACAAGGCCTAAGTGAAAATTTGTGCTGCAATTTATTAATACAGTTTCTAACAATTTTTTGTTCCTGTAAAAGAACAGAAAATCTTTATTACATGTCAAAGACCCCACTTCTTTCTTCCTCCTCTGCCCCTTTTTAAAAAATTGTATCAGTAAACTTCTTCCAAGTGATGCTGTTCCCTGCATATTTCAAGCCATTAGCTGCCACACTGAGTGTATAAGCCTCACAAATGTAAACTTAAAGTCTGTATTTGATATGCTTCAGCTGTGCTGGGATCTACAGCCCATTTCATACAGGAAATATGGCATAGGAATGCTGTGACTGTTACCCTAATGTCACTTTACTCTGGAATTACTTCAGGTGAAATTTATCAGCTTACCACTCAACCAATGCTCCTACTTTTGTGGTCCCAATAGGGAAAAGGAAGGCTATACACATTATCTAATTAATCAATTAGTTTAACTATTTCTAGTGCCACTAAAAAGAGGTAGTTACATTTGTTAAGCAACACATGTATAAAGCTCTGGGCTTTCTACTAATAACTGTACCATGAGAAATGTGGTGAACTGAGGTTGTTTTTTCCTATTCTTATTCTGTAAGGACAGAAACTTTTGCATCTTATTTGATACTCCACAAAATAGCTAAAACTGGCAATACCAGGGAGGAGGTTTTCTTAAAGGCTGCTGAAAATATGGGCTTTGTGAATTAAAAATAAAATAAAAATACTGCCTAGGCAGAGATTTCTGAGGGCTGATGAATGTTTGCACTGTCTCCATTTCTGTCCCTCAGCTGTTGTATGACCAGAGCTTTGGCAGTGGGTTTCCCTTTACTTCTTCCACATTAGGTATTGCTTCTTCATTGCAAGATCCCTTCATGGATTCTCTAAAGCAGAAGACATGCATTTGCCTCATAAGCTCAGAGACAAATGTATTTTAAGTTCACTTATAAAATATGCTCACCTAGCTGAATGTCGTCTACAGAGGAAATGTAGCAAAATTCAAATTCTTTAAACAGATGAAGAAGCAGCAAGTCATCTTTTATATCATTTATATTTACTTAGCTCCCTCCAGCTTCATATAGTTAACAGCTTTCACAATGTCAACTTAAAATATTGATTTTAATTTAAATGCAATGTCATCCTCAAAAATTAAAGTATTCTTTGTGTTCTGAAGACTTAATATAATTTAATCTCTTCTATAGTTCTGAAACACAAGGTATAAAACTTAAATTTATTTAAACATCTTCTTATCTACCACCCATCGTTCCAGGCATTATTCAGCAAATTTTATGAAATCTCTTCTTCAAAACATGCACTCAGTAAATGTAAGAAAAAGTTAATTTAGACTACTTTATTAGCATTATTTTTTCATTCCTTATTTAGGAATCGTTTCCAAACTTAATATTAATTTTAAAAAAGAAAATAGTTATTCCAATCTGTTATATTTGGCTGTAAAAGACAATCTTCTTCAAATTAATAAAGCCATTCCATTCTGCATTAGGCAGAAAGAATCTTTTTTTATATGCGAGTACAACATATTCTGCAAACCTATCAGCAGTCCAAATCTTTCTTCCTGTTAATATCCTCCAGCAAGCTTATGCTGTTACACTGCTGCAATCTCAGAGTTCTTACTGATTTTGTAATGTCTCATGTTAGCCTTAATGTAAAGCTAAGATCAGTTCCAAGGCACAGATAAGAACTACTCAAATGCTTTTTTCCTGTGATAGTGTCTTCTTCATCCAAGCAACCACTGGAGCTCACTTCTCCAATCTTCCATGCATGATTTAGAACAAGGCTAGCTCAAATCAGGGACTTAATCCAAGCTTTTAATGACAAGCAAGGTGCCATTGAGATCAAGAGACACAATTTACTGCCCTTTCTTTATTACCCCTTGGAATGGTTCTATTCTAATTTTGTATTTACCTAATAAGATGACTGCAGAAAATGCAGCTCAAAATTTACCTCTGCGATTGTCACCTGTGTGTTTTAACTACTGTGGCCTATCAAAGCAACCTGGTAAGAGTATCATATAGGAAAATGAAAAATATTATTTTTCCTGATTGGAGAAAAAAAAAATCTATCAGTTTGGTTTCAGAAGAAATCAAGATTTCCCTGTTACTGTTTCCCTTAATCCACTCCCTCACAACAGCTGGGCCCACTGATTGACCTAACTGCAACCTCTCAAAGAGACAAAGTTCCCAGATGTTTACAAAAATTTGGGAGTGAGCAGAGGAGGAGGGTGAGGTCAGGTAAGGGACTGGACACGGCTGGGTCTATGCCCAGCTCTGCAGCAAGGATTTGCATGCTGACCAGCTGGCTCAGAGTAGGCACTGCCACCTTGTGCTGAGGAAGATATTCCTGATGCAAACCAGCTGAGAGTTGCCCAGGCCAACCAAACTGTTCCCAGAGCTTCTGCAAAAGTTAAGAAAAGAAAACCGAAGCCAATAAGCTAAAACTTATTACACAGGGAAACGGGTTTTTTTTTAAGATGCTTGTAAATAACAGGTAGAAACTTCACTGCTTTGAGATATTTTTACACTGCCTCTTTTGTTTTTATTATTTAAACTCAAATATATTAGTATTTTTCCTCCTGCTGACTTAAAGCAATAAGTTTTTAGCAAGGCTCTTATATAAGAACATGCAAGAGAACTAGAAATAAAATGTTTAGAGGTTTTTTTTTTTTTTTTGTAATAGCATTGGAGGAAGAGAAATGGTAATTATTCAAGTGATATTCCCTCATATCTACATTAGTTTTGTTTTCATTTGTAATTTTCAAAATATCAATGGCAATTGCATTGCCCATTTAGTAACATGTGGTTTTAGGACAGGATCGGTGTAGGGTCATTCTGAGAAATCCTGACCAGATCTGTTAAAGAAAACTTCATAAGCAAAAAATCCCAACAAACCAAACCAAAACAAAACAACTACCAAGAAACTTCTAACTTTTCTACTGTTGTTCCCTCCCAAGTCTTCAGAGACAGAGCTCATGTCCACAGAACCAAGTCTCTTACTCACTGCTTATAGTCTGGAAAATATTTAAGGAGAAATATCTCTGCACATTTTGCACCCAGATGAGAGCTGCTGCCACCCTGACACATTGCACAGATGATTTGGTACTGGAAACAAACCCAAGCACACACAGTGGAAGTAAAGGAAGATGCCTACGGGAACCACCTGCTGTGGCCTGAAGCAATTGTTAAAGGAAGCAGACATTTGGGAGCTAAAGAGCTGTAATTATGCAACCAGTGCACAAGCCAGAATCACAAATAACAGAGCTCTCACCTTAAAGCATGTCTCCAGCTACTTCAGATCAAAATAAGGGGAACATCACTCTTTTCTTTAGGAAATCAAAAAAGAATGACCAGAGAAATCCTCCCGAACCCCTGCTCTCCACGTATTGCGCCAAGATTCACAAGCTACCACATAGCAATTTCACTAAGGAAGTGACAAAGTGTGAAAAATGTCTCTATCTTTCAAGACAGTGCTCATGACCCTGGCTTCCAATGTCCAATGATCCATGGTACACTGCAAAACAGAAAATGATTTTCAAAGAGAAGACAGACATCTAATTACGCTGCACTTGACTTTATGCTTGAAAGGAGCCACAAGTGTGTTTGGATGGTGAAAGTGGATACAAAGTGAATTGCAGGCAAGTTCCTTCTAACACAGGTCATCACCTCTGTGTGGGTTAGGGTTAGGTTACCTATATCAGATGGCAAAGGTTGCCTGACCAGGCTGAGAGTGCTCACTCCTGTGCAAGAGCCCAGGAACACCAGCTGTTGGTGAGCCCAACCTTGCAACAGCATGTTACCTAAAGAACAAGTACTTCTTTTCCTGAAATAAGCTGAAACATATAAGCCATCATGTTCTCCAAATACTGTGACCAAGATGGTTATTTAAAACGTTGGAATCCATCCATATATGAAAGCTGTATTTGAAGCACCAAAGACTGACTGGACAAATGTAGAAGCTGTAAGCCATCAAATCATGAAACGGTTTGGGTTGGAAGGAACCTTAAAAATCATCATTCCAACCCCCTGCCATGGACAAAGACACCTTCCACTAGACCAGATTGCTCAGAACCTCATCCAGCCTGGCCTTGAACACTTCCAGGGATAGGGCATCTGCAGCTTCCCTGGGCAACCTGTTCAGCGAGAGCCAGTCCAATTCTGCTATCTCATGTGACCTTATCTACAAATGAAATCTCTATCCCAAGAGCAGTACCTCATCACAGAGCCTGATAACCACATAACCTGGTAATTTAGAATTACAACATAAAAAGATTCATTTTGGCTACAATGATTTAGCCAGAGCAGTATTCTTGCTTCAGTGCTTTGGTTTTAAGCTGAGTTCTTTTTGATCTGCAACTACAAAGCATCCTCACATAGTCTGTTCATAAAACCATATATGGTCCTTAAGAGATATCAAGTCATTTTCTGATACATGCCAAACTGCCTTTCTGCTCTCTCCTGAGGACCCTAACTAACAAACAGTACAAAACATCCTAGAACTGAAATGTTCAAGGCATCCAGAGAGTTTGTGTCAAATTTTTAGATTCATCTTTTCAGATATGAATCATTCAGTACAAAGGATTACAGAGTAAGTTCTCGAATATTTTACAGGCTTGGGGTTTGAGAAACCTGACACAAACTAAGAACTCATCAAGGGTTCATGATATAGGAAGCAATATTCTATGGGCCTGCACTACAAAGTTCCACTACAAGACGAAGAAGAGATCAATCCTGAGATTGTTACAAACACTGCCCTTCCAGAGTTAAGGGATTTCTCTATGAATCTTAAGGGGCCAAAGGTAAAAATGGCTGAGGCAGAAGGTACCATAAAACAGAATTTTTGTTTTAATGTATAAACTCATAAAATAAACTCACTAATTACACTTTAATGAGCTTTCAAAAGCAAGCACACACTCTGCCCCTAAACCCAAAAACTCTAAACAAAACCTCCACAACTTTGCAACATACATTTTATAGGTAGACTGCCCACAAAATGTTTTGGTGGACAGAAGGTGGCTTATTCTCCTTAAAACCTCAATGCAATTACACCTTTGCTTTTCAGAGATTTTTTTTTTTTTTTTGAACCCATGAAGTAGGTGCACGGGGCAATTACTTCAGTTCCAGGAATAAAGGACTCATCTCGCAATCTGGATGTTTGACAGTTTTGAATAATACTGGCAGGGATAAAGTTGCACATTATTTTAATTATATTTAACAGAGAGGTCCATAGTAAAGTTATCTGAGCCCAGATGACCAGAGAAAGCAAGAAGAAATTTAAAATCAAAATCAACATACATTAGACACAAGAAAATGCAACTACTAGGTGCAAATCCGTAGAAAACCTGAATTCAATAACTCAGGAACTACATTAGGAATTACTTATTTAGCTTAGGAGAATTACTATACATGAGCTGTGAAACTAGGAGTGGGAGACCTCCATTGCATTCCTTAGCAAGGGACAGCTCACACACTTAATATTTCCAAGCTAGAAAACACAGGGTCTTCCCATTCCTGCCCAGAATAAAAGAGAAAAACCTTGAGACAATTTACAGGTGGGATTCTCCCTGAGCCTTCACTTCTCCAGGTTGAACAATCACAGCTCCCTTGGCCTCTCAAGATGAGAGATGCCCCTGTACCTTAACTGTCTTTGTGGCCTTTCAACGGACTCTATGGTACATCCATGTCTTTCTTGTACTGGAAACCCAAAACTCAACCCAAGATGCCAGGTGTAGCCTCAGCAGTGCCAAGTGCAGTGGAAGGATCACTCCCTCAGTGCACTGACACTCCTGTATCAGAGAGCCCATTCACTACCTTGGCCACAAGAACACTTTTTTGGTTCATGTTTAACTTGATGCCCACCAGGTCCTTCTCTGCCAAGGTGCCTTCCAGCTGCATGGCCTTCACCATAGATTGGTGGGCTGGTTTGTTCTTCCCCAAGTGCTGGATTTCACCCTTGTTGAACTGGTGAAATTCCTGCCCATTTCTCCTAGCAATAAATGGGAAAATCCTTGAGATGGTTATCTTCCCCTGCTGTCCCAATTCCTTCAAAACAATGCTGACAGATGTAGCCTCTCCCCTGGTTCACTGCCACTCCTCACCTAGGAGGCCAGATGAGAACACTACATCAACTTAAAATTTACATTGCAAAAGGATCACAGAGATACTCCACACTCCCAAATAAGTACACTGAAACAACAAGATTGCTTTCCATGGTGGCAGTGCTGGCATTTGTGAAACAATGACCCCAGGATGATGCCAGAACTAGTTAAGCTTGTCCAATTATACAAGAAGTCCCAGAATTTCCATCAGGTGAGAGACTTACATGGAAGAAGGAAGGATTTATGCTATACATGCATGATATTTAAACATTTCTGAATTAAAGCATCTCTAAATATTAGGGATACTCCAATAGTGAAAAAATTATGTTCCTTGTTGCTGATTTGGAGCACCATTTTACTACTGGAGTAAATAAGTAAGAAGAATGTAGCATGTACGGAGTAAATGAGCAAGAATGTGGCATCAAGCTTTGTACAAGAACTGTGTTCATCTGCTAGCTAACAGCTTCACTGATGCATGAAAGCAAAGCAGAGTCCAACTTCAAAGGTTGAAGGCTGGATGAATTAAGTGTCCCTGAAGCCAACCACATTACAGACTACAGCTGACACCCTGAATGGACAATATTATTTTCACTTAAACTTCAGTTACTTGAAGAATAAAAAAATCTTTAAGATCTCCTCTCCCCATAAAACCCTTAAACTGCTATTAAGTGTGTCAGCAGGTTAATGGACAATGTTTTCTATAATCTTTTCATGGCACTACCCACTACACCAAAAACTGGAAAAATGTATCATAGGTTCTGAGAAGCCTGGATTTAGACCCAAAAGCTAATAGCTCCATACTTGGAGGATTCCAGCCTCACTAGAGATGAAGCACAAAGAGCCCATTCAGGTATAGGAATACCAGCATGACTGAGATGTGCTCTTCAATTGAGCTGATTTCAATTCATGGTTTTCAAGTTGGTCAGTTAACCTGACAGAAGTTCAGGTAACTGAGTGAGAAAGGCACTTGCTACCAGGAAGCATGAAACATTTTTAGCAGCCCTGTACTTTCTTCTTATCTGAATCACAATGGCACCCAGTGTGGCTGATGTAAGAGATTGCTATCATAAGTCATGATTGCAAAAGTAACTCATTCACCTTAGAGGACTAAAGTAATAGCTTTTCATACAGGAAACAAACCCAGTTCACACACAATTTGTCAATCTTGTGCACACAGCAGGATCTCTTTTGTGCTTACACTAAGCACAACAACAGCACTACATTGGTAAGGTAGGAAACCAAAGTACACTTTGGACACATTACATCCAACATAAAAGCTGGAATTGTATTTTAAACAGCAAGTTAGGTCTGCATTACATAAACTGGGCACATTTTCTGATCAAGGAGTTGAGATGTTTACATGTTTTACTGTAATCTGAAATAACCCAAACACTGCTTGAACACTCCCCTCCAGTAAACTTGAATACCTAACATGGCCAGAGTATCAGATGAGGCAGTTTTCAATTAAATAACGTTACTGAGCCATGTCCCTGATGAAAATGCCAGTGAAGCTGTGCATACAACCCAGGTTTTAAAAAGAAAATGGATGTGTAAATGTGTTCATGCCTTCTATCTAACACGTTCCTGATCTTTTCATAACAACTCCAGTTATAAGTCTCAGGGCTCTGAAGAAGTGTACTTGCCTCCACCCTAATAGATTGTCCATCCACAATATAGTCAGTCACTTTATAATTCTTCATCTCAGTTGTGTCTATGATTCCTTTAAACAAATTTAATCCCTCAGGAACGTGTTTTCCTATTTTGAAAGGTATAACTGTCCTTCAAAGTGGCACAGACTTTGTGGTACTTTTCACAAGTTCTTGCAACACAGCCAACCATGATTCATTGGGAAACCCATCATATCAAATGCTGTGCTACTTATACCTCCCACCAGCCAGATGTCACTTATAAAGTTATTTTTAAGACCTTAAAAAGCACTACTCTACAAAAACTGAACCACAGAATGGCTCTTGTCAAAACCAGCATGTCCCAGTCCTTGACTTCCTCACATCTATTTCCTTCTGCAGCATCCAGTTTCAACTCATACATTGCAGTAATTCAGATGCAAGCTGTACATGATTGATTACAATGTATCAAGGTATTTTGCAAATTAAAAGCATGCCTAAATGTTTGGAATGCACTTTCCCAAATCTCTCTGTAGCCTAATTCATTATACTTTAATACATGGAAGCCAAAGGTGTTCTTACAACTTCAGCACTTGGGAGAAATTATCAACTGAACAACGCTCAAAAAAGTACCTCTATAACTCCTCTGCCTAAAAACAGTCAGGAGCATCTCCTACATTCACCTTAGAAGAGCTGAAGTGAAAAACAGCTGGAGTAGCTCAGCCAGCAGAACACAGTCACAGAATCTTTGCCTTCTTGCTCCCAATATGTTCTTGGCATTTCAGACTACAGCTACACTTCAGGTCCACAGTGCACACAGCAGGGGTGGGCCAGGCACATGTCACAGGGTCACATGAGTGACAGTCACTTCAGTCTGGCAAGCTCCTCAGAACACTACTTGAAAAACCAGGAATCGAAGCAGCAACATCACTATCAAAAACCAACATCCTAATTATCTCCTTGCAGATGTCACACTCCTCCAGGATCCACCACCATTTTTCATCTACTCCATTAAAATCTTACCATGTATCCATAACCTAAGGGAATAAGTCAGTCTCTAAGAGAATAAGTAATTTCCATACACTTCAAAATTTGCAATGCTTTTGTGCTGTTTCACATACCTGACATGATATTTTGAATACAAGCACCTTACAAATCATATTCACAACACGAGCATTTTTCTAAGCATATTTCCCATTCAGTGGCAAACATATTTTCCATTGTCAAATGTATTTAATCTGAAGATGCACCTGTGAGTTACTGTTATGGCACTAATTGAAAATCAAAAATTAGAAGTTGTAAATCTTTATAATAATATGCATTTACTCACAGGAATTTTCTTCCTTCCCATTTGTCTGATTATGGCACACAATTCATGATCAACAAACAAGGCTCTGCAGCTGGTTAAAGTGTTACATAACACAGTCATATTAATACGATGGTCCAGTGACTTGCATATTAAAAGTAATGCTAAAATCATGCCTCTAAAACAACCTATTACATTACCTGACTTCTGGATGCTTAACTGCGCCATCATTATCTCTGCTTGAAGAACTTAATAACTGCACGTCTAGATGAAGTCTAATGGAAGTCCAAGCTATCATGTGAGAACCAAAAATACAGTTCTGTGATTTCTAAACTTATGGACAGAAACTCAAGCATTGCCTTACTTTCCGTGCCACAGCTGTATCTAACTATAGCTATGCCAATAGACTCAGTTCATTTGTGCTGTCACAGGGAGCTGCATTTTAGGTGTCCTGCCCTTAATGTGAACAGTAACTGTGAGTTACAAACACTTCTGTGTTTGTCAGTGTTGATTTTCATGGAACTGAAGCCTTGCAACTCTTTAAAGCCTCTGCTACCAGCAAATTTGATTGAAAATGGCCAGCGAGCTAAAATTAGAAGGCAGAGAAGGAATAGACAGAAACATCCATCAGACCTCCTTCCTTAGGAGACCAAGCTTATAACACGCCCAACGAGAAACGTTAGCTACGAGTGACCGAACTCTCCAAGTAAAAAAGCTGGCCCTGTACGCACACCACCCTCTGAACCGGGCTGACTTCCCGCTGGGGTGTCACTAAACACGGGCACACGGCCGCGATTCACCTAAGATCCCGCACCCCGGACTACGGAAGATGCTCGGCTCAGGCGCAGTGCCCACCTCTAGATACCGCCGACACGAACTCCCTGAACGGCGACTCACGCTCAATTGTCTCCCAGCACCAAGACCACAAAACGATAAAAACACGCCGCTCTCCAAACCTCCACCGCTGCTTCCCCCGACTTCATCTCACCCCAGCCCCGGCACGGGCAGCACCCGCAGCCACACAACTCCTGGGGAGTACAGCCCGGGCACCGCCACCGAGCCACGACCGCCCGAGGGCCCGCACCGGCAAGGGCCGCCCGCGCTCTGCAGCTGCGCCTCTGCCCGGCCCGGCCCCGCAGCCCCTGCCCGGGCCGGGCCGGGCACACCTGGCCCGGACAAAAGGGCACCGATCCCACCGGCATCCCAGGGCGAGCGCGGCCCCGGCCCAGTGCGACATCCCGGCCTCGCTCCGCGGCCGCTTCTGGTCCCTCTCCTCCCGCTGCCGCTCCCGCACCCAGTCCCTCCACCGGCACTCACGGTCGGGCCGGGCGCGCTGCGCGGCGGCCCCAGCGCCGGGACCATCCTCCGCCGGGCGGACACCCGCGCCAGCCCCGCCGCCGCCTCCGCGCCACTACCCGCCCGCGCAGCCCACCCTGCTGCTCACGCCGCAGCCAATCGCTGCGCGAGGGGCGAGCCCTCGCGGCCAATCAACAAGGGCCAGGCTGGAGAGGGAGTCGCTCCCCCTCCACTGGGCGGGACACAGCGGGCGCGGACCAATCGCCGCCACAAACATTGGCGGCGCGGGCCAATTAGAAAGCAGGGAGGCAGAGACTGGCGTCAACAAGGTAAGGTGGCCGAAACAGGAACTGGCGGGGAGCGGCGTCCCGGGTGGCCAATGAGGGCAGCGGGAAGAGGCGCGCGGAGGGGCGGGCGGCAGCTCTTAAAGGGGCAGCGGCCGTGTTGGGATGGGGAAGGTTGGTTCTGCGCGGCATCGTCGGCACGGGTGATGTGGAAAGGATCGTGTGTTATTTTGTGTGCCTTGCTGTCAGGTGAAACAATCCCAGGGCGAGAATCACCGGAGAGCTGCCCTTCGCCGACCTCACCCGCGGAGTATGTGAGAAATTCAGCGGTGTAAAACAACGTCCCCGGCAATCAGCCTTCTGGAACGGAATGGAGAGCAAAGATAAAGGTTGACTAAAGATTTGCCACATGGAGCTGTTCACGAGGAGCCCAAACACGTCCTGTGACTGTCCTGTGCTATAAGTGATGCTTTAATAGGCATTTTTCCCTTAACTTTGTCACACGCTCTGCTCATGCTTAATTCTGGGGAAGAAGGCACTCCATCCATCTTCCTCGAGTTAAATCAGAGTTTAGGTAAAGTGTTGTTTTATCCACGAAATGAGGGCTTGTGGATCATTAAAAACTCCCCACTATCTCACTTTACTTCCTGCTAACGCCTAATTCAATTACCATCCATAAGGCAGTTCCCCAGTTCCAGCCTCAACTGCTTCTCTGAGAAAGCATCTTGTATCCATATGCCTTCTTACAACAGAGTAGAGCAGGGACAAGTTTCTGAAACAGTGTCCAAGAACTCTGCTGTTGCTGAAATGAGTCATAGCAGCAATCATATGTTAAATAACCCAAACCATTTTATTTTGAATAGCTGCCACTTGCAAAATAACCTTGCAGCTGACATTAAGTGAAAAGCCCAGTTGCAAACTGTGAAGAAAATTGAGGGCCAAGCTGTTTTTGCAGAGGAATTCTAACATTACTATAAATACCAGCTTGAAAATGTAATGTAAGTATGTAAGTGCACTTTTTTGCTTTTCATCATCTTTAGTTCTGATATGACACAACCAAACTGGAAGACAAGTGAAATCTGAAATACCACGGTTCCATCAATTTATTCCAATATAAACTGAGGGGGGAGTTTTCTCTTCTGAAGAGTAATGTACTGTTTTTGGTGAAGATTTTCACTAAACGAGTACCCCCGTCCAAAGCAGCAAAAACAAGTTTACCTTCTGACACTGTTGTGCTCTGTAGCGTGTTTGAGTTGATAAAAGGTCAATACCAGTATAGGGTTAAATATCTGAAATACTGTAGTAAAAATGCACAGGTGAAATTACATACAACAGGAACCTGCCAAGTGTCAGGAGCCTGTTTGTCTTAGAGAATATAGATTTACAATCATATCACAAGATAGTTAAAAGAAAACAAACAGCTTTTGTACAAATACTTGTATTATATTGAATAGATAATTTTCTGTTCATTTGAACAGTGAAGTTTGCAGCTTTATTTCAGATAGTCTTAACCAAGAACGCAATCAGAACACAGCTCAGTGTATCTTTCTCAGTGCAGGAGTTTCTTCGACTATGGGTCACGTACATTCAAGGGAGTGAAAGAAAGCTGGCAACTCAGCAGTTTAGAGAGCTGCAGCCGGTGGTGCCACAATGCCTTCAGGCAGAATGGTAGCAAAGCTGAATGCTTTTACAAAGTGTTAAAGCCCTGGGGAGGAGGGAAAAAGGCAGAATAAAAATATCTTTTGAATTGATGCATCTTTAGGAGCAAGAGAAAAGAACATAAGACAGGTCATTTGTCCCTTACAAAGCTTCTGGATAAGATGGCCTGAATAGATTTAGAGAACCCGTATAGAAGGGAAAGTAATAGTGCCAGAAAGAGATCACAGTGTTCACCTGACAAGACTGGTTTGGTAGATTCTCAAAAGGACTTAATGTTAAGAGCTTTTGGACAGGGATTTTTTAAAGTGATCTAAGATACTGCAGGATCAGAGGATTATGCCCTCACAGGGACAGAGAACTGATTAAAAGATATAACAATCCCAATGTTCCACATGGAGTGAATGACTGACCACTCACTCACTAGATCCTGCTGTGGTAACTGTTCTTTAAATAGTTGTACCAGTAACAAATAAGAGGTAACAGCACACCTTGAGTGATTACAGAGGTGCCATGAATACCCAAGTTTAGAATGCAGTGACAGGAATGGGAGTGCCTGTAGAACCAGCACAGCTTTGGGAAAGGGCAACATAAATGATCAGGAGTACCTGCTAGTTTCCCTGTAAAGGAAAACTCAGTTGCCTAGTATTGTACAGGTTGTTCTAAGAGGCAACTGGAATGAGGAAGGAGAAGGAAAGAAACACTAAGCAACAAAAATCAAATGGTTTGGAGAACAGCTGCAGCACTTTAAAGTACAGCCAAAGTTTTCCAGCCTCTGCAGCTGCTGATGAGACTGGAGTGATAAAGGGTTGCATTTCTGGTAGCAGTTCACTTCCAGCTGTGGCTTCCAGGCCCTCCAGCAGAGGTCAGGGAAGACAGCTGGAAGCAGCCACTCAACACTGCAGACAAGTTTCAGAGTCTGAGCTTTGCTTTTGCACATCATTCTAATGAATATGCAGCAACTCCATCTGTTGATAAAGCAGTTTCCAGAGGAACTTATTTAAGTGAAAAGAATACACTATAGAATATTTAGGGAAACACCTCTTTTCATCCAGAATGAGAGTGCAATATCATCACTTCAAAAATGGCACTTCAAAGCAGAGGAGCACAGTGAAGTTACAGACAGAAAATAGCTTTAACAGAAGAGACTGGAATTGTTAAGAAAAGAGATGAGTTTTAAACACATTGATGAGAAAAGACAGTAGGGAAGAGTATGTGCTGCATAGTAAGACCAGTCACTTTTACAAATATGGACCATGATTTTTTCAAAGACTGGTCAAGATTTGGTATAGCTAGCAGCTAATTGGAATACTTTAAACTTTTTAACCTATAAAGCCCAAACCGGAATTCTTGATACCTGATCTTTTCGTTTCCAAAGTGCTCACTAATCAATAAAAAATAATCCAGAACAGTTGTTCTCCTCCCTCCTACCCCACAAGACAGATCTCTGAGGAAAGGCTTATAACTTCAGGGAAAACAAACAGACCTCACTCTGCACAGTTGTCAGACACCCTTGGCATTCATTATAGCAGCCCAACATACAGTTCATGTTAGAAATCTTCTGAGTTATAGAGTTTATGAAACATCTGAGGAAGTCTATATCTGAATGGAGAAGGAAACAGCTGGACAGAAAAAAATGCACATGACAAGTTGTAAATGACATAACTCAAATAGTGCACGTTTATTCTGAACAGTATTTCTAAAGAGTTTGAGAAAAACAAAAACATGCTCCTGATGTACAACAAGGGCAATGATATAGATTAAAAATGGACCATCTTATTGTAAAGAATTTTCACCCCCTTCAACTTAACTTGTAACATTGAGAATGCATCTGTAAACTGCATACAGCATACTTTTCACTAAATCTTAACTCAAGAGACTAGGGGTGGTCTTAGCCAAATTAATCAGGAAGCAATTGCAAATTCAAAAGAAACATCCAAGTCAGCAAACACTTTACAAAACACAGACATTGTGCATAGCAGCTGACCCTGGATTACAACATGGGGGAGAATAAAACAGTTTGGGGCATCAAATTTTTACTAGACACAGGGCACCATCAAGATTTAACAGAATATCATGTACGTTTGTTTCAATTGTAACAGTATGTCATATTTAGTTGGCAGGTTTAACCATTAGCTGCATCATGTCAACTCAGCCAGTTTCTGTATACACTAAATACATTCTCTCCCTTATCTCTCCCAAAAATGAGTGATCTCTCTTCTGGATTATTCCTTCTCTCCTGTACCATGGTTTCCTCAAATAGGAGTATTTTTGTAGGTAATATCTTCATACTTCAATTGATGAATGACAAAGCCAGTTGCAGAGATTCAGGAATAACTTGTATATACACAATTTACACTCTAAAGCTGTTAGTCGCATACATTTTTCTTGCTAGATCTTCATCCAGAACAGGAGGTGCTGGTGTTTTTTTTTTCCCCCACTGAAACCCCCAACTTTGGATAAATTCAGTTATTCACAAGCTGTTATTTTCAAGCTAGAAGGATGTCCTCCTGCAGCAACAATCAAAGTAACTTCCTGCAGTAAGCCCATACTTCATACAATTTCAGTGTCTCTGGGTAACAGCACTAAGATACAGCATTTTCTTCCCTCACTCAACACAACTGATAGACTAATAAAATACAACTGTTTGTCATCCAGAACTATTGACCTTCGCTTGCCCTTATCCATGTACAAGAACACAGTTTTCTTAAGATTCAGATTAAACCTTGTATTCAAGATTCAACAACTGTTTTCCAGGATTAATTGCTTGGGAAAAGATGTCTTAGATTTATTCTCTTCCACCTCCTACAAAACGTTTTATCAGAAGTTACAGTGAGGAAGGTCTGCTGTGGAATAGGAGCTTTAAGAATTGTTCTCATGGATACATTCATAGAATAATGGCAGCCCAAAGCAAAAAGAGACAAACAAAGGTTAATCCAAGTAAGTTCAGACATCAGACTTGTACTTTTAAACCTGAAGAAAAACTGTCTGTGAAACACACTGATTTGTGGAAGCCTACGACAACAGCAAATCCTAAGAGTTCATATCCCCACGCCCATCTACCCAACCCAAACACTTACCACTTAGTTCTAGAAGAATGAAGAGCACTTTGCTTGGCACCAGAGGCAGCTATGGTCTGAGTTACAGCTGTGCTGCACAAACAGCCTCAAATACAATACTATCTCTCTCTCCCTCCACATACTTCTCTTGGTTTGGTCTACAGATGGCCAGGGAAACTATGTTGGCATATGACAAGCTAATTGTGCTTCAATACATCCCTTTCTAGAAAGTGCTGGACTGCCAGCATAACCACCAGGAGCAGACCCTAGCAATTGTCAAAACTAGGCTGCCTCTGCCAAGGGAACCGGTTGCATCTTTCTAACAAGAGTCTGCCACTGAGCATTGCAAACACAGGTGCTCAGGCCCTGCAGATGGGCTGATGTTGGCCACCTGCCCATCTCCAGGACTCCATTAGTGCAAACTCAGCAAATTAAGTAGCCGTTTTCCAGTGCAGATCTGTCAAGATGCACTTCAACAAATGCTACACACCTCTGTCAAAGAAGGAGTAATTGTGTAGCAGCTCACACAGTCACCCCTGGGGTATCAAAGACCAAGTCCCATGCAGCGAGGGGTGCCATCCCTTACCTCACCACAATTCCCATTCTGGAATCCTTGGTTCCCAAGTCACCTTCTAATAACTGGACAGCACCTACTAACCAGATATATGCTGCAATGCACACTACAGGTTGGAGGCTTTCAGAGCGGAAGAATTCAAGATGCAGATATAAACATTAAAAAACAAACAGGAAAAGAATACAGTTCAGCATCTACATGAGGGATGGGGCAGGTTGGTGTTGTCTCAGCTCAGTGCACTTTCCCAGATGCTTGGAGAAGAGTCCAAGCTCAAGCTGGTATTTATATTGGCATACATAAAATTGCTGGCAACAGTGCCTAGAAAGGAGCACTGGTATTCACGCAAACAAAGCATGAAAGGATGCAAAGCAGAGCTTAGTACAGTTTACTGTAGCCTCAAGGTTACAGTACTAGGAAGAAGGCAGCCAGCCTATTTTCCAAACCCATAAAATGCTCTAATATATGCTGCTTTCTCCAGTGCTCCACAAACTCCCTCTCATCAGAGGAGAACTGCATTATTACTACTGAATGGGGAAAGGGGAAAATAATCTTCAAAGGGGCAAAACTGTGCAGTTCTTCACCACCTCCTCCCAAAGGAGCTCATAAACACAAGTCAAGCCAATCCCAAGCAAATCCAGGAGACCCTGCAAAGCTATGTGATTAGGGTCAGATTCATGTCTGCCTTCTTAGCCTTGCTGCCTGGTTTCCTCAACCCTTACATCTGTCACCACAGATACAGTAGCTGTAACAAAGTTATCTGGAGACAGGTGTTTGCCTTATGTCATCAAAGCTGTTAAGCTAGTCAAAGTCACTTTTTCCATCCCAATAACACAGAAAAAACTAACTGCCAATGAGCCCTGCATAATTTCACCCATTTTTAAAGCAAGGGTGTTGCCTCAGGATTCATATTTTTACAAGGTTATTTTTGCCAACACCAGATCTAGCTCTTGCTCTAGCAAGTCTGCTGGGAGTAGAGTAAATGAAAACAAGAAAAAACAAAGACCACTCTAAATCCTCCTCTCAGTCAGTTAAGAAGTGTAGCACCAGCTTGGGTGAGGAGTATTTAAAAAAAGCATTCAGAAAGATCAGCCCAGACAGCATGAAAAGGTATGGTAAAGTAGCCCACCCTTCTGAGCAAAAGATGGAAGAAAAAGCCATATTCAAAAATATTGGGAAGAACTAAATATACTTTTTTGAGGTGGGGGGATTAAAAGGAAGAATGGGAAGTACTGAAGTAACATTCAAAGGATGGGAGAGAGTAAAGTACCCTGTAGGTTATAAAAAACACAATAATGTAGGAGTCAAAGGACAAGATATTGCTTTGCCTTTTCCCTCCCCCCCCATTGGGTTTACATTCTGGTTACTGAAAGAGTAATTCTGAAGAAAACTTGTCATCAGAATAACCTGCTCAAGCCCTCCACACCTCAAACTTAAATGAGACCTGCACACCTTTTCCCAACCCAACAGAAAACAAAAAAAAGCACCTCACCCTCAAAACAAAACAAAATGCAAAAAAAAAAAAAAAAAAAACCCACAAAAAACCAAAAAACCAAACCAAAAGAAAAAAAAACCAAAAAAAAAAAAAACCCACCAAAAAACACCAGAAAGGAGAGCTCAAAGAAAAAAAAAAGAAAAAAAAAACCCACCAACCAAAACCCAACCCCAAACGTGACTGGACAATCCTTGGAAGAAGCATTACATTTTGTTGGAGAGAGGTCAAGAAAAAAAATTAAGGTGAAGGGGTGGAGTAAAAAAACAAAACAAAACACCCACCAAAAAAAAAAAAAAAAAAAAAAAAAACAAACCCCAAAAAAACCAAACAAAAAAAAAACAAAACAAAAAAACCCAAAAAAAACCCCAAGGCCTCTCTTTCCTTATTTGGCGACAAGCAAGTGCAAGAAAGTGTCCACTGGGGTTTTGTTCAGTTGTCGGTCTTTTGCACATCTGCATTCTGGCCAAGACAAGGGGCTTTGAGGTTTTTCTGCAGCACGTGAGCATCTGCAGGCTCTATCCTCTTGTAATAGTTCTTCTTCGTCTCAATGATCTCAAAGCCAAACTTTCTGTAGAAGTCAATTGCAGATTCGTTGCTGATCTGGACATGCCTGGGACAAAAAAGGGCATAGAGAGACAGGGGTCAGTATTCTACCTGCATTCTCAGAATAATCAAAGACAAGAAAAGCAGCTATCTAGATAGAGACAAGAACAGCACTGTAAATCCAAGACTGGAAATGTTGGTCTTCCTAATTTAATTCTGGGCTAACACTCAGCTCCTGGATGGCCCATGGTTGTGAACAGTAGTAAATGTTTCCCCTCAGTATAATTCTTTCAAGGAACACAAAATAGCAGATAGACTCTGAAGCACTACTACCTCAGTAATTTCAATTTTTCTTAATAAAGCAATATGGGCAGATATTTTATGGAAATGTGTAACAGTTTCCACAGCTTTAACCTCCTGTAGTAACACTTTGCAGATGACTAGAGGAGTTGTCTCAGTGATAATCCCAGTACACTGTAACAAAGCTGGCAATGGTGTTTGATATGATTTTAACACCTTGCTCTACTCTAACTACTCCTCTCTTTTCACAAAAAGCTGTAATACAAAACAGTCCTATGGATTTACAAAGTCCTTTTCCCTTGTATTTACTTCCCCTACAGTTTTACAGATTTTGCTAGCATGTTTTAAGGTCTCCAAAACAGCCATCAGTTCTTTATCCAAAGTGACCAAGACATTTATTTGCACAAGTTTTGTTTAAAAAAAAAAAAAAAGTAAAAGTAAGAGTGAAAAGAAAGAAAACTGTTAGGCTCAACAGAAGGCATTCATTAAACACTCCTGAAATTCAGTGGACACTGCCTAAGTTCATGAATCACTGCCATGACAACACACTGCATAACCATAGAACCAAAATAACTGTGGAAGCAACAGCAGAACAAAACAAAAGATTTTAGTATTGAGCCAAATAAGCATAAAAAAAGCTACAAAGGAGCTTTATTAATAAAGACAAATTTAGGCACTGATATCAAGTTTGGTGCTAAGCTGCATAATATCTTCAGATAGAAGATGCACAAGCAATAGACACAGTAATAAAATCAATGGGCCACTGAAAGAACTTTAGCCCAATTTTGGGGGTTATTTACTGTCAAGCCAGAATCCTTAGTCTGGGAAGTGTAAAGAAGGATTATTAAGGATTTTGGCTTTTTTTTTGCATTAGGATCAGCAAACACTTCCTTCACTGTTCACACAGTAATGTGCCAAAGTAAAAAGGAAAGCCCTGTCCTGTTAGCAGGCATCTCAGAGAGTTCATTACCACTTCTCCTAAAGCAGGAGGGCAGGAACACAAGCCAAAAACAATTTTACTGAGACACCTCTAAAACACGTTCCTCCTACAGAGATGGCACAAAGCACCAACAGTGGAGGATGTGGAAGAATTCACACCTCCATGGCAGAAGTGGACTAAATTTGAGGAGAAAGTCACTCCATTTACAGTGATATCAGTGTATGAAACACTCCTTACAAAGCATCTTCCACAGTCCTGGCAAGTATTCGGGGGTGTAGTTCTGTGGCAATGCAAGTCCATCCAAGCTGTACCTGCTGTGGCCTATCCCTAGCAGTGCACTCATGCTTGCACTGGTGTGACGGCCAAGGCAGTGACGGACATGAAGGAGTTTGAATCAGAGAAGCGATCAGGCCAAAAACTGCATCACTTGGTAACCACACAGACACCAATGCACAGGAAAAACCAGCAGCAAAGAAAAAGCATAGTCCTGGTATTTATGGATTTCAGACTCTGTTTCCACGGGGACTATTGGGGTGACTGCCCTCTACCCCAGTCATTGTTCTCTTGTCTGCTTTGTGCCAAGTACTTATGCAGACATGCAGTTGTTTTTTAAAAAAAGAAACAACAAAACAAAGCACAAGAAAACCACTCCCAAAACCCAAAAACACAAATGAAAAAACAACACCCAGAAACAAAACTGAAAACAGCTTCCCCAGCTGGGTCGGGGCACTGATCTAGTTTATTGTGTTGGTGCACGAATAGATGACCTGGCAGTGGTTCAAGAATGGGAACAGCAGTTGGGCCTTATTGCTGAATGTAAACTTTGAGTGTTTGTAAGCATCTCTGATATTCTAACCCACACAGTGCTGTCATAAAAGACAAAAAGCAAATGCATCAAAACTTGCAGTATTTTCCATTCTGAAGATGACCTTGTATGATAAAACTAAAATCCTTTCTAAAACATTATTTTTCTTTTGTGTCTTACAGTGGAATTTTGCTCTAGAATGTAATTTTGTAAGTAAATTATTTTCAAATTCAGCAAATTTGCAGAACTCTTTCTAAAGCAAGCACGCTTTTGGTTTTCTCAGCATGACAGAAGAAGCCCAGAATACGACCCCTGGCTTTCTTGCTAGTACTTACAAGATGTTCCATGACTTCACTAAAATATACACTAAACCCACACTTATATCCATCCCTTTGCTCCCATATCTACCTTTATCATCTCTCAAAAAATGCATGAGTGTAACTCATTTACTTACAGATAGATGTTGTCAAAAGTGCCATCTTTTTCACAGATGTTTAAGACATGATTCAGCATTTTAGTTCCTGACAAAAGATAAAGACATACTTAAGAAAACTAGAAGGGCACAATTTAGTCTGTACTTAGCTAGGTGATTCCTTGAGGAGAGGCAGGTTAACTGTAGGTAGACTAAAATTATAGTGTGAAAACTAGGAAACGCAAATAAAACATGATGTTAAATATTTCACTCTCTCTCTGACTGCTCATAAACCTTAATTCATTGTTTCTCTGAAGAAGAAATACAAATCACAACAGCCCAGAAGCATATGTATAAATCAGCTTATTTTAATACTAGTTTCAAAGTCTCAAACTCAGCTCAAAATATAACCAAAACATTGTATAAAGCCGTGAGGACACTAGGAAGCTTTTCTACTACAGACCTAGTAAAATAATTTAAGATAAAGTTATATTTTCAATCCAGTTTGTTGGATTGAAGCAAAGCAAACTGATTAAGGTTTCGATTAATCTGTCTTATGGATTTACAATGTGGAGCAAAGAATTAAATGCAGCATAGACAAAAAGCAGGTGCTACCCCTGAGCAGCAATAATCAGTAGGGATAATGACAAAATAAATAGAAAGCCCCTATATTTAGAAGAGTGAAAGGAGAAGCCAATGAACGAATGTTGTGCTCTACTTAAGTATGACTTGCATACTGGCTAATATTAATATAGTCTGAAATCCCAAATTAAAAATTTCTACACAAAGTTCATTTCTGAAAGGTAGGGGAAAATGAACACATAAATCATACTCTTTTCCCCAAGTCCCCTCCAAAGAAATCAGTAGTCTGAAGTGCACATCAATTAAAAATCTGAAAGAGCATTTAGAAAGCTGGACAGCAATTTGGTTTCTTTGATGCCTCATACACAAAAGAGCACTTTCCTTACCTATTCCTAGCCTTCGGTAGGGTGCCAGGCATCCAAGTGTCATAATGTACAGTCTCTTCTGATTCTGGGAGTGATCCACTCTACAGCACACTGCTCCCACTGCAATATCATTGAAATAGGCTGCCAGGAGGGAAACAAAGGTTTATCAGTAACAAGTCTCAAACTACACATGCAGCTCTTTCATTTACACCCTATATCTTCCTTCTTCCCTCCCTCCCCTCTTGCTAATTCTCCTATCCAGATAAAATAACATACATTGTGGATTCACACTTGGAATGAAGTCACCAGTGGTGCTCTGACACAGTGGTTGCTTATTACTATTCACACCAACCAGCAATGACATCAGGAGGTAAGCTGGCAATACACAACTGTTTTCTTCTGGAACAGAAAACATGCCTACTCTCAATAGGATGTAATCTACTTTGAAAGCAGAACCTTCTGCAGCTTCTTTGAGGTTCTTAAACAGTTATTTTTCACGATGTAAAACAACTAAATAGGAGCTGCTATCCAAAATCATTACGGATAGCAATGATGACCACTTCTGCCAACACAGCCCACAATTACTGGCAAGAACATTTGTACCTAGTTTGGCAAGTTCGCCAACCTCCAGTACATCCTTGTAGAACTTGTCATTGTAGCTGACAGGGAAAATGACCTGGTTTAGCCTCTTCAGCTGCTTAATGTTGTGTGGCGTCACATCTCCCAGCTCGATCCGGCTACTGGAACAAATCAAAACATGCTTAACATCTGTCATACTGCAACAGTTTTAAGGATACCCAAGATTAATTATTTTGCTTATGCTTAGAGAACTGACCCACCTATAATAGTCAGTTCAATATATATTTGAACAGCCACATCCAACTCCTATAACCAAGTCTTATGCTGGTGGCTGATTTAAGTGCCAAACCTAGTTTCAGTTCTATACAGTCAGAAGTTTCTCAGGCCACACTAAACACTAACATTCTGTAGTATATGTATGGTTTTACTGGGTAGGAAACAGGAGAACATGCATCTGTGCAGAAGTATTAGCTTTAACATTATCCCACTCATCTGCCCTCTGATCATCAAGATACAAAACAAACAAAAACCAAGCCAAAACAAAACCCCAACCAAAGAAAATATGGGAGGAACAAAGCTAGAACAAAACTAGAGAAATCTAGAACAGAGACCAAGGAAATGAAGTCCTTATCCATGCTTCAAAGACAGCCTCAATTTTTCCACCTATCAATATAAAGCTTAAGCTTAGACAAAGACATTACTAGACATCTGTCTCTAAAAATCAACAGTATTGCATGCAACAAATATATTAAGCCTGTTAATATGCAAGTGTGGCCTTCTCCAGGTGATACCTGCATCTAGTTTGATCATCACTAAAATCTTTATTCTTGCTGAGAGCAGAACCACAATCTTAAAATACACTGAATAATATTGACAAGAAATAGACCAAGCTTCTCTCTTTTCTAAGACTAACTTCCTGACAGAAACACTATACACACAGAATTTAAAAAAATCAAAAAAGAGATTAGTTACCTTTGGGTGAGCGCAAGCAGTTTTAACACTGACTACAAGAATGAAAAATAAAAAGACCAAGATAATAAAAATCTTTTTCCAAATGGCCACCAGAATATGTAGGCAGGTACAAAGCCAGTGCACATGGAATTAGAAAAGCACACAATTGCAGGTTCATATCAGCCCTGTTTTACTGAATAGATATGGGCAAGCAGATGGTTTTCTACCCAAACAGCAGTAAAGACACTGTTTGCTCTCAAGATTCCTTTCTTCATTTGCCCAAGTCCCTTTGAGAATTATATTCTGACACAAAGAAAGTCCTGAGCTAATAAGGATGATGTTCTCACACTATGGAAGTACTCCCAGTGTAAACTGTTATTACATGGTGGAGAAACTGTAGTACTTGTTTTATGCCCGGCTTGGTACAACTGCTCAGCTTAGCACAACAGACCTTCTTCAGGCTCGCAGAAGGCAAATTCTGACCCCAGCCAGCAGTGCTACTGCCTTTTCCTCACAAAGGGCAGGAGTAAAACTGCAGCATGTGGGTTCCTGGGTATATTTGTGGCTGTGGAAGAGTTTTGCTGGAGTAAGGCAGCTCAATAATCTTGTACTAGGAGAGAAGATTGAAGAGCCCCTTTTGCAGCAGTCTACATGACAATAGAAACCAAAGGGAGTGGGTCTCAATTGCCCAACTAGGTCAGATGAGCTGCAGTGCCGAAAGTCAGTAAGGGAAGAGACAAACCTCACATTCTTACTCAGTTACTGAAAGCCTAGAGCTCTTCTGCAAATAACACTAAGTTAACCTTGGTGATACAAAACCCACCAGTAGTTCCAAGCTTCAGTAGATCAGCAATGCTAGCATGATGAACTCACAACAAAGCCCCTATACACCATGTCTCCTTTTGAGCAAAAATCCCTGACACAGACCATGCCCAGGTAGTGTTTTCTAATATTATTTTAAGATTAATTAGCTACTAATCAAACAAACCAGGCATTAGAAGACAGTCACTATGAAATATTTATGATGACAGTGCAACAGGACTAAAATATATTACCATAGACAGCCAGGACAAGATGGCTAAGAAAGGGAACATGGCCAGAAAATGCATCTCCACCAAGATGGTTCCAGACAGAACAAATAAATAAATGCAGCAGCAGAGTCTAAGGCTGGGAGCTGCTGAGCCAAGATATCACCTCTGAGGCTGGCATCAGGCCAGAGAAATGAGCTCTCTCAGTAGATGGCTATAAGGCACTTGCTGACACATTTCCCCGAGCCCCTGGACTTCCCCCTTTCTCACCACTTGCCACATTCACTGCTGCCTCCTGTCATCTCCTGCGCTCTGTCACTATCTGGTTTGTCCTTGCAAGAACTGCACCAGGGACAGTATCTTATCATGGAGAATAATACGAAAGAGATTTGAGAAACACTGCAGGAAGCATAAATCAATATGCTAAATATATATGTTTAAATAGTGTGTACTCAAACCATAAATTACTTTAATGGATAACACTGTCTGATTAAATCAGCACCACATCTATTATGCGCAAAACCATTTAATACATAAATTAAATAAGAACATGGAAAGGAAGACCCACATAATGAGAATGCATCATTTTGTCTGAGGACCATGTGGCAAAAGTGCCACAGGGGTCTCGAGTAAAATCATGGGAAAGCTCCCACTGCTGCCGAAAGCAGCAGTCTTGCTGTTCCTGAGCCACTCGTTTCTGTCCTCTTGCTACCACAAATGTTTGTGCAACAATGTGGTGAACCAACACCCATTAAAACTAACCTGGACAAAAAAAAAGAAAGTTTATTTTTAACCCACATCAGTCCCCTGATTGTGTTCACCAAACAAGTTCTCTGCCAGCATAAAGAAGAGAAAAAAGGTTATCATAAGGCAGAACTAATTGGTAGTTGAACAGAAGGGCCAGTTCACCCCAGTTTAAACTGGAACTACTGTGCAAGAGGAGGACAGGGATGTATATTATCCAGTACATCTGTGAACACAGTCTAGGAATATTGTGCTACACTTTATAAATCAAAGAACAATATGCACTTTGATTCTAATACTTCACTTAAAAAACCTACTCCAATAGCCAAGACAAAGCACTGTAACAAAGGACTCAAAATTATCACTCCCTTCTTTTCACCAGAGTAAAGCAAACAGCTTTCTGGGGTCTTTTCTGTTATTTTTGTTTTTTCTGTATTTTTGTTATTAGTTTATTTTCAACAGCTGTTTACAACTAGACCTTCTTCAAGTGAAGTCTCAGCCAAATCAATAGCTTTAGTAAGTTTACTATGTCAGCTAAAGTCCAACTAGGTGTACCAGAAACACTTATCCTCTGCTGTTGCAAAGAAAAAAATTATGACCTCAAATTAGCATATGAGAGAACATAAAGATGTGTAAAGAACCTGAAGTGCCCAGAAGGAACATGCTCTTCCTTAACAAATTATTTTACCCTATGATTCCACTAATATTCCTAAGAAGATCCACAGTTGCTATTGGCACCCTACAGCTCAAATGGCACTCCATGGAGGATGCAACAGCCAATTGTACTCCATCTTAGATATCAAAGCCAGGATAAGCCAGTCACCCCATCCCAAGCAATTGTTTTTAGCACAGAATGAGAGACTCCTGGCTTATCAGGTCAGGCCCCTTACTACTGCAGAGTTCTACAAATCCACACACTTTCTTCAATGAAATAAGAGTTTTCTGAAGTCACTTAAACATCTTCCACCGTAAGGCTGTTCTCAACCTACCATTATTCTCAGTTAGTTATTCCAGTACTCAAATCTACCTCTATGCTGTTTGGAGACAATGGGGACCATTGCACAGGTCTTTTCAGAGAGTTGTCATCATCTCTTCGTACCTTTCTACTAACAAAAGCCAAGCTCCTGGCCTCTTCCTGTAAGACTGGCTCTTAATTCCTACTATCACCATACTAGCTCTTCCTTACATTCCTTCTGATTAAACTTGATTTTCCTTAAACATGACTAACCAAAACTGCTTATAACAGTCCAATGTTATTGTCTTGTCCAATGGCAGTAAGTTTTTTCTGTCACTACTGGAAGTATTTTCCTGACATATCCTAGGACTACGTTTGCATTTTCCACAACTGCTACATTCCATGACTTGGTCATTGGGGAAAAAAAACACTTTGAGAATTCACTAGAAAATTAAATCAATTCCTGGTGCACAGGCTACTATCTGCTAAAAGTGCACAGCAACACTCCCCAGCGATGTAAGAGTGGAAGTGAAGAGTGATCCACAAAATCTGAACAGAAGTGCGACTTCAGTGGGGTGACAGGCACCACTTCCTGAAACTGGATGAGTGCCCAGAACATTGACATTAACACTCCTGCTCTTGCATGCCAGTGTCTTAAGATCCTCCAGGCACTCCAGGCTAGAAAAAGCCTCATACATTTTGTAAGACCAAATGCAATCTAGTTAGTCCTGCTGCAGTTGCATTGCTCTGCCTGCAGCTTACAGGTGAATTGAACAGTCTATTTTTCCTACAATGTTTTACATTGATACTGGTGGAAGCAACACAGGCTACATGAGACATTAGTGTTATTGATGCTAGGACTGCCTTTTGCTGCTCAACATATACTGAAGCAGACCTGCTATATAGAATGACAGCTCGAGAGGCAGCCAGTTTCCAGCTACAGTTCAAGAGGAAGCACAGATTCACTCCCTGGGAATGCCAAGTGCTGAACACTAGTTTAGAACCAACATCAGGGAGAAAAAGGGCAAATTTCGAGTTTCTTAATGCTGTAAGAATCTCAGTCTCATTCACCTTTAAATAGTGCAAGTCTCTCCTCAGAGGGACGTGCCTGACTGAAACAGATCTCCATGTAACTGATAGCTGGGCTCAGGCTTATTGAAGGCATCTGGTAGGCTAAATTTAGCAGAACTGTATCTGAAACTTGCAAAACCTACTGAGGAGTAAGTCAGGAGAGGCAGCACAGAGATATGGGCCCTAACAAATTAAGAGGACTTCAGTGAAGGTTTGCCACCTGCTAAGCGGCCAGCATGCTTTAATGCTTCTATTTTGACTTTTAAGTCAAATCAGGAGTCTAGACAGCATAATCCACTCATAAAATAAAACCAAACCAGAACTATGAAGGTTATAGACCTGAAGGGTGTGGCCCTGCTTGGATTCTACTCCAAGGCCAAAAGAGCCTTTCCTAGGGGCTCTTTTGTTGGGATTTTGGTGGGGTTTTTGATTGGTTTGTTTTTCTTTAAGGTTTGTTTGTGTTTTAATAGATGAGCTGTCTTGCCACACACACAAATTAGTCTAGGTTCTTGTGGGGAGATCAGAATGTTTTCAATTATCTCAAATATCTGTGGGCTGCATATCTATTCTGCTTCACTTGTCAGAAAATCCGACGGATAAGTACAAACCTAGCATGCAAAAAGTCTCAGCAATTTAGTCTGAGACCCTGATCTTCTTTAGTCTTGCTTACTATTGAAAACATGTTTTGCATGACACCTGATACCCTGCTGGATGCTACCTCAGTTCTGGCCTGCAGAAGAGCACAATGATGTACAGATGAAAACAAAGCAACTTTAGAATCAGAATTACCAGAAGACTTCATTCAAGACTTGGAATCAAGACTGGATCTCACTGTGAACAGGTTTCAATGTCATGCATCACAATTCCCCAAGACATACAACAGACCCTGGCTGCCTCTCCCTTTATCATTAAAAAAAAAGCCAAGTTTCTTCATTATACCTGGATATCATATCATTTACTCTGCTTCAACACGACCACAAAACTTGACCACATACAAAAGATTAGGCAGTCTTCACATGCAAGAAGCAAAATTATGCTATAATAGCCTCAGTTTTTCCAGCTGAAACATGCCCTAAGTCTCAAATCTTCAAGTGAAAAATAAATTTTCCTGAGAAAATTATAAGCTATCTTATTCTGTACATGGATACAAAGAGTAGGAATCACTATGCCCAGCTGATAGAACTTTCAAACTGTAAAAGAGCAAAAATAAACGTAGCTGGTCTAGAACAGAAAAGCAGATACATATATCACTTAGTTGTCCATAAAATTCTGCTGCTCCAGAGCACCTCATAACGTTAAGGCCTAAATATTTCATCAGCCTATCCCACGTACACCAATATCATATGAAAGAGGAAACAACTTGTCTGCAATCACAGAAAAAGGGCAGATAAAGGGCTGCCAGAAACCACAACTCTTTGTTGCTGCTCTAAAGTAAGCTCCCAAGAACACTGATTTTGATCCATGATTGCTAAACAGAGGTACTTCACTATTTTGAAACAGCATTCCTCAAAATTAGTTTTGTGCCTCTACAAATTATATCTTGAGAGACTTTATAGATAATTCTTCCTTTCCACATCCTCAGTGCCCCCAGATCTAACAATCATGACCCTTTGCTAATTAGTGTTCATGAAGTACCTGATGATCATTAGGTAAGAATATAAGCTTACCTTCAAATTCAAAATAGAAGTGATGCTTACAAAGTACCTTACCTTTACAGATATACAGCTTGAGGGCACTTCTTTTATGTACATAGGTAACAAACTCAGGAATTGATATACCAGGAGAAAATAATTTTTCTGCTTCACACAAACTATTTCTATACGTCACTGAAAATACATTCCTTTAAAAATACCTTTGTCCTCTAGAATAGTGATTAAAAAAAAAAAGTCAGTTTTATGGGTTTCCTACCTATACTTTGGATTGCAGTCCCAGAGTTGGGTTTGCAAGGTGTTCAAATCACACATTATATTAATAACATAACGTGAAAAATTAACTGAATGTGCTATCAGTTTTATGTGCTTGCCTTAAAAACACTTCTAGGGCAGCAATCATTTAACCCCCCAGTTCTTTTCCTAATTTTAACTAAGAATTAATTGTTCTTGAATAAAATTTGTGCCAAATATCTAAAACAAAAAAAAAATCTCTTTTAACTGCCATTTTCAACTTAATTTGTAATCTTTGCTGACAATTCCAAATGCCATTTAGAGAAAATTTTCACAAGCCTTCAGCTGCTGTCCTGGTCTCATACACTCAAGAGAACATAAATACAATGCTCAGATGGCAGAAATCAGAATTTTTTTCAGGGTTAGAGATTTTAGTCTGCTAAGGGCAAAAAATCTCATGGAGCCTGGAAAAAAACAAGGAGAAGAAGAAAGGCCAAATGAGCTCACAAAGTACTTCATGCATGAAGATCTTACTATGAAGCATAGCATTTCAATTAATTAAAGAAATAAATACTCTGCCCCCAGGAAAATTCAAGTATCTTAATCTTAGTTGCCTAGTGACAGTGCTGTGGAAATGATTTTGGCTCTATTTTCAAAAAAGCCTGAAGTATAATTTCCTTCTCATAATGAATTAATTCAATATGCTTTGATACAAATACACAGTTACCCCATTTCACTGCTGTGTTTCTCTGCTCTCAGGTCTTCAAGGCCAAGAGTCTCCAAATAATCAGGTATTCTTCTGTGCACAGACTCTCTCTTACCCCTGGCTTCCCTGCCTCAAACACCCTCCTGACAAACTTCTGCTGCTTCACAACCAACTCCCACATGGGTCATTTTTTCTTTTCCAGACAGGAGTAGAAAGTAATCCTGACATTGCCTGCCTCACTTAGAGCAGGAGGGATGCAAGGAAGTACTGCACTTCTCTCTTATCAATTCCCAAACAAACATAAAGATCCAACTTTTTATATTCTTTCCTCTTCTGGATAACAGTATCTAGAGCCTTTTCAGATTATTGGTCTGAACACTTCTAACGCTTGCCAAATGGGCAGGCTCTTCAATTTCTGAATGATTTTCACTTGGACTGAAGTACTTTTCTGGCTCACCCATCACCTGTTATTCCCCATTTTAAAGGGGATTTAGTGTGGCAAAGGAGGATGCATAATTTCTTGTTCTCAGGAGATGGCAGCAGAGTCTGTGGCATTTGGTTATCAATTAATGTTGGTACATTTTTCACATAAATGTCCCAAACTACCAAGACACATCTATACACAGAAGGAACCGAATGGTCAAACAGTACTCAAAGCACAAGACTGGGGTCTAAAGTGCTTCAGTAAAATGGCTACAATCCCTCTACTATCTTCCTACCCTCCCAATCCTTCCTACTTCGTGGAATGTCTTCATCTGGTTATGGAATTAAACTCAAAGTGGTCAGAGTTATAAATCAGGTTAAAGTACCTATAATAAACTACACTGAGTTTTTTATAAACTCACGTAGAAGCTGTTAAGCCGTTCGTAAGCTTTCATATAGTCAAGGTCTATCCATGAAAATAAATGCAGACTATAGCTCATACTTGGACATTTCTAGGTTCAGAAAAAGCCTAAAAATAAAGTGATTTTCAAGCTTAATTACCCTTTTTGTCCCACCTCCAGTGTACATGACCATTCAGCAGTTCTCATAAACTTGGAACTTCCTCCCATATGTGTTAAGCTTAGCACTGTGCCGAGCAAACGGAAACAATTCAGCAGCTCTGCACAAACTCTGTCATACTAATTCAGCAGAGGAAAAAACCTTCCCTGTTCTCCTCAGAAACATGATCATCCTCGAGACCTTGAAAGGTTTACTCCTTGAATCTGGGCAAAACAAGCAGAGGTATCAGAGATGACTCATAATGGTTCCCCACACTTCAAAAACAATATAGTTTGTTTTTTTTTTCTGTTATGTTCACTACTCCCCAGCTGTGATATCTCTCCTACAAAGGCAGCCAGAGCAGCACAAGCCTACAAAATCTCAGGGTTAGGAAGTTCTCTGGGGCAGCAGGTACCTGTTGCGAAAAATGCAGCCCACAGACTCTTCTACAGCAAGTCAGGAGGAGCCTTAGGAACCACAAAATCTGAGATTTAGCTGGAAACATGACAAAGTTGAGAGGCAATCTCCTGGGAATGTCATATCCAAAAGTAGTGCACATTTATTTCTAAGGCTGGTTTAACGCACAGCACTCTATTCACTCCCTGTTTCAGTTTTCCACCACATGGCTCAGGATGTGCTGCAGCATGACAATCTCCCAGGTGTTTCCTATCAAAACTGGAGAGGGATTTGGAAAATGTGACAAAATAACACATGCACAGGATCACAAGCACTGGGCCCTGCTTGTAACATACACTACCAGCTTCATGTATGTGGCAATCCTGGTCACAGTGCAGGTACATGCACACATTGGAGCACACAGGTCCTGCAATAACCTCATGTAATGGGATTTTTAGGGAAGGCCATCAGGGAAAGGCTGGATGCCTGATTTTCATAGGTTTCACCTGAGCTGAAACAAGTCAGAAATGCACCCTTACTTTAAGATATCAAATGGCATGAACAGTAATCAGCAAATGCTCAAGAATCAATGCAAGACTTTTAGTTTTCTTTCCTTAAAACCAGCAGCATAACAAGTGTAATTAAAACCACTGAGCAACAAGGGAATCAACACCATGAAAACAGCAAAGTGCAGGGAGTATTATTTGCATCTGCTCTATAAAAACAGCCAGATTGCTACAGACACTGGAACCTGAGTCCCTTCCACTAGTATTTTTCCTTATGCAAACACAGCTATAAAATAGATTTTCAAATTCAAGAACAAACAATAACACATAATAAGTGAAAAAATAAACTAATCTCTAGAGAATCACAAGGTTCACTAACAGAGCAGTGAATTACTTCAGTTTTTCAAGTCACGTTTATGAAAAAAAGGGAAATATAATGAGACCCTAATCTATCAAAATTATTCAGAAGGTGAGGATAGAGTGAACATAAAGCCATGTCTCACAAAACCAGGTGGAAGCTAAGAGCAGTTCCCAGTTCAGAAGCTGGTGCTTAACTCATCAAATAAGAGAAAATCCACAAAATTGTAAGCAGCTGAGAAAGCACAAAAATCTTCTACTATTTCTGAAACCAGAGGTCCTAGACAGAAGAGGTCATCTAACCTCAAACACCCTGATGACAGAGATACTACAACCTGTTATGTATTATTAATGCACATCTACATGATATTTCGAATTCAGAGAGCTAAGGAAGAAGACTGCAAGCAACATGTTAACTACACAGTCTTTTAGATCTGAAATTTGATGACAATGAACTGGATTGTTTCTTTTTTAATTCTTTCTCTGCCAAAGTAGACTCTTCATAATCACAGTTGATAAAACATCAGCTGTCCTAATAGCTTCCAAAATAATTTCTGTGTTTTGTGGTGTGGGTTACAATGCAGTGCATACATTCCCAGGAAAAAAGTCAGATGGAGTCAGTTTGTTCAGAAGAATTTGTCCACAATTTTGGATTCAATACTGAAGACAGACCAGATCCCTTCAAGCCCATCAGTTTCTGTATGCTGGGAGTGGAAGCTTTAGATCTATTTTTGGACCCATCTTTTGACAGGATCTTCACCGATCTTTGTAACTTAAAAAAAAAAAAATGGATTTGTTTCAAAGTACCCCTGTGTAATTTATACATTCCTTTTGAACTATTCTCTAGTCCTTTGAGTCTCATTGTATTTAAATGGGGTTATTTTTCAATTTGAGCTCTGTCGGCATATTTGCCTCCATCTGAATTTTTAGAGAACACCTGGATTCAATATGAGAATCTGCAAAGGAATATGAATTACCCTGGAACAGAACTTGCTGTGTGATGCTAACAGTGTTTTGGCAAGACAGGAATATGCTGTTCTTCAAAGAGATTAAAGAGTACCAAGAAGAGCAGAAATACCAAGTACAGAACTCAAAGCAGCTGAACCAGAAGTAAAACTGCCTACAAGTAAAAGTAAAGTAACAGAAATGAAGTTGGGTGCACTGGAAGCAGAAGAGTGGTATGCAGGTTTTTTCTCCATAGCCTTTTAGTTTTAAAAAAAAGCTGCAATAAGTAAAAAAGTCCATGAAATGAGATCTCCTGATCAGTACAAGCAAAGCCAGGCTCAGTTCCTCAGGGAGCATTGAGCATGGCAGACAGCTCTGGCGGGGTCCTGCAGGAGATCCCCATAGCTCCAGCCTGACACGCCTTGGCCGCTCTGTCACTCACACATCCAGGCCCCACTAACCCTGTCCCATGACTGACATACAACCAAGGCAATGCTAAGCAGCAGCAAAGGGCAGAACAGTCAATAAAGGATAAAAGGAAACCCAGGTCTGTTGGGAGCACTGTGGAACAAGGATCGTGTCAACTGCCACCTCACCTTCGCTGATCTGTGCTGCTGTTCTTCCTGCAAACTCCACCTTGCCCCATTTATGTAGGGTGGTGCAGGTGGATAAAGGGTTGTCCAATACCCCAAACACACCATTTTATGTCAGCTGAGAGTTTATTTGCAATTATCCCTGAACCTCTTTCAACAGACAACCTCCCAGCCCCTGACGATGCCTGAGGCTGCTTACATGCTGTAAGAACCAGCTAAGAGGCTGTTATCAAGCAGTCTTGTATGACCTCACCCCTATTGCTAATAAGCTAAACCCCTTACCATTTCTTAGTAAAAGCTTAAGTGATTCAGCTTCCATTCAACCTGCCTTAAGCTGTCAAACTGGAATAATAATACCCATCATTGCATAACACCAGTTCCAAAGGGACTGGTTTAATGCTCTTTTGAGAAATAGCTGGGGAAAGCTTCCTTTGTATCTAAGAAGAAACTGAGGCACAGAACTGGAACAAGCACATTTTGTGGAACACAAGTGATGCTGGAATTAATAAACATGAGGTGGCTTAGCATATATTGAAAAACCTGTCCCAAAGTGACCTGGACAAGGTCAGGCAGGTCATCTGACACCAAAGCACAACTGTGAGTGTAAAGGCCTCCGTTCTCCTGTACAAAAACCCCGCCTCGTTCCACTGAGAAGGAAATCAGTGTTTTCAGCCAACCAGATTTGAAATCTCCAGTTTTCAGGAGACAGAAGCAATGCCAGGCCCAAAGCAGCGGGTGTGCTACAGAAACATGGCAGAGAACACAGCTCGTCTGTCATCCATCCACGCTGTACAGCCTCCACGTTGCAATGAAAAACTTAAAAAAACAACAGAAGTGCTAAGAGGATGTTACACACAATAGCACTGCAAAACCACACACATCCGAGGCTGGCAGCTTTTTCGCTCAGTGAGCGGCGCTTCTTTGCTACCGCCAGACAGGGACGACAGCCGGGACAGCATCCCCGCCCGCTACGGAGACCGCCAGACCCCGCAGGGCAGGTTCCCCCTGAGCACGAGGAGCCGCCGCGTCCCGCGCGCTCCAGCGCGGGGCTGAGTGCGGAGAATCCTCGCCCCGGCGGCGGCACAATCGCGACGGCGCGGGAGCCCCGCGGGCAGCTCCTGCTCGGGCGCCAAAGGGCGCCAACGGCGGCACCACCGGGTTTTCTCTCCCAAAAGGACTCCTCGGCACGCAGCCGCCACGGGCCCCGACCCAGAGGGTGGGAGGGACGCAGCACTCCGCGAGCTCGGAGGCGGCGGCATCGCTCGGCCCTCTCCGCCTCCCGTCCGCCTCGCCGCTGGGGCCCGCCCCGCTCCCCGCTTCCCGCTCCCCTCCCGGGCGGCCCCAGCGGGCCTGCCCGGGCCGAGCCCCGCACTCACCCCTTCATGGTGCGCCCGCGGCCTGCCCGGCGTCCGCACTGGCTGCCTGCAGGGGCGGCGGTGCGGGTGCGGCTCCGGCCTCCCCGTGCTCAGCGTGGGCGGCTCACTCTCCTCCTCCTCCTGATCCTGATCCTGATCTTGATCTTGATGCCGATCCTGCTGCCGCTCCCGCTCCACATGGACCTCCGCCCGCCCCGCCCCGCCCCGTGACCCCTCACCTCACGCCGCGCGCGCACCCGCGCGCCCCCGCCCCGCCCGCCATGACCCGCCTGCCCCGCCCCGCTCCGCGCTCCCTCGCCGCGCACGCGCCGCGCTCCGCGGATCTCGGGGGCGGGGCGGAGATGCCGTCACGTGGTGCAGAACGGCCAGTCAGTGCGCCCCACTGCGCCCGGTGCACTCCTGTGCGGAAGCGGCCCGGGCTGGATGGGCGAAGCTTTGCCCGGAGTTGGGCACGGCTCGCGCCCGGCGCTTCCGGTGTGCGGTGCGGCACTGCGCGGCGCATGCGCGCGGAGCCCGGCGTCAGCTGATCCAGCACCTCCTTTGCCGCCGCCGGAGGGACTCGGGTGGATTTGGGCGCGCCGGGCCGGCCCAGGTGAGACGCTCGGTCCCAGTGAGACGCTCGGCCTCCTCTCCCCCTGCCTTGCACCTCCGCCTCTCCCGAGCTTGCGCCCGGGGGTTGTCCTACTGTACGGTGAAGGGGGGTCGGCTCCCGCTGCTCCCGTCCCGCTCGGACCCTGCCCGGGAAGGACGCGGTCTCCCCGTGGAGCCGCTCCAGAGGGAGCGCGACCCCCGGCTCTGCGGAGCGGATGTCCCCAGGGCGCTGGACAGCCGACCTTCACAGAGCCGTGTCCCGGCAGGACAGCCCGCTGGAGGCGGCCATGTGCTTCACCGCCCCGCTCCGCAGGGAGAAGAGACCTGGAAAGCGAAGCAGCCCCTGAATGAAAAACCTGCTTAGCGCTCGTCGAAGAGCCCAATGAGATGTTTTAGGGTTCTGCCAGAATTCCTTACAGAAAAGGAACGGGTTGATAGCGGCTGGGTTCCAGTGCCAGGTCATTCCACCATCTTGAGTGGGTGGATCTGAATCTTTCGGTGCCTTGACCGCAGCCCAGCAGAGAGCGAGCAGCAAGGTTATGGAAGAGAAATGTTGCTGCGGGCTTCTCACTGCAGCCCATCCGTGGCAAAAGAGCCTCGCTGTTGTTTTGCAGTTGAATAGCCTGGTGGCACATCAAATGTGCTTCCTATTCCTGTAGCCAGTGACGTAATTCTCCCTTAGATGAGGTGTTCCAATCATCACACTTGGCATTCACTTAAAGGCAAGGAAGAAATCTTGTATGACTGGATTCTGGATGATATTGTTCCTGTTACATGTAGTTGTGACATTGGAGTATGTGGCACGTGTGTCAAGATCCATCCATTCCATGCAGTTGCCCAAAGTGATTTACTTTCTTAGGAAGAAAGTAAAGTATTTTTCCCTAAGATTTTACTGTCTTCCCTCAGAGAATTTGCACTCCTGCTGGGAATAAGACCAATTTGGTGATCGTTTTATTCATTGTAATACAATACTTCAGCAAAGTACACTGGCTATTTGATCTAGCATGGTATTTCAAATGCTAATTCTGCTTGATGAAGTGGAAAGGGGGTGGAAAGGTAGGAAAACCTTCTGACAGACTGCTAGAACTGATTTATTAGCAAGAACATGCCAAATACAACCTGGCATTTGCAAATAGAAGTTTGAGTAACTGAGGCAGATCTTCAGTACACTTTAAGTTGTGCTGTATTTTGCTGACTTCTGCACTGTGCATATCTGCAGCAGCTGAAAGTTTGGCTTCTCTGCAGTACTTTCAAAGGCCTTTTCAATGACCAGCAAATTTAAATATTTCATAGTATCTATGTTTTATCATTTTCTATGTAAGAATATCAGAATCTACAGGTCTTTGAATTACCAAAAATACTGCAGATTATTTCTGCTGTGCTAGTCAGTCTGTAATGCAAAGTTCTTTGGGAAAGCGTTGCTCTTTTATATGGGGAAAAAATCAGTCTTGATTTTGTGGTCAGGTGGCAAAGTCTGACATTCAGAAATACTAAATCACCACGGATATCAACTTGAGAGAACAGGGAAGGAGAAATTAAAGCAACAGTGGAAAATGGCTGCTGGCATCAGCTGACTGTTCAAAGGGGGGTTGTAGTCTTATGTTGCAATAGTAACACAAGACCTCGGTTTCCTGTAAATACTGCCTTGTCATTTTCCAAACCAAAAATTATTTTCTATAGGTAGTGCTAATAGGGTTGAGCTATAAGTAGTTAGTATTGCTTGATTTTTATAGAATATTAGCTTAAATTTAGCTTTTATTTTGGTCTAAGTGTATATTAACAGTTTTATGCCTCAATGACCCCGATTTACAACATCTGTGGGCTGCCACAGTGTGGACACAGAAGTGTCCTTCTGTTCTCAAAGTTTTTTTCGCAGTATGATGTCATGCATTTATCTTCCAGACTTGCATGGGTGCTGGTGTTAAACATTGTTATCCAAATGTGCTATAGACCAGCAGGTTACCAGATGATTCTCCTGAAGATCCTTTCAGAGGTGCCATGCATTCCCCCTTGTGTTTTGATGCCATGAATACTGTGTTCTCTTTGGTTCTCAAGCCCCACTTTGTTTTGATGCCATAATGGTTTGTCTTTGAGCTCTCAGGCTCTGAAAGTTCTTACTGATGGGTTTCCCCTCTGGTTTTAAATTGCACGTTTGTGAGCTATGGCTGTGTTCCTAATTATTCTTCTAGAAAGAGTAAAAGGATTACAGGATAACCTAGTTGGGGTCTTTGGTTACTTTGATGTTGACCACAAAATGTTGAATGCTACTGATTACCAAGTAGTAATCCCTCTTTTTTTTTCTCTGTCTTTTTAAGAAAACCTTACAAAACATAAATCATGCATCAAACCAATGCTACCTTGCCTGATATATATTCTTTTCTCCATGCTTGTTTCTTTGGTTAAAAAGTGGGGGATTTCAGACTTGGAAATATTGAGGCATTGTTGAACAATGATATCCACATAATTTTTTTTTAGGCTGGAATTTTACCAAAGAATACAGACCATGTAGTCAACTGGAATATCATGCTCATTCATTTTTACTCGACATCTTAAAACATGTGACTTCTTTAGCCTTCCAGCTGGGCAGAGAGAAATGGTGTTCTGCTCTAGGAGAAGAAGCAGAATGAATTTAAATTTTCCAGCCTTTTTTTCTTGTACAGAATAAGCCAATAATCACCTAAATGTCCAATGTACAAAACCAGCTCTTAGACTGGATCTTTTGTTTGTTATTGTTGTACCTTCTTTTATGGTATAAAAAGCTTTTTGCTTGTCTTTGATGTGCTCACTCCATTCTTCTCTTTGGGAGTGGACAGCTAAGCTTATACCAAATTCTTGGGTTTGGTCATCTCTGTGGCTTTAAGTCCTGCACTCTCATAAATAATTTTTGTTCCGTTACTTTATTTCATCCAAGCATTAACTTCTCTGTATTTATCAAGCTCTCAAGTTCAACAACCCTTTATCTTAGAAGCATTGACTATTTGCTGCCACTTTTTAGATGGTCATATATTACACAGCTATTCTAGCAGACTTTGCCTTCCAAGATCTGACTTTACTCGACTGATACATTTACTTTGAAAACCAGTAAGATGTGTATGGATAAATCCTGAAAGTCTAACAGACCTTGTTACTACCACTTAACCAAATGGCAGATAAAGACCAGTTTTAGCTACTGAATTTATTTGCTTGCTTCATCAGCATGACTACTCCTCTGAGCTTGTGTAATGGTAAAATTCAGTGTCACTGCTCACTCTGCTCAGAAATAAATTGTGACAGTGACCCCTCTTTGAATTTTGTAATAGCTTATGACATTTTGGGGAGTCTGTTAATGTGTCAAAAGTAATAAGCAAGGACCAAAACTAGTATGGGAAACTGCCCCAGTTAACAGAGACTCATTGTGCTGAACAGGTAAATGAACTAAAAAGCCTACTAGAAATAGACCCATTGCAGATAGAAGTGATGTTCTGGAGGATCTCTGTGGTACGAAAGCTTTATCTTTGTCCTTTCTAGTCAATTGAAAAATGCTTTCATTGTAAGGATTCTCATAGCTAAGTTGAAATGTTGGTGCTCTGGTGAGTTTCAGCTGACCAGTCTGCCCAACTATGTTTCTGCCAGACAACATTCCCTGAAAAGTGCCAGAAAATACGCTGTGAAGATGCTGTGTCCCATCTTTAGGCTGCTGTAAACTATGCTTGCTTACTGAAGTGGTTTGTGGTGGTTCATGTAAAAGAGATGTCTGTGAGGCTGATCTGTGTTCTGTGCCCTAAGCATGAAGAGCAATCCTTTTGTGGTTGGGATGGTCGGGTGTGAGGAAGTGTAGAAAGGATCTCGGAAATGCCACTTCCTTTGAAGTCTGTGGACTTTATAGAGAGACAACTGTCCCTTTATGGGAATAACTTATTATAGCTGAACAAAAGCTTTCAGGCATGCAAGTTTTGTGTAAGACCCTGAAGAATGACTGGACAGTTTGTTAGTATCTGAGCAAAGAAACTGCATCTTCCAAGAAATTCAGTTGGTGGGACAAGCAATTGGTCCTTTTTCTTGTTACACTGTATCATTACTTTATTTCCCACTGTGGAAGTAACAGTGGGAAGCTTTTACTTAATAAAAGCTAGGGTAAATTTTAGTTTGGCAGTAATGTTAGTGAGGTTAATGAAAACTGTTCATCTAGAGGAAATGACTGAGCATTGCACTGAGCAGATGGCTGCAGAACTTTTCAGCCCTAGCAGCTAGGTGACAGGATCAAGATAAGAAAAGGTCTCTGTAGAACACAGAAATGAATTTTGTGTTAGTGTTCTGTATTATGGTTTGGATTTCAATTGCATTAGATCTTTCTTTTATGTGAAAGTCTATCAAGCCAAAGGGTGGAATGTGTAGCAGGCTGAAAGGAATATCAAATTTTTCACAGTAATAAAATTATGAAGCAGTGTAGTATGTAAGAACTAAGGTGAGTCTCATCAGCTTCCTCCTCTGGAGAAGGCACAGCTGAGAGGAAAGAATTGGTAGAGGAAACTCTGATATGGAAAACTGTAGCATATGAGTCAGCTGATGAACATTTTTTCACATGGACAATGTGGTTTTCTCTAGTAACAGGAGTATTTTAATGGATTTAGCTAGAATCTATCAGTTCTAGATATAGCATGATAGCTGTGTTTGATGTTTGAAGGCCGCTTATCTACTGAGCTGATCAGATCTTCAATGGGTCAAAGCAGTTATGCAATTAACACCTTGCCAGTCTTTCTATCTGGTGTTATTTTTGCTGCTGGCTTCTTGGTCATGTTCAAACAGCTTTGTCCTAGTATTGTTCTTGGCTGACAGAATTTCCCAAGCTGCTGAATAAAAGCTTGGGTGTTTGAGTAACAGCTTGTAACCGTGGTACGTCTTCATGGACGGACTTCACACTCTTCCTTTAGGAATACATCTTTATGTTGTATATATGCATCAAATATAAATATTTTGTTATGTCTTTAGCTTGTGTGCAAAGCATGATTATTTGAAGTATAAACTTGTATGTACCAGCATGCTCACAGCAAAGTTCCCATCTGTTTTTAGGAAGAGGACAGTAGGAACTTGTGTTTGGCTTCATGAATTCAGTGTCCATGGTCTCACTTTGTAGCCATCATGTGCTGCAATGACAGTGGCAGCATAATTCTCTTCCTTGTCCCTTTGCTTGAATACACATGGCTTTCCCTGTATGTGTGCTGAGCAAAGCAAGCCTCATGTGAGAGGAAGGGGCTTATAGGAACCCAAGGAACAAGTTATGTGAAAGCTAAATGATCTTGTAGAGTTCCAGATGTGCAACAGCTACACAGTGTGTAGCTGAGCATCACTTGAGCAGGTTCCAGATTTATGTAGAGCAGAGGTGGCCTCAAAGTGCCCTGTGACAACTGAAATTGTATGAATAACTAAAGGGAAAAATGTCCATATTGTTGACTTGAAGAAATAATCTTTCTAGCTCAGAAGGAAAGTTGGTGCTTTTTGCTTCACAATGTCTGTGTCATGAGAAGACTGGGCCACATGGCTGTGTTGAGCACAGGATGTGACTCCTGCCTGATTTCATTAGAGTGCAGATAACACAGTTGGAAGGGATTGATATAGCAGAGGGTTGTGCTGCCACACAAAGAGACCTGGACACACTGGAATAATTGGCTGACAGGAATCCCATGAAGTTTGACAAAGGGAAGTGCCAAGTCCTGCACCTGAGACAGAATAGCCACATACCCTGCTGCAGGCTGAGGACTGACTTGCTTGCTGAAAAGAACTGGGGGTCCCCAAGCTGAACATTAGCTGGCAATGTGCCTTTGTGGCAAAGGCAGCCTGAAGTATCCTGGGCTGTGTGTGTAAGAATCTCTCCCAACAGGTTCAGGGAGGTGGTTTTTCACCTTGGTAGAACTTCTTGGAAACCACATCTAAAGTTCTGGGTCTGGTTCTGGATTCTCCAGTAGAAGAAAGACATGGGTGAATGGTGTGCATCTAGAAAAGGGCCACAATGACTGTTAAACAATTGGAGGTAGGAAAAGCAGATGAAAGAGCTGGGATTATGTAGCCTCAGGAAGAGAAGATTCTGAGAATCTTACTGTAAAGTATATAAACACCTCATAGGAGGGAGCAAAGAGGATGGAGCCAGGCTCTTCTCAGTGGTACCTGCTGCAGTAACATCACACAATGGGCACAAAGTGAAATACAGAGAATTCCCTTTAATCATAGGAGAACACTTTTACTACAAGGGTGTCCGAACACTGGAACAAGTTGTCCAGAGAGTTGTAATGTCTTCATCCTTGGAGGTAATCAAACCACGTTTGGATGTGGCCCTGAGCAGCCTACAACAGCTGGTGTTGAGCAGGGTGTTGGAAGTAGATGACTGCCAGAGGTGCCTTCCAACCTCAGCAATTCATTTGTTTAGTGACTGAGAAATCTGAGTAATTTTCCCTGCTGTCTCATAGTAAAATTATAACTGCATACTGTGAAGGAGCAGGTTTCCTGAGAATACTATTTGGCTTCCTTTCCCAGTGACCTGTGTTAGAGTTCTGGGCATGTTGTTTTTTGTGGGATAGTATCCCAAGTTTTAGATATAAAAATGCTGCCAAACTTCTACATTTGTCTAGTAATTCAGGCACTGTATTTTTTTTAATACTTCCTCTTAAAGATATTATCTGTTAGAAGGGGAAGTTTAAACTGTCCTAGTTACAGGAAATCTGTGGCAGTGATTATCCTGTTATTTATAAGACCCTTGCAACTGATCTTCATGCAGCTGGACACTGGGGTTTATGCACCGTGCCATAGTCTGCTCAGGTGAACATGGTGAATGTTGGCAGTCTTGAATCTAAAGCATCAGTCCAATGTGACACTAAGCTGATAGTCCAGTGTGAGTGGTGATCTTTACTATCCTGTAATGGCTAGATTTTTTACTAAGAAGAGGAGGAGGTATTATTTTCTTTGGAAAACTCTCTTGCTACATTTTACTGTTTATGCCTATTAAGATTTTCATTTTCTGGATATCAAATGTAAGGGCTTATATTTTCACTCCACTCTTCTACCCTTGGAAATCAAAACATATTAGTCTGTTTCAGATGTACTAAAATCTGTGACCTTCAAGTTCAAAGTTATTCCAGCACAATGATTCCTAGTACTGGTGACTTACTGATATAACCGAATTACTGATACTGTGCTGTTCACTACAGCTGTGGTTAGTCTCTAAGCTTTTGGGCCCATTTGAAGTGTTGGTAATCCTAGAACTTGTGAAGATAGACTTGTGAAGACAGCAGGGAACTCTTCAACTTCATGCAGATTCTTGGGGAGGGATCACATAGACGCCCATGTTCTGTTCAGCATACTGGGCAATGCCTGTTGATCTCTGAACAGTAACTGTCACTCAGGATGGCACAGCTCTCTGCTTTGTTGAGGTGCTGGATGTTGTGCCATTGTGTTAGTGCTTCTGCTGGCCAGGAGAAGGGCTTCTGAGCATAGGGAAACCCCACACGACTCCTGGAGGCAATCAATACTGTTCAACATGCTTAAGCAATTAGTATTGCAGGGTGTTCAGCACATCCCTGTGCAGCCTGTTGTTAAACAGTTGTTCTGTTAAGCCCTTCCAGAGCACAGCACACACTGACAGCTATATTACTCTGGAGGGCTGGCAGGTGAATGGATTCCAGCAGAAAACATGCACCTCTTTCAAGGATTTCTGTGTAGTTGTATGCACCACTCGGGACATTGGAATTGTCGGCTGTGTAGGAGGCCCTTAATGCAAGCACCGAAGCCTTTTAATTTCTTCTGCTCAGCCCTGTGCAGTAGGGAGGGCACAGATGGGAGTTCAGCTGGGCTCGAGGTGGCTGGAATTGCTATTGCGGCATTCCTCCGTGCTGGTGGGAGAGAGGGAGAGACTGATGACTCATCAAGTCAGGTGGTTGTGCCTCTGCTGTGTGTCAGAAATTTCTTTCCTCACTGCAGCAGGCTTTCTCATCCCTCTGTGTAGGGGCACTAGAAGGACAATTATTTTGCAAGTGGTGATGCTTCACTGCTGAATTCTAGCTTTTGAATTGGGCCTGTGGGTTTTTGGTACTCCTTCCTTCTGCAAAATAAGGTAAGGATCTGTGTTTATGTGATTAAATTGTCATAGATTTTCTTCCTTTATGCAAGAAAGCTTCCTCTAAAAAATCTCACTGAAGTCTGAATTTTGAAAAGATCTTTGTATTAAGATCTTACTGGATGCAGTAAATTATGAATCTGATCAAATGTTAGATGCAAAACCCGGGAACAGTAAAGGAAAATGTGTTTCTCCAACACTGAGGGCAGGGTAGTTGTATTTTAGGGGCTACTGTGTAACCACATTACTGTGATGGGGAGAAACCAAGATAGAAAGTTCAGGTTATGGGCTCTTTCTTGTTTAATTGTGATTTTAAAATCAGTGTAATAAATTACCTTTTAGTCAGAGAAAGTTCTGCTGCAAGTAATACTTTGATTTCTGGCACTGTTAATCAGAATATGACTGCTAGAGTTTAAAAACATTTTTGAAATCAATTGGTGAACTGTTTTAGATAAGGAAGATATAAATTGTAAAGGATACAAGATGCATCTTTACTCATAAGGGAATTCAAATCAAGCTAATATCCTATGTAGGTGTGCTAGTAGACTTTTGTATGAGGGAACTGCATATATGCCTAATATCCTGTGCTGGCAAGAGGCCTTTCAAAGGTCTCAGGAGCTCTCTAGATTTCTAAAATGGTCAGCTGCTGTAGCTACTGGGGTACATACATGCTTTAGGGAATTTCATTTTCTTTGAGTACTGGCAATGAAAGCATCTAACAGGGTAGGAAGGTAACACAGCATTTTGGCCCTCCATATGAATTGAAAATCCATAGTGCTAGTACACAAGCATAAGAAAATGATGCAGAGATAAATGACAGCTTTTTTTTTTATTATTTTTTTTATTTTTTTTTCCTTGTTTGTACTCAATGTTAAGAGATGTGTAGTCCCTTAAAAAGAGGTCAGCCTGTCTGGACACTGGCTTTGTGTAGGCTGTACTTTGGAGGTATAGCGGAGATGAAACAAAAGTTAGAGAATTCACATCTTTTACACTTGAAATAGTTAAAAAGTATATGTTTAAAAGCTGTTGGTGCAGATGCTAGAGATCATGGTAAAGACAGGGTTTATTAGTGTGTTGCTAGGTGGTCTAGTAGAGGAATCCTCACTCTTTTACTTGGCTTAGCCAGTAATTTGGAAAGGTGGCTGTAGAAAGAGAGAGGGAGCAGGGCAGTCACAGGAGCAAGAGAGGCAGGTGCTGGGCGTCAGGATGTTGCCATTTAACAGCAGAATGGCTGTTCTGAGGTTCTTACTTGCCTCCTTAAAAGATGAATGGTTGCTTCAAGCAGGTTTTTATTATGAAGAAAAGTTAATTTAAATTGAAACTGGCCCAGTGTTCCTGCTTTTCCTTGCCTTTGTTATTTGACTCTTTCATATCGGATGTTGCCTAATTGCCAAGCTGTGTCATTAATTCAGTTATGAGAATGTGGTTTTAGAGATGTGCTTTTAGAGATGAGGTTAGTAGTAGGACACTGGACGTTGTTCTGTATGGTATATTGAAGTAAATGTTTGATTTGGACGTATAAGAACAGCTTCTTTCTGTGTGAACAGCAGTTGTGTTTGATAGTTTTGCAATGTTTTAATTGTTAAAAGCAAAAAAAGATGAGATAGTTGTGTTAGATCAGAACCAGCTCATACCAGCTCCTCAAGAACTGCAGATTGCTTTGCAAGGACCTTCCCTCTGCCATTTGTCAGAGGAGGTACTTGAGAAAAAAAACAGTGAAATTAAAATTGTCTCCTGGGTCTAAACACCAGGCAGTGTGAAAGATAATTTATGACTATGGGGGATAGAGGGATCTAATGGATATCTGGCTTAGCCTTTGGACTCAAGACCCATTAGCGGGTCTGCTCCAAGCTGGTGGTGATTAAGCCATGGTCTACTGTTGTGGAATAAATCAGTAGCAGCCATGATAGACAGTACAGTGCACAGAGACATGGAGCCTGGAAGAAGCTATTCCTTCAGGATGAACAGGGGTTCAGAATTGTGGGAGATCTTTTTCTTGAGGAGTAGTGCCACCAATTTAAAACTTATAGACCAGTAAAGAGACCGAGGGGCAGAGGACTTATATTAAAAAGCTGGAAAATAGTTGTAGGATTTCAAGAATAGCAGACGTCAGCTGCTCTCAAAGAAGAGGCAAAAATGTATCCTTTAATTGGAAGGAAAGGGTGGTAATATAGTTGTTGCCTTGCTTATGGTACACAGGGCAGGTTTTTAAGCCTGAATATGCCTTTGTATTTGCTGCCTTGTGGAAGATGCTGGGTTAGATTAGGCTTCTCTCAAAGAGTATCAACAGATGCCTCCCAGTTCATGTCACCAAACCAGGAGCCTTGCTGTTGATTAGTACAGGCTGCCATAGTGCAGCTTTCACCAGTGCTGTGTCCTAAGTGTGTCTGTACAGGAGAAATGGGAAGAGCGCGGCCTTACAGTTCTCTAACACCCATCAGTTTCCAAGGTAACGCACAGCATGATGAGGGCTCACAAAGCAAAACCATTAAATCCTCTGATCTGCACTAGAAGCAGGAGAGCCCAACTGTCAGCCACAGGACAAACGTGGATTGAGGAAGTCTGTTGATAAAATTTCCAGTGCGAGTTGTTTAGATTTGCTAAACAGTTACTGCCAAGAGATACCAGCCTGTTAACTGTTGCAAATGGGGGGGTTTGGCTGTTATGCAGCACAATTCTTCTATAATGCTCCGTGGGTTTCACTGAAAGCAAGAACTGTGTAATATGTAGCTGTGAGACACATGGAAAGGACTCACATGTTTGTGTGCTGGTGCTCCTGAAAATCTGTGTTTCTTCCTCTAAATACTGTGATTCAGCACCTTAAGATAGCACAAATTGAATTTGCACAATTAATATTTGTAGTATTGCATTTTAGAGACTGGTGGCAGTAAAGTAGACCCAGAACATTCTCTTGCTCACTCAGAATCATGGAAAACTCCATATTTTCAAGGAAGGTAATGAGATATGGAATACAAAAGAGATTTTTCTGTTGTTTATATATCCTATTACCAAACTTAAAAGCAGTTCAGCTGTATTAGGGAATTGTTGCACTGCATCTTTTTCATTCAGTAGCATTCTGTGGACCATATTGTGGAGTGATGTTCTACCCCTGTGTTTCTGCAACAAGGAATCTCAGATCTTTTTTTTTTGTTTAAATCAGTTATTTTTTCACTTTTTACAGCTTTAAAATCATAGTGGTTTAGGCTATGACGTCAGAATTCTTTTTAACTGGAAAAAAGAGGAGAGCAGAGGGAAGAGGAGGAACTTACTACGTGTCTGTGTTCTTCAGGACTGACTCTTATTTTTTTCTTCTGTTCAGTTGAACAGGTGAAATGGACTTCTCAAAACTCCCCAAAATCCGTGATGAGGACAGAGAGGCTTTTGTTGGCTACGTTTATGGAGTCTCAGGACCTGGTAGGTATTATTTTGTGAAGGAAGTGATAATTTTTGTTTTGTAGGATCTTGTTAATCTTCACTTGAAAGCAGAGAAGTATAAAATAGCTCTGGGTGGTGTTTTTCATACTTTTTTGGGGGGAGTGGGAGACTTAAAGAAGGATTTCTGACTTAGTCTGATAAACTATTATAAAAACAGCTAACAAGATGTTACTATTAATTAACCTTTAAAAAAATGTAATGAGCAGAAGCAGGCAGTTGAACAAAAGCAATACTAATAACAAAAGGTGAGCTTTCTCTATAAGATTGTCCTGGTTTGAAAGGACAGGTGTCTGCCAGTAAGGGCAGAAGTTTCCCTTTGGAATAGAGACTTTGGTTCCACTCCCCCCCCAAGTATTATAATTGTTTGAATCAAGGACTCTGAGGCAGAGATAAGGGGGGTGGGAATAACAGCTCTTTTATAATATATCTAACTGTTCAAACACAAAACAATAACAGTTAAAATTGCTAACAGAACTAAATAGATAACTCGGTGTCAGTCCCTTTAGATGCAAGCACGCTGTCTCTGTGCTTAGTCCACAGTCCGGATCTGCCGAGGGCAGACGGGAACGGAGGCAGGAGGGGGGGGTGGGGCGGCAGCGGCCACGCCGGTCTCGGTGGGAACGGGCTGCAGCGGCGGCTCCTCGCTCACCGTGTGTGTCCAGGTGATCAGCTGTGTCCGCAGAGGCAGGAGGCTGGAACAGGGCAGATGCAGGGCAGGTGATCACAGAGGGTCTGGCTCTCCTGTGCTCCGGCCACGTGGCTGAAGATCGCGGGCGTCCTCCTCCCAGCTCGCCGGAAACCCGAGTGCCCTCCCGGAAGCCTCAGAGGCCCCTCTGGGAGCCGTTCCCACCCACCCCTTTTGTCTGGACTCATCAGAGATCCTGGGTGTAACCCGGCCAGCTCCATTGGCATGATAATGGGAAAAATTCTTTCAATTGACACAGTAATAGAAAAACACTCAACCCCCAACAAAGATAAAGCCCATTGTTTGGAAATCTGCAGGGCCCAGTGTGCTAAGCTTCTCTAAAAGGGTATGAAATATGTAGTCCGTTCTCAGTCAAAGTTTTCCCCTGTGCTCTCTGAAATACTCGGTCACTGTCAGTGTCAAGCTGTTCTGTTTACTGCACCATGGGCTGGGGGAGCTCAGCAAGGAGCCATAAGATTCAGGGAAGGTGATAGAATGTGGTGATAGTGCTGCTGGGAGAAGGAGGACTCTTCCTTCTTTATCAGCTGAAATAGTTTAGGCTCTGATAGTAACAGCTTTTGAATACATGCAGACTCTGCTGGCTTTACTGCTCCTTCCTGCATTCTCTTCAAGACCTGATGGAAAGGTTGGGAATGTGAAAACAGAAGATTAGCGAGTATTTTTGTTAGTGCATCATGTTTGATGAATAAGAAATTCCTTACTTAAATAGGCAGAAATTGTTTAACAGCAAATTCCATAACTGCAGAAGTGGTACTTAGAAACAATTTTAAACTGACACAGCTTTCTTTCTCAAGAAGTGAAAAATGTATTTTTGTGTAGATATGTGAATCCTGTGTGCATTACTGTGATCATAACATACAAGACATAATAAACTTTGTTCTAAAGCAGCCAGGACTCCATATATGACCTGCTGAAATCTAACTCAAAGCAGCAGGAAGTTTCAGACCCAAAACATGCTGCAAAACAGGCTTCATCTGTTGGAAGTTAATTTAAGTGCCCTAAGATAGATATCACTTTACTTCAAAATAAAGCAAAAACCAGTGTTTACTTAAAAGCTTTCTAGGCATCACTTTAGATGCAAGGATATTTAGCAGGTGCTTTGGCTTGATCTATCCGTGTTTATGTCAGCATCCAGATGCTACCAAGGTAAACAGAAGTTTAAGTGGTTTGGAAATGCTGGCCCTCAACCACAGGTTTATGTAACTACCAGGCATCGGGTGAGTTTTGCCATTTTCTTGTGTGTTTTAAGTTAATCAGGTGAGAATGTGGCCCAGCTCACTGCAGGGAAAAGTGCCTATAGAACTTGTTTGTCAAAGTTCACAGCATCTCACACCCTTAACGTTTGCAATCTGTCAAGATAGATAAGAGAAGTTATGGCCTGAATTGTCCTGTAAATTACTACATTCTCATAGTGTCCTCTTACTCTGGATAAAGGACAGAGGGAAAACTTAGTCTTTAAATTTTAAAGCAGAAATAGCAGGAGTTGTGGATCCTTTTGTGAAGTCAAGAGTGTGTCTGATTTGAGTGAATACTAGGTATATGCTGTGCAGTTCTTACTGGCTTGTGCTGGGTGGATTTCCTGAGCTGCAGGAAAAATAACTCACCTATGTGCCATCTTTTGCAGTGGTCACGGCCTGCAACATGGCTGGTGCTGCCATGTACGAGCTGGTACGAGTTGGACACAGTGAACTGGTGGGGGAGATTATCCGGCTGGAAGGTGATCTGGCAACTGTCCAGGTGTATGAAGAAACATGTATCCTTTTCACTGCTCCCTCTGTGCTGCCAGACCACACAGTCCAGAGTACTGGGGGTTAGGGTAAAGAGCATGGAATAAGCCCTTGATACTTTGGGTTCTGGCAGGACATCTGTTCTGCATGTGTTTTGTAAATTTTGATGGGTTTGAGGTGAATCTTACCTTGTGCAACTGTGTAGCAAGGAGGCTTTTTAATTGGAAATCAAAGCGTACCTTAGAATTCAAGTGTATTTAATGCCTCTTTGTTAGGGCAATAGGGCAAAGTGTCAACCATAAGTGGCAAAACTAAGCAATGTTTCTTGTGTATTTTTCTGTGCTTTTGATACCTGTGCTTGTATAATGCTTAAATAAGAAATATAAAGTGGGCAGGATGCCTTCTTCTGGACAGAGTATATTGCCAAGTATAATAGATTACACTTTTTCTTCTGCAGTGGGCTTACGGCATCTTGGTCCAGCATATACTCTAAAATCTAGGCAACTGAGAATATATTTTTTATTACATATATATGAGAGAATGTCAGAAAATAAGTCATAAAACTTGAATCCAGGCCTCTTTCCCCCTCCCAAGGGGGCTGTGTGTATCTGTAGAGCCTAGACAAAAGGCTGTGCTGGCTCCTATACCTTGGTTCTGAGGAGCTTGTTGGTAAACTGCTGACTAGGTCCTGTCTCTGGCTACTAATTCATCATTTTAGATGGCATCATTGTTGCAGTATCGAATAGCTTTCCATCAGTACATGGAACTTCTTTGAGTATAGTTTACTTCTAATTTTCTTCTGAGCAGAAACTCAATCATAGGCCCCTCTGAAGTCAACTTGTGTTTAATCTTTTGAGTTTTGTATAAATTTGGAGGTTTCTTTTATATTCTAGCAGACCCTTCTGCCAAGGTGCTGGCCCTATGCAGAGAAAAATCCATTGAGCATCTTTGGAGCTTAGGTAGTGAGTAGAGCTGACAACTTGATACAAAACCAGAGGGCAATAGTGCTGGTCTTAGACAAACACCTTTTAAAATTAGGCTGCTGTTGAAAAAAGCTGTGCAAGGCTCAAGGTCAAAACAGTTGTGCTCTAAACAAATTCTGAAGTGCAGATTCTGTATTTCATAACATTATCTGACTTAAACAGCTTAATCTGTTTTCTAGGTTTGAAGACATAAGAAATATCTGTTTTGTCATCCCACTGCCTGGCACTCCAGTGAACTCATCTGTATTAGTTGACATTAGTTGCCAACAGCAGTTGAACAAATGAGCATAAAGCAGAATATTTGTCACTACTTTGCCTCTCTGAAGGATGGTGAACTTTTCTGTTTGAGCAAATTCAGAATTTAGCATAAAGCCTACGTGCTTCTCAAATGGTAATGTGTAATATGAGAATAGTATTACCTTAAATTCAGAAAAGGAGTTTGAGAGCTTGATGTTGTGAACCTGATGACTTTTGCCTTGTTTCTTTCCCTTATTCTGGACAAACTTTTCCTCAGCAAATCTCTAGCTGGTGTCTCTGTAGGAGATCCTGTGCTCCGTACTGGGAAGCCCCTATCAGTGGAACTGGGGCCTGGCATTATGGGGGCTATTTTTGATGGTATCCAGCGACCTCTCTTGGACATCAGCACTCTGACCAAAAGTATCTATATCCCTAGAGGTGTCAACGTGTCAGCTTTGAGCCGAGATATCAAATGGGACTTCACACCTTCCAAGAATTTGCGGGTAGGTTCTGACAATCCTGTATTCCCCTCTTGCTCCTCTACACCCAGAGCTTAGGCCTGGAGCAGTGTGCTAAGGCTGTGACTGCTAGGAGCTGTGGTTAATGCTACATTTATTGAAGTTTGCCAAAAGGAGTGCTGGTAGATGGTAGTAGATGTATGAGACTGGATGGGAATCACCAAAACTTACTTGATATGACTTATGGTGTGTTGCTGCTGCATGTGAGAAATTTACAGTTTTAATATATTTACTAAACATAGAGAAACTCATGGAATTGCAGTAAGCATTAGCAGGAACAGGTGTTAACTAAGCAAAAAGAATGACTGCAGCACACATTTTGCAAATGGTGAAGGTGGTCTTAGAGCTGGAAAATGTTGCTTTAGCCCTTTGCAGCATCTTTCTTCCAACCCTGCAGGCTAGCGCATACTATCCTTTCTCTTCTTAGCACATTAGGTTGAGAGGTGGAAAAGAAATAAGGAAAATTCCTTTTGTCTGTCAGTAATTGCTCCTGTCTGAGCCTTGAAAGGCATTGCTAGTGTTGCTAGCAATGATGTTGGAGTAATGAGTTATGTAAATGAGGTACTGTGCTGTAACAAGGAATTTTTAAAAGGGATGATCACAGTGCTAGGCCTAATAGCTGTAGTATTTTTTAAAGTTTGTCAAGGTTCTTTTTTAAAAGTTATAACTAATAGACCTGTTCTGATTTTAGGTTGGCAGCCACATCACTGGTGGAGATATTTATGGTGTGGTGAATGAAAACTCCCTGATCAAACACAAAATCATGCTGCCCCCACGAAACAGGGGTACAGTTACATACATTGCTCCTCCAGGAAACTATGACACTTCAGTAAGTCTCCCAAACAGCAGTTGCTGGTATATTCCATGTCTCTTTTATAAGATTGATGTACTCTTTCTGTTCTACATAAGGCCAGCTAAAGTGTTTCATGCAACGAGGTGTCTGAGTTAATGATCACTTCTGCTACCCAGCCTGCAGGGGTTGCATTACTGTTTTGTGCAGCTGCTTTCTATGTATATGGCTTCCCAATGGCACTTCACTGTGCCATGTTTGATGACCTCTGTGGGGATCTACAGTATCTTATTAATATGTAAAATTCAGTTGCTTTTCAAAAGCATATTTTTAATGTATGCTGTATCTTGCACTGTTTTCCCCAAGTGGCCTTGTAAATGTGGCAAAGAACTTTCCCTCGGGAGGTGATGGTTGCATGTTGAGGTTCTAGGAGCTCTGTGGTGTTACTAAAGGCTGTGCAGAGTAGTTAAGATGAAAATTTGTGTGCTGGTCCAGCATGCTGTTTGCTTACTTCACATGTCTGCTGCTCTGTTAGGATGTTGTGTTAGAGCTGGAGTTTGAAGGTGTGAAGGAGAAGTTCACTATGGTGCAGGTGTGGCCTGTACGTCAAGTCCGTCCTGTTACTGAGAAGTTACCAGCCAATCATCCTTTATTAACTGGCCAACGAGTCCTGGATGCCCTCTTTCCGTAAGTACTTCCTTTTTTTCTACTGTGTAAGAAATCTCTCTCTTAGGGGGCAGCAGAGGCAGGAGGCCTTAGAGTCTTAGATTTTTTTAAGGGTAAGCTTTCGCCATGCGTCACAGCATAATCTTAAAAAATATTTAGCTGAACTTCTTATGTTTATTTGGCAGGTGAACTCACTGGTGGAAAAAGAAAGTTTAACAAAACTGTTCTAGTGCTTTAATTTAGAAAAGACTGGGCATGCATAAACTTAACATATAACCGTGTCATATCTGCAGAAAGGCTAGAACTTCCAAGCTTGGTATCTTCATTTGAATGCATGAGTTGGATATCTTTCCATGGACTTGAGGATGTGTAGTTTCCAATAATTTTGAGGTTGTCACTTAGGAAAACTGTTGCACTTAACTGTAATGCAAACTGCTCATTTAAGCAGCTAACTTCCAAGACACGGAATTCAGTTATTTGGGTCCTAAAATATTGTGCTGCTTATTCTATAATGCACAGCTAAGTACTGTTGTTCTTTTCTTAGCATTTGCATTCCATCGCTGCTTCCAGCTGTGAAAACTGCTGTGTTTCAAGCCCAAAAGTCATGCTGTTGTATCAGAATACATCATATACTTCCAAGGACAGGAAAAGAAAAGGATGGTTTAATCCCTTGATTTTTTGATTTAGTGAAATACCTCTGTGTCTCTCACTCAGATCATTGAATGTGACTCCTGTCATTCTGCTGTTGGTGAGGGAGTTATAGTGGAAAATATATTCTAAGATGGGAAAGAGCTGTTTGTTAGTTCCTTGCAAATCAGAGTCCTTTATCTTTACTCAGGTGTGTACAAGGAGGTACAACAGCAATTCCTGGGGCATTTGGTTGTGGAAAGACTGTGATCTCACAGTCTCTTTCAAAGTACTCCAACAGTGATGTCATCATTTATGTAGGCTGTGGAGAACGAGGAAATGAAATGTCTGAAGTACTGAGAGATTTTCCCGAGGTTAGTATGGAGATTTCCTGGGAGGACTTGCTATCATATTGGTATTGTAACTGGGTAAAATATTGTGTTGGTAGAGTGACTTGAAAAGGTCATCTTGCCTGACTTGAAGCTCTGGCAAAAATCCCTTTTGGCTTGTTTCAAGAATTATTTCAGTTGCCCTTCAATAAGCATCTGGACTAGTTTTCGGTGTACCTTCTAAATTGTTTAAAATAAAGCCAGAATGAATGTCAGAGAAGAATTTAGTGCAGTTGTAAGCATCTTAACTGTCACGGGTCATGTCTCTAGAAAATGCAGCATCCATTTACAAGTTGCAGGGTGGTGATACAGTTACCAGATATTAGTTTGACATGTTAAGCTTTGGAATACCTTTTGAATGAAGTAGAAAATATCTTGTAATAAAAAAAACCAAACCCAACAACAAAGTAACAGGTTTGCCAGTTCTTGTACCTGTTACTATGTTTTAATGAAGTTGTTGTGCCTGGGTCAGATAGTAAGAACTGTTAGATGGAAATTTCACTGTCAGAAATAAGGGGTAAAAGGCTTAGGTGTGTTGATTGGTGACAAGGTGGCAAAGTCAAGCTGAGGTGGCCTTGAAGAAGGTAAATCCCAGGGTATTTGTAAATGGAATTCCACACAAATGTCAAGGTGTGCATTCTGTTGTTCAGGTGCTTGTAAGGCTTCATTGAAGTTAAAAATGTGGTTTTATGTCCAGCTATCAAATACTAACTTGGCTTCTTGCAGATGGGGGAAAAAAGCTTTCTGATTCCTAATGGACTTATGACAGGAGGCTAAGAGTTTTTAGCTCTTTTGGCTTGGAAATCTGAGAGAGGACAGTGTGCTTCCTTGTGCAACGGGTTTGGCATTACTTATTTGATTAGGATCAGCAGGGATTTGGCAGTTGCAGAAGATGAGGTGAGACTGAAGCGTGTACATTAAAAAGTTAAGCTGTATGCAGTCTGAAAGACAAACCAACATATCCTAAAATTTTGGATCTCATCTCTTAGTAGAATAGCTGTGAGGAGGGTATCCTGAGACAAGACAAGTAAAACAGTAAAAAAAAACAGAGCAGTGAAAAATTAACAAAAAAACTTGCTACTATTACAGTTTGGGTGTTTTTCCTTTTCTTGCATTTTAGTTAACAATGGAAGTTGATGGCAAGGTAGAAAGCATCATGAAGAGAACAGCTCTGGTAGCAAATACTTCCAACATGCCCGTGGCTGCCAGAGAAGCCTCCATCTATACTGGTAAGATTTACAAGAGGATAGAGGAAGTTATGTGTATAAAGCAAACCATGGTGCTCTAATATTTTCAGTTCCTGAGATGGCCATATGGAGAATGCTGTTTAGTTTCAGAAGTAAACCCTTTTCTGATCTACACCACATCTTAGTATCTTAATTGAATCTGACTTGCATATAATTGCCATTTCTGAATACTGAGTAAATTTTGTTTATAAGGTGAACTTGCTGTGCCAGGACTTGTGTAGGTTTTCTGCATGTGTTAATTTAAGTTTTGACTAGCTTTTTGCTGACAAGTAAAGCCACTTATTGGACAAGAATAATATTCTCTGAGTTGGCAGACTGATCTTTCCTTTGCAGCCTCTTAAAGGCTTTTTTTTTTTTTAAAGTTCTTTCTTATGAACAGTTGTCAGATAATTCAGATAAAACATGACCTTTTCTCACTCTTGTATTCTGGTGGTTTGAAAGAGAAGGAGACATTTTATAGTAAGAAGAGTCTTTGTTCATGGTTTCAGTGAGGGAAAGAGTAGCATCAGGGACATTGCAGTGTCTCTTCAAAGAAATACACATGAATGTAAGATGAGTCTGAGTAGTTCATAAACAAAAATGAGGAGAGTAAGAAAAAATAAACAGCAACAGAAAAAAAACCCAAAACAGTGGGACATAAGCAGGAAGAAACAGTAAATTTCATTGTCTGTTTCTATCAAAATATAAACTCAAATAATATGGTTTATTTGCATCTTTCTGAGAACACATAAGCATAGAATTCCTTTCTGAACTGTATCGTGCAGCATGCTGTTGTCTTTGTTACAGGAATCACCCTGTCAGAGTATTTCCGGGATATGGGCTACCATGTCAGTATGATGGCAGACTCTACCTCCCGATGGGCTGAGGCCCTCAGGGAAATCTCAGGGCGACTGGCTGAAATGCCAGCTGGTGAGTAGTCTTTCCTCAGTCTAGTCTTGTAAATGAAGCCCTTCAAACTTTGAGCCTTTGACTGAATCTGTGTGTTGGTGCTTGCAGACAGCGGTTATCCTGCCTACCTCAGTGCCCGTCTGGCCTCTTTCTATGAGCGAGCCGGGAGAGTGAAGTGTCTGGGAAATCCTGAGAGGGAAGGCAGTGTCAGCATTGTTGGAGCGTGAGTGTTGCATTGCTTTGCCTCTGCACTGGCTGCAGTTCTTCTTTGCTGTTTATCTATGACATGGTGCCCTTTTTCTGATAAAAAGGTCTCGTTGCTCTGTGCAGCTGCAGAACATAAAAATATGGGAATGAGTAGGTAGATATTTAGTCTCTGTTCATCCAGAACTGCTGTTAAATTGTGCGTGGATGCAGAAGGAATTGATGTGGACAGGTAGCTCTATAAGGTGTGGAATCACAGGCACAGCAATCAGATCAAGTGGCTTTGGGAAGAATGTCATTAGATCTTTCTGAAAAGTGTGTCAAACCATGCTCAGAGCAGGAAGGAAGGGGCAGTTGGAGCAGCACTGTGTGCATTTGGGGGCATAATGAGTCATGACTCTCATGCTCAAATAGAGTATAATGGAGTAGTGTTATCTCAGGCTGTGATGTGCTGTGAAAAGCATGGTGTCTGCAGGCATTCTCCTAGGTGATACTGGCTTGTATATCATACTCGGGGCAAAGTGGATTCCCTGTGTTTTTAGGAGGGCCTCTGGCATCTGCAAAAACATCCAGAGTTGATTTTTTTTGCTCTGCTTAGTTCTGCTGTTCACAGCATACATACATAAGGGCTTTCTGCTTTTAAGATTTGAAGATTTTTTTTTTTAAATCTCTGGGAAGGCATGTATTGGAGTGTCAAGCACAAATGAAGTAGTTACTGTATAGGTGAATATCAAAAATAATTTCAGATTATGATATTGTTTCCTGTATTCATGATGTGTATTCATGATGTTCTATCAGCATTATTGCTGAATCTGTTCCAGTTGAGACCAGTTTAATGATCCAAGCTGGAGTTACTACCTGGAGCTAATGTGACTAAAATTACACCTTAATATTGTCAGTCACTGATGCAACTATTTTACGGTATGCTTGATATTACCCCTGTGTGGGTATGCATCAAGCACTTTCTGCAACCATATTGCAATCCCTTATTTACTTGAAATCATGGTTTCTCTGCACTGAGCTGTGCAGTCAGTCATATGTTCAGTAACTCAGTTTGAACTGTGGAAGCAACTCTGATAACCTTTCCCTATCCCTCCCTGCTCAGTGTCTCTCCGCCAGGTGGTGACTTCTCTGATCCTGTCACATCTGCTACCCTGGGCATTGTTCAGGTATGTCCCACAATTTTGTAGCTCTTCTGTCTGCTTTGTTAGACTCCAGATGGTTGTATTTCAGCACATTGGTGCCAATGGCTGGGCTTTGATTTGACACAGGCATCGTTGTAGGTGTTTTGGAAAATGTTCTAATATCGTAGAAGGTGACCTTGTGAGATGGTCTCAAACTGATTTGTTTGAGATCCCTTTGGAAAGAGGAAGTGAAGGCAGCAATTTGTTCCAACAATGCCTGCTCAGGGATATCTGTGTCCTTCCTAAGTGCTGCCTGTTGAGCTGCACTGCAAATGTATATGTTCAAGCTGAGATGAAAAGCAGACCACTCTTAATACAGGTGCATTGAAACCACAAAAAAATCCTCAGAGAAGCTGAGCGAGTGTCTTGCAAGTGAATGCAGTTTTAGGAAAAGCAGTTACATCTATTCTCTCCACTTAGACTCCAATATTGTCATTGCTATGGCTGATTGCTCTCTCATGAGCAGTCTCAAGCTGAATAAATCTGAACTCAGCTTAAAAGTTGCATCATTTTTTAAGAACTGTTGTTTGAATGTCACTTTTATAGTGACTCCCAGGCTTCCATTTGTGAAGCCTTTGCCATGTTGCATTAACTCCAACTTGCTCAACTTGGTCTCTGTATTTTTTTTAATTGCCTTCAATTATTTTAGTTCACTTTTGATTTGGAGAGCTGATTGACCTTTCTGGCTTCTGCCAGGTTTTCTGGGGCCTGGATAAGAAGCTGGCACAGCGCAAGCACTTCCCATCTGTGAACTGGCTGATCAGCTACAGCAAATACACACGAGCCCTGGATGAGTACTACGATAAGCATTTCACAGAATTTGTTCCCCTAAGGACAAAGGCCAAAGAGATCCTACAGGAAGAAGAGGACCTTGCAGAGATTGTGCAGCTTGTGGGCAAGGTGAGTGACCAGATTTGGTGTCATTGAGCCATCTTCCATTTCCTTGTGGTTAGTGCAGGCTGTTGACCATGTCTTAGAGCGGACCTGGTGGATACTCATTGCATACAGAAGATCACTGGAAGATGTCAGACTCTCTCACCTCAAACTGTGTTTTATTCCAAATTTCCTACATGTTCTTTGACTTCTAATGACAAGTTGTTCTTCAGATTTGCTAAGCCTTGGCCTGGAGCTACTTTTCTCATGTAAATGGGATTGTGGGACACCTACTGCTTGCTTTAAACTTGCTTCGGTGTTCTAGTATTGTTGAAATGCCCTTTGCTGCAAATTAAAGTGCTATTCCATTGAAAACAGTCTTTGTAGAGAAACTATGCAAACCCATCTTTACTGTTGAAGTTACCTGAAGGGTTACAGTTTATTAGAAACCATGTTGCCAGCTTCAGGACAGAGGTGTTGGCATTTACAAATCGGCCTGTAGAAACAAAGTGAAGTGTGCTTTTTAAAAAACTTGTGATCATTTGTTTTTTCTTTGGAAACCTGTGACATAGGGCTCCATTTTGCAGGCATTCAATTTCCTTTTTTCATGTCAATATTTTGAAGAAAAAGCTAAACTTGGACAGGAAAATTTGCATTGAAAGCTCTCAGAAAGGACCCAGTAAAAACTCTGTTTCAGCTTAGCACTGTAAATATGATAACTGGCAGGTTCCGGGCATGTACTTGACAGTAGTTTAATTCCAAAATGTTCAGATGAGCTATGAGGATTTACAGTCCTTGGTGTGGAAAGGATATTGATAAGCCAGTACTTATGACTAGGCATTGTTCTTATGATGGAATTACAGGAACTGCTGATTTTTTTTCTCAGAGATGTTATCTTTGACAGTTCTTTTCTGTCTGGGCTTGGCTAACAACTGCAACAAACATTTAGAAAGGGGGAATCATGGAAGTACAGTCAGTGTATTTCTTTCTTTTTAGCTCTGAATTCTGTTAGTCTCCTCATGAAAGAAGGTCCAAACTTTGTGTCTAGAAAGCAAGTTGGGCTACTTAAAGATCAATCAGGCCCTTTTAGCAAAAGGGTGATGGAGGAGAAGAGCAACCTGTGGTGCCAAGAGCAGCAGTGTGCAGCAGAGTTGTGGCTGTCCTGTGGAGTATGACAGGCATTGTCATCAACTCCTTTTCTTTTCTTGAATGCCAGGTGGGAAAAGTACATTGGTAATGGTGCAGACTAGTACCAAATCCTTTAGCTTGTTTCTTGATCTAGCATTCTGAGATCTAGTCTTTCTTCCATAAGGATTGAGGAAGGTAAAAATGAATTTATCTTTATGTAGGAGGGTGATGTTTCAATGTATCTCATAACAAAGCCATGTGCATTTTCAATGTCTGGGGGCTTTCCCATGGTCTTAAACAGTGGGAAGGAAGTTCCCTTTATCATCAGATAGACCTAAAGCAGACTTACTGACTGTTTGGCCCATCTTAATCTGGCAGTCAATTAAATTGGGTGTTCTGTAGCAGGGAGTAAGAAATACCCAAAAGACAGGGTTCTGCTTGATGCTATCTTAGGAGGGTGAGAAGAACACAGGTACTGAAAAACATCTGTTCTTGGCTAGGACATACTGTGTCTTCATGGACTTGAGTACTAACCTAACTGTTTACCTTACTTTTCTAGGCTTCCTTGGCAGAAACAGATAAAATTACCTTGGAGGTTGCCAAGCTGATAAAAGATGACTTCTTGCAGCAGAATGGCTACACGCCTTATGACAGGTGAGATCTGATTGGCCACTCTACCCTCCTAGTCCTGTGTAGTCTAGACTGATAGAGTTATTTTACGTGGAAGCTGACCAATGCAGAAATTAATGTTGCTGTCCTTAAAGAAGTGGGAGAACTGTGCTTAGGCAGCCCATTCATGTTGTGAATGGCACTACTTAGGTAGTGCATTCATGTTGTCTTATCCCTTCTGAAGGCATGCTGAACCCTTCGGAGTTCCCAGGTCCTCCTCTATTGGTCCATTAGCCAATGTTTCTGCAGTAGCATGTCTGAGGAGGACAGGACTGCTTTATTTTCACAGACAACATCCAAAGTCTTCCTGTTTATTCCATCAATACACAGGGGACTGCAAGAATCTGCTTTCAGTTACTATTGCATAATTCTTGAGTAAGTTTGATCCATCAAAAAAACTCTTAGTCTTTCTTTCACCCTAGTGAACTCTGCTTTTCTTCTTTCCATGCTATCCTTGTGTTTTAACTGCCTATATTTATCTCACTCCCCAGCCTAGGTAGATCAGGAACTCTCAAGTACTTCATCACTAAAAAATGTAGACATCCATCATTGTGTAACAGTGTGTGCCTTTGATCAGGTTACTAGGGCAGGTATGTGTATATGCTATAGGAAGCACAGGAAGTAGCACATAAATAATAATGAGATACTTTTTATGGCACTCGCCTACCCTTTAAAAATTGAACTGTATGAAGTGCTCTTGTCATAGGGAAACTCCCTTTCCTGTGAGTAAAGAAACTTGCAGAGCTGTCAACCCAGGTTGTTAGGAGGAAGCTTGTTCCCTTGATGGACAGAACAGGAAGGAGGAATTCTGTTGGCTGCTCATTGTTTTCCTTTCCTTGTTAGGATTGGCACAGATTGAAATGTGAGACTTGTACAGCAATGGTTCCTGTTCTCTCCTGTTTTGCCTGAATGTTTGGGTACTGCTTTAGAAACCTCAGTTTTAGTCAACTTCAGGATGATTGTCTTGGCCTGCAATTTGACTGTTTAAAAATGCAGGACCTATTTGAGGCAGCCCCTCTACTTGGCAGTATACATTAAAAATCCCTGGAGTAAAGCAGGCTGGCACTCCTCCTGTTAGGGAAGAATGTTGTTAACTGTTCCAAGATGCCTGACAGGTCCTCTTCTATTCCATCAGGTTCTGCCCTTTCTATAAAACAGTGGGAATGCTTTCCAACATGATTGCATTTTATGACATGGCACGCCGTGCTGTAGAAACCACAGCTCAGAGTGACAATAAGATCACATGGTCCATCATCCGAGAGAATATGAGTGAAATCCTCTACAGACTTACCTCCATGAAGTTCAAGGTATGTTTGTAAGGTTGTCCTGCTTCCTGTGAGCTTCCAGAGCCTCTGAAAGACTGACTCAGTGGTGTTGACCAAAGACCTTTTTGATAAAGGTCTCTGAACAGAGGCTCTTTGCCATCATTTTGAAGAGAGTAAAGAAGTGTTTTTTGAGCACAGAAATGTCAGTGCAGAAATCTAGTCAGGTGATGCTGACTGCACAGCCTTGGCAACCCACCTTCAACACTCTCTTTTGTGTTACATATAATCATAGTAGCAGTATAAGCATATTTTCTTGTTTGCTATGGGGGTTTTGTGATAAAATTCTGTAAAAATATTATAACGTGTTCTAAGGAGACTCTTATTAGAGAGAAGCAGCCTGAAGCCAAACATGGGACACATCATATATTATTGCAGGAGGGTTTCTTTCCTTAACTTCTAACTAAAATAGCTCAGTCAACATTTCTGTCATTCAGTTTTTCCTGGTTTTAAACTTCAGGCTGCTTATACCTGTCTCTAATATAAAAGAGACTGCTCAAAGTGGGGAGGGAAAGGGAGGTGTAACTTTAGCATGGGCTTAAGATAAAACAAGTGAATTGGAGCCACCTGCTGTGGTTAACTTCAGTAGCCATCATTTTAGGGTACAGCTTTGCTAAAAGTCATCAAGAGCATGCTGGTGTAGCAGTAATTGGTAGAACAGTAATAACCTGTGATACTGATATCCTCTATGAAATATAATGCTTACTCTGTTAAAACTCATGTAAGTCAATACTGAAAATCTTTGGAGAACAAGTAGCATTGGATTAAATAAATTTAGAATTAAATGTTGTACCATGGGCAATGTATTCTGTTCCTGCAGGATCCTGGCTTATTTCTGCAGTAAGTAGGTTCCTGGTATATATTCTCAAAGCATCAAGAACATAACAAGATACCCTTGGGGACATGAGCTTCTTTGAGAGCTGGTTATGTAGAGATAGGGTAAATAAAACACTCCCTACAAACCCTGGCCCAGCAGCAGGCAGTGCAGTACAGCAAAGCAGTGGACAGCATGGCTGAAAAAGGGAATCCAGAGAGTGCATGTATGTTAAGTGGAGCTGGACTTTTAATAGTTATGAAAGGAAAATTGTATTCCCCAGGTAACAGTCTGACAGTTGTGACAAATCAGATGTTCTGCATCCTGTGGTTTGGGTACTTTGGAGGGATAATGTAAGAAATAGTGCATCCACACATGTAAGGCCTCTGTGTTTACCAAGAGTTGCATCGACCCAGAGGATCTTGGCACTCAGAGGAGAATTTCACTGCCTGACAATTAATGCTTCTTGCAGAGAAAACCTTCCAGCCTCAGAGCAAAGCTTATAGTTACATTTTTTGCCTTTGTCTTTCATGAAAAGTATTCTGGGAAAATGAAACTGTACAAAGATATTTTTGAGATTTTTATGGTTGCACAATACATTTTAATTTGAACCAAACAAGCTCTAAATAATAGCAGAGTAACTCTTCCACTTACTGGGGATGCACTGCATTTGGTGTGGGGATAGTAGCTGGTATTATTACTACAGCTCGTAAATCACACAGCATTAGCCAAGACCCTCAGTATTTTTGATTGCTTTCCAAATCAGTTGCTTTTCAGTGCAGTAACCACTGCTCATGGAAAAAAAAAAAAAAAAAATCTTTGCAGTACCCATTCTGCCTGCTCACTAATGTGAAGAGAATGAGATTTAAACCCTGTAGCTGTTGGTGAGACAGACAGGATGCAAAGACAGCTACAGTGCCTGCTCTGCAGTTAGCAAGTGTTAATCCTGAGGTCAAGAGGTTACAGCAGTTACAAACCAGGGCTGATTTAAGTGCCATGGGCTTTTCCTGACAGATTTGTTTATTTGCTGTGTTCTTTCAGGACCCTGTCAAAGATGGTGAAACAAAAATCAAGGCGGACTATGCTCAGCTGTTTGAGGATATGCAGAATGCATTTCGCAGTCTGGAAGACTAGACTCGACCTCTGTAACCACTCCAGTTTGTCCTCTCAGTTCCTCATCTCAGCTACTCTGCTTCCCTACCTTACAAGAATGATGCAACAGTACTTGAGTTGATAAATAATCCTATGTTTCCCCTGTTCATACTCAGAGAGTGTCTTTACAAAAACATTCCTCTTAGTTTCTATTTGGCATTACTTTGTGCATCTGAAGTGGTGAGTGATGTGTGAATGGGTCTGGCTGAGTGAAGAAAAGCTGTTGTACACTTCTAGGGTGGGGAAAAAATTCACCTTTCCTCTCCCAGCTCTCCTGGTAACCAGTTGAGCTGCACTGGCAGAGGAGGTGTAGGTCTTCATGCAGTCATGCAGTACATTGCGAGCTGTGGGAAGGGCATTTACACCTGCCACTTTGCTAAGTGACTATCAGATGTAGAACTCCCTGTTCTCAAACAGAACTTTTGACCATATTCTCATGACATGTTGATACAACCAAAAATTCTTGACTACTCTATTATTTCTGAGTCTCTCAGCTGAGTCTTTTGGTATTGAAATGTGGTAGTTCTGGTCCTCTCCAAGAAGGCACTAACTAGAAGATGAGCATGTACAAGCGACTGGTATAATTTTGTACACTGGAGTGCTCAGCTTCCAGCTGGGCTTCTTGGCTCCCATTTATCCCGTAAAATTTCCTGACACTCAGCTGCTTTACTTTGTGAAGTTTGCAACTGCTGCCATGTACTGCGGGGCATGGTTGGAAAGGTACAGTGATGCCACATGTGCTCACCACAGCATGGTCCTTTCTTGGTGGTGCTCTGCCAGTGCAATTGCCCCCAGTGCAATGCCCAAGTTATGCCAAGGAAAGGAAAGCAAGTGCTTAGCCTTCCTCCACCTGTGCTCACATGGCCTGTTGGGTGGTGGCACAGAAAGTCCCCAGTTCTTGTGTAAGAGGAATGTATGATGCTCAACTGGGGGCAGGGGATGAATGGGAGAAGGTTGATGAGTACAAAATGTATTTACTCCTGCCTTGTTGATTACAATGCAAGAGAAACCAGTGGCTCTGATCTTCTACTCTGTGCTGTGGAAGCGCTCTGTCAAGCAGTTGAAACTGCTGTCTCTTGGGCTTTTTTTATTGGTAGAACTAGACTAAGATGAGGGATGAGCAGAGCGCAGCCTTTCTGTCAAACTCCCTGAGCCCAGCACTCATCCCATTGCTCTAGAGTACAAGAGAGAGAGAGATGCTGGCATCCTCTCCAGTCTCTCCCTCTCAATTGTGTCAGGTGGCATCCTGGGTTCCAGTTGCCATCTACTGCTTTGTTAATTCTGAGACAGCACCTGTTGTTGGTGACACAGTGCCTATGTGAGCATTAATCCTGCACTGAAGTATTTCCACCGGCACCAGCTTTGAACAGTAGTAATGCAAAGGGATCTTGTGCTATGGACCAAATGCTGCCACTTCCATTATGGTATCAACCCACTGTTTGTCAGGGGAGAGCCCAGCTGAAACTTAAAGGGATTGAGTATTTTTGGTTCTCATGAAAAGAAACTGCTCCTCCAGCTGATATTCTGGTAGTGAACGCTTACGTTTACAGCTCACTAAATTTTTGGTGTATGCTGCTTATTTTATCAATGAGCATGTGTGAATGAGTAGTCACCATCTGAGCCCTTGCTGGGCTCATCATTTGTACCCTTCACCACTGTACAATGTAGCATTTCATGCTAGAAACCAGATGTTCTTATCTCTTTAAATAGAGGATGTTATAAACTTTACAGAAGATGTCTAAGATAATGCAGTTCTAATATTTATTGTGCTGTACCTGGCCCTGAAGTGTGACCAGTTCAAAGTTTCATATATATTTTTTGTCCTTTTTGTGTCTGTTTTCAGTGTTGAGATTCCAATGTTCACTGTGTCCTGTGAGTCTTCCTTCCACAGCTGTGGAAGGAATTACAACATGGGCAGAACCCCACCACCTACTTTATCTTGTATATTTCATAATGTATGTTGCTGGAAATTGTGTAAAAAAATAAATTAAAAAAAAATTGTTCAAGTCAATGAAAATAAAATTGATTTAAATTAGGTTTTATTTGTCCTGTTTTCTTATGTCAAACCAAACCTATGCCACAGTTGTGTACACAGCAGCCCATCACAAAAGGTCACAGCTTGCTTAAAAAAAATTACTTCATCACTTAAGGGATTTCTTTGAAACTGTAAGCAGTAATTTGGCATGGACTCTTTACTTCAGTTCTCCCATTCCATTACAGCTTGCACAGTCTCCTCACACATTACATGGAAGAGTTACAAAGTAGTAAATACTCTTAGGGCAGGTATTTTTAGGATTACTTTTCATACAATAAAAGTGTAAGTTTGCCTTTTGCTGCCAGGCATGCAAACCAACTGTAATTGTACCATTGTAGGGTACTTGACACTTTGGATCAGAAGCTGAGCAGCACTACTGGACACAGCAACTCCTTTTGAATAAGGAGTGGAGACCTTCTGTGAACAGCAAAACATAAATGACATCACATTTGACCTATTTTGTAGATTTGTTACTCTGTAACACCTCTTTGAAGAAAGTGTCCTGATACATATGGAGAAATACAGCAAGCTGAAGGTGTTCAAGTAATTCTACCTCACAAAGGGGTGGAAGTCATAAGCTCAATTCCTGGCAACCATGGACTAGTAGTTCTCAGTAAGAAATCCATCAAGTGAAGTGATGAGTTCAGGTTTTGGCAATTTGGAAGTTACCAACTGGCAGTGTCCTCACTTCATCCACTCTACTTTTGTGGATCTGGAAGGCCGGAGTCACCCAGCGGCCACAGGAACACTGGTCCCCTCTCCAGCTGAAGGAGCCCAACTTTGACGTACATTTGGGACACAGAAGCTGCAAGAAAAACCCAGGAGTCAGTCTAAGATAAGTTTTGATGTGGATCTAGTTAAAAACAGGCAAAAAGCCAAACTGGAAGGGATCATTATAGCCCTGGGGTGTAGCAGGCAGCTGTGCTGACAGAAGAGAGGGTGTGCTAGGACCTGGTGGGATTTGAAGACAGTTTTACCAAGGTCCAAAGACTCGGTCAACCTGAGACCACAACAGGCTTCTAAAGTCCCACAAATCTTTCTCATAATAGAAACAAACAGCAGATAAACCCTGTCCAACATCCTGTCTGGTGTTGTCAGCTCAAGCACAGCACCAATTCATTTCCTTGAGAAAAAATATTTTAAGAATCTGCCCATAAACTGCAAAATTCACACCAGAAAGGCTGGGAGCACCTTGCATAGGGTTTTCCTTTCAGGGAAGAAACACAGTTCTGCCTTTACGAAAAAAAAAAAATCCAAAGAATAAAGCACATTCTTTACTTCACCTGTCCCTCCATTACTCCGAGCAATGCTGGTTCCATCCACTGCACAGGCTCGATGAAGTATGAGGTGCACTTTTCCTGGCCATTCCCAGAAAGCCGTGCAGAGTTTGTTATCCTCTTGTGGGCAAACGCTGTCAGTCCGATTCCTTCCATGTGGGACAAAATGCTGGAGCTACGGAACAGAGCACGTCTGCCCTCCGGGACATGGGAGAAAAGAAGTAAAACAAATGTTTTTCCTTAACTGGGCAAATCTAAAGACAATAGAAGGTAGGCATACAGGTCTCCTGACTCTAAATAAAGAGGAGTACAAATTCTACATTTTTGGTTAGTCTAGAAGGTTCACAAGCACCACTCCAGGGAACAAAAAATTCTGTGGTTTGTACTTTAGGTTCTTTTTTTTTTGCAAACACAATATGGAAACTTAGGCAACAGCTCATCCTTGAGCTGACAACGACATACCTGTTGATTTACACAGGTTATTCTTCTCTTGCGTAGATTTCACAACAACATTTTAAGGAGAAACACAAAATATTTTATAAATACATAAAAATACACATTTTTTATATCTATAAAGTACCTGCATTTCCTGCATCTGTAAAGAATCTCTGTGTTCAATTTTTGACATACAGTGGTAGGATCAACTGCAAAGACTTCTCGGGGCAAGTCTTGAGGTTCTGCAGAGAGATTAGGACCATGTTGATAATCAGATCAGATCAGCCACGCTACATTCCTGGGATTGAGACAGGATTATGCCTCTGCCCCAGTCACTGCCTGCAGGAGCCACCTTTTTCCAATTCATTTGTTCTCTCAGCAATTCCAATACATTTAGGTAAAAACAAGAGCCTCATCCCGCCATGCCTAGACTGAGATTTGCATAAGGCAAGGAACTGGGATCTAGACTATGGTCTCAACCACGGTAAAATAATCATATTTTGCTTTATGTTCTTACTTCAACAGAAAGTAAAGGCAGAGGAGGTTTCTGAGCAGTTGTGTCAATGTTTTAGTGCCCAAAATACAGAAAGTCAGCTTGCAAATGGGAACTGCTAAGGACAATGACACATAAAGGGCAACAGCACTGTCATGTTGAGTATGCAACACTGAAATCTTGCAATAAAAGCTGCAGATTACTATTTTATTATAAAATTACAGACATGCACATGTATCTTTTGCAAATTAAAGTATGAAAGTTTACTTCATTACCTGAATTTCAACTTTATCTCAAGTTTTGCATATTATTTTTTCATCACATTGACATACTTTCTGAATATGCTGTTTACTTTGCCAGGGATGTAAAAATCACGAAAAGTATCAAATTGACTTTACCATTTTTCGCAATTTGCTAAAGAGCTCAACTCCTTACAGATTTTACTTCCCACGCATCTCTCAAAGGTTTTTTCCCCACTGATGAGCTGGGATTCTCTAGGGCTGGTATAACATGAATGCTTGCCCCAGCCACATCCAGCCTCACCTGCTTTGAGGGCAACACTCGAAGTCAAGCCCCTTTGACAGGGCCTTCTGCGTTCTTTCCGGAACAGCTTGTTCCCTTCCTTGGGAGACTTCGCTCCGCGCACCCGCGATGCTTCCACTCACCGGAGAACCTCTCGCTGAGCATCTCCAGCCGGTACCGCTTGTACAGGACGCTGCTGGTGTCCACGGCGCAGCCCATGGCCTCGTAGAGTTTCAGCTGCCCCTGGAAGCCCGGGTTCACCCTGCGGCGGGGGCGAGAGGCTGTGAGGGGGTGAGGGGAGTGAGGGGGGCGCGGCGCGGGCGGGCACTCACTGCGCGTCCGGCTTGGCGGCCCTGACGGCGGCGAGCGCCTCCTCCCAGCCGAGGCCCTGCGTCTTCATCAGGTAGGCGGCGATCACGGCCACGCTGCGGCTCACCCCGGCGTGGCTGCAAGGCAAGGGCGGCTGTCAGCGGCAGAGCCGCCGCGGGGAGCGCTCGGCCCCGCCACAGCCCCGTCTCACCAGCGGACGAGCGCGGCGCCGCCGCCCGCCCGGGCCGCGTCCAGGAACGCGGCGCACTCATCCAGGCGGCTCAGCAGGTCCGCGCAGGGTTCGTCCCGCGCCCGGACGTGCATGGCCCGCACCCCCGGCACGGCCGGCGGCTCCTCCGCGTCCACCGTCAGCACCGCCACCACCCCCGCCGCCGACAGCGCCTCCGGGGACGAGCACGACTCCGCGCCGCCCACGTAGAGCCCCGCCAGCACCGGCACCATCTCGACGGGAGCCGCCATGGCTGCGGGAGGAGGGGGGGAAGCGCCGCCCCCTGCGCGACGCTGCTTTCCGTTTCCCTTGCCGGTATGGAAGGAATGATTTCCGTAGAAATCGTCGTGTTAACTGTGCGTGCCGGGGCGATTCTCCTCCCTGCGCCACGAATGTTTGCCTTAACTCGCCTTTTTTGCCCTACCCCTTACAAATGCCCAGAAAACAAAAATATATCACAGCATCGGTCAGGTTGCCAATGGACGACAGTGGGTCATTTGGTCCCACCTCCCTGCTCAAGCTGGGTCGTCCCAGAGCACATGGTACAGGATTGTGTCCAGATGTCCTGGAGTATCTCCAGTGAGGGAGACGCCTGACACAGAACACGGGAATAGAGGTTTTCAGTTCCCCTTGAAGCTGCTAAATAGAACTTAAATACTAACTAGCAAAACAGATAAAAAGTAGACACACAGCATGCTAAACGTAGCTGCAACCAAGGGATAAACCGATAATGAGCAATATAGCCGCTCCTGTGGCAAAACAAGAAGCAGCAGCCCATGCCCCAAGAGAATTTCAAGCCAAGGTCATATGCAACACTGGGGGTGTCAGGAAAATCCACAAACGCCAGAGGTTTATGTCCAAATAGAAGACAGAGGAGTCCTGAGACTTCATTCAAATAAACGGAGAGAGTCCCCTGGAGCACAGGGGGTTTTCTGTCTCGAGATTTCGGAGGGTGCAGCCTCCTTTTATGCTAAACTCCCGGCTGCATGTTGCCCTCTTCCTTTCCCCATTGCTGAGGTACTTGGAAGGTACAGCCTTCCCGAACCTCTTGCCACATATTCCCCCTTGAACCTGCTATTTTACCGCAAAGCTCAGAAGTTCAAGCTGTGCAGACCCTTGTCTGTTTCAGAAGCCAAGATTTCTGGGTTCTGTAACAAACCTGCTGCCCAAAATTGGCAGAGACATTAAGATCCATTTCAAAGACTTTAACACCCATACCTTCACCCATCAAATTGTTTGCAAAGACATTAGCTTTTCTCTCAGGGGCACTCATAAAGGACTTCCAGTAGGAGGTGCATGCATGCAAGTTAGTTCTAGGAAAAGTGATGTTTCTGTATTAGTAAGGAAGTACACTGCAATGAATATGTATGGTCACAATGGAATTTTACTCTGGACAGAACTAAATTAGAGAAGATACCTTCTGGATGTCCAGCATGCTCATAATAAAGGATCTCTGATTTCTAATACTTTAAATTGTGTTAGAAAGTTTGTTTGCCAGCTGTCTTCTGTCTCATTCCACAACTTCTCTGGACAACTTGTTCCACTGCATGGTCACCCTCGCAGTAAAATTCTTAGTCATGTTCAGGAGAAACTTCATGTGCATCAGTTTCTGCCTGTGTCCTAGTGGCTGGCACCAGTGAGAAGAGCCTGGCTCCATCCTCTTGGTCCCCTCCTCCCCTGCCCTGCCCCCTGACTTTTTATTATGGCAAAATGCCAAATTTCATTATACAGACCTGTGCTAAGGCTCTCTCCATGGCTCAGACACAGAACCTTACCCTGTCTCCACTGTATGGGATAGAAAAGCCTGAAGGCCCTAAGTACTGTCACTGGAGGGATTGTTCTAGTGTGGCTCTGTATAAGACAGCTGAAAGCAAAATTATTGCAAAAAGCATCTGCAAGGGCCTCTGGGATTCTTGCAGGATGCTGACTAGCCACAAAGGAGTGAGACTGGCAGTCACCTCAGACCTGCTAATGTGAAGCTGGAATTGGTTGCCACGGGAGATTGTTATCCTTTTCCCATGGGAGAGGCAGATGGAGCTGGGGTATTGTGGAGCAGCTGTCGTGCTGCAGGAGGGCTGGGCCAGCACGGAGATGCTGCTGAGGATGCTGTCCACGAGACACTTCCTCACCAGTGCCAGCAGACAGCATGCACCAGTTGCCAGTCTTGCTGGGAGATGGGCAGTGGGACAGCAGCTTCCAGACTTGCGGAGTTTCCATGTGGTACTGGTAGTCCACTGATCAGACTGAGAAGACTCTTTGTAGTTGAGGTGGGCCCCAAGGTTTCCAAGGGTGCAAGGTGCTCAAAGTTTGCTGCTATTCTGCCTCACCTCCCATGCTTGCCCTAGTGCCTGTGTGATTGACAAGCTGCTCCAGGGAAAGGCAGATCCCCCCTTTGGATGGATCAGTTCTAAATTGCATAAATGTGACCTAGAAGGTGTGCCTGTGTATCTGAGTATGAGGAGTTTCTGACAGCTCTCATTTAGATTATTTTAAGCTACATAAATGTGCAAAATGTCTTCTTCCAGTTGTCATTGCCACCAGCAAGAAACAAAAGGTTTATTGAAAAAGCATTTTAAAATGCAGACAACTTTCCAGTAACAGCAGGGGAAAAAAAAAGCATACTGAAAAGAAAGACAGGTGGATATTAAAACCATAAAAAAAAAAAAGTGTATGGACCTTATGAAAACAGATAACAATTGTAACAAGCTACCATGGGGAAAAAACAGATTATTCATTTCTTGAGTGATATGAAAAGAAGTCTGCAGGCAATTGCAAGTTACTGAAGGGGCTGTGAGTTTTACAGCAGGTTTATATTATCCAGGTATTATGTGAATACTAAGAAGTGGCTAGTAATCTCTGTTAACCTTCAAATCTGTGAATATGCAGGGGAAAATAGTACTGTCTGCAACTTAAACCAGGCAGGGCTTGATGCAAGATCCCAAGAGTTTAATCTAGTGGTAATGTTAGCACTGCAGTCCTCCATGCTGCTTTCTAAAGCTGTGGATAATGAGTGAATGTGAAAAAGATGTGATTTCAAACTGGAAAGCTGTACTGGGGCTAAGTACAAAGTCCTTGGGGCAGACCCCACAGACAACTCAGTATCTAATAGCTTCACATGACCAAAACTGCACTTACTAAACCTCACTGTTTCTCTCCACCCCCCTTTACTGTATTTGCCACCTGCAGCCTGAGGCAGTGTGTCCTGAATTTGCTCATGACTCCCAAATTAGAGCAAATATCTTTTTCAGTCTGATTAGCAAACACTTTTTCTGCCCCCACCTCCACCTCCCCCATCATCTTCTCCTCTACCACCAAAAATTGTGATGTTCTCCCCAAGGTTCCAGGAAACCATGTGACTAGTTAAGCAGTTGGGGTGAGCTCAGGTGCAAAGAAAAAGCCAGTCAGATGATGGGCTGCTGCCCCCTCTCCAGCAAGCGCATTCCATCTCTGCGTGTGTCTGCCCAGCTGCTTCCTAAGGGAAAGGAAAATGCCAGGCTTCTCTGGGCTGCCTGCTCTGGATCCTCACAGCAAAACCAGACTGGCAAAACTGATTTTCCTGCTGTGGAAGCAAAAGCACCAGGGCCTGGGCATAGCACTCTCTTCCCTCCTAGAAGAATTTGTCTGCATCTTTCATCGCACAGCAGGGTGTCTCTGTTCCTTTGGGCTTTTGGGTAGTTTGGGGCCTGTATATCAGAGGATTTGAGAGAAGAGTCTGCAGCCCACACCTGGGTTGCCAGAAAGCCATGTGTGAGAGACCGCAGCTCTGGATTTCTGTGTCTTCCTCACATCTGAATGCAGCAGGAACTTTGCACAGGTCCTGCTGGTGAAGGGGCCTGGTACCATTTCTTGCCTCTTGGGGAAAGGATGTTTTGCTGAGCTTGGAACTCTGTGGGGGCTGGGAAGTCCTGCATGGCAGCATCCTATCCCTTAAAGCAGGGACTTTCCAGCAAACACAGTGCTTGTAGCAGAAAATTTAACTTCTGATTTTTGAAAGGCTGCTGTTCCCTACATAACTACACTCTGTGTGTCTGTATTCACGTGTTTACCTTTATCCATGAATCAGGAGGAAGAATTGCTTCATCTCCCAGCAGGAAACCTCAGACTTGCAGAGGCATTTGGAGAAACAACAGAGAAAGAGGCTCACTCTTGATACTCTGCAGGAGGACTTCATCTTAGTCCTGTGTGGGTGGGATGTTCCTACCTGTCTCCACTCTCTCAGCATCTGCAGACATGCAGTTACTTCACATGTCAGACAGAAAAGAAGAGTTTTCCAACTGCAGATCTGATGCTCAATTACAGAATGGAGCCTGACAGCTACTACTGCTGGGTATTAATAACTCTGCTTCACTTTATGGCTTTAACAGCTGTAGCAACCAAGATTTATGATGACACATTGCGTTCAGCAATGCATCACATAAGGAAACTAATCTGACAGTGCCAGGTCACTGAGCTGACTTACAGGCTTTTAAGTGAGTTTCTTCTGCCACATTTGCTGCCCTATTTACTGGATAAAAATGAACAACTTGCACTGTTTTAATATAACTTCATACTTGCCTCTGTTTTGGCAGCTCACAGACTTTTTTCCTTTTGTCACACTGCCTTTTCAGGAGCCAACTGATCCTTCTTTATTCTCCATCCTCTGTTTGAAAACCTATTGAAATACATCTAGTGCTGTGTATCCTGAAGAAGGGTACAGGAGAGGGGAGGAGGGAGGAAGCTGGAAGGAAACACTGGAGCAACAGGCAGAGATGAGGGATGGAGCAGCTGTGGAATAAGGGGGAGATGACAATTGTCTAAAAGCAGAGGAGCATGGTGGCTGCGAGCACTCACTGTCTTGTGGGAGGATTGTATCTGTATCCCAGTCATTCTTGGAGAAAGTATGTCTTGCAAAGATTGGGATTATCCGTTTTTTCTCCCTAGACACAGAGTTAGAGCGGGAAGCAGGAAAGTCCTAAATAACTGCTAAACATTAAGATTGTACCCTGGAGCTCTGTCAGGGCCTCTGTCAGCCACCTCAGCAGCCACAGCACCTAAGCAGTAGCCCATGATTTTTAATCTCTTGTCTCAGCAGTGGGCAGTATATTTCCATATTTTCTATCCTCATGGCACCATAATCCACTGCACAGAGACAGGTGGGTGTGTAGCAGAAGGCAACTTCTCCTCAGGGGTAGATGGCTCATTCATTCCTTGAAGATGCATTCCTCATTATCCCTGCAATTTTCTTAGGAGCCTGGTCCAGCTGACTTTAATGGCATTTCCAATTCCCATCCCAAAGACCCTTTGTATGGCACCCATGAAAAGCAATTAAAAATAACAAGATTATTGTCAGGAAGTCAAAGTTCACTACAGAGAGTACTGTGCAGTGTACTGTTCCCTTGACAAATACTCAAGGTCTGCAAGTCAGAGGGTAAGGAAAACACCCTAAAATAGAAAGGATACCTCTTTGTGTTTACAAATGTTTTTGTGAAACAAAAACTTTTAAACAAATAATGTAAAGTGTGAACATTTGATTAATACTTTAACATCTGTAATAGCAGTATGTGCTGCAGTTTGTCTATGTTGGTAGCTAATAAATATTCCCAATAGAAAATATTTCTTAATAAGTACTTCAGTCGCTCCCCATGTGGCAACAGAAAAGATACTGCCCAAAATAATCAGTTACTGTCAAAAGGCAATACTATTTGAGGCAGAAATCTTGCTGAAGAAATATTCTTAAGAGGTGAATCATTCACTATTTTAATCTCCAGGTGGGATATTTCCTTAGAAGTGGTTACAAGAGGCTTCTTTTATTTGTGCTACTACTTCTCTTTGAGTTCCCTATTTCTCTTTCTAAATTTAGAAACAGAGGGAGAAAGCATTGAGAGAGATCTGGATCCTCATGTCCAGCTCTATACCACCACTTATTTTCTTCCTAGCTTCATCTTAAACCTAGTTTTATTCCCTTCCCTCCTGCAAGGCTCTAAAATCATGATTATCTCATTGGACAACAAGATGGTAACTTGCCTCAAATCTGATTATTGTGTCAATGTTATCCTTGAATTTAAATAGGTAATTTTGTTTCCTGCTATTTATCCCAGTGGGGCAATATTGGAGTAAAAGAAATAATTATCTAACCCATCCCTATTCCTGTTCAGCTTGGGCTTTCTCGGTGAAACAAGGCAGGTCTGTTGTGTTTGCTAGGCAAAAAGGAGCTTTCCAGTTTCCTCATATGAGGCCAGCTCTTCTCCATATGTGTGCAGGTTTTAGTTCATCTTTCTTGACTATGTATGGCCAAAGAGTATAACAGATGTAGTGGTGATTTTTTTCCAATGTTTTCTAAGTACTTTTTAAACTTCTACTAGGATTATGTCAGATGGCCTATCCTAGATTGTGTTGATTTTTTCCCTAATTTCTATTGAATCCTGATTATCCTAACAAAAGGCAGATACTCCTGTATTTGATGAAACATAGTATTCTCAGCAGAAATTGTAATTTTGAAATTTTGCCCCCAGAACACACAATCTCACACTCTGCACTGTTAACCACCAGCTGATTTTTATGACATTGCATCTCCAAGTTGATTCCTGTCCAGTCATTCCATCATCCTTGTTCGTGTGCACAGAGCCTCCCACAGCCCATCAGCCACAGTTTCCAGTAGCACGCTGTTTCAACACTGCTGTAATATCCTTGTGAGCCCATCCTTGTAGGTTCTGGCTGAGCGACTGGTTTGGATGTTTCCAGTCCAGCATCACAGGGAACTCTTTGGCAGAGCTGGACGTCTGAGATCTCTGCTGACTGCTGTTCTGTCTGGGACAAGGTGCCTTCAGGAAAGTCCTTTTGTATAACAGTCAGCTACTCATCGTAGCCCACAGATTTACAGAATCACAGAACCAATTAGGTTGGAAAAGACCTCTGAGATCATCGAGTTCAGCCTATGAACAAACACCACCATGGCAGGTAGATAATGGCACTGATATCCAGTCTTCCTTTAAACAACTCCAGAGATGGTGACTCCATCATCTCCCTGGGCAGTCCATACCAGTGTCTAATCTCCCTTTCCGTGAAGAATTTCTTCCTAATGTCCAACCTGAACCTGCCACAGTTTAAGACTGCCGCAGCTTAAAATTGTCGTCTCTGTCGACTGTCCCTTGTTGCCTGGGAGAAGAGATTGATCACCACCCGGCTACATCCTCCTTTCAGGCAGTTGTAGAAAGCCATAAGGTCTCCCTTGAGCCTCCTCTTCTCCGGACTAAACAACCCCATCTCCTTTAGCCGCTCATCATGGACTTGTGCTCCAGATCCTTCACCAACTTCGTTGCTTATCCTCGGAGTCGCTCCAGCCCCTCAAGGTCCTTCCTGAACTGAGGGGCCCTTTGAAAAGTTTGTATTTACATGGGAGGGGAGAGCGGGAAGCGGTCGCTGGACGCTGTGTGCGGAGTTCGCGGGGCGAGCCCCCGAGGTGGCGGGCGAGGGCTCCAGGGCACGGGCGGCCACCGCCGTCCGCTCCCCGCCCCGAGCGCGGCGGGGCTCCCGGGCGGAGCGCCCGGCGGCCGGAGCGGCGGCCAGAGCCGCCCCCGCTGCGGCGGGAGGGCCGGGCCGGGCCGGGCCGGGCGGGGCCGGGGCGGGGCGGCGATGAAGGGCCATAAAGGGCGGTCGCGGGCAGTGGTGAGGCTGGCGCGCTTGGTCGGGGTGAGTGAGCGGCGAGGCCGAGGTGAGCGGCGGGGCCGGGGCTCCTCTTCGGGGCTGAGCCGGCGGGGCGGGCGGCCGGGCTCTCCGGGGAGCAGGCGCTCGGCAGCGCTTCTGTCACGGCTGTGGGCGGTGGAGGCGGCGTAACGCGGGTTCCCCGCTGCGGGTTCTGCTCGGCTCGCTGAGGGGATGAGTGTCCTGCGGAGGGAGGGAGCCCGACCTCCCGTCCTCAGTGCCGCTGGCTCTGCGGGGTAGGCTCGTGGACTTTATGGGTGTTGTGGCAAATTATATGTCTTATAGGGGAAAGTTGCTGCTGCGGGTAACGCACCTAGTCGTGACCAAGGTGAAGATGTAGTTCTCGCTCTTTTTTACTTCTGATTTGAGTGTTATATTCAATGCTCTTTGCTCTCGATGCTAAAGATGGTTAGTGTTTCCTACCTCCGTAGTGGTTTTCTTCCCAGGGTACAAGGATTGCGCATCTTCGAGTGTCAGATCTAGTGAAGGGAACGGCTGGCAGTGAAGCAAGAGACATGGGTGCTGCTAGCATCCCAAATACATTGGAGTTGCTAGGAATCGGGTGTTGCTAACATACCCTTCCCGTGTAGGCAAACACAAGTGATTTAGGGATAGGAGGCTCTGGAGGTTGACAGCCTGAGAATTAAACTCTCCACTGAACTGGAAATTCAATACTTCATCTTCCTCACCCTGAGGGCAGCAATGTGCGTTATTCTCCTAGGTGAGGGCCACCAAGGGGAACCAAATGTGTGTGGTGAGGTTGGAAGCACTGGCCCAAGTCCTTTCTGGTCCTGGCTGAGTGAGCTGTGTGTGTTGGCTGCAGAGGGAGCTACAAATGAGAAGGAGGAGAGGGAGTAGTTTCATAGGTAGCAGCTGAAAGCACTTGCAGCTTCAGTTAGAAGTCATGGGAAGACTCTTGTCCTTTAGCGATTTGAAAGTTTTAATGGAAATACAGTGAGTTTACAAAGGAAATACACTTTAATGTTCTTGAACTGCCTGAGAGCAACTGCTGGCAGGCTTGATGCTTTTGTGTTTTTGCTGTGTTGGAGCATTAAGGAGTGAGCTTGAAGAACCTCTTGATTTGTCCTGGATTAAACATCTTGCAGACCACAGGTTTGTTTTGTGCCTGCTGGTGCTGATGTGATCCATGACAGCATAGTTCATAATGCAGCAACTCATGCTCAAGGACAGAAGCTACTTCCCCAGAAGCATTTTAACCTCACTGTGTACTTGCTCTAGGATTTGACTCTCTTCATCTGAAGAGGTGGCAGGTCAAATGAGTTGCTCAAAAGTGAAAAGGGGAGGCCTGAGATGACAATAGCTGGTCTTTGAAACTTTAAAATGTTCCGTGTACCGTGCTGTTGCACGGTAGGAGACTACAGGGTTTGGTTTTCATTCTCGGTAGGCAAGACTTAATTTGCTTAAGTTTGACTAGTCTGACCTTGGCAGCTGCAGTCTTCAGGAGTACTTAGGACAGAAGAAGGTGAAGCCTCAGTCTGTAGCTGTCAGGAAGCACTTGGCTACACAGAAGCCTGGAACACTTAGAAAAGGGTATGAACACCAGTTTGAGTTGCATGACTGTAGAATATCTGTAAAGTATCTACATGCTACAAAATGTAGGTGACATAGGGAGTCTTATTACAGCTAATCAGATCATTTTCTTATGCTTAAATGTTCAGACAAGGCTGTGACCAAGCCTCGTTAGTGAGATTCTGGGTGTTAAAAGAGTAACATGAATTTGACATGCATCATTTGAATTTATCCCAGATCTTATAAGCTTGTTTGCCCTTCACAAATGAGCAGAACTTGGGGCAAGTATGAGTATTTCCAGAAAAGTAGTTTGGTTAGGCAGTGTCTCTGAAGAAGGGTAAGGAGTTGCTTACAAAGACCAGAGTGCCCGTTCGATGCTCTTGCTTGATTATGCAGCTGAAATTCTGTCCAGGATGTTGAACTGCAGCTTTTTGTAGGAACAAGATGACTTGGCCTTTATCCTGTGAGTGATAGATGCTAGATTGTTCAGAAAGGAAAGAGTTCTATGAAAAGGAAGACATCTTGTATCTCTGGCATAATTTAAGAGTTATCAGTGGATGTCTAAGCCCTCAAATTAGCACCTGAGGGTCTTTTACAGTTGTATTAGTTTGAGCAGCAGTTTTATATGCATCATGATGCAACTTCCAAGTCTAACTCTCAGAAGTGCTTTGGAGCTCACCTCTCTTCATCTGGTGCTGGTGAGGACTTTAGCCTTAGGTAAAACTTGTGTCATCTTTGGTAATTCCCATTTGACACAAACTACTTTCCTTAAGTAACTCTACCTCACAAAAAAAGAGAATGACTGCTATTTTATTTTTTTTTTGCCTGCACCAATAGAAAAGCTGTGTCTCATTTCAGGTGAAAAGATTGCTGATAATCATTCATATGCAGAGTTATTTCTTTCTAGTTTGTGTCTGTGTGAATGGGCAGAAATGGAGCCTAGGAATAGATCTAGGAAGCACAAACAAAAGCTCTGACTTGTCTTTTTCTTCTTATATTCTATCTCTGTACAGTTTCCTTGGAGAAGAAAAGCCCTAAGATGGCAGGCAAAGGAAGTAGCAGAGCGGACTCCATGTCCTGCAGTGTACTGAACTGGGAGCAGGTCAGCCGTCTGCACGCGGTTCTTACAGAGGTGGTTCCGATCCACGGGCGGGGGAACTTCCCAACACTGCAGATAACTCTGAAGGACATTGTTCAGACGGTTCGGAGCCAGCTGAGCAAAGCAGGCATTGTGGTCCAGGATGTCCGTCTGAATGGCTCTGCAGCTGGTCATGTCCTGGTCAAGGATAATGGGTTGGGATGCAAAGACCTGGATCTCATTTTTCAAGTTTCTCTTCCAAGTGAGGCAGAGTTTCAGTTAGTTCGAGACGTGGTCTTGCGATCCCTCTTGAATTTCCTGCCGGAAGGAGTAAGCAAGCTGAAAATCAGTCCTGTTACACTGAAGGAAGCCTACATCCAGAAGCTGGTCAAAGTGCAGACGGAGACTGACCGTTGGAGCTTGATATCACTTTCCAACAAGCATGGCAAAAACGTCGAACTTAAGTTTGTAGACTGCATACGACGGCAGTTTGAGTTCAGTGTGGACTCATTCCAGATCATTCTGGACTCCCTGCTCTTTTACTATGACTACTCAGAAACCCCCATGTCAGAGCACTTCCATCCAACTGTGATTGGAGAGAGCATGTATGGAGACTTTGAAGCAGCTTTTGATCACCTCCAGAACAAGCTGATAGCTACAAAAAATCCTGAAGAGATCCGAGGTGGTGGACTACTGAAGTATAGTAACCTCTTAGTACGAGACTTCAGGCCCATGAATAAGGACGAGATCAAAACATTGGAGCGCTACATGTGCTCCCGATTCTTCATAGACTTCCCAGATATCCTGGATCAGCAGCGCAAGCTGGAGACCTACCTCCAGAACCACTTCTCCAAAGAAGAGAAGAGCAAGTACGACTACCTCATGATTCTGCGCAGGGTGGTGAATGAGAGCACTGTCTGCCTCATGGGACATGAGCGCAGGCAGACTCTCAATTTAATTTCTCTGCTGGCACTCAAGGTGCTGGCAGAACAGAATGTCATCCCTAATGCCACTAATGTAACCTGTTACTACCAGCCAGCACCTTATGTCAGTGATGCAAACTTCAGCAACTACTACCTTGCAAGTGCCCCTGTGCTGTACAGCCAGTCCTACCCCACTTGGTTGCCTTGCAATTGATTGCTTCCCTCAAGGGCTCCTGGGTGGAGGCTATTGAAAGCCATGATGCACAGTGTAAATGTAAACAAGTAATAAGTCAGTTGGATGTTCTCTAATGGAAATATGACTGTATCAGACTATCCATTTCCTGGTGTGCAGTGGGATTATGCAACCAGGTGACCTGCTATGAACCTTTCAGTGTATTTCTACAGATGCCAAAAAGCCTTATTACCTCTTTGTCAGGGAGAAGAGAACCAGCAGCAAAACATTAAGGGGAGCAGTTAAGAAACTTTGTACTGGCTCTGGAAGTGGCTGTTAATATGTGGTCTAGGTGGAGTATTCAGTAAACTAGGTTGGTTAATCAACTGTAAAATGCCTTAAGCAGAAGCTGCTCCTAGAGTGGTGGCAAAACTATTCCCTAACCTCATTACTCTTCCTCAGTCCAAGTTCTGGTCAAATTTCTCTTGAATTAATTGTGCCAAGACTGGGCTCATGTTATGCTTGGGCTGCTTTACTTAGTGACTATGTAGAGCTGGTAACAATATGGATATTGTCTGTTGTGTAGAGGACATAAACGTTGCTTCCTGTAGTGCCTATGGATATGTGATCCTGGCTTGAGTTCAAGATTAGTTTCTTGGAAGTGGAAGATAGTTTAGTAAGTCTATTTATAAAGCATAAACTGATTAAATTTTTCTTGACTACAAATCTTGGAAGGTGACATTTTTAAAAACACACCTAAACACAATCTAAAACTTGGTAATGTGAAAAGTCCATGAGTTGAGGAATTGAAGCTTTAAATAGAATTGGAGCCACAGTTTGAACACTGAACTTGGAAAAATATTTGAGTCCAGCATCAAGCTAAAGCCTGACTGTCTTTCAAAACAATTTTGGTACAGTTGGAAAGCAGCACAGCTCTTACTTTGGGGTTTGACCAGATTTTCTTCCTCACAGGTCCACAGTGAAACCTACAAAATTCCTAAACAGAAATCCCAAGCCACTATAAATTGCAGGATTATATGCACTCTTGCCTCAGTAAAAATTCTTAAAGTTCCTCCTAAAATGAATTTATTATTGTACAACTTCAGGCAGGTCCTGAAGCTTTGCCTTCCTGTCACCACTGAAGGGTTGAGCTTACTGGGTTATCACTATCACCTGGTCACTGTATGAGATGGCATTTTAAGTGGCTAGGGTAAAATTCTTCCTTTTTACTGCTCTTAACCCACTTGAAAAGGTATAAAAGCCCTAAGCAGAGTTATCCACAGAAGCTGTATGTATTGAAAGTCTGGGCCTGAGTTCAGAATAGTCTCTGGGAGAGTTTACATTTTCTTGGAGGTACAGGGGGTTGATCTTTCTGAAGGGTGTGTACTGAACTTGCTGCTTTTGAGACTCCTGGGCTTTATAAGAAAGGTTAAAAATTCCTCAGTTATTTATATAGTGGTATTATTAACTGGATGATTTTCACTGAATTGTAATAGTAAAATACATATAGCAGTGATCATGAGTTTATTTTGTTTAACCAGAGATGTAGACTAGAAAGGCAAGCCTTAGAACTATTTATTATGTGCTGCTGCAATGTTCAAGAATGCTTGTTCACTGAATCTTTTTGATTACTCTAACTATTTATTACTGTTTCTGCAAGCTTGTAAGACCAAAGTGCCTGATCCAGCAAAAGATTAAGGCTTAGAAGGTAAAGAAGAAAGCAGGTGAAACATCAATGTTTGTTTGCTATTCAAGGTGGAAAACAGCAGCAGTGCTGTGCTTAAATGACAGTAAGAATTGCCTGCTCATCATAAGACCAACAAATTCTTTCTGTTTTTTATAACTACTTCTTGAAGACTGTTTCAACAGAGCAGTGAGGATACTTGTCTGTTCAGATTTAGCTTAGGAAGGCAGAGAGGGATGCAATCTACAAAGTGGACTGTATGTAGCCAAGGAGGCTTTAGCTGAATTTCCTGAACAGTTTTGATAGCAACTTTGGTAGCTAAAAGACAAGTAAATTGGTGGATTATATTGGGGTTTTTTTTGTTGTTGTTGTTTTGTTTTGGTTTTTTTTTTCATGAAAGGCTTCCTGATTAGTCAGCCAAAGTAGCTAAACTTGAAAGCAAACCTGGCCTTTTTCATGAACTGTGACTTGGACTTGGTGTGGTTTACAGACAAGAGATCTGTCATCCAAGGCTTTGACTTTTAAAAAACTAACATGATGCCAGTGTTGTCATATGTGTTAAACTTAGTGCAAGTTTATTGTTAGAATGCAATCCTAGTCAAGAATAAGTTCTGCATAAAAAGCAATACTTGTCCACTATAGAGTTACACTAGAAAGAAGACTTAAGAATTTGTAATCTCTTGCATAGATGTGTTTAAAGCCAACCTCTGCTATGACCATTGCAGAAGTGAAACTGTTGCCTAGAGGGGCTTAGACTCAGGTGTCTGACTTCTGTGATATCATAGTTGAACTTTAGGAACTGGTTTTGTGCATTGCTCGTGTGGAAGAAATGGTGAGATGCTTGGTGAAAAATCCTAACAAGCTGGAAACAGACTTTATTAGTCTTTAATGCCTTGGCTGCTGAGCATCAGGCCAGGTGCATCTTCTGGAAAAAGAAATGCTAGAAAAAGAGAAAAGGCTGAATTGGATTCCTATGAGATAGAGCTATGGAGAAGTTAAGTTTCCTGCCACAAATATTGTGCTTTTGCTGATGTAACTTGATGCTGAGTCCTCTGAGGAAGCTCCACATTGAATTGCTGCTCTCTGAATAGCTGAGTGCCTGGGTTTGAGCTTTGCAGGATTCTGGTGTTCCCTGTCTAGTTGTTAAGATGCTCTGGGACTTGGGAAATTCTAATGCTTTGTAACCCATCTCTGATACTAAGACACTTAGATATTCTCAAAGGGTTAAATTGTATCCTGAAGCTGCACACTACCTGCTGCATTGACCCTGGAGTACCCGGGATTGCTGAGGCACGGCTTGTCCCATTGCCTTCAAAATAATCCTGGCTTGGCAGGTAATGCTGGTGTACTTAGTAGCTTTTCATCACTGTGCTGCAAGCAGCCCACCCCTTTCTGTTATGGGTTGTCCTGGCAGCTTGATAGTGTGAGTGGCAGTGGCTTAATTTGCTGTGAGTTAGCTGGTTTGAGTTCAGGTTTATGGTGGCCCCTATAGCAAGGGATGATTTGAGAATGAGCATTAGGTAAAAGTGATGCTAGGCCAAGTCTAGGATGCCTGTTTGATTCAGTCACCCCTCGGCACTAATAATGCCTCTGAAACCTGTTCTTACCTCTTGTGTGTCATGTGGAAGCTAGAGAGAAACTACTGTACTTCAGGCTGTTACCTGATACATTCCCTCTGGGCAGTGGCATTAAAACAAAACTGCAGTAACACTCAGTGCTTTGTTCCTCAGGATCAAGTTTCTACTAACTAGACTGTGGTATAAAATAGCTGTTTTATTCATATAGCTTATAAGACAAAGCCAATCTGAGGTTAAGCAGCTGTTGACAACACGTACTGCCAAGTTCCCCTTGACTTGCAGCTTATTGTTGTGACTTCCTCAATGTAAAATAGACCTTTTTTATTTGCTAGAGGTGCTACCAAAAAGACCTGGTAGAAGACTGTGTTTTAGTCACTTTGCTAAAATCCTTGTGCTGACCCATGGTCATTGTGGCAAGTTCTAAGCTAAACCGTAGTTCATGCTTACTCTGCTAAAGATTTAATTATTGCTGTGTTTGCCCAGCTCAGCCAATCACAAAGCTGGGGGTTTAAGAATACCGCTTGCTTCTGAATAACCATTTTTCAAAAGATCCTCATGCTTTCCCATAAATCACCTCCTACTACACTAGGTAGTATTTAAATCTAGTCCAAATACCTAAAGCTTTTGATTGAAACTTAAAGATCCATATTTTGGACTTGAGTTCTGTGGTTAAGCATTTGATATATGCCTAGGCTTTGTGGGTTTCTGATTCCTAGAATAACCACGGATGTTGATAGTGGTCTCTGCTTGTCGCTATATGAATAGTTGGGAAAAGGCCTCTTAGAAGAGAATCTGGACAAATTAATTTAGTTCTAAACTGTTAGTGTGCTGATGGTACTTGTTTCCTATTCCTCTCACTCAGTCAGGATTCTGTAACTTTTTGGCATGGGAATGAACAGTAAGTGGACCACAGCCACTGGCAACTTGGTCTAATTTGGGCATTGAGAGAGCCAAATGAATAATAAAACTTCTAGCCCTCACATTTGTCTTACTCAATTGTTTATTGAATACAGCTAAGTGTACTTCATAAATGTTCTTTATTTTCAGTGAAGCAAGATATAGAGTGGGACATTCGTCTACAGTAGAAACTTTGGGGGGAATAGTTGGAGCACTCTGGTTTTTCTCCCTTAAATGTCTGGATTAGGCTTGTCTCTGAATAAAATTGCACTTCCCATTGAAATTTAGATGGCCTTTTTTCTTGTGTTTATCTTATTTTTTTACTATTAAAAGATGTCACCTCTTGAAAAATCTGTCTCTTATCTCTTTGGAAGAAGTGAGTTTGGGGTTTTTTTCTTTCTTTCTCCCCTCTCCCTCTTATTGCTGGCAAAACAGGGTACTAGAAATATTTGGATTTGTGATGAGCCCAAATGTGAGATTGGTCATGTAACTTTGTCTACTGTTCTCCGCTGTGGTATTCATTTGTCATCCTTGGAAACTGGGGTTTGGACCTTAATGATGCTGAAATTCTTGTGCTAATAAACTTATGCTAAATAACCTTTGCCTCAAACTATTTTTGCATCTAAATGCTGACAAAGTATCTCTAGAGCTTATTGAACAGTGGGTGTGCAGGTGCACTTGTAAGGTGATTAATAGTGTGGGGTACACAGTAATGCTTGCTGTAGATGTTATTCAAGGTACATTTTTTTTTATGTCTGCCTCAATTTATTGAAGATTAGTCAGTTAAGGGAGACATTAATTTTTCATTATAGAGAAGGCTTCTAGAGAACCATTTTTTCCCTGTCATCTGGTCTCACCATTAAGGCATAGTGCAACACAGACCTAGACCTGTTAGGCAGGCCTGGTCTGAACTAAAGCCTGCCAGTCTGTTCTGTGACTCCATTTTATAGGCCACTGCAAACTCCAGCTCATGATCTAAGGGGGCAAGAAACAAAGCCAACAATTGTTCTTCAGGTTATTTTGCTTTCATGCTGTCATAAATACTGATGCTGCTATTAACCAATGGTCAGTGGGAGTTGAGCAGGTCAAAGCTAGGGTTGTGTGTCAGTCCACTTGCTGTTCCTGTGCTAGAATAAAGAATAAATGCTCTTTAAAAAAATGTGCTTGCTTCTAATCCCCTCCAGAGCTCAAACTGTAGCCCCAGTTAAGTATTGCTGGAGAAATTCCAGACTCCAGGACCTTGTAACACCTGCAGTGGAAACTTCTGTGGAACTTAGAGGCAGTGTAATCCCATGGAAGTAATCATGAACCTTGTGTAGTCCCTTTTCCAGATCTAATTGCTTCCCTATGAACTTAAATAGAGGACTAATAATGCAGCTGGGCAGCACCAACTATCTGCTTGTCAACTGAAACTCTCTTACCTTAACTCCTGTCTGTCACACCATGAACGCTTCAGAGTTATTTTGGGTACCACCCTTATGTTTTTAGAATACCAAACTCAGCCTTGCAGTGTGATAGTGAAACAATAAAATAGCTGTGCTTAGGCAAGTGCTGCCAGAGTACTCTGTATGTGCCATATAAAGTTTATATAATGGTGAACATTCAGAGGAACTAAAGAAAGGTGTTTTTTCTCTATAGCAGTCCTATTGTTAGTGAAAATAAGTATCCTGTTCTGGTGTATCTGCTAGAACTCTGCCTTCTGCATGCTGTGCAAGATGAGCTCAGTCATGTCATGGGCTGTGAGGCATTAGAGACAAGGTATTCTATATTATTGTCATTCTTTTGTCAGGTGTACTTATTTTCTCCTTCCTTCTGTCATGGAATACTTAATATTCTTGAAATCAGAGAATTCAAAGAGCCATTACAGAGAGAGTAGTTGGTCCTGTGAGAGGAAAAAAACCCTCTGCATTCTTATTTAATATTGCTTATTACATATTAGTATATTTAGTTCATCAATATATTAAATACCTGCACTTGCTATTTTCAGCAATAGAACAGCATTTTTACTTATCCAGCTTGAATATGGGTATAAAACACAGCAGTTGTTTTGCTGCAGAAGCAGTGTTGTGATCTGTTCTGCTTCATCTCAACGAATTGCATAGTCTACAGGCAAGACTGTCCAGCCAAGGGAGTACTTAGCCTGCCGAACCTTAGTGATTTTCCTCCTAGGAAAGGGTTGAGTCATCATGCTAGAAAAAGTGACTCTGGAAAAAACTGTGCAAAGCAGCTGCTAGAGCTTAAGCTGATAGTTTCTGTGAATGTTAAGGAATCCTATAAGTTTTTTAGTGTTATCCCATTGACCCTTGTCTAAGGGGTTTAATTAACCAGCAGGAACGAGTTGCCTGGGCTGTGCTGCAAAATACTGGGTTGTTTTTGTCACTGGTAAGTAGATTAAAAGACAATCCATATTACCCCACTGCTTGGAGAATAGAGTAGTGCAAACTCTGGGTGAAGTCTGGCCAAGACAGAGGACTGGCTGATCTAGTCTGTGTCAATAATCTTCTGTCACTGAGAAACCTCTGTAGAAACTTCTGCATACTTTAGGAGACTCCCAAGGCTTGATTGCACCTTGAACAAAGGGAAAATCCTCTTGCAAGAGAGGGTTGAAGGGTGAGAATTTTAATTTAGTCACTGCCTGCATGCAGCACAGCAAATCTGAGTGTGCCAGATATGTGGAATGTGAATTGCACACACAGACCAGTCCCTTTAGGGGTGCCTTTCTTACTTCAGAACTGTCTCCACCTGCAACAATTCCCTTCCCCACCCCCTCTCTATTGCTTATCTGAAAAACTTACACTGAAACTATATCTGAATGTTCCCTCCTGAAACTTAGTGCCCTAAGCTTGCCCTAAAGATAGTGACAATTCATCATGTACTGGGAGAACCTGTTCTAATATTTGACTGTGGTCATTACTGAGAATTTCAATTGCATTTTCACATTGGACTTTAAACTTCATCTTTGGCCTGTAGATTGCTGCATCCTTATCAACAAGGCTGAAAAGCCCCAGATGATCTCTTGCTATACAATTACCTCTTCAGTTCTTGGATGAACTGCAGAAAATAGGCACTTGAAGCTTTATGTTGTATACATTGGATTCAGAAGTCAGAAACACTTTCTTCTGTAACTTTGTTGTTCCTGTTTCTCATGACCCAGCACTAGCTGTTAGCTCAGTGCTCTACACACTTCCAAAAAACAGTGCTCAGGTTGCTTCTCAACCTCTTGATGTTTATGCCCACAAACTCTCCTGCTGTTTTTACCATGGCATTATGGCATGCCAAGTGTTTGTGCTGAGTCAGTTATCCATAGTAATTTCAAATTCCATCTGCTGCCTTCTGAGGCAGCTTCTACCATCTGCTATCAACAACATCTGTGCTCCTGGTTTCCAGATGTGGTATATTGCACTCGCGGTATTGGAAAAACATTTAGTCTGAATTCTATGGGCAAATACTCACTAAGTGGATGGACAGAATATTTAATCTTCATTGTTTACTATCGTGCTGTTTTCAGTGTTGCACAGTTCTCACAGTGTTGCATAGTTCTTGCATACTGAAGGGTACATGACATGGTTGTGGGCACTTTGAAACCTGCAGGTGGTTTAAAACCAGTGTCAGCACAAGTCCACAGACATACTAGATGCAGGTTATTTTGGGAGTTTTCATTTGTTCTGCAAATGCAGAGTAGAGACAGAGAAGAAACCTTATATTCTGTCAGTGCTTAACAGCAACTCCTCAGTCCTTTCCTCAGCACCCCCAGATCTAAAGCTCTGCAGTTACAAGTGTCCTTGAGGTCTACTACCTTTATTGATTTTACTTACTGCTAATAAAGAATAGATGAGTAGTCTAAGGGTCTTTTTTTTGGCACAACTGAAGTGCTCCATATTTCTGCTCTTGCCATCACATTTGTAACTCATCACAGCCATCTGCCTGTCTTGCTGCTCTTGTGGGGCTTCCCAAATATTGCACAGCCCTAACTGCCAGGACTGATGCAAGTCTCTAGACCCACCATGAGTTCCCTTCCATTTTGTCCTCCTGGACAGCCTTTCTTAAGGCTGGGACAAAGTAAGTTATTTTGGGGATGAGAGCCTGCCAGAGGCACAGTCCAAATTCCCTGTGATACCTATGGGAGTTTTTCTGGTGCTGTAAGGGATTTGCTAACAGCCTGGCAGATATGAGTGACATGGACTCTCGTGTTCCAGCTGTCCTGCTGCCCAGCTGTACTGGGCTGTGTCTCCTCAGCCCTGTTTGATCAGTGCGAGCAACATGCACAGATGGAGCTCAGCCTCCGGCATCAAATTCATGGAGTTACTCCAGAGAAATGCTGCTTGCAGGAAAAAATACCCCCAGCATCTGTTTTGGAGCAGAGGAAAATTTGAATGTGGAGTAATATTCCAGCTAAAGATGTGCATGCCTCAAATTGGTGGTTAGCCTCCCTCCTTGTAGCACTTCTCTGGTAGAAGATTCCTATTGTCTTGGTTTGATTTAGGTTTGCCAATTTTAATATACTCAATTTCTCTTTGAGATAGGATTTAGGAGCAAAACAAGGCAGGCCTACAACTTAAAAGAGTATAAAGAAGAAATTTATTAATAACATAGAAAAAATAAGAAATTTGGAATAAGATTTGCAGATTGCTCCCTCCTCCCCCTCACCTTCCATATTTCTTAACAACAACATACAAAGACACTTCAGTCAGTCATTCACTTAAATAATCATTTCAGTTCATTCTAGAGAGAGAAGCTCCTTCTTGTTTTAGGCACAGAGTGTGTCTTCACTTTCACATTTTGCATTTTCCGCCTGGGAAAACCTGCAAATTGTGGAACTCCTCCCATCTTTACAGTATTTCCAGAGCTGTGTTATGGGTGATGTCAAAAACTCATGGGGTATTGCTTTTAAAGACTAGCTGTTCAAAGGCAAAAATTCTCTTCATCTGTTTTTCCCATCAAATGTCTCAGTTCATCTTTCCAGTCTCCAGAACAGAGACCCCCATTCACTCAGGGCAAAGGATCAATCATTTTCTCAAACACTTCAAACCACCCCCCCCCCCCCCAATATTTTCTCCACAATTTATAGGAATTTTCAGTGTAGTCCAGTCCACCCCCATAGCTCACAAAAAGGTTTTTTCAGACAAACTATTCATGGTGTCTCCTCAATCTCTTCCCATCTGGAAACTTGGCTCTTACTTCACTAACTTTAGTATACTTTCTGCTCTATTCCTCTCATTGAAGGGAGATCAGGAGATCTGCAGTCTTATCCGAACATTAAAAGGGTTAAAGCTGCACACAGAAGGTGAAGGGAGTTGGGCCAGGCCCTGCTGGAGACATGTCAAGGATTTTCAGGCCCTGATGGGAATGCTTTGCCTCCCACGGCTGCCTCGAGCTGGCGCTGTGGCAAAGGCAT